>NC_088100.1:17882562-18507562 GCF_036370855.1 Dromaius novaehollandiae
ACTGCTGACTCCTGGTCAGCTTCTCTCTCCATTGGGACCCCATGCCCTTTTCTGCAGCATGGTTCTCCAGGCAGTCAGTCCTTATCTAGTGCTGTTGCTTGGGGTTTATTCCATTCTAGTTTTTTCTTTTGCTTTTGTTGAACTACAGGAGGTTTGTCAGCCTATTTCTCCAGCCTGTTGAATTCTTTTCTGAGTGGCATCCCTGCCCTCTGGCATTTTGACCATTCCCTCCAATTTGGGGCAGTCTCTAAAGCTGTTGAGAGTGCATTCTGTTTCCTGGTCCAGGTTGTTGATGAAAATGCTACACTGTCAGTCCCAAATCAAACCCTCTGAACCAGGAACTGGTTATTGTGAACAGATGACCACTACCTATTGACTCTGGCAGTTTTTACCCACCTTGTAGTCAATGAGAGACTGTCTTTCAAATGCATATTTGCTCTTTTTTAATAAGTCTTGGAAAACGCATGCTCTGTTACATTTTCTTTAAAGCTGCATAGGATAGAATACTTCTGAAGAAGTTGTTGTTAAATGGGATATTTTATTCCAAAAAAAAAAGCATCATGCACATATGGAAGCAAAGCATAGAATTTAGCTTTATTGTAGTTATTAGATCTTGCTTCCATTCACAGATAGTTTTCTTTCACTATCAGCATGTTCATTTGTGCTGTGGATGTGCATGTGCTGAATTATTTGAGATAAGAGAATTTTTAAATTTCTAAGCATGCAGATAAATCTCACCAGCACGCATGCCGTGTATCTGAGAAGAGGAATGATCTGTGCCCTCTACTGGTAGTTCCTTTCAACATCATGGCTGAAATCAGACTGGACAGTCAGTGTTGGCTTTACCAGCTGTGTCGCTGCCTTTACCTTCTTTTCTAATTTTTTCTTATTTTCTTGATGGAATTAAAGGCACTGCTGGGTTTCAATAACTGCCTTTCTTGCAGTGACCATTTCCCTAAAATCTGTTTTTTTTCTTTTTTCATTTTTTTTTCTTTGAGGTCTCCTGATGTATTGCATTGGAGAAGGTTGTTTTTTGAGATGTGTAGGGTTTGCATCAGTTTAAACCCATGAGGGTGGGAGGTCTGTTTACAAAGAACTTTGTTTAAATGTTAGCTCTTCGTTGGAATTCAGTAGTATTGAGTGCAGTGCTGTTTCCAGTTCTGGACCTGCCAAGAAGTCTTTTCTTCTTGGGTAAAAAACAAAACAGAGTGCCAGCTCCAGGGGAGTATCTCTGAAAAGATTGTTTGCAAGCAAGGATTTGCTAGTGCCAGGACCTCCCAGGCTGCAGTAAATTGTCAGAGCATGGAATTTCCCACATTGGTGCCAACCCTTAATATCTAGACTCCTGATCAGTTGCCAGGAAAACTTGGATGTTCCGGTCAGTTTGTGTATGGATGGTTTTGTTGGATTAACACCAGGCATTTCAGTTAGTGTGAAGTGAGTCTCAGTCTCCCTTCCTCTCCCCGATGTGTGCGCTCACTCTCATTCTCTCTCTTGCTCTCGTACTAGTTACCATGATATTTAACAGCTAATAATAGACAGTTGTCTTGCGTGATGTACTTTGATTCTGACAACCTACAGGTGTTTTTGGTGTGTCTTTCCTTCTACTCTTCTGATCTTGATACTTGAAGTACCTTCTGAATCTTCAACGCAGGCCTTGAGAGACAGCTTATCTATAGGATAGTACCACTGAATGACTTCTAGAAAAAGTTGCCTGTGTGCCCCTTTATAATTTGGATTGTTCCAGTATTTAGACTTAGTTGTAAGGTACAGACAGACAATACTTGATCTGCTTTTATAAAGATTTTTTTGTGAGAAAATTGAACATTCAGATATTGAGGATTGGCTAGACTCTTGGACAAGTTTTGAGAGTTAATCTGGATGTCACAGACACAGCAATTATTTTTTCTTTCTTTGGAGGTCCATTCTTGTTGAAATCTCCATGATTTGCCAGAAAAAAAAGGTTGCTGTGTTTGAGAATCTCCCTGCAAAAGGGAAGGATGTTTTCAGTTCCCCAATGGAAAGTTTTACCTCTGTCTAATGATACCAGAGCCACTCTAGAAGCGTTTGCCGCTTCTTACAGGAAGGGATCATCTTTCCATCCATAACCTCCTTTTGCCCAGAGACTTTTTTTGTGTGTGTTACCCTTTTGCAGAGTGTGTGTGGAGGTTTCTGGACATCATTAATGATGCAAAAGATGGTGTTCCTTTGTACCGGTCACTTTGCCGTGACCTCCATTGCCTGAATAAACTTGTCAAAGGGAAGCTGCAGAAGATCAGTTAAATGACTTCTTTTTATTAACTTCTGCCATCCCAGAATCACTATCTCTTCATGCGGAGATTGTTGGATTACCATCTGGCATGGCAGTGTATCACTTCTGGCAAGTGAGTCCTGGGTATTATACTCAAGGGTCATAGATTTTGCTTTGTGTCCAAATGTCTTTTCCCATTTTTTTCTCAGGCAGCCCTTCTGACATAGAAAACTAATGCCTTACTGGCCCGACAGATGTGATAGAAACTTTGCTACTACATTTCATTGGAAAAGCTTTTTAGAAAAGTTATGGTATTAATTATTTGGTATTAAAGAAGACTTGTTCTGGTTTTAGGGTAACAGAATTCCAGAAGTTGTAAACTAATGCTTGTAACTTTATGTTGTTAGCTCCACTACTTCAGAAAGTGGGTTGGTCTGGTTTTTTTGGTTTGCAAAAGACTCCTTCCATGGGTATCAGTTGTTTTCATATTATTTCGTATTTGCTACAGGTCATGGTCACTTCCAGAATAGGTTCCCTAATTCTTTATTACAATTAGGTATCAGTGTTTTTATGGGTGCACCTTATAAATGTTATATGTTTACCTGGGACAGTTGACTCATTAAGTCTTCAGTGCTCTGGAAGTCATTGCAGCTCTTTCGGATTCCCTGGGAATCTGCTTGAACGTGAGGTTTCATACAGTCTTAGTTCAGCAGGTAGAGTTTATTGATAACAAAGAACTTGTATGATTATCCTCAGCTGTGTCTTCATGTATCACATACATAGTCTTGTACTGGGCATCATATAAAGTGCGTGCAGCCATGTGGCCATTAGACCATTTAAGCTTCTCCAAGAATTGTTTCCTCAGTGGTATTAATGATAATGTGGGAAGCAGTTGACACCTTTTCTGCTCTGGTACAGCAATAACCCACTATGTGCTGACAATGCTTTGCTGAAAAATATGACAGTTGAAATTGCTTTCCTGTCTGTTAAATTGTTTTCTTATAAAAATGAACATAATAAAGGGCATGAATGAACACAGTGCATTCAGAGACTTACAGAATACACACAGTTTAAATACCTAGGGACCACATGTGTGGTGTTGTGGAGGATGGAGGTGCAGGAGCAGGTTCATCAGTTGGAAGTCGTGCCGGCTGTATGGAGGCTGGCTTTTTGGAACAGATCAGCTTTCAGGAAAGATCTCGGCCACTTTTTCTGCGAGACTGAACAACCATCCATTACACAATTTTTCTGTTCTTCACTGTTGGTTAGTCTTGCTTCATCTGTGGAAGACGATAACAGTGATAAAAATGTTAACTGTTCAGAAGGAGTTCACTGTTAACTGTCTGGAAGGAACAAGAATGCTTATGCTAAAACAGGGATTTTGTAGGTACTGCTAAAGAAAGAAAGAAATCTCTGATCTCAGAATTGCAGAATGGTCAAGGTTGGAAGGAATCTCCTGGGAACTGTCTAATCTAACACCCCTGCTCAAAGCAGGGCCAGCTAGAGCAGGTTGCTCAGTACCATCTCCAGTCAGGTTTTGAGCATCTCCAAGGATGGAGACTTCACAGACTCTTTGGGTAACCTGTTCCAGTGGTCAACCACCAAAAAAATCTTAAGTTTGGACAGAATGTTCTATACATAAGTTTGTGCTTGTTGTCTCTTGTCTTGTCACTGGGCACCAGTGAAAAGAGGCTGGCTCTGTTGTCTTTAACACCCCTTTGCCCTCCAAGGTATTTATCTGCATTGGTAAGATTCCCCTCTGAGCCTTCTCTTCTCCAGACTAAACAGTCCCAGCTCTCTCAGCCTCTCCTCATATGACAGATGCATCATCTTTGTGGGCCTTTGCTGCACTCACTCCAGTAGCTCCATGTCTCTCTGGTAGTGGGGAGCCCCACACTGGACACAGCACTGCAAGTGTGGCCTCATCAGGGCTGCGTGGAGGGGAAGGATCACTTCCCTCAACCTGCTGGCAACACTCTGCCTAATGCAACCCAGGAGGCTGTTGGCCTTCTCTGCCACAAAGGCACACTGCTGGCTCATAACCAACTTGTTGTCCACCAGGATCCCCAGGTCCTTCTCTGCCAAGCTGCTCTTCAGCTCGTTGGCCCCCAGCTGGTACTGGTGCCTGGGATTATTCCTCCCAGGTGCAGGACTCTGAACTTCCCTTTCTTGAACTTCATGAGGTTCATCTCTGCCCATTCCTCCAGCCTGTTGAGGTCCCTCCAAATAGCAGCGCAGCCCATCTGGGGTATCAGCCACTCCTGCCAGCTTTGTATTGTCTGCGAACATGCTGAGGGTGCACTCGGTCCCATCATCCAGGTCAGTAATGAAGACATCAAACAGTAGTGGGCCCACTGTCAACCTCTGGGGTACAGCACTAGTGACTGGCCTCCAGCTGGACTTAACACTGCTGATCACAGTCCTCTGAGCCCCACGGTTTAGTCAGTTTTCAGACTGTCACTGTCCATTCATCTAGTCCATACTTCATTAGTTTTTCTGAGGATGTCCTGGGGAGACAGTGCCAATGCCTTACTAAGCATGTAAGCAACATCGATGTAAGCAACATATACTTCTCTTTCCTACCACGCTAGTCATCTTGTCACAGCAGGCTATCAGGTTGGTCAAGCACGAGTCAGGCATCATTTCCCAAGTCTGTTGGCGTATGTATTCCCAGAGTATTAATTTGTGTATGAAGAACCCATCTTGAAGAGCAATAGTTAAAAGTTAGTGAGTTTTCTAATCTGGAATGTGATATTTTTTTGGTGATGACCAGACCTAAATACTAGTTTGTTACTATTAAATGTGTTTTAGGATCTAAAAGCAAACTTTCTTAGTTTGAGTGTATATACCAACATAAACTTATTTAAGACTGTATGTTCTCCCTGTAAAAAATTACATTGTGTTAGACAGAAGGCACATCCTGTCATGATCAATACTGTTGGCTATCTGTAATGACCCTGAAAAAACTCTGTAGAAACTAGTTAGGGAATACCAGATGGACTAGAAAGCTTTTTTGAATGAATCATATTTTTCTATGATTTTTTTTTTTTTGGTACCAGAAGAGAAGGAATTTATCAAACATTCTTTATTAGAACAGTTGATAGCGAGGTTAGTGAAGACTAGTGATCTTACCTGTGATCTGTCAATACATAGCTTTTGCATCATTTTATCAAATGCTTCTAGCAGACTAGATAACTGTGACTTTTTTTTTTCCTTTTTTTTATATGGTACAGAGAAAGGACAGCAGCAAGGTCACGAAGAATTTTAGCCATTTATTTAAGATAGTTTCAGTTAACAGATTTACTGTAAACTTTGCTTCTTGCCATGCAGAGCAGTTGCTCTAAGGGGCTTCTTGCGCTTGTGAACAACTCTGAAGTGAAGTTCTGATGCAAAAATAGTATAATGGAAGAGTGACACATTGTAACTGACTTAAAAAAAAAAATCCTTAAAGGAAAATAAACCAGTTTTAGTATCTTTCTTCTTTATTGAGATGAGGCTGCCTATTAAGACTGATGGGATCAGTGTTGCACAGGACAGAAATGATGTCTCTAGTATACTGTCAAACAAAGGTATGATGTATAATTTGAATATTTTCGCTAGACCTCAGCAAGAAATTTTACTGTTAAGCTGAACCTGTTCTAATGGCCATTGTGATTCCTGTGTTTAAATAAAATCTAACCATGTGCCTGAGTCACTTCAAGATATAAAGATGTAACAGGCTGTGTTAGAGATGTCTTCAGCAGGCGAATCATTGGGAAAGAAAGATATTCTTAACCCTATAACTCTTTTGGGTAGCCATCTTTTAAACGTCTGATTTATTTATTTTTTCATTTGAGAACTAAACACTGGAAACAGAACTTAATGTTCCTGTGTAGGCTTTGGCCTTTTACTGATGATGTATATGCATTATTTGGCATTTTTCTGATGCATCACTTTTGCACATCATTTCATTTCAGAATGGCCAGACTCCACTCATGTTGGCTGCTGAGCAAGGCAATTTAGAAATTGTACAAGAGCTTCTAAAGAAGGGAGCTAACTGCAACTTGGAAGATGCAGTAAGTATTAGCACTTTATCTTACAGTGCCTAACAATACAGGGAGAAGAAATTTCAAGAGTCAGGCAAGGAAAAGGTATTTTAGATGAGTGTGTGTTGCGGGGAGAAAGATGGAAAATAATGACATATAAGAGAAATTTTGCCCAAAATAACTGACTCTGTATTTCTCAGATTAAAATCGATCTAGCTAGGTTTGTAAAGAACAGGAATATTTAAGCTGCTTTAAATGTCTGAGGATCTCTGCTGAATGCTGTTGATGTTTCTCCTGGAAAGTCAGTACTGGGAAGTGATAATAATAGTGTTGGCAGTAGTTAAGATGAAAAAGATAGGTGGGATAGAGAAATATTTCATCAAAGACATGGTCCAAGCAGTTTTGCTCATGGCAGTGATGTAGTGATATGTGGGGTTGGTTTTTGATTGGTTTTGGTGTTTCTTAATAAATACTGAAAGCGAATTTGGATTAAAGGATTATTTTATGTGAAAGCCAGAAGACAGACAAGTAGAGAAGGCTTTAAAATTTGAGTTCTTTTCTTGCCCATGAGGAAGAGGGTGACTCTGCAGTCGAAAGGTGCCTGGTAGGAGTGGAGAGGACAGAAGCGTTAAACAAGTTTGGACAGATCTGTATATTTTCGTTAAGAGCTATCAACAGAAAACCAATGTTGTTCATGCTGAAAATAGTTAATTTCTGTCTCCTTCCCATTAGTTTACTTGTAGCATTGTAGACATGTAGAAAGGTCTGGTATGAAACTTGACCTCTTGGGTGGGTGGATGGGGAGAGCAAATGTGAGGCATTTTTGGAGATACTTTATTACATCTTCTGTGAATGTTAGTTTCTGTTTTTATATGTAGAACAAGTAGAGTATAAGCAGTTACTGTATTTGTATGTGTAGAGTTTATAAAACAAGAACAGTCCACACCTACATACTGTTTGAGCAGTGGATGGAAGACACGTGTAATGCAAGCAGAAACTTATCCTAGTCTCCTGGACCTGCAGCCACCTGAAGTAGCAACGGAAGGAAGTCTGGTCCTCCTGAAGTGGTTGTAGATTTGGGAAGCAGGGCTCTGGTCTTGTATTAGCCACTTAGGTACTGTTGTCCATTGTGTATGGAGACAGAACACCAGTGTTTCCTGTGGTCTTAGACCCCACTCAACAGTTCTCATTGTGTGGACATCCTTCTCTAATTCTTTGTAGGTGTTGCTTCCTCCATGCAATTCTTAAGAAATGAACCTGCAGTGAATTTAGGAGTGGAAAGTGATGGATACTAGGGAGGAGAGGGCATAAGTGGAGAGGATGCTTGCAGTAGCTGTGGGTCTGCATTTTCCTGTGTGTAACTGGCAGGTTGTCTATGAGTGTTTTTTTTTTTTTTTGTTGTTGTTGTGGATATTTATTTAACTTACACTTTTTTTTTTTTTAAAGGACAGCTCTTTTAAGAAGTTTTGAATTTCCTATCATGTAGGTTATATGTTGGAAAAATAAGATAATTATATTAAAATATTGAATGTTACAATTTTTTTCTTTTTGTAGGATAATTGGACAGCCCTTATTTCAGCAGCTAAAGAAGGACATGCAGATATCGTAGCAGAACTACTCAATTATAATGTCAGTTTGGAGCATCGAGATTTGGTATGTGTTGTCCTAATGTTAAACTAAAATAGATGCCCTATTTTTAGTAACAAGAAATATTCAGAGACTTGAAGGTTTTCAGTTCTGTAAAACAGATTGAAGGTCTTTCATTTTGGTCTCAGTGCTGTTAAAACAGAAAAGAATATATATTTAAATGTTATTTTTAACAGTTTTGCTGTGATATACTTGCTTCTATGTTAATAAAGACTTTATTTTATAAGGCGGCTTTTTTTTTGTATACTTGGGTAGATTTTGCTTTGGAAGGAAGCTAAACTGATTTGTTTTTTGGTTGTTTGGTAAAATAAGTGTTCTTGCCCAGAGGACATTCGTATCGTATTTTCTTTTCCGCTGCAGAATTGTGATTATTGATGTAGCAGTCCTTGTTCTTAATATCCTGGGATTTGCTTTGGTTCATCTTGCTAAATATTTGGGCAGGGGGGAACATGGGCACTCAGTCCATCTCAAGAATTACTGAAGTTTCTTACATAGTTCATGACAAAGGTTGGATGCTTCTGAACAACTACAGGCTTTTCTTCATCTCCTGAAGAGGGAATTGGGTGACTCCAAAGGGTGTTTTGTTCTTCTTAGAGCTTAAGAAACTTTAAGTGCTTCCTTTAACTGAAGTTCCAGTCTGTCTGAAGACTGGGACATTTTGCCATGTCCTGCTTAACTAGTTTTTGCATAATAGTGTAATACTGGGACCCGTTCACATGGCAAGTGGTAGATTTCTGCAGCTGCGTCAGCCTGGACGGGATCCTTTACCTCTCAAAAAGCATGTAATAAAGAATTAAACAAGAACTGTGCTTACGAGTATCAGATGCATACTATTATTTTAAGATTCATTTTGGACAAGGTTACCTAACTTGTTGAATGCCTTAAATAATGGAACCTCTTTGTTTCTTAGTGTATAAACTTCTTAATGAATGCACAAATACAGTTCAAAGTTAATTGCTCTTATTACTCCCTTAAGAGGACATCTGACTTTTTTCATGATGAAGTAAATCATTATATAATTTCTTTGTGAAGACCAACCATCAGCGCAGAAGTTAAAAATAAACCCTTCAAGTTTGGATTCTAGACTCTTTTTGAGATAGTGTTTGCTTTTTAGGTTCTTGATTGTCTAGTGGTGAGATTAGTACAAGCTTGGAATTTGAACTGTGTATCTACAGCAAACTTGGTAACATTTAGGGCAGTGTTTTCTTTTCCTCTCAAGTTCTTCATATAGCAGAAAATCAGTAATTTCACATGCAAACGGATTACATAAGTAGGAGTTAAAGGTTGTGTGGTTGATGCATATTTGTCTTGGACTTGCAAAACGGTTTTAGAACAAATATAAAATTAAAGTGCATAATTAAGTTTTTAAATTGTGTTTTTCATTTTTGATGTTTTCCTGAATTGTGTTTGCCAGGGAGGATGGACTGCTCTCATGTGGGCATCCTATAAAGGTCGTACAGAAGTAGCTGAGCTGCTCCTTGAAAAAGGAGCAAATCCAAACATCACAGGATTGGTAAGTTTTAGTCTATTTTTTTCTTCTTCTTTTTTTTTTTTAAAGTTTTAAATCCTTTATTATGCATTATTTTGATTATCTTGATTAATTGTTTGCGTTTTTGGTGCTATAATACTGTATACTTTATTAATAAGGTGATGGTTTTAAATTTGCATGTCACAGCCAGTATTTTTTAATTAAAACAATTGAATATATAGATCTTAGTAAGGCTTAAATCAGGAGGAGAGAAATACTAGAAAAGAATAAATAGTGTATGTAATGCGATTAGTATAACAATTCCCATTTTTTCTGCATCTGTATAAGTTAATGGAATAACTAATACTGTGCAATCTAGAAATAATAATTTGCATTAATTGTTTCATAATAGTTACCAAATGGGCTGGACTATATAAATACGTAGCATACATTTCTACGTATGAGAGATAACTACAACAGTAAGACTGAGATTGATTTCATTTTCTGCATATAATTTATGTCATAAACATGTAAGCATCTTGAAACTGGAATGAACAAGTTGTTTATACTGTCAGCTCTCTGGTATCTGAGGCAACAGTGAATGGGTAAAGGGAAAACAAAAGCAACTTATCTTTCTGCTTTTGAATTTAGTCTAGTTTGCTTATGAAGCTTCTGCATGCATGACAACTGATCTGCAGTCTTGATTAGTTCAGGATAATTGAGAACTCTGTGTTGTTTCTTTTGTATTATAGATGCATATTTTGAAATAAGGATATGAATTTTTAAACCTTGTTTAAGGAGCATTAAAATGATATCTTTTCCAAACAGCAGACAACTTCCTAGCCATCAATGAAACAATGTACTAGGCAACAGTTAGGTTTAATGCTGTGTATTCCTCCTTCCATGTTTTTATCAGCTTTTGGAGCATTTTGATCGATATTTTTTTTTTATGAAAAATAGTTGAGACTATAATTTTATTCATGTGGCTAATTTTTAAAAATTTTTCTGTTTTAAGCAATACAGTGTTTATCCAATTATTTGGGCAGCAGGACGAGGCCATTCAGATATAGTACATCTCTTACTGCAGCATGGGGCTAAAGTGAACTGCTCTGACAAAGTGAGTTATGTTTATGTAATATTGAATAATTTCTTTAATGCTTGATGCATCTCTTGAGAAAAATGAGTTCTTAGCGTGTAATGTCCTCAATTAACTTTTGTATCTAAAAAGAAATTAAAATGTATCAGTTATTTTCTGATTCAAAACCAGCTGCTATTAATTACTTTTTTTTGCCCCTGAGATTAGAATTCATGTGCTAGACTAAGAATCTTTATACTTGCAGGATGGTTTTCTTACAGTATATTGGAGATGGTTGTGAACATTTACTACGGTGGAGCATATTTCTGTTTTTTAAGCTACTGGAAACTTTGCAATCTTAAGTGGCATAGGAAAATAATTCTTATAGCTAGCAACCTCTAAGGAAAAAAAGTTAAAATGCCTTTTCAGATGTTTATGCTAATTCTCAAGATGAAATTAGGTCTCTGTAGGTTTACTGCGTTGAAGTGTAGGAGCAATACTGGATGTAGCAGATAGCAAATACAAAGAGCAATACGATAAAATATTATTAATATTTTTGCAGTATGGAACCACCCCACTGGTTTGGGCAGCTAGGAAAGGTCATTTGGAGTGTGTGAGGTACCTGCTGCAAATGGGAGCCGATGTTGATCAAGAAGGAGCAGTAAGTAACAGCTTGTTTTTCTGTGGTAAAATATGGGTACGTAAGTCTGTGTCACTTGTTTTATTTGCAATATAAATACCAAGATTTATATATGAAACAAGATGTAATGTTGATGTTGGAGTTTATTACTTTTGTGTTATTTGCAAACTACTTTTGAGGACTACTTAGTCTTTTTTATGCCTTTTAATAAAAATATTATGCAACTGTGGAGTCATATTGATAATTGACAGTTGACATGCTGTTATGTAACATTGAAGTTTTAATGAACTTAAATGAATTTAAATTGTTTTCTTTGATGGTTAACTCTATCAAAAATCACTCTGTACCCAAGACCGATAAACCAAATACCTTATTCTTCAGTGCTGTTTGAAAAGTAAATCAAACACAAGGCATCTTTTTAAAATAACAGTGGCTCTTGCGCCCTTTTGGAAGTTGGACTTTTTTAGAAGCTTTCAGCTACATATTTTTGTCTTCATAATAAAATGGGTTTTCATTTATTTGTTACGTAAGACATTGGGTAATCTAAAATACTTATTAATAACAAAACAAAATGTCGGTAAATGTTAAGTAGAAAATTATGTAAGACAACTTTTTATATTTATAGGATTATTTCTGAAGTTCTTCTAAATACTGTTTTCTAGATGGTGTTGGCATGCCTGGGTGCCCTGGTAATACTGTATTCTCGTAAAACAGGAAAATGACTGTACAGTGCATATGACATGCAGGAGCTAGAATAGATGGATATGTTTTACTATTTGCATTTAAAATATTATTTATTATAGTATCTTGTTAGTTTTCCTTACCTTTTAAAGTATAGTTACCATGCTTTCTATTAAAAAAAAAAATCTGAAATAACAACTGACTGGTTATGAAAGTAATGTGTCAGTGAGTGTTCTTTTATTGCTTAAACTATTGTTATAATGATAATTTCTTTATCCACCATGTAATAATTTTTTTTTTAAAGAATTCTATGACTGCACTTATTGTAGCAGTGAAGGGTGGCTATACGGACTCAGTTAAAGAAATACTGAAAAGGAACCCAAATGTAAATTTAACAGATAAAGATGGAAATACAGCTTTGATGATTGCATCAAAGGAGGGACACACTGAAATTGTTCAGGATCTTCTTGATGCTGGAACTTATGTGAACATTCCTGATAGAGTGAGTAAATTTTCTTATCATAAATGTGGTTGTGTATATTTCTATGTGTGTGTATTTTTTTAAATAAAAGAATATATGAGTGTATGCAGATTTAAGGATACAACATTTTTCTGTGTGGCACTCTCATCTTTCTGCTACTTAGGGATATTTTTATATAGTGCTATTTTAAAGTATGTTAATTGGCAAGTGCTGCTGTTTAGAATACCTGGTCTGTAAAGGTAAACAAAAAACTAAAATCTTGACTTTTTTTCTAAGATGTAGCTATGAACTGTTACTTAACGTTAAGGTTTTTACTTTTTTTTTCTTTGGATTCCTTGAATTATCAATTTCTGTCTTTTACGGTATGCCACAGAGGTGAGCAGTCTTGTGTATTTGTTTGTCGTATCTGTAACACGAGGCTAATAATCGAAACACGCAAGTTCATTTTCTTGTGTATTAACATTTGTAATAGTCCTGTTAAAACTGTAGAACATGGAATATTATTACAAACAAAAGGAATCTATTTCATTCAGTATCTATCTTCATCTTTTACAATGAAACTTTCTTTTTAGGAATCTTTTGCATTTATTAGAGGAAGAGTAATAGGGTATATAGTATATTAGAGGAAGAAATTAAGACAACTAAATGTAACTGTTGACAGGTGAACTGTGTATCTCAGCTGCTATTGTAATACTCATTGGAGACGCTCAATGGCAGTGACCAGAGCGTGCACTGACTTGCAAGCCACTCAAACTTTTATTCAATTGCCTTTGCAGAGGTACTTTGGGCTGTCCATGGTGCCACCAGGGATATTCAGGTTTTTTTGAAGTGGCAGATGGCAGGCCGAGCACCCTACCCTAGGGCATTACAGGACCTTAGGTTCACACGTGACAATACCTAAATTTAGGTATGTGTGTCAAGATGAGTATTTTATTTTAGAACCATAGTGCAGTTTTGAGGTGGAATTCCTAGTCGTCCACACTTGCCATAAATTGTTTGGGGTCATAGAGGAGTGAGGAAGACCTCCCAGTATCTGTTTGATAATTTAAAAACATGATTTTTGGCAGCTTTTTCCTATATTTCAAATATCACCTAGTGTATTTCTCAGGTGATTTCATACTGAGCTGCAATGTTGCATGTAACAAAAAATTTAATCGCAAGCATTTACCAAAGCAGAACCTAAAGTACTTCAGAAAATACATCCCTTCCCACCTCTTCTCTCACAAAATTCTGCAACTGTCCACTTTTCTGTCCTTCAGAAAGGATAAATTACAACTTTCAGTACAGCTGATTGTATTCCAAGAATATGTCAAGTAGCGATTAGTCTGACTTTCAGATACCAGAGTAGGTTTTTTGATAAATAAAGTTTCTTGTTTGGCAGTCAGATATGCAATGAGAGTGATTGGTGGGAGAACTCCTCCTTAGCTTTTGAACTGAATTCCACAGTTATATTTATTTATATCTAGTTATCCTTTTTTTTTTTCTTTTTTTTACTTACTGTGATTTTCAGAAAATCCTGTATGTCTCCTTTTTTTCATCTGCCTCATGCATTTACTAAATGGATGGCATGCATTTTTCGTGTTTCATCATAGAAGAAGTATTAGAGAGGTAATTTCAGGATTTCATGTGCTAAAGTTCTCACATATCCTTAAGTAGCCACTATGTTAAAATCAGATGCTTTAAACAGAATTCTAACTTTGTTTCACATTTATGTAACCCCATTTACTATGACAAAATTATTAAAAATAATTTATGAGAGTTATTTGAGGTAAGTTAGCCTTTTGTTTCTTTCTAACAGCATAGCATATATAAACAAGATAAGGGTCAAAACTGTGCGCAAAAAAAAAGGGGGGGAAATTCTTCAAGATCTTTTGTCAGCTATGAAACAGCTAAAGCAGACAGCAGACAACCCTGACTGATTGTAGAGAGATTGTTATTGTGGGCAGCTTGGTCTTACTGTGAACATAGAAAACAGCTGAATTTTTCCATGTTTGTTTATATGTTCTTCCTTTTTTTTCTAAGATAATAGTTTAAGCTGGACTCATATTTTAGGTGTTTGTTTTGGCATAAGCATGTACTATTTCATCTCTTAAAAAAAAAAAAAGAAAAAATATTTTTTTTCTCCTCATAGACACAGTGTATGCAACCAGGGATATAAATAATTTTTTGTATCTTCCTTTAAAAGGATTTTAAGTTTCTTAATGAAAATGAGCACACTGTATATTTAGAGATTATAACTTATTTCATGGTATGTTTCTTTTTGTCAAATAGTATTAACTCATCTTTGATATTCTTTCACAATTTTTCTAGAGTGGAGACACTGTGCTGATTGGAGCTGTTAGAGGAGGTCATGTTGAAATTGTGAGGGCCTTGCTGCATAAATATGCTGATATAGACATTAGAGGTCAGGTAAGTACAACAATGTAAATGTTAGCATAGTTCTTAAATAGGATGAGAATTTGAAAACCAAACGAATTACACTATGTTTCTAACAACGTTTTAAAAATTGCTCAAAGTCTACCCTGCAGAGAACTGGGCTTCCCATCAAACATTAAAAAAAAAAAAAAAAAAAAGCTGCTTTGCGATTTTTAGGGATTAAGATATGTTTAATTATAATGACTTGTTAAACAGCCTTTTTTCCAGTTAATTTATGTAATAGTTGAAAAGCAAAAAATGTTAATTGAACTTATTTCACCACTACTACTGAACAGATTTACAAATATGAATTACTTTATTTTTACTATTTTACTGCTGTTATTTTAGTATTTAATATTTTAATTTAATACCAGGGTTATATTAGAATATGAAAACCCTTCGATTATATCTGTTGGCAGTGCTGTTTAGCCAGTTCTGTTACTATGCTTGGTTTGTTGTTTTCTTTCAGTAAGTTTCTTTTCCATAGCAAGAAGTATTGAGTTCTGTATTTTCTACCTACCCCTCCTTTCTTTTCTTTGTTCTCTGTATAAGGTATTGTTTTTCTTCTTCTACCAAAAATTCTATTGCTCAGCACAGTACTCGCTTTTATTGATACATTCAGCTTTCTTTTTTTGTTGTTTTTTTTGTTGTTGTTATTACATTCAGCTCAGGCACATGTTCTGCCATGTTTGAACATTAAACTTACTAGTTGCTAATAGCTACAAAGATTTAGCGCACGGTGTTGATGCAGAGCCTCTTTGAGAAGCCAAGATGTCTTTTAGTTTGGAGGAAAAGTAGTGTTTGGATCTTTTCTCTTAACCTGCCATTGAAAACCTGAATTTGTATATGTCAGCTTCTTGCTGACATGGGTCTGAAAATTGGGAGCTTTTCAACATCTTGATGTGTAATAGAAAAACAGCAAGAAAATTGAAGCTCCTAGGAGGGGGAAGCTGTAAGCTTGTGGCTTCTGGTAGTGTGAGGATGGCTCTATCCCTATATACAGCTGTTAATCTTGAAAATGTGTTTTTGGCCCTGTTGGCAGAGGAGGAGTAGCTACCATCACAGGAAGATTCTGGCTGTACACTTCAGATCTTCAGAGTAGGACTAGTGATATCAAAATTGGTGATAAGTACTAGTGTTCAGCGACTTCCCCCTGCATGGCACAGCAGCACCTGTCTGCCAGTGAGATGTGTTTTTTTTCTGGGAGATTTGCTGCCTGCCCAGAGCCCGAGACTGTGATGTTGCAGAAAGATTGCTGGGTCCTGTTTGGCCTTTCAGCTACTCTGTTCCTTGCTGCTCATTAATGTGGACACCAGTGATTCAGCCAGGGGAAACCTTGAGTAGATAGTGTGACTGTAGGACTCTGTGGGCCAGTATAGGGGGAATGGGGGCTCAGGTGGTGTTTTCCTCAGCCCTTCTGGTGGGGGGGGAAAGGCTTAGCTACAGGCATCTCTCAGACCAGTGCCTGGCTTTGCAGGTGATACTGCCAGCAAGGATTTGGCTTCCTCAGTCTGGTGCCTTGTTGGAACCCACCTGACTGAGGAATGGAGGATGTGAAACCCATAGGACCAGAGAGGAAAGAAGTCTTTGACCAGCCCTGCTGAACTGATGAGCAGGGCGTTAAACTGAGTTTGTTGTGAAGCCCAGAGGTGGGAGAGGAAGAGCTACAAACCAAGGAAGTAAGCAAGGGAGAAGACTGTAAGAGGGACTTTCACTATTCCTCCTTAGAAGCAGGTGTGTGTTCAGAGGCTTTCCTTAAATGTCTCCACGCAAATGACATCAGACAGAAGAGTCTGAGTGCAGTCACTGGGCTACAAGAAGACTGCAGTCAGAGAGACTTCCTGGGATAGCACATGTAATTGGGAAAAAATGATGACATACTTGCAGCAGATCTGCGAATACCGTTAAACCAGCGGGAATGGTTGATATGATGAATGGGAGACCTCTGTTCTGGTGCTTTGTGTTGACTTCTGTGTCCATCCACTTTTACAGCTCTCCAGCCCCTCTGGCCGCCCATACAAGAGTTCTGTCATGAGGCTATACTATACAGGAGAGAGAGAACTTTTTTTTTTTTTTTTTAAGCCTGGATGTGGTCAGTAGCTCCATGTTGTAATAGGAGAAAAATTTTTTTAAAAAAGAGACAGACAGAAACATAACTATTACATAATAAAGGTAAAAAAGACAGTACTCTGAAAACAAAAGTTGTTTTATTTCATTACGTAAGTTATCTGAGTCATGAATGAACGAATACGCAAATATGGTTTTGGGAGATAAGGGTTTTGGAAACTGTTTCAAAATAGGTTGAATCTGATGGGATTGTTTAAGCTTTTAGTGTCTTTTATGTAGGTTTTAAAAATAGCTTTGTGTTCCCTAGCCAGATTTTAATATGAGTGATAATATTTCTTTCCTCCCCAAATTTCACGGAAGTACTAATTAGATTAGGTAGTATTTCCCTCTGTCCCAGACTGTACGGAAATTTTGCTGTATAGTGTTCTGTTTTCAGTATGGTGGTTGTATTTTATATTTGTCTTTGCAATTAATCCAATTGAATGAAAGTATTATTAACATCTAATACTTTTTAAAAATCTTTTTATAGGATAATAAGACTGCTTTGTATTGGGCAGTTGAGAAAGGAAATGCCACGATGGTGAGGGATATCTTGCAATGCAACCCTGATACTGAAACATGTACAAAGGTAACTGTTAGTTATGGATGTGATTTTATTTTATTTAACATCTGTTCTTTTCTCAACTCTAATGTAACTTTAAGATCATCATTCCGAATTCTGTTTTTATTAACTGTGGAAACCACGCTGTTTAAAAAAAAAAAAAAAAAAAAAACCCCAAACCCCAGATTTTCTTTCTAAGTTACACAGTCTATTTTCAGTAATGTTAATGTTCCCTTTGATAAATATCACTTTCTGCTGAAACTCAGTACAAATTCTGTGAATACTTTCCCTCAGCACTGTTGGCATTTAACACAATAAGGGGCAGAAAGTAGGTGCTAGTGGAAAGTGAAAAAGACTTCTGATCTTACTAACTAGAAAGTTCTGACCACTATTCATTGCATGTACAGGAATAAAAAATCTAGAGGAAGTATTTACAGCAGTGAATTAACTTGTTGCCGTTCCGATCTGTTCTTATCTCTCTTCTGTTCCAGTCTCTCCTCAGATCTCTTGTATTTTATCCGCATCTTCTCTTTCTCTATTCAATACTTATTAACAGAAATGTGTGTTGTGCACTGTGATTCTAATTGATCTTGATTACGGTGTTTGTGATTCTTCTTCAAGAACATGTGCACTGACGTGTTGTTACCTGCGTAGTAACATTTTTCATTGAAAAAATACTGTTTAAAAGTTAAGAATTTAATTTGTTACACCATCATTCGACTTTGCTTGTGTTTGAGTGTAAATGGAAGGGTTTTTTATTAGGCCTACTTTTCACTTTTAGGATGGAGAAACACCACTTATAAAGGCAACCAAGATGAGAAATATTGAGATAGTAGAGCTCCTTCTGGACAAAGGAGCTAAGGTTTCTGCTGTAGACAAGGTAAAGAATGTTTGTTAACTTATTTCAGTATGTTTAATCCTTTTAGTTTTGCAGGAGAATTTTGTAGTGAGTTGTCAAGGCTGAAACAGGAATAGTTTTTTCTTTGTTTTGTTTTGTTTTTGTTAGAGGTGGGATAGGAATCATTCTATTTTCTGGAAACCATACCTTATCTTTTATTTTTAGAGTTTGCACTATAGCCACGTAACTCTTACAATTATGATGTTAAATACAACATTAGTTTTACAAAAGGAACACAATAATGGCATCTGAGTTTGCAGCTTTACCGGTATCATGACTTGTCCTCGATTTCTCCTTTGACAAAAATGAGATGGAGTTTGAGCCAGAAGGAACTGGAAATTGTAAATAATTGTTTTTGTTCTGAAAAATGTTAAAACTGCCAGAAATAAACAGTGGTTGTCTGTTGTTGTTTTGGTTTATATTTTTGAACTTGGATATGCTGATCATTCTTGATCAATTTAAGTTTGAAAAAGGTATATAAGATTTTTTCAGTTGCTTTGTTTTTGTTTTGTTAAAAGTCAGATACGAGTGCCATAGAAAAATGGGACTGAAGCTAGAACTAGTTATTGTTCCATCTGTATTCTTACATGACAGTTGTTGAACAAGCTGATTTTTGTTTAAGTCAGACATGTTTCATTGCTAATAAAGTAATGCATATTTTGATACAAAAAAGTTCCAATATTTGGTCTTTAATTATTTATGGACTTGATCACAGATAGCTCGTGCTTAGTCCATACCAGAAAGCCAGTTGCTTGCCTCTTGATTTAATTTTTCTATGGTAAACAAAGTACAGATCCATGGCTTAGTCTCCCATAGGCTCAATAATTTAGAACATCAGAATACTTAAAAATAAGTTTATTCACACGATTAGTATTTTGAACTTTTGTCTGTCTTTGGATGCTTTCAGCAATATGAAAAGAAAAGCATCCATATCAGGAATAAGAATTTAGTTCTGCCTTATCATATGTCTTTTTTAAAACTTTGGTAGTGCTGCTTTGGGAAAGAAACATTTGCTGTAAGGTGTTAATGATATTAAGAATTCCTTAAATTGTATTTCAAGTAAGTAACACATCTATAGTGATGTGTAACATATGGTCCATTCATAATCTTATTAATTCGTGTTATGTATTTGGTATTACTAGTTTTTCACTTAATTGCAGAGAGGAGATACTCCACTCCACATTGCCATTCGTGGAAGAAGCCGTAAACTTGCTGAACTACTCTTAAGAAATCCAAAAGATGGTAGATTGCTTTATAGACCCAACAAAACAGGAGAAACACCTTACAATATTGACTGTAGCCACCAGAAAAGTATTTTAACACAGATATTTGGAGCCCGTAAGTATAAGCATTTATCTTTTCTTCAGATCTAAACTTAGATTGAAGAAAATAAAGCTTATTTTAATGAGATAAATGATTAAAGGAATAATTTTCTCCTATATTGTTTTTAATTCACTTGTAGATTAAGAATCCAATTCATTCAATTGTATATTCAAGACTGGAACAGTTCAGATTTTTTAAAATGTTGTGATTAATGGGAAATATTGAAAAAATTGTCAGAAAAACTTTGTCATTCAAAAATTCTAACATAGGTAGAATGTGCCTCTGTGTTTGACCTGTGCCCTTCGACACGGTATATGGTGCAACTTATGTTGATGGTTTTGTTTTTACTTGGACTTTGCTTATATAAGAATCATTTTCTTCAGCTTTCTGTGATTTGAGATTTGGTTTTGGGTCTTATATACTAAGCTGTATTAATTTGATAATTATATAACATTTGTAGGGGTGATTTAAGATTCCTTTGAACAAGAATGTATGACTAATAGCTATTAAGTGGGAAGAATATGTATACAAATGTAGATAAACATGCCATGATTTCATGTATGGAAATTGTCATATGAAAAAATATCTTAAAAAAGAAAAGTAGTAGTTCTGTAGGAGTATTTATGTTACAGGGCACTTGTCTCCCACGGAATCGGATGGTGACATGCTGGGCTATGATCTCTACAGCAGCGCTTTGGCTGATATTCTTAGCGAACCAACCATGCAGCCACCTATTTGTGTAGGGTTGTATGCACAGTGGGGAAGTGGAAAATCTTTTCTTCTCAAGAAACTGGAAGGTAAAATTTGACTCAGCCTTTCTTATAGATACAGGTCCATACTGTGGGTGGCATTGCATGGGAGTTGCTGTGTTTGCAACAGCCGCTGGTCCATGTAGAGTTGTATCCCATCCCTGTTTCTGTAGCAAAAGAATTTAAACTTTAGTGTAGTCACTACATCCATCGGTTGGTTATTTATTTGTTTATACAGTATCAATACAATCTTTGAGTATTGCTGTCAGTTGTCCTGTGGGCTTCCTTCAGCAGTAAATCCACTTTTTTAGGTACTGCTGAAATTTTAATTTGGAATGTGACTTTTTTGTGTCAGATCAGGTTTAAATCTCCTTTGCTGCAGTATTTATTGTGCTTCCTACATCTCATGCATCTTTTTTAGGAGTTTAAGAACAAATTCTAGACTATTATTCTTTTTCTTAATACCCTTTTTTCTCTGGTACTGGTTCTCTTCCCCGCCTCCCTTTTATTTACTTGGAGCTTTTTGAACTTTATGAAATGACATAGATAGGGAAGCAAATACAGTAATTGAAGAGAGTCATTAACTTAGGTATATACATACACCATTCTAAATGTTCTTTCATAGTGGAAATAATCATCTTATTAAAATTGTAGTTATTTCTGACAAAGGATATTTTCCTAAGATGTTTCAGTATAACTCAAAATATTTAACCACTCTGATCTTTCTTATTTTCTGTTTTTAAAAAATGACATATTAGTCAAAATAGGGTCTCTCCATTCACTTTATTTACCTCATGCTCCATGATCTTGAACAAAAATGGCATGCATTGTTGATTGTGATGTTTGTTTTTGATTAACTCTTCTGTTTTTAAGAAGCTTAATAGTTTTCAGTATTTTCACGCTCTTCCCCAATCTTCTTTTTATTCTGCATTGTGTATTTTATGTTTCCTCTTTCAGTAGATCCTGAATACATTTTTCAGGAATTCCTGTTTGAGTAAACATGAATGAACAAACAGAAATAAATACTTAACCCTTTTACATAGTAATATATGTGATGGTTTCATGTATGTGGTGCTAATTTCAGTAATGGATTACCTTTTTTTTTTTTTTTTTTTTTTTTTTTTTGGACAGGTAAAATTTCTTTTTCTTAGTGACATAAATGTGTTATAACCTATAGAAAATCTGCAGCAAACAGTGCAAGAATTATGTATCTGAAAGGTTTCATTCATTGTGTGGATGAAAATTTAATTTTTTCATTAATGATTGAATCCCTCTTCAAACGCTGTTGTCTTTCATTTTTGTTGGAAATTAGTATCAGGACAAAGTCACAAAGTTGAGGCAAAAACAAGTACTTTTCTTCAGAAATCAGGATCATTATAATACCTCTTTTGCTTTTTGTTCTAGAATGGTTTAACATATTAACTATTCTTTTTGCATTTTAGATGAAATGAAAACTTTTGCAGGTCAGCAGATCGAGCCTCTGTTCCAGTTCTCTTGGCTTGTTGTATTCCTCACACTTTTGCTGTGTGGAGGTTTGGGTTTATTGCTTGCTTTCACAGTGGATGCAAAGCTTGGAATAGCAGTGTCACTCAGCTTATTAGCAGTTCTCTATATATTCTTTGGTAAGTCTACTATTTGATAAAACATTTTTATGTTTTTTTAGTTTATTTTTAGAATTCAGTATTTTCTCTTTTGTAAACATGCTTTGTGATTCAGAAAAAATATTAAGTGTTTTTATAGAAAATAGGATCCCTGATGATCTTTCCTTGTGTTTTACATATAATTTGTGAGAGGCCATGCTTGGAAAGCAAAGCAAAATTTTTATAAAACTTCATTATTTTGCTCTTAATCCCATTTTTTAGCCATAACTGTTACTCGGTTATTCATTGAACTCGTTTTACACAACTCCATGCCTTACCTGTTCAAACTTCATGATTATTTCAGTTGTGAATATTGATTAAAATATACCTTAAAAAACATTTGTTTACAGCTGTAATTTACTTTGGTGGCCGAAGAGAAGGTGAGAGCTGGAACTGGGCGTGGGTATTAAGTGCCAGGCTGGCAAGACATATTGGGTATTTAGAGTTGCTTCTCAAGCTCATGTTTGTGAACCCACCAGAATTGCCAGAGCAAACCACTAAAGCTTTACCTGTCAGGTTAGTTATTTCACTTATTTACTCTTTAACAAATAATTCAAATTCACGCTGAACTTTTCAGACTGTATATATAAATGTGTACGTTTATCTTCCCATGAAATACTGTTGAGATTTTTAAATGGAAAATAGTAGCCTTAGAAGAAGATACAGTTAAATTTTTTGGTGTGGTGTTTTCGAGAAAAAGATCTCTGTTCATGCCAAAGTCAGTGAAGCAGTGCTTTTTAGTATTAGGGTTTTTGACCATCATGCTAATACAAGCTTTGTAACAGACAAAATATGTTTTTAGCTTTCTGATATAGCTTACTATATATTATGTTTAATCTTTGTTTCATTGATTTTTACTGCTGAGCTTTTTATTTTTTCCCTATTGTAAGTAGAGCATCCAACTGGTCATAGCTTCTAGTTTACCTGAGAGTAAGAAAACTTACACCCTGTGATTAATGGTTTTATTTATTTCTGTCATTTAGAAACTTAGATTTTAGCCTTATGGTGCTATTAGGTGATCCTGTTCTTTTGCATGTGTGTTTTTTTTTTTTAATTAATCATAAGTATTGAAAATGCCTCAGAATGCAATTTTTAAAATAGCTGTATTATGTTTTGGGATCATAAAGATTTTTTTTTTAAGTATTTTTATTGCTGACTGAGATACCATTAGTGATGTGCCTATTTCTTTTTAAAAAATCAAGTTTTAGAATAGGAAAGGGGCAGAGAAGTTGATAAAAGGAAGAGAAATAAATAAATATATATATATTTTTAATCTCTATATAAAATTGAAGTATTTCACTTGGTCTTCCATCTGCAGATATGCAGGAAGATTTTTATTCTGGTTGCCAGAAAATATTTGAAGCTTTCTGATCTATAGAAAATACATGTTTTTTCTCTTTCAGATTTTTGTTTACTGACTACAATAGACTGTCCAGTGTAGGTGGAGAAACTTCATTGGCTGAGATGATTGCTACCCTCTCCGATGCATGTGAAAGAGAATTTGGTTTCTTAGCAACAAGGCTATTTCGAGTTTTCAAGACAGAAGATACACAAGGTTTTTATTACCTGAGTGACCTTTCTGATTATTCCATTTCATTGCACTGTTACCAGGAATTCTGTTTTTCACATTTCACATTATATGCTTTTTGAAACTAAGTTTTAACCATGCAGAAATTCATATAGAGTTAGGGGAATGTAGGGGATACTTTCCACTGTCTTAGAGAGAAAAATGTCCTTTTTCTTAATATCAGGATAATATTTTCTCTTAAGTATAGCTGTTGGAAGTGCTAATGGAAATGAGTATTTGTATTACATCCTTTTATATGCAAAGTGGTATTGTCCTTAGCAATTAAATAATTGTCTCTGAGTCAAATTAAGGGTAAAATATGCCTTCGTGTTGTGCTAAGAGAAATTTCTCTTCAGTGTATTAGCTTTTTCATTCAGAGCTTCTCCACTGTTTGTGAAGGTTTTCGTAGGTAGGAAAGGCCAAATAATAATCTCAGGCGGTAGCCTGTAATTTCAGTTTAGTCCTCCAGTGCCATTATTATTATTAGATTACCTGCACATCATGTTTTAGTTTAAAATCAGGCAGTTACCTAACTGATTTCTTATGGTTTACTTACATAAGTACGCTTTACTGACACATCTCACAAAAGGAAAGATCTTACCTATGAGAATCCTACTTAATAAAGATCATTTGCATCCAGTGTTGATTTCTTGAAACAATGGAAGTAAACTGTAGATGAAAGGAATGTCTCTGCTTCATGATTTCCAAGAATTTTGGCAAATTTAGACCTTATTTTTCAAGTCTGTGTAGCTGGATAATAACCTTTTATGCAAGCTAGTGTTGTGTGAAAAACATTCAGGATAATAAACTGTTATACTTGCCTGTAAATTTTGCATTTGTTTTAACAGGAAGTACTTGTTTTATAGGTAAAAAGAAATGGAAGAAAACTTGCTGTCTCCCATCCTTTGTGATTTTCCTATTCATATTGTCTTGCATTGTTTCTGGGATTGCTCTGCTGGCGATTTTTAATGTGGAACCAACAAACATGACAGTGAATGCTATTCTTATATCAGTTGCATGTGTTGTTGGTTTGGCCTTTATCTTGAACTGTCGCACCTGGTGGCAAGTGATGGATTCAGTTTTAAATTCTCAAAGAAAACGCCTTCACAATGCTGCCTCCAAGCTTCACAAGTTAAAAAGTGAGGGGTTCATGAAGGTAAGCATTTATATGAATTAGCCATTTAAAAACAAAAACAAAAGAAATGCAAACCCAAATTGTAAACCTGTAGCATTAAGATGTGGTGCCATTAACTTTTTCAGGCCAGTCTCTCAACAGTAGAATAAGTTTTGGCAAGTGTCTACAGGAGGGAACATTTCTGTTCCACTGAAAGTTATACTTAATGTTCATGATCCATGTTTGCTCAACCAGGAATGTTAGCTTTGGATTATATTTTCAGTTTCTGATTTTATTTTTGTTAGGAGGAAAATATTAAGAAAACAGTTGTTCTAAATGATCTGTATTAGGTAGAACCTTACTTGCGATCATAAGACTGGAAAGAGTAACTTCTACAATATTATAAGGATGAAAAAAACATGCCTGACTGGCTGTCTGCAGGACCTCGTTACTAGGAAAAGAACGAAAGCATTGAAAGGACATTCCAGAAGAGGTCAAATATTTCATGAAAAATGGTAGAAAATGTTACTGTTTTGTTGGGTTGCACATAGCTGAACTGTTTAAAAAAAATACTATCAGAAGAACAGCAGAAAACATCAGGCTGTCATCTGCCCCTATTTGAAGATGAACTTTTAACAGCATGACAGTTACTTCTGTAAATTACAGATAACCTATTGTACAGCTTCTTGAAACGTTTAGGTAGCACGAAAGACCTTATCTGTGCCTGTCTTCGTTATTCTTCGCCCATTGATTTTTGAATGGAACTCAGCTTGTACAACTTTAGACATTAAAAAATTAGGCTTGCCCTTTGCAATCAAAGCAGAGAAAATGGATGTTTCCAGATTGTGATTCATATGACTTCTCTCTTCTTAATGTGCATGTTCAAGATGAACCTAGTGATGAGTAGATCAGATTTAAATGTCTAGCTTCTGGTTGCTAAAATTAGGGCAGATGAATTCCACCTTTGCTTCTTTATAAAGGGCAGTCGATATATGTCTAATTTGATGTGGAAGAATTTAAAAATCTTCAGATTATAAGAATATGAATCATGAGTAGGAATGACTGAACATGAAAGTAATGAAGTAAAGAGCTTGGATGGAAGGCAGGTACAAAATTTTAGTGTATGTTTTATGCAAAGCAATTTCATGGGATTAGCAGAAACTATAGATTCTTGTTTGCTTACTGTTGAAATATTGATTTACAGTACAGAATATGACTTTATTTCTAAATAGAATTGTAATGGAATTTAAGGACAAGGTGTTACATTAAAGCGGAATATGCTGTTTTGCTGTACATTACTTTGTAGAAAATAAAAATGATATTTTAGAGCTATTTCACTTTGGGGAGAGTTCAGTATTTATAACCATTTGTTCTTCTAGTCTTTTGGAAGTATTTTAGGGGTAGGTAGCAATCTGTAAAAGGAATTATATGCATTTTTTGTGAGGTTTAAATACTGTAGAATTGTCTGTCTGTCTTTGCTTTTCATGTTTATAGGTTCTGAAATGTGAAGTGGAATTGATGGCCAAAATGGCAAAAACCATTGACGGCTTCACTCAGAATCAGACAAGGCTTGTTGTAATTATTGATGGATTGGATGCTTGTGAACAGGACAAAGTTTTACAGATGCTTGATACGGTGAGTTGGGTCATATTATAGAGGTGATCTCTGGTTTTCTGTCTGCCATAAATGGGCTCAACTACTAGTAGCCATGTATTTGCCATAGGAGGGAGATAGATAAACAGAATTTCTGTGTATTACAGTCATTTTCTTAATGCTCTGGCATAGCTGTAATACTAAGTTGGGGCTTTAAGCAACTGAGAATAAAGTCCCAGAAAAGCTGTAGGACTATACATGCTGTACATGTTGTAATATGTTTTGAAATCGTAAGATGTAAATCATTGAAAACTAGTATCCCATTAAAACAGAGATTGTTTGGAGAGTTTTTCATGCTTTACTTTAGGTGAAGAATACTTAAAAGCTTAATATTTGTGTGGGGTTAGAGCATTACTGCATAATACTTTCTTGGTGATGACTTTTTTTATGACTGCTTCTGATAATGTGTCAAGTATGCTTCTTTTTAATTGTAGATAAGTACCTAAGAATAGATACCGCATACTGAAAAAAGAGATCTGTGTACATCCCTTGTCCTTTCAAGTTTTAACTAGAACAGAATGAATATAAAATGTTGAGTCAAAGATATTTAAGTTAACAAGACTTACTATCTGCTTTCCTACAGGTGCGAGTCTTGTTTTCGAAAGGCCCATTTATTGCTATTTTTGCAAGTGATCCACATATTATTATAAAGGCTATTAACCAAAATCTTAATAGTGTTCTACGTGATTCAAACATAAATGGACATGATTACATGCGAAATATAGTCCATTTGCCTGTTTTTCTGAATAGCCGTGGGCTTAGTAATGCAAAAAAGCTGATGGTAGCTTCAACAACCAATGGAGATGTTCCTTATACAGATAATGCAGGTAAGGTTATACAGGAGAATTATATGTAAGTTACAGAAGCAAGGATGATAAAATCTGTTTTTTAGAACACACTATTTAAATAAAGAAATACATATGAATGGAGTAAATGCTTAAAAAAATATTTTTTTTTAATAGGATTACCCGAAGAAGTTGACAGGAGAGTTTCTCAGAACAGTCTTGGAGAGATGACCAAGCTTGGTAGCAAAACTGCTCTTAATAGACGGGTGAGAAACATTTTAGAGTAAATGAAATACTGTTAATACCTTTTGCGTTTCTTTTACATTTTTTCACTGTGTCAGCTTCAAAGACTTAAGCAGATCTTTCCTATGAAATTAACACAGATGGTCCATATAGGAAAAGTACCTCCTAAAATCAGTAGACTGATGCTACCAGAGAGGCAGAAGATTGATCACCAAAGCATTCTGTTCCACAAAGGCTTAAATTCAGGCATGGTTGGAATGTCCAAGCTCTCTGCAAATGCTGAGATGAGACAGCATCTTGGTAGTGGCTATTATCTGTGTGTATATGTATTTTTTGGGTTCTCATGTATAAGCCCAGTTAGGCTGTTGCTACAAGGGGCAATAATCAAGCAAATCAGGGAATTTGGAATATTATGGTGCTAGACTTTTACTGCAACATGTTCACCACACTCTTTCTTGCGTTATCCTTTCTGTTCTGTCTCTCCAACTCTACATAGTACCAGAAAGTTGGTCAAATAAAATGCAAGTATTATATGCATATTATATTCTGATTATTACATCGCTAATATAAAATAAATGCCAGTAAATGTTTTTATCGTATTTCAGTTCAACCTCACAGACACTTATTCACAGAGGTTCTAACTTTACAAGCAAGTAAAATTAAAGTCTTCCAAATAGATACAGGTTTTTGGTGCTAATCAGTATTCCTTGCTTTTCTGTTTAATTATCAGGATACTTACAGAAGACGACAAATGCAACGTACCATTACTCGCCAGATGTCTTTTGATTTGACCAAGCTTTTGGTTACAGAGGATTGGTTCAGTGATATCAGTCCTCAGACCATGAGAAGATTACTTAATATTGTTTCTGTGACAGGTGAGCGTGGCACATGTTTGTGTACAGTAAATAGTACCGTCTTTAGGTTGGTTACAGTTTCATCACATTCCGTTTTTTGTGTGCAAACTAAATTTAACATGTCAGTCAGTTTACTATCAATGTGTGTCAAAACCAGAACTCAGGCATTATTTTCAAATATATGTCGATTTGGAAGATCTTTCTGAAGCAGAAAGTTAACTCTCTTAGAGTACTAGCAAAGTATGAACAGATAGATTCTAAACTATTATTCATAAGTACAATTAAAAAAAAGAATTTCATAATACTTAGTTGTTGATGTTTCACTGAAGTTAGTGGGAGTCAAATATTTCTAATCTACATTTTTAAGAAGTTGATATTTTTAATCCTGAGGTGGAATAATAAAATATGCTTTCCTGTTTTACTTTCATGGAGCAATGAAGGCTTACCGTCAGTGGAGGAGGATCAGGTTAAGGAACACTTAAACTGGACAAGCACAAGTCCATGGGTCCTGATGGGATGTACCCTTGAGTGCCGAGGGAGCTGGCTGATGTCACTGTGAAGCCACTCTCAATCGTCTTTAAAAGGTCATAGCTATTGGGAGAGGTTCCAGAGGACTGGAAGAGAAAAAATGTTGCCCCTCTCATTAAGAAGGGCAAGAAGGAAGATCTGGGGATGTACAGGCTAATCAGCCTCACCCCAATCCCTGGGAAGGTGATGGCGCAACTAATCCTGGATACTAATTCCAGACTCATGAAGGACAGGAAGGTGACGAGGAGTAGTCAGCATGGATTTATGAAGGGAAAATCATGCTTAACTGACCTGATAGCTAGCTCTGATGAGATGACTGGCTTGGTCGGTGAGGGAAGAGCAGTGGATGTTGTTTAGTCAGTCTTTCAACACTGTCTCTCATAACGTCCTCATAGACAAGCTGATGAAGTACAAGCTACAGAAGTGGTCAGTGACTGAACTGGCTCAAGGGGTTGTGATCACTGGTACGAAGTCCAGCTAGAGGCCAGTCACTAGTGGTGTCCCATTTGGGGAGGGTCACTACTGGGACCAGTATGGTTTAATATCTTCATTACTGACCTGGATGATGGGACCAAGTGCACCCTCAGCACGTTCGCAGACAATACAAAGCTGGCAGGAGTGGCTGATACCCCAGATGGGCTGCGCTGCTATTTGGAGGGACCTCAACAGGCTGGAGGAATGGGCAGAGATGAACCTCATGAAGTTCAAGAAAGGGAAGTTCAGAGTCCTGCACCTGGGAGGAATAATCCCAGGCACCAGTACCAGCTGGGGGCCAACGAGCTGAAGAGCAGCTTGGCAGAGAAGGACCTGGGGATCCTGGTGGACAGCAAGTTGGTTATGAGCCAGCAGTGTGCCTTTGTGGCAGAGAAGGCCAACAGCCTCCTGGGTTGCATTAGGCAGAGTGTTGCCAGCAGGTTGAGGGAAGTGATCCTTCCCCTCCACGCAGCCCTGATGAGGCCACACTTGGAGTGCTGTGTCCAGTGTGGGGCTCCCCACTACCAGAGAGACATGGAGCTACTGGAGTGAGTGCAGCAAAGGCCCACAAAGATGATGCATCTGTCATATGAGGAGAGGCTGAGAGAGCTGGGACTGTTTAGTCTGGAGAAGAGAAGGCCTGTGAGGATCTTATCAATGTAGAATGTGATGGAAGGGTGTAAAGACAACAGAGCTAGCCTCTTTTCACTGGTGCCCAAAGACAGGACAAGAGGTAATGGGCACAAATTGAAAGACAGGAAATTCCACTTAAGCACTTCTTCACTGTAAAGGTGACTGAGCACTGGAACAGGTTGCCCTAAAAGGTTGTGAAGTCTCCATCCTTGGAGGTACTCAGAACCTGACTGGATGTTGTTCTGGGCAGCCTGCTCTAGGTGACCCTGCTTGAGCAGCGAGTGGGTGGCACGAGATAATCTCCAGGGGTCCCTTCCAACCCCAACTATTCTGTGATTCTGTGAAATTTTATTGAGCTTACTATGGTATAATTTACCAGTAATGCTAACAATAAAAGATTATGTTAAGTAGCCTGTCTTTCCAGGATAACATTTAGTACTTATGTAAAAAAAACCAAAAAACCAAAAAAATCAAAAAAACCCCAAAACAAAACAAAAACTTAATTTTCTAGTGAGAGCTGTATCAGTTAAGAGAATGTTATGAACAAAGCTGTCGCAGATACAGAAATACTCCAGTTGCCCCCATGCAGATAAAGCATGGGTTCAACAAGCTTGGCATCAGGTTCTGCCTCAAGTGAATGTAGCTGTATTGCCTACAGTGGGTGCAGTTAAGAAGTCAGCCTGTCACTGTTCCGTGGCCCATAGCTGGAGCTAATGAACTTGCTGCAACCATCTCAGGTCCCTTAAGAGTGTTTGCTTTCCAGTAGGTGCACAGAGTAATAATATAGGCTAAACTTGAAGTGATTCCTGCAGATTCATTCGGATTGCGGAGACCTGCTTCAGCAATATCACTGTCCAACTTAACATTGCACTTTAGGGAGAGCTTACTTCCAGCATGGCCTGAGTCAGTGGAATTGGTTCCAGTTTGTTACTGTGCCAAGCTGATGATCATTGTAGCAGGAAATGTGATCCAAAGACATATGAGTATGTCTCTTAGCTAAGATTCAGCTCTGGCGAACCAGCTGGGCTGACACTGAGTGGCTGGTTGTCTCTGCAGTTGCATTCCTGGTGTTTGCGTTATCTGGATTATTCTAATGTCCCTTCAAGGTTATGACAAATTGAATGTAACTGCTTCTAAACTAAGTAAAATAAGCCATGGCATATTTTTATCCACTACGTTAGTGCTAGTAATAATTAATCCCCCCTGCTCATCTTTACATCTAGTAATCATTTATTTGTGACAATAGACATAGAATTCTGAGCTAGTCTTTCAAATCAGTGTGCAGTCTCTTAGCACTGTCATTACAGTTTGCAGCGCAAAATGTCTGTTTCTGGCAAATTATGGTGCAGATGTGAAAGTATACCAAAAGCACAAAATGTTAGTTACCAGATGTAAAAATAGAACTGCACAAACACTTTTAGCTCACAGTACTCTCTGTTTATGTGTGGTAACTCCATGAAGAGCTTCATGAGTAGAGCCTTCAGGCTGTTGATTATATGTCACATCGACAGTCTTACTGCTGTTTTAGCAAAAAATTGCTGAAACTTGAAATATGCAAACTATAGCATTAACTTGAGTCATTTGTTCTTTTTCTGCCTTTTAAAATGTGCTGTATACTTAAACCTTGCCATATTAACTGAAAACTGCCTATTGCTTACAGCTTTGAATTTTGCTTTATTCACTAAGATGGCAGCTGTATCTTTACTTGCTTTGGCTATGGGATTTCATTGCCCAGCATGCAAGAACAGTACTAACATAGCTTCCATTTTTAAGTTGAAAATTCAGTGCTGCGTGAACTTCTATGTTGAGTTTTGTTGTACTAACTTAAGATTCACCTTAACAGGATGATGGTAATTAGTGTTTAACTTGGAGTAGAAATTGACAGTTCTGGAGACTCTCATGTTTTGACCAATAACTGCAAGAATTTTTATTAGATTGTCAAACTATATTTTTAGATGTGCTATGAGATGAATTTGAGCTTAATGAGCTAAAAATGTAATACCAGGAAGTTCACAGATCAGGTCAGTGGACTTACATAGCTGCTTCTTTGACAAAAAGATTTTTCCTTTTAAAAGATACAAATCCAAAATACGTGTTTCTTCCCTCCTTCTGTGTTATACTCAGGTCGTTTATTGAGAGCTAATCAGATCACATTCAATTGGGATAGACTGGCTAGTTGGATCAATCTCACAGAGCAGTGGCCGTACAGAACATCGTGGCTTATACTACATCTTGAAGAGACTGAAGGTGTTCCAGATCAACTGACTTTAAAAACCATTTATGAGAGGTAGGCATTATTCTAGTAGTCGCATACGCTTTCAGTGATTAAAACTGTAATCATTAGTCATGATTATTAGAATAACATGGCTTTCAAACAGCTACCAAGTTATCATCTAAAATTTCTACAGTCTTACTCTCTTTGCTAGCTTTCAGCAACTTACTGACTTTTAAATGGCTTTCATTGCTAATTAATGCACCATTTTAAAATATGTGATTTTTATTAAAAATGAAGAGAAGTATACTGGAATTCTTCTGCAGACAGCTGGTTGTGCATCTGTCTCCTCCTCCTTGATAAAATTTTCACCTCCACCTTGGCCAAATTATGAGTTTCTTTTCTTTCGTAATTAGTTTGCAGACCTCTGTTCAGATTTCTCTGACATTACTGATTAAGATCTCTTGAGGTTCAGTGTTCACTAAGTGTGTTTGAGACTGTGGCAGAGCCTTGTGCTGCAGTTAAAGAATATGAGGGTGAAGCTGGACTCCCTCTCCCAGTTGCTGATACAAGCTGCTATCCAACTGAGTTGTCTTAGGTCTTGCAGCTGAGAGCAAGGGATCCAGTAAACACACCTATCTTTCCAGAATCTGGCTGCTTGTAAGAAGGAAAACAGGTTGTGACAAGTGATTGATGACATTGGGAAGAATAAAAGAGAAGAATATGAGGCTAAGAGTTGGGGCTATAGGAAAACAGCAAAATCTGAGAATGGAAGTCAAGGATAGGAAACAAGGTTTTGAACTTGCATAAGAAATGACTAAGATCAGTGGAATGGCTGAGGTAAAGAGGGAAGACAGGGACTGATTGAAGAAGTTGGTAGAAAAGCTAGAGACTTTTCTGGAGCCAAGGGAAGAATGGAGAGGACAGTGAGCTTGGACAGGAAACTTTGGGAAGGATTCTTGGACTAAGAGCCAAAGCATGGGAGAAGATGAGTTGGATGAGGGACTGGGATAGGCAGGAATGGCCAAAGTATTGAGAATGGAATTAAAGTTGTTTGGGAAAGAAGACTGGGATGGGTTGTATCAGTAAAAGAAAGTAAATAAGTCGAGGTAAGATCTGGACACAGGGAACCCAGAGGGTGGAGGGATAAGGATGGACTGGGCATGACAAGGCTGAGGATTGAAGATAGACAAAGGAGGCAAGGAATAGATTGGAGGGGCTTCAAGTTGGAGGGGTTGGTGCTGATGTGTCAAAGTTCAGAGGTAAGTAAGTGCGTGATTACGAACTGCTTTCTTCTAGAGAGTGAATCCACAATTTCTGTGTTTTGCCTTTTCTGTGGGGGCGTAAGATACCTGTGAAATCATACTGGTATTGTATATGCTCCACTTGCTTGTGGATTAACATTGATAATGTCACAAATGTTTATATTTGATCAAGCAAGCATAATAATTCGGAATCATCAGGGACTCCCTCTTGCCCCCCATACCTCCCAATACCCTTGCTGTAGATATTTCTTTATTTTCATTTAGTTTTACAGTATGGCATGTTTCATAATTTTTTATTTTCAGTAGTTACATTATTAAACAATTCTTTACTACTTAAATGCAGACTATAGGTTTGTCATCTTCTGGTTAGGAAAGACAATTACACTCTGAGAAAATTTTTTTAAGTCAAAGTAATATTTGAGAAACTTGATACCTCTTTTATAAGGTATCTTTGAACAGTCTCATCTGTTACTAGGAAAATAAAATTTGCTGACAGTATTTTTAGCTAAGAAAGTCCTGCGTGTAGCTAAGTGAGCAATGTAAATTTAAACAGTGTGAAAGAAATGCACAGGAGTCCAGATAAGTCCTGATATCAGACTTTTTGTCTTTAACACTATGGAAAATGGAAAAACCTCAGTTGTTTGCTCTTTAAAGACATGAAGCGAATTTAAATTGAGCCATTTTAGAGCTAAACTGATGGATGATTTTGTCCTGAGACAGAAACACAGTCTGTGCCACTCTTTCCAGTTCCGCAGTAACTTTTAAGTTGTAAAGTGAAGATACACTGATTCATTTAATAAAAACTGAAGGGTCTTGGCTGTATGTCTAAGCAAAACCTGTATTTAAATTTTCTTACGGATAGAAATGCTTTTCTTCATCCCATGTCACCACTGATTGCTTAATGGCACAGTGTAATCAGCACTGAAAATTGTTATCTTGGAACTTCCGCTGAATTTTTCATAGCAGTTCTTCAGATTTGCATTTGGTTTAGTCATTCTGTCTGTTGTGCAATCCCACAAATGTTTGTAGTGGTACATAGCGACTATATAAGTAAGTAATCTAAACTGAATGTATAAGCATACCCTTTTCACTAATAACTACAAAATATTTCATTTTATTTCTTCCTCCTTCTGACAAGTTGTAGACAGTTGCCTAACTTTCTTGGTCAGTATCTTAATCCTTTTGTGCATACTGGGTAGTTTAATTGTAGTTATTTATCTCCTGTGCTTGGCTTAGGGTGTTTGGAAGATGTTGGCCTCCGTGCTATATAGAATACACTTCTTTACCCAGTGAGGTTGTACAGAGTCTTTACGCACTTGCTACAAACATACACCTAACTGGAACTAATTTGTGGAACTCATTACTTTTGTTGCTAATAATCAATGGCAGTAATAAATCTCTTCAGAATGATCAAAGCCCAGTGCCATCTTCAAGGCATACCACTTTGGACGTGCTTTCTGATAAATAAACTGGAGGAGGAGTTGAGAGACCTGAATTGTTCTCTTGAAAGGGTACTATTTATTTCAATATAAAGTAAGATTAAATCTGTATTAAGCCAACTTGAAGAAAAGGAAAGTACAGTCACAACTAAATGTGAATGACTTGCTCAGGTTCTGGATTATTTGCCTTTAGTATAGACACTCAGGCTGCTGCTGTGGAGTGTGTCAGGATTTTTTAGTTCAGGTGCAGTTGCATGACTCTTACTACGTTGTTTGCAGAACCAGCTTGTATTTGGAAGTAATACAGCTATTTGAGTGGAGTGCCAATTCATGGTAGACTTATAAATAAATTTATAGTGTACAAAAGTAGGATCTGTAATGTGAAGAACTGTATGTTGGAAAAGGGAAGGTGGTGATGATTTTAAATAGTGCCATTGATATTCTATGCACAACACCAAATAAGCAATGGGAAGGAAACAGAGGGCCAACATCCAGGGTTTTCTGTCTTAAGAAGAAAATATCAGTAGTCCTCCTCAATATGAAAATGATTACAAGAATGATTTTTTTTGACTATTTAACCATAAAAAGTAGATTTATTGTAAAATAATTAACATTGCTGCATGCCCAGGAAGAGAGTTGATGTCTTATCCACCTCTGTTGAGCCTGTGTAAGGAATGAGATACACAACTCCCTGATGTAGTGACAGAACTGAGATCTCATCTATCTACTACTTTGGGTGACCGTGTTCACTGTGTGCTGAATACAGAAAGGTCTGTGAATTCTTCTCTGGGATTATTTGATGCTCTAAAAATTCTGTTTTATCCAAAGTAATCTTTTCTACATCATCATTATTTTTTATCCACAACTATTTGAAGTCCTTTGGCTTTGAAGGATAGTGTCTTCCATATTAGTTTACTTTAGTTCCACTTTTAGAACTTTACTTCCTCTTTTCTAGGGTGTTATAGTTTATAAAAAGCAACTTCCCCATTTTGAGTCTCGTGGATAGATATCAGATTTTGATAATTTTATAGATTCTGCTCCAGTACTGTGTTCGCATAACTTCTTTCCTGTGTGCACCGAGGGTATGACAAGTGGTAATAAAACCTATGTTGTTTTACTGCTGTAGTTTTGGAGGCAGATGATAACAAGCTCTTCAGTATAAATACAGTTCATGCTGTAGAAGGGTGATTCAGTGTAGTAGTTGAACTTGGTACCAATGCATGTTATATATCCTTGTGCCAGCAGGTGGCACTAGGACAATAACTGTTTCACAAGCATAGTTCAAATAGCGCTAGTAGGGCAGTTTGTTCTGTTGTTCCTGGCTTAGGTTATCCATTATTTGCAGTGTCAGTGATCTTTTCCCCTAGATAGTTTGTTTTCCAGTATTATTCCAAAGAATAAGCATTACTTTGACAACATACAAAAAGTATGGTAAAATTTAAAGAACCAAGTACTGAAGCATTAGGAAATGGTAGAATAAAATTCACCTGTGGTTAATTTCCCTCTACATATATATTATGATATATGATTTAGATGATCTTATTCTGTCCCCCCCCCAACAACCTTACAGGATTACTGTTTTTTGGTGTCCAGAATTAATTTTGCCGACTATATAGTGCAGGATAAATAGTAAATGGGTGGATCGTTTTCTGTCACATCTCAGTGCTAACTGTTGTAATTGGAGAACATATAATAAAGGAAAGATTTCAGGAAAAATAAACTATGCTGACTGAAAGCTGCTCCAGAACTATTTGTCACGGAGTTTGTGTGTGATGCTGGACTAGTCACCTCTATCCTACCTTTTATTTGGATGATGTTTGTGCCTCTTTTGGGAGGGTTATGCAGCTTATGATTCTGACAGTAGTCTGATTATGAATCTGTAAGTCTGACAGTAAGCTTGGAGCATTCGGAGCTGTGTCTCAAGCTGGAAACTCTGCTGTCAGTACCTGGAAGTACTGTGAAAAAAATCGCAGCTATCTTGGTATCACAGATTGTTTACTGAATAAATATATCTTTATCTGTGCTTCAGTTTATTAGAAAAAGCCACAAAAAAGATGACTCTAATATAATCTTATCTTGAAGGATTGTTGGGGAAACTAAGTTTTGTAGTGCTTTCTCATAGGTACTATATTGATGAATATGAAAGATAGTATATTGAGGAGTGCGAAAAGGGTTCTGTCAAGAATAGTACATCTTTATCATACTGTATAGAATTGGGAAGACCTCTTGAATATTGTATGGGCAACATCCAGGATAGTTAAAAAACCAAAATTAGCCTGATTTGCAACATAGGCACCTTTGCAGACAAACATAGGCACCTTTGCAGTTGGAGTTGCTCAGGCTTAACTGGTAGAGGTGCTATGCTGTAATTCTTCGATCATTAGTAGAGGGGAACAAGCCTATACTTTGTAATTCTATTAAACTTTGAAAGTAATGTTAAGTCTGGGTTGTTACCTTCATTCTAGAGTCTGGAGGAAAAACTCCTCTTAACCCATTTAATTATTTAAGCCTGATTTGCTGTATCCTCTCTTTGCTACCCTCTCACTTCCAGCCTCTCTCTGTGCCAGTATGGATCTTCTCTTGGTTTATTTTACCAGTTAGTATGCTTATTAGCACCAGTATTTATTCCTTTGATTTTTATCTGTTGCCTTTTCAAGTCATCTCACACCATTGGGATTTTCATGCAGTGTGTTTCCATACCAAGTAAGGCTACTAATTCTGATTTCTTTTATATTGTGTTTTTCTTCTCGTCTGATATTATCTGGCACTATTGCCATTGCCCACCTCTTTCTCCTGGTCTAGTTTTATTATTTTTACCGTTTTATTAATTGTGGCATACTGTTAATATCCCTGTATGTTCCAGTTGGGTTGAATTCTCCATGTTGCTGTCTCCCTACTGTCAGTTCATTTTTGTAACTCCAAAATGGCTTGCAGAAGCTGCAAAGAGCAAATGTTTAAAAGTCTGTAGAGGAATAAAATAGCTGGTCATTCTGTAAATTCAGTCATCAGAGAATTAAGTTGCCAGATTCATACAAGTTTCTGTTGAACATTTGCAACTGATACTTCTCAGGCTTGTAAATTAACAAAGTCTTTTTTAATTTTTTTAATTTTTTAGTTTTTTTTATTCTGACAGACATCTGGGTCATTATTTCTTTTCTCTGCAGACATTGGTTCTTTGTTTCAGTTTGGGGCTCTGAGTTTTGGCCATCTTGTTTTAAGTTTTCTGACATTTTCTGCTTTTTAAGGAATACAAAAGGCAATGATCTGATGTTGACACCTTGTCCATTACAAATCATGCTGTTAAAACTGATCATATGGGAGGGAATGTCTTCTCACTCCCTTTCCTCTTTTAGTTTGCTCTCTAAATGAGAATCTGCAGAAGACATTGTATCTGTTTACATCAATCTTTGTATCATGGCAGAAACCAAAGTCTATAGTACTTTGTCTGTTGGAAGATGTTCCTAGAAGTCATTAAGTAGTTGCATAACTGTCTTGTCAGGCCTTTTCCTCGTGAAGTCTGAAGAGGTTAGTGAAACAGTTTCTGCGTGTGAGAGCTAACCAGTTCTGTTCTAGGATATGACAGCTTTCCAAGTCTGTCACTTTTTTTTTTTTTACCCCTCGCTGTTGGTGGGCAAACTGGACTGTCTTCACTGATTAGACTGTTCCATGCGTCAAGGTTTATAAAGTTGAAAGTGAAACTTAAGACATGTATATGCCCCTTGAGTTCAAAAGTACAATTCAGAAAATGACTACCTAAACTTGTGAACACTTGAAAAAACTGTAGGTGTCTAAATTTTTCCCCAGAATTTCATGTGACATTTCCAGTTCTGCTAGTGTGAATGCCCAGAATTGCTAACGACTTGTCTAAGGTGAGTCTCGTGGTACTTTCCGTGCACCTAAGCCTGTTCAGGATCCTTAAGAGTCTGTATCTGAAGCCCTTAAAAAAGCCTGGAGAAATAGATGTTTTTTGAGCATGTTTGTAACAGGAGAGAAAGATTAGATTCAGCACAACAAATCACAGCAGCTGAGGCTGCTTTAATTCAAAAATACATGTGGAAGGGAAAGGGTGGCAGTACCTATTTCGCGTAATATTCTAGTGTTTAAAGAGGTGATAGTGAGTGCTTTTTGCTGGGGGCAGGCCATATGACTGGCCATGGAAATGTCCTGATCAGCTGCCCAGTTAGGCATGGGCGCTGTACTAGAGCTCAGTGCCAGTTGTTCTTTTCAGAAGAAAATGGTAGGGAGTGCTCTGAAGGCTACCAGAACAACTTCATGGCCTTCTACCTACCTACTGTGGACGGCCCCTTGGAAAAAAGAGTCAATATAAAATTGATGATAGATCATGAGAATTGCCTGATGGCCATATCTGGATGGCACTGGGGCTGAACATTCACCCTGGAAGTTGATGCATCCGTGGTAAGTGTTTTCCTCTTTCCCATGCGATTTAGATCTGGGTTTCTTAGCTTTCTGAATATAATTCTAGCTATGCGTGTCCATGTACAGAGAGAAATTAAGAGTGGTGTGTCGAGGGAGGTAGTCATAAGAGAGACTGCGACTCACTGTCTTGGTGCTTAGAGATACTCACTGGGAAAGAAGAGTCCTTGGTTCTGTTTTATGTTTTATATGGAATTTAGGTATTCACACAACCTTCTGTTCAGCATTTCCTACTGGCTAGTTTTGTTGTTACTCTGCTCATCATGTTTGATGTCATGAGAGCCAGTCCTAGCTGTCACTCTTTGTCAGGGCTTTGCTCAAGGAACTTAAACTGATGTACTAAGACAAGGCTTCTTAGTCCTTTGTGAGGATCACTTTGGCAAGTGGCTGCAGTCCCCTGAATTTCTGTGATGTGCCTATTCCTGTACTCATTCGAAATATGAGAACCTGAGAGCTTGGCTTAGGATACAAAAAGCTCTCATGAGCCATCTGTTCACATTAGAAGCTCCTCCCTTTACTTACTTTCCTTGAAAACATGTTTTTTAGGAACCTATGGAAATCAAGAGCCTTAAGTCTTTGATTTTGAAAGATGAGACATATCTTCTGGCATTAGAAAATGATTGTGCTTTCCTTAAAGTTGTAAATAACCGTAGTTCTTATTTTTAACAATGTATAACTTATCTATCATTTCAACTGAATTTAGCCTATCGAATTGGATGGCAAACCAACCAGTTGGTCAACTGCTGGTGCGCTTATAATTGAATTAGTCTTTCTAATAATGGTAACCAAAGAAATGATTCATCTCTGGTTACTAGACAGTGTTGAGACCTCATCCTCTATTTCTCTTTTTTTTCTCTTTTTCGGGTTAAACTGGTAAAGACTAATTCAATTATAAGTGTACCAGCAATTGACTAATGTAGATTTGGGATTCTATAAATGTGCTTTCATTGGTGCTGTGTTTTATTGATAAGTTAAGATCTTTTGTGTGCTAAGCCTATGTGATTCAAAGTAGATCACTTGTGCAGGTTAAAATGTTTTTCTATATGACATACAATTGAATTTGTCTACTTCATTGTTTTCTACTTCAATTTAAGAAAATGTATTTACAGCATACGTAAAAATAGCACCAAAATATAAATGATATGAAAATTATTAAAGAAATCTGATTTCATAAAACAATCAGAAAATAGTATTCTGTAGCGCTAGTAGTAAAATTTATTTTTCCCCATATAAAGCCTCATTTATTTTTATAGCAATTTGATGACACATCTGCTTGCTTTATTCAGCTGAAAAGAAAATGTTGGTTCTTGGTGTTTTGTAAAATTGCTTTGTTAAATTATTTTCGAAATCGTTCAACTTTTAACAAATGACATTTGATACTAACATTGGAAAGCAATTTCAGCTAATTAAGTAGATCCTTCTATAAACCACTGGAACATTAAGATGACAAACTGTTCATTCAGGATTATTTTAATTGGTACAATTATTGTAATTTTGTTGCAATTATGTGTTGAGCTAAAAGCTTTTGTCTAAATCATTTGAAGGTTTTTTGTTAATATACATAAGTAAGAAGAAAAAGAATAAAATAAAACCTGAAGATAAGTATTATCTGTCTGCTTTTCCATTACAGTGTTTTAGACAAGTATCTATTAAATTATCCTTTCTAAAAATTGTTTTACATGTTTTCAGCAAATCTCTAGCAATGCTAAAACTGAGCAAGATCATTTGAAATGTAACTTTTCTGAAAGGTTGTCGTGTTAATTCCAGTTTTGACACTGTTTAAATACCCCTTAATAAAAAGGGTAAAACTGACTTTTGAGGAATTTGTAGGTTGTATAAAATCTATTGATGTATTAATTTAGGAAGTGTAGCTTTTTAGTGATTATAGAAATTAAAGATGAAAAAGCTATGGAAGGTGCCTCATTTATCACTCTGATAATGTTCTCTGCAATAATCCTTTGCTAGGCTAGTTTTAAATAAATCACTTTCTTTAAATAGGCAATTTAATATTCTTGTAGACCTCATAGTAAGGCATTGCTTCTAAATATTTAGCCTTTTTTGTTTTTCAGTTTCCTTTTATTGTGTCCCATTTAAAAAGCAGGGCACATAAAGTTACCTTGTTCTTTATTATTGTGCTAATGGTGGGGTCTTGATGTTAATAGACAACATATCAATTAAGTAGTAGGTATTCCTTCCCAAACTGTTTACTGTGTAAATAGACCTGTGTGAGGCAAGGCTTAAAAGAGAAGAAAGTACGAGAGAACATGACAAGTAAGCAGGAAGTTCAGATGAAAAGATACTAGGGAGAGAAAAAGGATTGGAGCAAACAGCTAGTTAGAGCAAGGCAGAGGAAGTTTTCTGAGTGCTTGTAACTTTTTATATGATTCTCTTATTCATCTTGGGGTAATAATTCATATTTCTAAGTCACTTCCCAGATAACTCTTTAAATGCTTAAAATATAGTGTGTATTAATGACATCTCTCCAAAATGCTAATGTATATAGTTTAATCCCTTCCAAACTTTGCTAATTGAAACTAGTTTAGGACAGAACACAGCAGCCTTAATTTTAGCAGCCCCATAAACAAGATTTCCAAAACAAAACTTTTATTTTTAACCTTTTAAGTTGATTCATATGATTTCTGTACTTTTGGGGGAATCAATAATGTTGTCGAATAAAACTGGGAATAATGCATTGCCTTCTGTGTCTGCTGGACATCTTTGTAAAGAAAAAAAAGAGGAGACAAAATATTTGCTTAGTATTCTGAAAATACTTGTTTCTTATTCTGATGTAAAAGCATACCAAGCAAGCAGTAACATGGGGTATCAGATGCTGTGGAAGTTGATGCTTTAGTATTCCTTTCAATGACATGTTCAGATAACCATACAATAAATTTACCTCAGTAGGTCAGTTCTGTCATGGGAGGCTGCTTCAGAAGGGCAAGATGAAGGAACAGATTAGGTAGTCCAGGTGATGAACTGGGTAAAGGAAGTAAAATTTCTTTGGTCCTGGTTGACTTTCCTTTGTTTATTAACCTATACAAGTTAATGTCGTATAGCAAGTTTATCTTTTTGCCCTCCGTTTCTGAATAGTATTTGTAACAGATTGACAGATTGGTGTACAGCTTATTCTGGGAAATGGAACTTGAGCTTTTGTGAACAAGGTTTTGCCAGGGATGTATGGAGGAGGGCTGCTCTTTAGCCTGGTCCTGAGGTTTAGCTATGCACTGGTGTTACAGCCCTGGAATAGCATCTTCTAGTGGAGACTGGGATGGACCATAGTGATATCTAATGCTGTAAGACCTGCAAACATTTATTGAATTTCTGCAGTCCTACAGCTGAATGTATTGACTAAAAGAATCCCTGCCTCAAGTCCTAGAGTAACTTTGTAACTGGCATTCAATATCAGAAACAGACTAATGAAGTATTCTAGTATTCTACTTGTATTTTGCTTGTGTGAGTGATCTTGTTGGACTTGCCAGTTAGCAAGACATAATTACTTTTTTGCTTACAAATTAATGTTCATCTGTCTTAGATTCTTTCGTGCTACTCCCTTTCACCACTTTTTCTTCTGTATAATGAATATGTTTCTTTTTCTAATTCTTTTGCCTTAATTCAAATGCCACTGTAAAGCTGGGAGTGAACGCAGGCATATATAACTGTATTAACATTTTTTTAAAATGATAATGAGTGCTAGTGTAGGGAATATCCTAGAAAGTCAAATTAAAATTTGATATTTATAGTGTGGCTCAGTGGCAGAGCATGATATTGTGAATGGGAGACTTCTTTAATAAACATCAATCTTTTAAGGATCAAAATGATTTTTCTTTCCAAAATGATCAGAAGTTGTAACATTCAGAAAAGGTGTTTTATCTACTTTTATTTGGATTGTATTTTAGAGCCAGTTTTGCAAAGAGAGATTTCCTGATACCTACTGTAATAGGAGGAGTTTTTAAATAGCTATTGCATCTGTTCAGTGAAGTTTCTGTACTATTTAATATGCATTGTGGGGTTTATAACTTTTGTGATAGCTATATCAAACCATAGCTTTGCTTTCTCTTGTCTTTATTAAGACAAAACATGGATTCATTTTATTTTTTAGTGCTGAGTGCATGATGGCTTTTTCTGTTTTATGCAAACGTGTATCTGTGAGCAAACATTCTTTCTGAGTATCCAGACTGCTTGTTACAAACTTCAGCTTGAAAAAATATTTGCAGCACTATTTTTGATACATTGATAGTGCTGTAAATTTTCTGAAGTGTTTTTTGACAGAGCTTTTAATCACGAAGAAATACACCCTTATGCATGCAGATACACTATTTGCAATTATTCTTTGCAGGTATGAGAGGGATAGGGTAAATAACTTACAGCAAAACATTGCTACTAATATCATACTACCAGATATTGGAGGTCAGATGCCTCATTATCAGGTTGTTAAGCATCAAAAATGTTCTGTGCCTTGCAGAATAGTCCAAATTTTCCAGTTTCCTGTTTCCAAACATCAGATGTTCAAAAAAAGAAGTTTTTGTATCAGTTTTAATACAAAATTACTTCATTGTTTAAAATTACATTTTTGTCTTAAACTGTATTGAGAGAAAAATATAAATATGATAGATAAAACGTGACAACTTATGCCTTTTGTTGCTCTAATTATTATTAAATTATTTAATGTTAATAATTAAGCCTATTTTTTATAGAATTCAAAAGTTAAATTACCTTTGTCCCCATAGTTATTAGCTGCTGTAAAACACGTGAGAAAGTAAGAGCTCTAGGTATGCAAAGACTTAACTTGTAGAATTTCTTTGTTTTCACCTTCAGGGAGAGATTTGAAAGAGCAGGGAGAATGGCCCTTTAGAGCCTGAGAACTCGCAGAACAGTCAGCCTTCAACCTCTCGGGGAGCAGCAAAGGAAGGCTGCTCCACAGGGCAAAAGGCAAGCTGGGAGCAGAGGGCGACAGCAAGGCAGGCAGGGCGTTGTTCCCATGAACAAGTCCCACACTATCCAAACCAGAAGAGCAGAGCAGGTTCAGTTGCAGGGTCAGTAAATAGCCCAGCAATTGCCAGGCAAGTCTGTAGCCACGAGGCAGCTTCACAGTCATGCCAGGAAGTCAAGTCAGTGAGTCGGTGTTAGGACCAGCAAGGTACATGGGTGGGTGCAGGTGTCTGTACAGTGCAGCTCAGCCCAAGACTAAGGGCAAAGGCCTGGGCTTAAATGCAGTTCCTGAGTCAAGCAAGAAAGGCACCCGATAAGAGTTTTCACAGCTCTTGTCATAACAGTCTGATTCGAGGTTACTCGGCTGCATGGCATTAGGGCTGGCTTTGAGTGCAGGCAGCGCAAAACCAGGTGCTCAGACAGCCAAACCCCTGGCAGGGGAGAAGTGGCAGAGCCTTTTGGCATACGCAGGACCTTGACACAACCCACGCAAACAGGGAATGGGAGTGCAGTACAGCCCCTCAGTGTGGATGAAGGCGGTCGATGCTGCTGATGCTGCCTCTTTACCGCCTCCTTGCTGGCTGGTAAAGGATCACCTCCTGTGATTGTGACCATCTCCTGCAGTAGAAGGTGAAAATGAAGGCTGTATCATGTATAGCATGACAGCATAGTGTCTTCCTCCAATCTGTTCTGGCAGCAATCGCTGCTGAATGGTACTCCTGAAAGTAGTAGAGTCCTATGGGCTACCTGTTGTACTACGGTGGTTATTTTCCAAGCCAGTCACAAAAGTGCAGGATGAACATAAACTAGGAAAAAAAAATTGGCACAAGTTCATTTTTTTGAATGGAAGATAAGATGATGTACCAGTATTCATTTATAATAAATTATTTTTATTAGAAGAAAAAGCCAGAAATAATTCATCAATGTTGGAGTATAACTTAAGTCACACAGAAAGCAGTTTTTAATTTTGGTTGCTCCTGGAAAGAATGCATGATGAATAATGGAATTAAATTTTTAAGATTCTATTCTGTCACTCAGAGGTTCTGTTTTGGACCCATTCCTTTTAAATACAAGTAGTTTCTCATGGAAACAGACACTCTGCAACACTGACAGTTTTTGATTATTGTGATTTAAAGAGTAATTTTCTGCCTGAGAAAAAACCAGCCCCAAAGTGAGAACAGGGTTATCATAATACGTATATTTTGGAAAAAGTAACTCCTAAACTGCTTTACATGCTAACCTTTTTTTTTTTTTGATTATTTTTTAAATCTGAGAAGTACAGGCACATATGAGTCTTGTGGCTGCTTGCCAGAAAATTATGATTTACGTAAATATTTCATTCAACATCATAGTTTAAGGCAGTGAGCTCAGGAGGTTAGAATACAGGCTTCAATGTGTAAACCAGCAGTGCGTTATTGGCTTCTGAACAGTAGTATTGTTCATCATATTCAGAACACTGTTCACTTTCAGACTTAAGCAGAGCGGGCATTAAAATGCAGCTTATTTGTTTCATGTGATTCATCAGCTGTGTGTTTTATTTAAATCTATGTCACATTTTCTTTTGGCATTTTATTTTGTAGATTTAAATGTTGAAGTAGGCTGCTCTTTAACTCTTCAGTCCCTGACTTAGTTTTCATTTTGCCAGTTTAAACTTTCATGTCTAGAATACTCAAAGTAAATATGCATAACTAATGCATCCATTAGAGTTTTTTTAATTAATGATTTTTAATTAAAGACATCCATATCCTTCTGATCAGTTTCATTTCAGTTGTATGTAAGGCAAAATAGAAGAACCTAAGTTAGCAGTTAAATATTAGTGTAGAGCAGACAGTTCTCAAATTTCATTGAATATACAAGTTTTATTAGATTTTTCTTTTATCTTTTTATGATTCACTCCTCGAGGTGAAGATCACTGTTAGCTCCAATTTGTAGATTTTTTTTTTTAACGCTATTGGAGAATGGACTGTTTCCATTCTTTGAATTTGTAAGCTGCTTCCTGAGTCTTAAGTTTCTCTTATTAAAGAAACACCACCTTTTATTCTCTCAAGGCTAGAGCCTGTGAAGCCTTTTCTTTCCTTGTGTTGAACTTTCCTTCAGTGAATAATCCTACTACTATCTAAAGGATTTAATGCAGCTCATAATGTTTTGCACAATCAGAACCTCGGTTAGAATAGGCTGCACCTAATTTTATGCCTTGAGTTTGTTACTTCTCCAGCATAGGGAAATGTGCATAAAGTTATTTGTAGATACTGCTTGTAGCAGTGTGGTATCGCAGTAGTCTGCATTTGTTAGGTACTGAGTCCAAGTTACTTTCTTTGAAGTCAGGTAAAATTTATAGGAATATGTTAATGCTGCTTTTAGTATAGTGTAGGAGCTTGAAAGATTAGAACATACTTGAAATACATTTTTAGTGTAAAGGAGTTGTACTTACCTCAAACATTTAGTTTTAATCCTCAATTCTTTTTATATCTCTTAATAATAAATACTAAATATTATGTAAATCTGATGTCTCTGGAATAATCCAAGGTACGTAAAAATCTAGTTTTTATGGAGATCTAAAATTAAAAATGAAAGAATATCAGTGCTTTTAAGAAGCTAATGAATTGTGAAAATAAGCTCATTCAGCTAATGATAGACCTACCTCATTAGCTGCATTAAAAATATAAATCAGTTATAACCAGAATTCCAAAAAAAAAAACCAAACAAACAAAAAAAAAAACCCTGCGATGGTTTATTTTCTTAGACACACAAGTGTGTCTTTTTAATGTAAGAGATTCTTGACTGCAATTTGATAGGTTACTAAACGTATCTAATCTTGTCTTCTTCCCTTTCCATCCCTGTTCCTCCTTCCTCTTTCATACTCCCTTCAATGCACTTCAGTCCTTTCCCTACTTTTCCCTGATGACAGCGTTGGCCTTAGCTGCTTTAACTGTTCAGAGAAAACTTTTCCCTCTCTGTTTGCTATGTTAACTTGTGCATGGTGTTAGCAAGTTAAAGCAGTTCCCAGAGCAGTCTACAAGTCGATATCAATGGTGAGCATCAGAAATGGGCAGGAGCACAAGAGTGAGGTTTTCAAGCCACCCCTTCTCATGGAGTTGTGATCTTAATACAACATTAGGAAAAGGCATTAATTAGTGAGGTTCATCATTCATATTGTGTATATATGTATGTGTATATTTATATTCATAATTTTTTTCCTATTTTTACTTTAAACACATAATGATTACCTCACTAGTATCTCTGTAGTATGCTGTCACCATAACTTTCTGGTCATTTCAATAACCATGTCATCCTTTCTCAGTGCATTCTTTCACTAGCAGTTTCCATTTTTATTATACCAGGTGTGAGAAACTTTTCTTCATTTTAATAACAATCTGTTTAGATTATCATTTCTCATATGCTATGAGACCAGATACCAGTCATGATACTGTTCATTATACTGATCGTGTCTCATCATTTTGTCATTCTCTATATATGTGTTGCTTCTTGTCTTAGAAGATTTTCCATCTATTTTGCCATGAAATCTTGTACATTTGGGTTCTGATCCATGTCTAAGATGCCTGAGCTTTGCTGTTGCAAGAAATTCTAGTTTAAAAATTATATTTTTAACCATGGAATTTCTGAATTGGTAGCAGAATTAGAATGGATCTTTGAGGTTAATGTTTAAACATGATTACTTCCCCTTACTTTGAATTCCATGCTACCAATCTGTAAATTCCTGATCTGATTTTAATTTTCCGTATTGGTTTCTTTGAGATTTCTCAAGCATACAATTAGATAGGAGTACTTGGCAGTCTCTGTCTTTTCATTTTTGAAAAAGTTAAATTGTTCTTTCTGCAGATGGTGCAAATCTTCACACGTTCTCCTTATTTTCCAGAGAACAGGTAGAATGGATGCAACCTTATTGGATTGTCTTTTTCCATAGATTATCACTTTGCAAATGGAAGTCATACTCTGTTAAATGTGGTTTATTTCAGATTTATCTGATTGCTTATTTTTTCAGAATTTCAAAGAATATTCCTACAACAAAAGATGTTGAACCTCTACTGGAAATTGATGGAGACATACGGAACTTTGAAGTATTTTTATCTTCGCGAACGCCTGTTCTAATAGCACGTGATGTAAAAACCTTTTTGCCATGTACTGTAAATTTAGATCCGAAGCTACGAGAAATCATTGCAGGTGAATATATTTTCAAATAAATGGAAAATGTCAGATTGTATTATTTCTTTTTGTTTTAGGTAGAGCTACTTAGCATGTTGCACAGAATCCTGATTCGTTCATCAGTTCGTATGCTTGAAGCCAGAAGGGACCTTCTGATCATTTGATTTGACTTCAGTAACAGGCCATTCAGTTTCACAGAGTAGCTTTGCTGTAGAGGCCAAATCATAGTAGACTAAAGCATCTATTTTGGAGGGGGAAATCATCTATTTGTGATTTGAAGACTGCTTTAGCAGATGGAGGAAATCAGTACTTTTTGTTTATTCTAATGTTAAATCCCCCTACTGGTTAAAAAAATCACACAATTACTGGGTTTCAGTTTTTATCCCTAGGTTCTTATATTTTGTCTCTACTGCATTTAAGAGCTGTTTTAATAGCCAGTGTTACTACTTGTGAATGTTTCATGCGTTATACTTTTTGTATAATTTGAAGAAACTTAGCTTTTCTTGTTTCTTGCTAGAATACATTTTCTTCTCCCCCCCAGATTTTTTTTTTTCACTTCTGTAACCTTTCCAGTTTTACACTACTTCGGAAAGTGGAGCAGAGCTAAATCTTCTCCTGTTGCTACGCAAATATTTTTATGCTTATACAGCCAAAAATTGAATTAGAATTTATCAAACATCTTTCATTATCACATATCTCCTCTTACCATTACATTTTGTTCAGTCTCAAGCTTTGAGATACATGCTTCAGGCATTCCACTGTTATGACCTGAATTATTGTTCACAAAAATATTTAATTTTGCCATGTGATTCATTAAAACACATTTTACTTGAAATTAGTACAACTCTACTTTTTCTGCACAAGTGCTGTCTTTGAATCACACAATGATTTTATTAGTAGAGATGCAAGTTTACTTCTGGGTCATTGCTAAGAATTTTGAATAGCATCGAATGATCAAGAGATGATTTAGAACTGGAGTCACTGAAACAAAATGAAACGTCCATTTGATATATCTCCCACTAGATACCTTTGTAGCTGTTACCTCTTAGGCACTTTATAGGTTGCTTTAATATGGTACTGAAATTGCTCTTAGGACAAATGTTCTTCATTTGTAGTCTCAAAAATTGATGTCAGGTTCAGATGTGTTCCGTTCTGCAATAGGACATCTATCTATGTCCTGGCTGGAATCTGTGTTCAGATCAACAATTCAAATTAATAAATACATATATTTTTATATTTCCTTCTCTGCATTTAATAGCTGTTACAGGTGCATTTGGGACAGCCTAACTGTTCACAAACTGTCTCGTTAATCTCTTTATAGACAGTATATGTCTGAATACCACATCAGACATCCTTACTATCAGAACCATACTTGTCATAATGTATTCCTGTAACTCCTTCTATTTGGTTTGAGACTTATGACTATCCTTTCTTAGATCCAGAGTGGTAATATACTGGGTCTGGTCCAATCAGTCTGATAACGCTAGGTTTTCTGAGTAAATTGTAGCGTTGAGTGCTGTCATACAGTTTCACTGTTACTACAGTTGGACTCTTCTAATCGTGATAGAGCTGTTTAGTTTTGGTGTGCTTTTGGATCTACATATTTACCATCTCCTTCTTCTTGGGAAGAGCTCAGGGTATTTTATTGTTCCTTTTCCTGTTTGACTTTAATATAGGTTATTAGAGGAATTTTCTGCAAAACGAAAAACAGAACGCAGAAAGTTGCTAAAACAGTTCAGCTGTGAGGTTGTTCTTATGATCAAAGCATACTGATTATTTTCAGGTTTAATTCTGGAGAATAAATGGCTACAAATGAGCCTTCCACAGTCTTTAGCCATTTTAAAAGCTTGATGTATCATAGTTTTACTATCACAAGACTGTTGAAGGGGACGTTCTGAATCATTGCAAAACACTCAGTAAGCTTCAGTCTTGCAAAAATTTACATTTTTTTGTTCTCATTACCTCTGTTGCAAGATTTTTCCAAAACTTTATGCTATCTCCCGAGAGACAGAACTGAGAGGGTGTTTAATGTTCTGTGTAAATTTACGCAATAATTTGTCCCAGCCCTTCTAAAGATGGCCATGTAGATGTAATGCTCGAGAAAGAACAGGTAAACAGTTGGAAGTGACATATGGCCTTCTGCTTAAGGAGTTCTGATTAAATACACAAAAAGGTACTGTAATGAATTGACAAACAAGTCAAAACTGTTTTAAGCATTTGATAGTAAAACTTTTTTTTAACCTTTTTGTTTTTCAGATGTTCGTGCTGCAAGAGATCAAATAAATATTGGAGGACTTCCTTATCCCACATTGCCTCTACATGAGGCCCCTGCTAGAGCAACATCTCTGTTCAGTCAGCCTTCTTCAGCTTGCTCCTCAACAACCTCTTTCAATGGACCTTTCAATAATGGAGTTTTATCACCGCAACCTCATAGCAGTTACTATAGTGGTATGACAGGACCTCAGCATCCATTCTACAATCGGGTAAATAATTGAGTATTAATTCACATTCTTATGATTTAATCTTGTAATGTCTCAAATGTCATCTATAAAATATTAAAAAACCCATACAAATTATATTTAGAAAAAGAAAAGTCCAAAAGTTGGTAAATTTCAAAATAATGATTGTCCCTCGCTGTAGTCTCATGTAGAGATACGTGATAAATTGCATCAGAAATACAAATTACATAGGGAGGAAAAATGATCTGTTTGAGGCACTATTGAATGCTGAGACACAACAGGTTTTTTTTAAATTTTTATGTGGTAAACTTTGCACCATTGCTCACATAGTTGCTCAGAATCCTGGCTTTCTTTTAGTGACATAAAACAAGTTAAAACATACAGAAACTGAAGTGGGGAGCTATATCAACATAGTGTGTCTAGACAGGTCTTATGTTTTGTCTCTTCCTTTGAAATATTCTGTGGAGTTAATCTTTTGCACCAAACAGTGTTGGACTAGGTTAAAGGAAACGACATAGATTGCATAAACAATGCATTTTTTGAGTTTTTTATGCAGTTATTTGTGGGCCTCAGAAAACATAGTTCTAGGCATGGCTCACTTTAGAATTGAATTAAATGGTTTACTGTATAGTGGGATTGAGTTTAAACAATATTTAATAAACTATTTTTAGCATTGGTTCAATTTGTCAAAGTTTATTAGATGAGGCTGCAGTTAATAAGAATGCCTTTTTAGGTATGTTTTACATCAAAATTTAGAATGCTAATCACTGTACAGTAACTACAGCTAAGCACAAAATTTCGTCAGTTAAACTGTTGACAGTATGTCTAATAATTTTGTTTTACAGATTAAAATTTCAGCACATGCCCCAGCTAAACTGTAACTTCCTATTTTTGTATTCAGTCTTTTTTAAACTTAACTCTCACATTTTTCTGGAATACTGTCAAAAAGAAAGTGTTCAGAAAGCTGATATAAGTCATAGTCTACAGAAGTATACAAAAAATGGCTTTAAATAGTGAGATTTGACAGCAGGTTAATCTTAAAAGCAAGCTAAAAAACTGAAATGAAAACTGAGTTATTACTAAATCAGTGTTTGTTAACCTGGACAAAAAATAATACATTTAGCACAGAACCTTTTAAGTTACCTTTTCTAAAATTATTTTTATGTTTGCTCAATTCGGTGACAGTATTATGTTTTGCTGAAAATAACTTGCCATGTTCTTTGAAGTAGTACAATGCTGATAAAAACTTGTCACATGAATCTTTATGCCTATTCTAAATCAAACTTGTGGGTATTTAATTGGAAGTGCTGTTTTTGTGTCTGTGTTACTGTACATGACAAGGCTTAGAGTATGTGGTAGTACGCAATTGAAACTTATGTTTTTCTGGCCCTTATAAGCAGTACAAAAACAATTATTGATGAGTCATAAACTATTCTTACTGTTAGCTTATTTGTTCACTTGTATTACTTATGTCCACAGGCATGCATATATGCATGTATACTTTTTCCTTTTTTTCCTGCTGAGGACTAAAATGTGTCTGTTTTGCCTTTCTCTGTGGAATTTTGTACCACTCTTCTAAGGTATAGTTGTTTTTAATCTGTCACACTTTCAAATATAGACAAAGAGCTATATTCATTCCGTTCCTCTGTGGAGTTATAGAAGTACTGTCATGAACACCACAAACTGAGATAAACAATGAGAACTTTATGATAGTAGAAAATTTAGACTGAAAGGCAGTTACTAGCAGTGCCCACTCCTAATTCCTTCAGCATTTTCAATCACGTTTTCACTTCTCAAGTTTTTTCAAGAATGGTATTTAAAAAAGGAACAGCAGTAGTCAAAGATTAAGCTCTCCCGAATAGTATAGTGTAAGGTTCTGGGAGAGGTCTTGGACACCTGTATTATACAACACAATGAGTTCAAATGCTCTGGTGGACATTCCTGAATTTTATGGTAAAAAGCCCTGAGCTGGGATAAGATTCATGGCCTAACTCTGGCCATTAAGTTGTTCTTATCCTATTCTCTTCAAGCACTTACTTGTGCTTAAGAGAAAAGCTGTTGAGGAGAACTAGGCACTTCAATGCAGTATGATCATTAAGCATCTCATACTTGTGGGTTTTTCACATGGTTTATTGTGGCTAGAGGAGCTGTTAGTGGAAAACTGAGGCATTTCTTTATTTAAAAAAAGATCATGAACTTTTTTGAAAAAAGAAAGTTTCATTTCCAGAAAATACTACAGAATCTGTGCCTAATCACAGTGAAATAAGTTTAATTCAATGAATTTTTGGAATCATCCTATACTAACCAGTAAATGTAAGGCAAAGGTTAGGTATTTGTTCTCTTACCTATTTTTAAAAAACAAGCTTTAGTAGAGATAATTTGCTGCTGTGTAATAAGATCACCATTGCTTGGTCCTCAGGACACTATTGAAATAACCCAGGCCAGGGAAAGTTGCAGAAAATGAAAGGAGGTTTAGGCTGGAGAACTTTGATCTGCATATGCCCCCACCACAGCTGGGAAAACCATCCTGCTGTCTTCTGGCAGCTGAAGGCACTACATGACCCCAGAATAAATCAGGTTGGGCAAGTAATCTACAATAAGACTATCCTTGCCAGGAGAAAGGAAAAAAAAAAAAGTGATCGGAAATGTTGGACAAAACACTTGGGTAGTGATGAAACACGTGATGAGAATAAGCAGTGGGAGTAGGCATGTGATTTCCCCTCTCCAGCAACAGTGTTTGTTAGTTTAAAGTTCATGTGAAGCTACAGCCACACATCTGTGATGTGAAATTTTGCATTTAGACTGATGGTTACAAAACATATCATGTAACTGCATGCGTTGGAAGCGCATGTGAACTTCTTGCAATAATTGTGTTGGAGAGAATGCAAAGACTACTTCTGACAGCTAGGACCATTTGAGCTTTTCCATAAGTTACTCAAAGTTGTAGCATATGCCATCCGAGTAATTGATGCATAGTTGGACTTTTATTTCTCAGGTCACTTAGAGCTGCTTCTGCATGCAAAGAAGAGTGGGGTCTTTTGGGGTCTTTTTAGTTCTTACTGATCAATTCAAAGTGCACCATTTCCAGAAATTATACTCCTCCCTAACAGATTGGTGTTTGCTGTCTCTCCTCCTCCCTCATAGATTGATGTTTGCTATCAAGTCATAAAATGATTTACTCTATTCTGAATTCAGTGCAGTAGACCACTCAGAATCTTGTCATGTGCAGAAACACAGGCCAAATAGTATTCTGTTTTTTTAATAGCTAATCTAATTTAAATATATGTTACATAATAAACAAATAGCTAATCTAATTTACATAATGTTACATATTAAAACACCGGAAATTTGCAGTACAGCCCTTATTTTAAGAAGTGTATGTATCTTTTCAAAGAACTGCATAATGAATTAAAAGCAATTAATTCTTTAATTCTGCTTTTCCTGAAGACTAAAGACTCTGTAATTGCTACTCCATTGCATTGTCCCAAAAGAGAACAGATAAGGATGGAAATCAAAATCTTTATTTCAAGACCTAACTCAATATTCTTATAAAAGTATTTAAAATTAGAGTAACATAAGTACTAATTTTACAGACTTGAAAAATTCACAGATAGATTAAAACAAAATTCCACAATATTGGAGAATTAGTTTGTGGGGTTTTTTTAAACTGCATTACCAGTTGTAAGGTTCATGGTTTACACAGGCTCACCTGCATGTTTTGTTGTTAGTGGATAGCATTCCAGACATACAAGAGGAGTGCAGGTAAAGCTGATGTTACTTTGTGAATTTCAGGAAAGGTGCACACAATTTATTGTAGCACATGGAGGGAAACTGGCTTATCTTCAGATGGAAGTAGTAATTTTAGTAAATTTAGTTAGTAATTTTGAGAACCGTATGTCTTCAAGAAGTGACTTTATTAAGCAGTCAGTGGCCTGAGTTCTCACTCGGACTCTAAACACTGATGTGCTCTTAAGTCTTTTTGGAAACCTGGACAGTGTTTGTTTTCATGAAACTCATTTGTAAAAAGGAATAAAAAGGGACTTGATTACATCAAGTGTAATTACAGTTAACTGAAATTTGTGGAGAAAAAATATTTCTTTTTTGAAAAATGTTTCTGATACTTATGTTTGGTAATTAACGTCATTTAAAGTGGTACTTGTATTGAACAACATATATTGTCATATTTACAACAAAACAAAGGTCAATTATTGTCTACTGTAATGTTACATCTAATATTTGTGGAAGCAAAAAAGCCTCCAAAATGTTTACCACAAATACTGGAAGTTCTGGTAATGCCATTATGTACCACACATTTTTTGTACTATTGCCTTGGGTATTATGAAGCTTTATAAATTATACTGAACATCTAGTTTTGAGTTTAGCAGCTCTGAGATAGTGGAGTTACAGAAGTGTAAATCATTTTCCCATATTCAGACCAGATGTTATAGTGTAACCGTCAAAAACATTTTAACTCCATTCTTCTGGAAAACCAATGCCAGAGCACCCATTGGGTTTGGGGGCAGTAGAAGGGGTCAGTTGCTGAGGGATTTTGAAGATCTCACTTCAGAGCTTCTGACTGAATTCTGTTCAATGCAAAAAGTAAAGAAAGCTACTAGTAATTACTAGTAATTGCAATTTTCACTTTATTAAACTCAACTAGAGGATGTGTTTTGTTGAAATAAGTTTTATTTTATTATTACGTTTTGATTTGTGTAATTGTTTGTCCCTTTTTTGTTACATTTTTTTTTCCATAGCCATTCTTTGCCCCATATCTTTACATGCCAAGGTATTACCCTGGCAGTTCTCATCTCATCTCACGTCCACCACTAAAAACGAGTTTGTCCAGAGATCAGAACAATGGCCTAGTAAGTATTTTGAAGGGTAATTCACATACTAACCTAGACAATAAGTATAGTGAGTAATGCAAAATGAAGCTTATTAATGGTGATTCAGTATTAGACAAGTAGAAGCTCTATTTTATAAATAGTTTAAGTAAGCATGTAATGTAAAATGTATTTTGTTTTTAACCTTAAAAATTATTTACAGAAGAAAATTAATTATAACATTCAGGTAACAAGTTTAGAGGAGTATGACACGCAAGATTGGCAGGAAAATATTTTAATTTAATGTCAGTGCCAACTGTGGTACAGTAAGTAAATTGATGTGGTATAGTCGCCTGAGAAAGAGAATGCCACTTGTAAATGTATGTGCAAATTTTACAGTAATACAAATTCTGTAACATATCTGGAGAAAGTAAAATGACATGCTTTGATTTTTGCAAAGAATACTAGAAATTGGAAGGCCTAAGTAAGTGTTTTTAATGTTTGAGTAAGACAAAATACATTTTATGTGAAGTATGCATCAATTGTAGCTTTTTCTTGTAAGTACATATAATTCAACTTTATTTACCTGTTATAAAGTAAAAATGAGCACACTTCTCTAGATTCCTATAGAATAATAAAATTCCTTTTAACAGTATTTATTTTATTGACATAGATTGCTGTTCAAATGGAATTAAGAACTAAGGAAAGTAAAGAAAATAAAAGCCTCATTTGTCATTCACTTTAATTCTAGAATATTGATTCATTGAACAAAGCTATTAAAAGATTTTAAAATCTTTTTTAATCACTTAATTGTTTCTGTTGAATTATGTATTTTTATGAGATCATTCTCACTCATTGTTTACTTTTTTTTTGAGCCCTTAATCATTTTACCCAAACCATGGTATTTTGTTGTTGTTAGGATGTTATCAAGGAGGATGCTGATGAGGGTCTTTCTTCACCCACAGACCCCTCAATGGTAAATGAGTAGTCATGTGGTGTGGAAATTTTAGCATCTCATTGCTTTTTCAGCAGTAATGAGTCTGCATTAATCATAACTGCAGTTCACTAACACTGCATCAATGGCTTTGGTGGGCAAATAGTTAGCGTAGTTGAAGACTAATGTAGTTCGTGAATGAATTTAAGAGCTAATATTTCACTTATATGGTGTATTATATCTTTCCCCTGTAGTTTTCTGCTTCCCTTTCTCAGTAGCTGTGGAGAGTTTTCAGTAAAGAGTATTGTGGTAGCTAGATGGAGTAAAGAATGACAGTTGATCATTCGTTACTTAGATTTTTAGAATGAAGTAGCTGACCTGTATCTTTTTCCTGCTTTAGTCAGCTGTCTCACCTGATCCCTACTTTTTAGGTGGTGCCATAAAGCTGTTGCAGTTAATAAAGTATAAAGAACTTTCCATGAAAATAATATTAAAAAAATCCTAAATCATAAGCTTATTCTTAAGTCAGAATGTTAACATCTTTCTTTTCCATGACTTGTCTTTATTTTATCATAAATATTCATGCAAAGATGTCTTCTTTATGGGTATCTTTATGGGTATCTTCTTTACTGTAACTGTGGAAATCAGTGGAAAACAGTTATTTACTATTTTCTACCAAAGCAAGAGGTTAGTATTTTTTTTTATTTACTGCCAAAGCAAAAGGTTAATACAGTGCTAATCATTTTCTTAATAGCGTGCTGCCAGTTGTTGTTGGCAACAGTTGTAGTTTGACCTCAGTTACTTTTTCTTTTAGTAAATTATTGAAAAAAAGTCTTTCCATTGTTGTGCAATGAAAAACCAACAATCCACGGAAACTCCGGAACTGCTGCATTTCACTACACGTAACCTCTGAGCAACCATGTGTAGGCAGTAACACAGTGGTGAATTTACCCTAAAGTTCTCGTTCTTGGGTCATTAGCTGCCTTGGATGAAGGGGTGACTTAGGGATAAGCTTCTCCTCCAGCGTGTTTTTGGAGACGCTGATGCCTTCCCTGTGTTTGGTTCCTTGTTTAAGCATCCCATCTCTTTCCCAGCCCTTTGCACCTTCTCAGTGCTAGGAGAAAATGTAAGGACTTTTGAGAAAGTGCTGGTGTAGTGGTTGAAGGAAGTGTGCGTACGTGTGAGTGTGTGAATGAGAATGGGGAAGTGGGATTGGAAAGTGGGGAATGATTATGGGAGTCTTGGAGCAAAGGAGGAAATATGTTCCAGAGCAGACCTGGAGCTGGTTGATCTTTTGCTAGTTGCCCTGAGCGTGTATCTTAAGCATGCGTAGCCTGCTGTTTCAAACAATACAAAACTACGCATCTAAGTTATGTGATATGCTGGCTGTATGTAAGAAAATACAAGAGTTAAATCACGGACTTTTTTTTGTTAAAATAACAATAATGAAAGATTTTATTAGTTATTTTTAGTTTTTAATTACTACTTGAATTACTGCTGTGAATCTATGTAGTACAGCATATAAGATCATTGACTTTTCATTAGTAGAGCCACATTGTAAAAGTAAATTGCTATTCTTTGTGATTTTGGCGATCTTATGTATTTTATGTAAGGAAAGCTGAAAATACACTGAAACGTCTTTGGTCCTGTCCCTGGTTCTTTGACAGTCTCTTGGGTAGTTCACAAAGATGTTGTCTGTCGGCACTGGGTATTCTGCATGCCTATTAGGATGCCCCATCAGGGTTTCATCTATTTTTAAAAACACTTCTTTTGCAGACTTTCTTGAAATTTCTATGAAAGGGAACAGTATTAGCATTTAAGGCACTGCAATTATCCACAAATGATGCGTGCAGTAATTTCATCTAGCTTTTTAGGTGATAGATACAGTAATTTTATCCAGCTATTTAGGTAGCTCTTATTTGATGGATCATTGCCACTATATACGATACAGCTTTTACTTATATCTTAATACATGAATTGATGCATGCGAAGCAATGAAGTGAACTAAAAATCTGTATGAAATAGCTAATGAATGCCAAGGCCTGTAACTGGTTTGATTATTTAAAAAGAGAAGAACATGTAGAATCAAAATTGTGTCTTTCACGCAAGTTTGTTAAGGAGCCAGAAGTGTTGCAATATTACTTGTGCATAGAATAGAGAAATAGAGAAGAATGTTTAAATCTTACAGGACAAGCAATAGTATCTTCAGGAGCCTTTTTTTTTTTTTAATTATTGCTAAGAGTTGACAGCACTGTATTGGGTGTGTTGTAAGATCTCACTAAGTAAGGCCCCTGCCATTGATTTCAGTCTGACAGTAGAGCTGACTGAGTTCTAAAATTTCAAGTCCTAAGCACTAAGCTTATAAAGTCAATGTAAATCTAAATTAGTTGAATGAAAATCGGTGGGTTTACATTGGTATACAAATAGGGCCAATTTAAAATGATCTTTCCTAATGTGTTGTGACTAGATTGAGCGGTCACCATATATATATAATTTGGATTCACCTTCCTTATTTGAATTTTGTTGTTGATGATAAGAATTTTTCTGTGTCAGACCATAGTTTTTGAGGAAACGTGTTTAATTTTCCACAAGAGTAATCGTTCTTTACTTAACGAACCAAAACGTAGATGTCAAAGCAGTAAGTGATTGTGGACGTTACGTGTCATACCATAAGGGACCCATGAGCCATGTGAGGTTAATTCTTACAATACTAATCAATTTTTCATTTTTCCCTGGGAGTCTTCATGATTTTTCTCAACAAATTTATTGTCTTCTATTACATTCCCAAATCTGAATAGATAGTGTGTTGTGCCAGAATGGTAGCGGCTTTGACAAAGATTGTAGTTTGAAATTTCTGATTCTGCCTGCTCATTCTGCACTTTGGCTGGGCATAACCATCTGTATAGTCGCATCAGCAAGGGGATCCACTGCAAATTTCAGGGCCTTAGCTTAAATCACTAACGAAAGTAGGTTTGAGTTAAGATACCAGCCTTTGCACATCCATCGTGCAGGCAAGACAGGCATTTCTGGTGACTTTGCTATACAGATGGTTGTTTCTGACAGGAGCTGTAAAAATTTCTGTGGTGCTTTTCTAAAAAGTTTGTCATTGGATTATAGTGTTACCAATATATGTTCGTAGCATCTACTAATACCTGTTAGAAGTCAAACTAGCGTTAGTAGTGGTTAGCTGTAATAAATTTAATTGGGCGTTTTGGTTTGCATTGTTAATTATGATTTGTTAGGATATGGCTCATTGCAATGTAATTATGTTGTTTTAAATACGTTTTTTCATACAGCATTTAATATATAATGCCTTAAGATATAATGTGTGTTCTTCTAACAAGAACTAAAATGGCCCACTGCATGGACTGTAGATAGATCTAGAATAACCTTTAAGAAACTTGAAGTGCTTTCCTGAAGTTTGAGCATGACTGAGGGTTTGTGTATGGGAGTTTTCCAGGTGTTTTATTGTGGCATTGTTAATGCTTTTAATATTTACTCTTGTTATTTGCTCTTAAAAGTATCTTTTCAGTTCTGTTTTTTGCATGCTTAGATACAAAGGTTTTGAAGTTATTTGAGATACACTGGTGGTATAATGTAGTCTTAAAATGGCAGGAGAATGTTAGTTTAAAGGTGGGGTTTTCCATCAGAAATATAATGCAAAACTTTTATGCAAATAAAATACAGCTGAAGTTCTGTTTTTGTTTTTCTTAACAAGTGCAAAAAAGAGTAGGTTGTTCATAGGAAAACAGTGTTTGTATAGAATATACTAAATGTGTATTATGAAGGTCTATATTAAAAATTTCATTGCATTATGAAAATATCCCAGTACAGCACATTTCTGTCCTAACGCTAATTTCCTCTGTTGATGAAATTTACCTTAATGCATGTCATCTGTATCTTCAAATGTATTTTGATGTGTTGCTTTAAGTTGTTGTTTCTTTTCATTCTGTTTTGTCCCTTTCTGAAAGCCATGTAAGTCTGGGTTAAACAAACAGAGACAGGTACTGCCACTTTCTGTGAATTATCGTTGACTTGTTTTAGAGTCATTTCAGAAGCTATCATACTGGCACTTCATGCTGGGCTGTCTGTAAACTAATGCTCATTACTAGCCCTGAGCTTTGTTTTGACAAGCTGCTTTTAGCTTTTGCATGGCAAATACTTTTCAGACTAATGTTGTCTAAGCATCCTTAACAAAACCACTAAGGCTGAAAAATGTGTCAGTTTAAGTACAATTTTAATTCACTTACATGATGACGATATCCCTCAAGCTATTACATTACTTATTCTTCAGACAGTTCTTTTTATAAAGAATGATTTGGATTAATATGTATCTATTTCAAACAGTTCACACTTTAACAAAAATAGTCTAAATATTTTAGCACTTTTCCATATACTTTTATATACCCAGAAAGAGGAGTTTCTAAACTAACTCTTAATGCATGCAGAAATAATGACTTGCCTCTGACTGATAAAAAAAGTATTTTGATTTAAAGCAGAACTGTTAAATTAGAAGTGTTTAAAACTTTTCTACGTTTACTTGTAGCTAACAATAGGTACTATATTTAATAGATTCAGGGAACAGAGGCTATTGAAACTTCACACATTGCTTTGGGATCATTTACTTTAGCAATGCCATAATCTAATTTTGGCTGAAGTTGTTTCTTTTACTTTAATTGATAAGCTTTCTTTCAAAAAACTTTTTTTTTTGAATTAACTATTAAATTGTGTTTATTGATGTGTTATCTAACTCATGTTAGTATCAAGTAGTGGGTGTACAGGCAGATAATAGACAAAACCATTTGGTAATCTGAAGAAAAATTAAAAAGTGATTTTAAAAACTGGAAAAATACAGATTTACATAAGAGAGGAATGTAGTAAATAGATGAAAGTTCTTCCTGTCATCATCAATTTGGTGGTCAGCTTCTATCCTTGATTTGATGAGGATTTTAGCAATGCTAAAAATTAAGCTTGATAAAGATCTAAACTTCCTCCTTTGGGGTCCTAATATAACAACTGGTTAGGTATTACAGGCATCTAATTAGGGAGACAATGCAGAATCTGAAAAGTAACTGTCTTGTCCTTAGAAGAAATAGTTAGGTGCCTAGATTCTAGAGAAAGTATAATGCTTAAATCTTATGCAGTATTTTAGATTGACTTCTTACCTAGAAAATGGGATAGATTTTTTTTTTCTTTAGTGTCCGATTTACATCAAGTATAAATACATGCATGGTACAAAAACAAGGATTAGAGCCCCAGATCTTAGCTGAAGACGGATGAGTGTGCTAACTACTAGGCTTAGAATCTCCCCAACCTCTTGTAGTGTTTTTGAACTCGGTTGATTCTGTTTGCCTACATTAAGCACATTTCAGGCATATCTGGCTGAGAATTTGGAGACAGTTACATGTACTGGCATCTAAACTTTGCATCTCAGAGTGGCTTAGGTGGGAAAATGCCTAGCTCCCCAGAGCAGGACATCTCTGATAACGCTCAGTTAACTAGTTTTAAATAACTCTCAGGTTAAATGGTAGTAGAGAATGAGTTTTTGGATTGCTGTCTTGGAATTTATAGTTGAATAAATTCTTCTAAAATCCTGGTTTAGACAATTTAGATACGATTAATGTTATTCAACATAATAATACATTTTTTGTTTTCATAGGTAAATATCTTTGGATCTAGTAATTTATACTAAATCTGAAAGCTAAATAGCTTTGAAATAATCAAACAGGAATGGAAAAATGTATTAGGACTATAAAAATCATCTTCATTGGTGATTGAGGAATATAGTCAAACTTGATGAAATGAACTCTGGATGTTCAAAATGAACTTTTACATCCCAGGGTTTACTCATGTGATGAGCAGCTCTGAAGCTTTAGAAGTTCTTTTGCAGCCTCCCAGAATGAGCTTCATTCCTATGCATGGTCTGCAGCGCTGAAACCAAAACTCCATCTATAGGAAAAGGGAGAGTGCAGCCCTCCCTTCCAGGAGAAGTGGGTACAAATATTTCATAGCTGATAGAACTAGTTCTGGTTTTGGTGTTAGTAATTTGGAATAACTAGCTTAATTGTTTAGAGCTTTTGCACTTCACACTGCTTAATGCACAAGCTCCTATCCACGAAGAATGTGGTTTTTTTGAGAACACACTGTCTTAATATACTGATTTACGTGTAAATTCTTTTGTTTTCTCTTTCCACACTACCTCTGAAATGCTTAGAAGCTGGCAACATTAGCAGGGCAACTTCTGTGTTTCACATATGAGCTGTGAATAATTTCTACTTGAATCTTGCCAAAGCTGCAGACACATGAAACATTCTCAGTGTTTTGGAGGGCAGTGGCAGTGCTTCCCTGTAGTTCTCTACTGTGATGGTGGTTTGCAGCCCCTAGCTGATCTTGCATAAATGTAGCTGAAAGGACCTCTGAAAAATTGACAGACATTGGTAAAATTACCCAGTGAAACTGAGTAATTGAGTTGTGTTACAGATCATCTTTGTCTATAGCTAAACCAGGAATTTTTAAGACAGTAAATTCAAAATTGCATCTGGGATATTTAAAAAACAAGCTAGCTACTAAAATCAGTAGAAAACTTTGAATGAAGATGGATTTGAAATAGATTAACCCTTACTTAGTTCTGATTTTTATGTTGCTCTTCTTAAATAACATTTAAAAGAGTATTTTTTCACATAGGTGAGAATCAAGCTGCTGTGTTGTTTTTCATATAAATAGTAAAGTAAATGCTTCCCAATATATAGATATTTTGATATTAATTAAAAATGCCTGGTCATCCTTATTCTTGTCTGTTAATTTTAAAATGTGGTTGAACACAGTTTGATTTGTGTTAGTATATGTTGTCAAATTCTGGGTGTACTGGGTGTTTGCACAATTCTTACGTGTATTTTTTCTCTTCTTATAGGGAGCAGGAGCAGGCTCAGGTTTGGCCACAGGAGTATCACATGTGCCTCTGAGCACAATGAGCGTGGAAACTGTATGTGAGAAACTAAAGCAAATAGATGGCCTGGACCAGACTATGCTACCTCAATATTCTGCAACTATAAGAAAGGTATCTGTTGAATTTCATTAATGCATTTAATACTTAAAACATAAGCCCCTTTTCTTGCAATTGACATTGAATATTGAGACACTAACTTCATACATGCTAAGTTCAAAGCACGTTTTTGATAAAAGCTTATATTTCTCAGAGAAAATGCTCTCTTACAAGTAAAGAATCAGACTCAGAAATGTAAAGGATTGCAGGTGATGAGACTGGTTTATTTTGAGAAAAGAAACATGAAAAATCAGTTCAAAATTGCCTTGTGTGGATAGATCAGGTGTGCTGTAAATGTGCTCTATATCCATGTAGCAAGATCTCTGAGAAATTGGCACAGCTCCTTTGTTGTACATGAGTGGTGAAGATGATCCATTCCTCTCCTATCATAATCCACCTTTCTCTGTTTGCTTCAGAAAAGGCCAGTGGGCATTCTTCTGCTACTTCCTTTTTCCTCTGACACGTTAAAACAGAATTATTTCTGTCTGTATTGCTTTTCTCACCATTCTGTGCTCTCCTGTGTGTAGGAAGAGGGAAGAATACGGAGGTTTCACTGATGTTTTTGGTGAGCTTGCTTTGTCCCAGTACCTATTATAGCTTTAAAGAAAACAGAGAATGTTGATTCAAGCGTTGATGGACAGGTTTTTGATAGGAACCATCAGCGGTGTTGCTCAGGGGGGAAAGCAGCAAGTCAGATTGCAGCTTGGTAGGCCTAGCTGCAAAAATTTCTAATTGCTTCAGTGGTTCTAGAGTCTTTAAAGAATGTGCATGTTACTTAATTAGGGATTCCTCTTTCTTATATTCTTGCATTTCTCACTACAATTGGTCCAGTCTGAACAGGAAGAATGAGAAAGGCTCATCCTGGTCTTTTTCGTGGTTGGATTAAAACCATCTACTTGGATATGGAAGCAGAACCACCAAGATCCTTCACACTGAGCAGAGCTTGCAACTCAGATCTCCCATTTTGTAGCTTACCTCCTAAGAGATGTTTTCTCTTTTATGTTTTGTCTATTCACTGATACATTGTGTAGAGGAAAGTACCTCCGTTGGTTGGTGTGTAATAAAAGTAGTTCTGCTTTGGATTTGGTGCCGTTTGAAGGAGTTAAATGCTGTATAAACATTTCTAACATACAGGATTTTCACTTTCCTGGGATTTAGATGGAGTTTAGGCACTTCTGTGTTGATCTCTGAATTACAAGGAAGATTAGAAAAAGCTGGATGTCTAGGTTTCCATCCCAGGGTGCTTCTGATGGGGGAAGGGATGTAAGCTTGTATTTATGCAGGAAGGGAACTTTACGGAGGTAGTACGTGATCTTGGATGCCTCAAGCCAGAGGTTAGATGGTGTTTGGACCTCAGTTACCTGATTATCTTCAGAGGCTTTGACATCTGAGGTCCATTTCTGTTGCAACTGAGAAATCTAGGCAGCTGAATGTAGTTTATTGTCTATAAAAACTTTCTACCACTAGTGTCTTGTTTACTTATGTCAGCTTATAGAATGCAACTGTATTGCCTTTCATATCTTCATTTTGATAGGTTTAATAAAATATTTTCAGGTTTTCCTGAAAGATAGGCTGTTCCTGCCCTTAATCATTCTATAGCCTTTTTCTGTCCCTTTTCTGTTTCCATTACTCTAGTTCTTCCTGTGCTATATCCTAGTCCATCAGCAATCATTAGTAAATATTCTTTTTTAATTTATTATATGGGATTGGACTTGAGATTGATGTTTGGGGAATTTCTCTAGTAGACCCAATCAGTATATCTGACTTCAATTACCCCTTTAGTCTGTTGCTTTCTCACTCCACAAATCTTGTATTGGTAATTTACATTATTTAATTTTATTGTTTTAGGCAAATATAAATGGCCGTGTCTTGGCTCAGTGCAACACTGATGAACTGAAAAGGGAAATGAATATGAATTTTGGTGACTGGCACCTGTTCAGGAGCATGGTAAGGCTTTCTCTTCAGTATTCCAGGTCATCTTAAATTAGTGTTCTTGTTAAGAACCTTACTTTTCCTTTCCTCTATTATTGTATTTTTTATTTATCTTAAAATGTGAGTATATTTATTGTTACTTTGTCTTTTTGTGTTGAGCACTTTAACTGACAGCTCACCTATGGATTTTGTATCTTAGTTGATTGTGAATGCTGAAGTTTTCCCCTCTTTTTATAAGGTTCGCCTTTCCTGGATGGATGGCCTTTTTTTTTCCTCCCCCTTTTTCAATTCAGCTGCTTGTTTTCATGAAATTGTCAGAACTTAATCCTATTTGAGGCCTCTGCCCCTCTGTTAAATTGGTCAGTGAGTTCAAAGTTTATTTGGGAGAGAGAGTGAACAGCCAGGCTTTTAGAGATGCATTGCACACAATTGCATAAGCTCCATTTCTTAGGGAAACTAAGCTAAAAATCAGACCATTGAGATAAATGGACAGTATTCAACTTACATATACCTGTATGATGCAGGAAAGCTGCATTGAGTACTGTTATTGAAGCATACATATATACCTAATTTCCTTCCTCTCACTCCCCATAATTTGAGGGTAAATGACAATTTTACACTGAGGGATATGCATCCCTCAGAACTGTGTTTTCTCTAAGTATTTTTAGTGTATTGCCAATTTTCTTTCTGAAAACTGCAGTGGGTCTCTGAATTGCTAAATCAGTCTTGAAAACACTGAGAATTACAAGAAGAGGTTTATTGTTAGATTCAAATTTATTAAAGCTATGAAAACTGAAGTATTTGTTTTCTGCTCTTAAATTTGTAATTTAGCACTTTGTTTTACAAGAATTTATTGAAAATAGCTTGTGGCATATAAATTCTTTCAAGGGTCTGTACAGTAATAAGAATAGTCTGCAAATAAAAGAAAATTCTCAAGTATTACAGTGGGATTTGCAGTAAAGAATGTATGCACTAGGTCTGTAAACAGATCTTTCTCACACATGCAAGTACACTTTTAAAACTGAATTACTTATTCCTATTTTCAATACAGTTCTTAATTTTGAGAGGTTTTTTTTCTTTTTCTATTATGTAATGACATCATACCATCTTTTTTTTTTTTTGTTAAGATACTTGAAATGAGAAATTCAGAAAATCAGGCTGCTCAGGGAGATCCTGATGTAACAACTGAGCATGTTACCGCTGCGATTTCTCATAGTGAACTTACTCGTCGTCCTGGGCATAACACTGAGTTGCCTCACACCGAGCTTACGGGTCTTTCTGGTCAAGCTCCCTACACGCTTAACTTCAGCTTTGAAGAACTGAACACAATTGGTCTTGATGAAGCTCCTCCGCGTCATAGTAACTTAAGTTGGCAGGTATTTAACAAGAGTGCTTGCTTACTTACCTGTATGGTAAGGTTTTTCTTCCATTCTTGGATACAGGTGGAGAAGTAAGTCTACCATGGCAGTTCATGTGCTTTCAGTTCTCAGTCAAGACCAAAGACCAAAGTTTTGCAGAGGTGTAAACTAACTAATTTCCAACAAAGTCTTCCGTCTTTCCCATCTGAAAACTATTCATCTGTTCCAGTAATTATTTCTCCAGGAAAAAAAACCTATCATTCTTTACTCATCTTGCTTAGGATAGTGTCCTGCAAGATTTTTGTTAACCATGATATTCAGACTTCATGTATGAAATACTTGAACTATGTGCTAGCCAGAAGTGGAACCATTGAAAGGATTACTGATATATTTATTAGTCTGTTTTTAAACAAACAAGTACAGCATTCAGTGACATGAGAGCCTTGTCCAGTGACAGTAAATAATATAATCATGCACTCCTGAGTTGACGTCCTCCTATAAATACTGCTTCTGCCGTAGGTTTTGGTCAGTTTTCTCTTCTTTTCTTTGAAATCACCCTAAGTATGTGAAGTATGTGATTACCTTTTTGTTGTTGGTGGTGGTGGTTCTGTTTGTTTACTAGAAATGAGACAATTCAGTCAATGAATGAGTGGATGGTGGTTAAATAGTGGTCAAAATTTCTAAAAGACATGTAGCAACATTTTCGTCTCTCGCTTTAGGAGTCCAAATTAGGAAATTTTGAAGGTGCACCAAAATAGTAGGACAACCCAAATCACTAGTTAGAGATAATATTTTTAATATTCAAAATTATAGCTGAAAAGAGATTTGGGAGATGTGTACACACCCACCCACACCCATATATATGAGAGTGTGTGTGTGTGTGTGTGTGTGTGTGTATAGGCACACACACTTATCTAAGATCCATATTACTCTTTCTCCTTCATCGCCATCTTCTGCAACTGAGTATCAATGTATGTTTTTCAAAAACAGGTGGCATGTTTCATGCCAGTAACATGTTGTTTTTGCGTCAAAATCACAGAAGGAATGATAAAATTTTTTTTAAAACATTCTTTAAAATGCAAATTTGAATAGTGCTTTTAATGCTCATAGAGATATCTTAAGTTAAATCAAAAGAATGAGAAAAGTAGTTTGTCCATCTTCAGGAAACATTAGAAGTTGCCTGAGATTTTTTATAGTCTACATCGATTAAAAAAATATAGCTCATTCTTTGTAAAGAAGAGAACTGGTGGAAATGCATAATAAAATGAAATAATTCTATTTTTCATGAAGAACTGTAGCTGTAGCGAATATGGATGAATAGTAGTGAATACGCATAAATAAGTATGAATATTTCTGAGATTCTTGCAGTGTGCTGTGGACATTGAATTGCTTAGGAGTCATGGAATATAGAAGTCACTTAAACACCATTTTATTTGTAGTTAATCATGTTTAATTGCTTCCCAGTATTCTGGTACATACAACAGATTATTGATCTTATGGAAAGCTGTTAGTAATACAAAGGGAGTAATCAGAAGATAGGATCTTGCATACGTTGCTTGCTGATGGGGTCGTATGCATCTTCTGATCATTTGTCAAGATATACCGAAGTATGTGGCGTAGAGGTCTTTTAAAAAAATTTTTGACAGATGTTTAGCATTTAGATGAAATCCTAACTTAAAATGGCTATTTTGTAAATGTACACAAATATATTAGAAAAGCCTGTCTTCACATATACATTTAATTATTATATATTCAAGAGGCGTTAGCCTCAATTGCACTGCGTAAAATACTTGTTTTGTAGAAAGCTTCTGTTATGGGGATCAATAATAAAAATGCATTATTGTAAGTTTGGTGAAAGTGTGTGAATGCAAATATCTGATTATAATAAACATATTTAAGATTAGTTCAGTTATAGCATTGACAATTTGCCTTCCATGATCTGTCCACAACAAAAATTTGCCTTTAAGCACACTTTATGCTTTCAGCTCTTTAAATTAAAATGATCAGTAAAAGTCAAAATAAATAATTTTAACTTTTTGTTTTCTTTTTTTTTCTTTTGCAGTCACAGACTCGTAGAACTCCAAGTCTTTCAAGTCTTAACTCTCAAGATTCTAGTATCGAAATATCAAAGTTAACTGATAAGGTGCAGGCAGAATATAGAGATGCATATAGAGAATATATTGCTCAGATGTCACAGTTAGAAGGGGGTGCCAATTCTACTACGGTAAGTGGCAGGTCCTCCCCCCATAGCTCATCTGCTTTCTATATGGGGCAGAGCACATCAGGGGGTTCCCTGCATTCAAGTGCAGAACAAGAAAAAGGAAAAGATGGTGAACAGAAACAAGATGATGGAAGAAAGTCCTTCTTGTTGAAGAGGAATGATGTTGATTACAGTACGTCAGGTGTTTCAACTAATGATGCATCTCCTCTGGATCCTATTACTGAAGAAGATGAAAAATCTGATCAGTCTGGTTCCAAGCTTCTCCCAGGAAAGAAGTCTTCAGAAAGAACAAGTATTTTCCAGGCTGCAGATATAAAGCTTAAGGGAGTTACTCTCCGGTATCAGAAACTTCCAAGTGATGAAGATGAGTCAGGAACTGAAGAATCAGATAATACTCCACTTCTTAAGGAAGGTAAAGACAAGAAAGCAGATGGAAAAATAGATAAACAACCCAAATCCCCAGAACATGGATCTGAACCGATTAGAACATTCATCAAAGCAAAAGAGTACTTGACAGATGCCCTTTTGGACAAAAAAGATTCTTCTGACTCTGGTGTAAGATCCAATGAAAGTTCTCCAAATCATTCCCTCCATAATGAAGGAGCAGATGATTCACAGCTTGAAAAGGCAAATCTCATTGAGCTTGAAGATGACAGTCACAGTGGAAAGCGAGGAATTCCGCACAGCCTTAGTGGCCTTCAGGATCCAGCTGTGGTTCGCATGTCTATTTGCTCAGAAGATAAGAAAAGCCCGTCTGAGAGCAGCTTGATAGCGAGCAGTCCAGAAGAGAACTGGCCTGCTTGCCAGAAAGTCTATAATTTAAATAGAACCCCCAGTACAGTAACGCTAAATAATAACAGTGCTCCAACCAATAGAGCTAATCAAAATTTTGAAGAAATAGAAGGTATCAGAGATTCATCTCAAATTATCCTGCGCCCTGGCTCAAGTTCCAATTCAACTGCAGTTCAGAATGAGAACCTGAAGAGTGCCACTCACAAGCGGAGCCAGCGATCCAGTTATACCAGGCTTTCCAAAGATTCTTCGGAGCTCAGCACTGTTGCTGCCTCAGATGGAGCTGGTTTTGGAGAAGAAAGAGAGAGTATCCTGTGAAAGGAAGCCAGATTAAAACAGAGTATGCCCATGAGTTGTAGCTTGCTAGGAATTCTTTGTCAGTGTGTGGTTACGTTAGCTATGTAGTTAAAACTTTCAATTCAGCAATTAACAGATCTAGATTATTTTTAGTCATTTTTTTGCAAAGAAGAAATAATCTTTGCAAGAAGCAAAGTGCTTCAGACCTTCCTTCCCCATATTTGTATTACTAGTAAATATTTTATTTCCTCCCCAAATGAAGCAGTACCTGTCATTGCATGGAAACTCAGTTCTTTGTTAAAATGCTGTGCAAAGGTTTGGTCAGGGCAGATGTTACAGAAGCATGGTTTTCATTATTAAAATAATTCTGTGATTTCACATTTTTGTTGGGAGATATAATACTTATTCCTTCTAAATATTCCTGTTAAGTCTCCTTCCTTACCAGTAAAGTTAAGACCATGCATTTTTACCATTTGATATAAGCGATGCCAGATGATTAAATATCACAACCTGTGATACCCTTATCAAACTTTGCATTAAATACTCAATTAATGTGTGCAGCATAATATTATGTATGTTGAAATTTAAATGTTAAGATACCTGTTTGGCTATATGTACATTTGTATTCTGTGTGTGTTCAGTAATTGCTGTTGACTTTGTGAGCTTTGGGTAGAATGTTGATAGGTTTATAGGAGGGACTGTCTTGATGTATCATTAGAATTGGCAGTTATTTATAAGGTAATGCCTCATCATAGTGAATGCATTATTTATTATAGGTACATAATTTCACAATCAGTGCTCTAAATAGATGCAACCACCTGAGCTACATTAAAATATTGTAAAAGTAATGTGTGAATGTGATGTCTGAACTACAGAGTATCTGTTGCTGTGCATGATCTTTCCCTGGTACAGTGTTTATTGTTTGGTTATAGAAAGAAAAATTTGGTAGTTTGCTATTTTAAAAAGCAGTATGTACTTCCTGGAAGCAGAGCTGTATGCCTGCTTCTTTATTTCAGAAGTGCAGTATTCCATTTTTATTTGTCATCTAAGTAATGCATCTGAATGTTACTGTAGCAAGTACTTTGTACTGTCCAGTGAAATATGCATGATTTTGAGGAAAAAAAATGTTCAGACTAGATTCTGGTAGTACAAAGAGAATAAAAAATAATTGGCATATTGGGTTTGTGTCCACATTGCTGTTTGCTGCAGTATTTTGTTTCTTCACTTGATAAATATGTGTATGTTGTTTTGATTAAAGCACTTTACACATCCAAGTAAAAGAATGCATTAAATAATGTTGTTGTTAATACAATACCAAATGAGCATGAAGTATAAAAATACATTTCATATGTGGAATTGACAAAGCTGACTTTCCTAAAGGAAGTACTGTGAGCTATGGAGAGGTGGCCACCTCCTGGTATTCCAAAGCAGTCATCATGCTGTTAGTGGAAGTTAACATTTGCTGGTAATTTTCTGCAACTTTGTTTCTGTCCCAGTAGGTTTCCAACCAGATGCCTCCAGTGGGACCATGTGGCCCTTGTTTTTCATGCCAAGAGAATACTTTTCTATACCAGAGTCAACAGAGAAAGTCTGGCAGTGTTTAGGCTCTTCACTTCTTCATTCCCCAGATGTCTGGTACTTAGAGGACCATGGACTTGATCTTTACATGATTGAATTCTGTTAAATTGGTTCATAAAAGAATTCAATTGAATTAAAATTTACTCCCCAAAGTATTACAGAAGTACTGGAAATGTGTGTGTATGTATCTTTATTTTTTTATAAAGATTATTAATTCAACAACAACAAAAAAAAACCCAATATAGCTTATGCAGCTTCATGATATTTTGCCATATCTTTGAGGACAATTTTTTAGTTTAGATTCCTCCTATAAAAAAAGAAAACAAAAATAGCTGTGACCTTACACCATTCCACTTTCTGAAATTTTTGGGATGTAAAAAGCTTGCTTTTATATTGCAATTTATAAGTGTTGTTTTGTAATAGAAGAGAAGTAGTATAGCCTTTTTCATTAAGAATTAAGAAAGAAGTATTCAAGACAGATACGGGTTACCTTGAGTCATTTTGTTTGTAAAAATCCTCAAATAATCCAAATGAAACAATTTTTCTTTTCATATGTTTAACTCTTTTTATTCCTTGGAAGTTTTATTCCTTATGTCTTCATGAGATACGTACTGATTTGAAATAGGTAGCTGAGTGGAAAGCTCTTTAGTGTTTCTAACTTACATTCATTACCAGTGTAATTACTCACCATCGCTAAAACAAATAATGAGGCATCTCTTTAAGATTGTACTGGGCTTAAGGTAACACTAATTCAGGCATCTAGATACTATCACAAAAATGTGAGCAATAAGAAATTTCAGTGGAGAACTGTATGATTTTCCATATTACAGATTACTAGATCTGTATGTGAGAATAAATGCTAGTGTACTAGAATCCTGCCTGGCTTGTGATGCGAGTGCCTAAAATCAGTTCAGTTCCAAACAGCAGTTTAATCCTGCCGCCTATCCCAAGCTGCTTTTGCTGTTTTATATAGGCACTTACTTTCATTAAGAGACTCCTTGTTTAATTTCAAAGTTCTGGGATGCTTAAATCATTCTTATGTGTGCTGAGGAGTACTTGTTCAAAGGAACAGGGAATCTCGCATAGTAGGGTGCTCTTTAAGTTGTTGGCTTGGGTCAGCAGCCACCTGCATTCCACCCCGGCCTGTGGAGAAACCCAGAAAGTTAGACATGAGCATAGTCAAGGCTATGATTTCATCTGTTGGCTATGTCCCCATGGTGCACATCTGGTGGTGTTGCCCAGGTAGTGAGAGATGTCTTTTATGTCCTGTTTGACCCAATAGGATTAAATCCACATCTCGGAAGATGGCTCACCAAAGTGTCCTTGGGATGAAGATACTTTTTGTCTAAGCTGCTCTGCTGTGTCACAGGGCCACATGGAACTTGGGTAGTGAGGAAAGAGGTGAACATAAAGGTTTGGCCCCTGCTTTAAGGAATAACATTTTATTCTGAGTTCAGTGGTGGTTTCATGTAAAATTCATATATGTTTCAAAGGGATGGATCAATCCTGTTTTTAGGTGAGTTACTCAACTGCTAAACTGGAGTGCCCTTTATATGCAAGACTGTTTTAGATACATAGTTATACATTTGATAGAGTTTTATGATCATAACAATTTGTTAAACATTTTAAGTATATGAATTTGGAAACATTCTCATTCCAAAGTAATACTGTAGTTTATATAATCAGTGTGTATTCATGGACTGATTGTTTAACGGCTTCCTAACAAAGTTCCTAGAATCAGCAGAACGTGAATGCTTTGTAGAAATTTCGAGGACAGTACCCTACAAAAGCTGTTTCTTAACAGGACAATAAATACGACTGATACTTAGATTCATATCTGTAAGCTCTTCTTGCATAAAAATGGCTGTGGGCAAAGAGTGCTTCTTTTTTCCCCCCCTTTATTGAAGCATATTTTTTATTTTTTTTAACAGGATGTACATAAGCAAAAAGAAGAAAATGTAGCATTCTGATAAAGGGAGAGAGGAAGGGCGAGACAGAAGAGAGAAATGGAGTAATTGAAGTACAGGACAGTAGTAAGGATTTTCCCTTTTAGCACATAATATATATTAGTTACTGTATATTTTTAATGAATTTGCCACATGTAGTATATGAAAGATCAGCATTTTCAAGAACTAAAAATAAACTGCAGTTTGATACTGTTGAAACTTGGGGTTTTTTTCTGAACCACAATTTCCATGGTTACTAGCTTGCTTACTTTGTTGCACACTTCTTGGAATTAAGAGACCATAAACAATTTCCAGTGTTGAAATATTAAATATTAGCTGTGTGGCTTGTGGGAGTCATGAAACCCAAGAGTTCCATGGAGAATGGAAATGAATGAAGAGTAGAAAACAAAAACACAACTACAAACTTACTTCTGGTACTCACCACTTTCCAGAACTCTTGTGACGATAGTGTATGTATCTCCTCTAATTTGGATAACTGAATGCCACAGGAACTTGAAACCAAGGACTCTTTGCCCCACTGAATCTGAAGAGCGCAATCTGGCCTTATCCTCTTATTCTGATGCCTGGATATGTTTGCATGGCAGAGTGAAAATAAATAAATAGTTTTTAAAAGGAGAAATTAGATGCAAGTAACCTTGCAGTATTTATGTGCTCTTTGGCCATTTGTCAGCTTTTTCCAGGGTTGCAGTTTACAAGGAAGGGGGAGAGGGAAATTCTTATGTTCCATTTCTAAAACATGCAACAAAATAATGACCTAGTGAAATTCTTTGAGATTGTGAAAAAAGGTTCCTGTTTTGGGCTTGTCCTGGTCAGTCTGGGTTATTTGGTCACCCCATACCACATTGCCCAAGCAACAGAATGCATATTTGCTGTTTTTTCCAAGTTTTCTCTTCAGTCCTTCACTTTCTTAAGTTTTCTTTAGAAATACTATTTTTTCCCCTTCTGTTGTTTTCCCTTTGTGTAGCCTTTGGGAATCTCTCCTGGGACACACTTAACATGAATGCATACAGTATGCTGAAGATACGTGGTTTCTGTTGTGGTCTGGGCATCAGCTGTTTGCTACTGTCTACAGAATACTCGAAGCCCGTTTTCCACCTTTGTGACACTTGTAGGAAGCTTTCTGAACCTAATGGTAAGAACGTGGAGTTCTCTACGTAGCCATGAGACCCACAGACAGAGGATCCCAATTGAATCTCTGATCCATAGCCCAGCGTGTTGTACACCATGGTCTTGATGCTAGATAGCTTCATCATCTGTGACAGAGGTTTACTTAGCTTTCTAAATACTTAACTAAGAAATTGCTAAAGAAAACTATCTGTATGGTTGGGATCTCTTGACTGAAAGTCACAATTATAGTAAAATGCAAGTGTTACTATGTAGTGGAGAATCTTCAGATAGGGAAGAGGAATGTGATGTGCCAGTTAGTATAAGATAAAGCCAACTATTAGCAGTTTGGTCTTTTCTGTGTCAAGTGACACCTGTGGTGGGGAGAAAAATTCAGCTTCCAGTTAAGCAGGAAAGATGGAAAGACTGTGTGCTAACCTTACATACTGTTTCCTATGTTAGCCTTATGCAATACATTTTATAGATTTCTGATCTGTTTACTAAGGCCTATTTAGTTAGTATAAATGGGGATGGGGATAATTTTAGTTAGAATCTTTCTTCTTGGGAATATAGAAGTTTTGTGCATTTGACATGTTCAGCTTAAGGGTTTTTGAATTTCAACAAAAATGAGAAAAAATAAGGGAGGGTATGGGATGCTTGAAAATTTTAATAAGGTAAAGGTAAATTATAAATAATTTCAAACTGTTTCCAACAGAACTAGAATTTTCTAAAGAATAATCTTGCTCTTGGCATGTGCAGACCTATCAAACAGTTTTAAAAAGGTGATTTTAGGTATTTAACGTCTAGATAGCCTTTTCATCAAAGATGTCTGTCATGTAAGCTAGCGGAATATTCAGAATGTTCTGCTCTTTAACACATGGATGCAGTTTTTTGAAGTCAAAATGCAGTTTAAAACTGACAGCTGATTTTTTTGGCTGTACTGTGTTTCTTGTTTTATTTCTTTGAAATTACACACAAGTAGGTTGTATTTTCTTGAGATGGATTTCTCCAATAAAGGTATTTTTTCACTGCAGATTTGCAGTGCTTCTGACAAGATAATGATTTAGTTCTTTTGTGACAAAACAAGAGACTAATGATAGAGGAGGTTTTTTCCCTTTACTGAGCTTTGGAGCCTAACAGTTGTATCTTCATTTGCAGGTTTAACTCCTCTGATACAGTTAACGTTGTAGTTAGTTTTTGTTTTAGAGACTTATACCCAGTCTTCTAGAAAGACCCAGAGCCGTGGGATTTTTAGCAGAGGAAAATGTTTTCTTGGTCGTAAGAGACTGTACTTCTTAAATCAGACTGATATGCGTAACACCAAATGTTTGGGCTCTAAAAGATATTAAAATGTGTTCTTTTTTTCCCCTGAAGTGTATTTGATTATCATAGTGAGACTGAATAAACTTCTAAAAGGAATACTGTTGCTTGATTTTCTTTCTTAGTTTATCATACCTTTTCTTTCTTCAGAAGTGGAAGTAAAAGTACTTGGGATTTTATAGAAGTGTGTTCTTTTGGAGGAAAAAACTAGGTGAGAGTTTGTGTAAGCTTTTTTATGTAAGAAAAGGTTATATTTCTGATTTAGCTTATATTTCTCTTAAAGATTGGATTCTAGCATACTTGGTTATGTGAATCTGTAGTGCTGTTGTTACATGGTACAGTGCGCATGGTCCTTTCAGGTTTCAAGTCTCTTTTCTGCGTACTGATAGCGCTACTTTTCCTGTTCACTTGGTACAGAAGCAATGTGTACTGCAGAATTATCTTTGTAAGTAAATCAGAGTTTTTGTTTCTTGTTACTTGAGTAAAATGATTGTATTGTTTATGAAGGAGAAGGGGAAGAGGGGAATAACAACTGTTCATTATAAGATTTTATTTGTGTCCAGGATTTCTCATGATAAAAAAACAGAACAACAAAGTTTGAATGGTTTGTATACATCCCTGCAACTGTTCCTGATAAAGTACCAGGCTTTATTTGCTCATTTTAAACCCAATTATTGACTGCTCTGCTTTGCAAGTAGTCTGTTCAGATTCTAGGAGAACTTTATGGCTGCACTAAGGAGGGGATAATTTTCCTCATGGACCTCTCTGTAAGTTACGCTTGATGCAGCAGGTCTGATACTGCAGTTAATGTTCTGTACAGGGCATTCTAGCTCTTACTTTGAAACAATCTGAAGAGAGACAAACCTTGAAGACCTACCTTTGTGAGTGTTCTGGTATGCCTGGATTCATGAGAGTCTGTTTGTTTAAGGACTCAAGAGCTGCCCCTTTGTTTTCAGATATTAGTACTCTGAAAGATAAACAGAAATCTTGATTTCTTATTTTTCTATATAAGATGAGTCCTCAGACCACAACCCTTTTAACCTAAGGACCTGTTTACACCTCTGGAATATAAAGGAGGCATTAGAGAGTTGTTCCAGGATGCCTTCTGGTCTTACTTTTCAACCATCATTTTTTCAGTAGCTCCTTTCAAGGTGTGTCTAGGAACCACGAATAATTTCCTCTGTCTTCATGATCTCTGCTACTTTCTGCCTCTCTTTCATCTGAGGACGGACTAGCTCAGCTCCATTAGATCTTTCTATATGCTGATGTGAACTGGAGTCTTAAATTTTGTTGTCCATGGCTACAGTGTTCAGTCATTCTCTCTTTTGTCCTACAGTCTTCTCTTCAACTTTCAGGGCTTTCCACACTGTAGTTTGTTTCAGCAAGTGGTAGTTTCTTTGCAGTATTGGGACCAGTAGAACTTGTTTTTCTACACTACAGTACAAAAATTTTTAGAGTAGTCTTTTTCAGAACCAAAGCAGAAAATATAATGGTGATTCATCTTAGAATTGCACAAGAAGGCATTTATGCTTAGAATTTAATTCAGGAGAGTAATCCAAATTCTGTTTTTTCAGCTGTGTTAAGGAGACTGGTTTATTCTTCTCCCTTGAAATTTTTTGGACCTTCATGAACAGTGCACATTACTTTTGAACTGTGGCACCAGTTGTCTTCTACCAAAGACCTGGCAGTAGTAATAGCCCACCTAAGGTGGACCAGGACTTCTTTGCTTAGATGACTGGCTTATAAAAAGGCATATTATGAGAATAGTTTGTCCAGGTTTTTCAACCAGGTTTTTATGGATCTTCACATTTTTGAGCTTATGGTCCAGCAGATTAAAAAAAAAAAAAAAAAAAAAGTCACCTGTATATAAGTAGTTCCTGGAGTTCAAAGAGGAAAAAGAAGCCTGTCATAGTTTTTCTCCCTCAGGATTGATTTCAGGCTGTGAAAAGTTTGAAAAAGTAGTTGGATAATCGTTTTCCTACTGTGATGAACTTCTTCCTAGTCTGTCTGTAATACCTGGAGACACAACCTTAGTAATTCTGTTTGTTTGGTTTAGGCCTATCAGTACCTGTTTTCTGGTGCTGTGAACTGTATAATCTCGTGGCATATTCCTAGAAGTTGGGGTATCCCTGACTGTGAAACTCAACCATTCTACATAAAAAAAAGTTTTTTCTATATATTCTTTTTTCAAGACAGTAACGTCACTTCTCAGTTATATGCTCAAGCTGATGACTAATGTGTGAAGAGAAGGAAATTCTGCACACCAATATCTCAAGACTTATGAATGTCTGAAATGCATGCTGGGCACTTCTTTCTTACATTCAGAGATCTCATGTTAAGGTGACAGTAGACAACAAATAGGGTAGTACAAGGTTCACTTCTCACACTCTAGAAGTGTGTGGTCCCTGCTTTTGATATGTTAGGTACTATATTCATCTGCTCATTTCTTTCATGAGTTCTTTAATTATGTGGTGGATGACTGAGTCATGGGAGTACTGGGAGAGGTATCCTCATTTCCTTGTCCTGATTTTGTGTGTGTATGTATATATATAGTGTGTGTGTATATATACATACTCTATATATATGTATACTATACATATAGATTATGTCTTGATTGTTTTATTTCAATTTTTTTTTGTCTTGAACGTAAGAAGTAGGACTTTCTGTTCCTAGGGTTTCCTTGTTCTTCAATCTCAGTTCAGTATGTTCCTGGTTCTCTGATCAGAAATTAATGGGATTTCTCACATCACAAAGAATACTCTTTCTGCTCAAAGTAAGGCAGAAGACAGATTCTCTGAGGCTGTTTTGGTGTCAGAGCTTTTTGCTCGTTCAGTGAGAAATCTGAGGAGTCTTTCTGATCTCTAATGCAAAATTCTTTGGCCTGTCCTAGTTCAAGTAACCTTCCTGTATCAGTGTGGATACTGGGTGGCTGTCAGCATTAGAGTATTGCTCTTCCTGTACTAGGAGAGAGGTCCTTACCAAGAGCATAAAGGGCTCTGTGAGAGTTATCTACAAAGACTTCTGTTAGTTCTCTCTTTTGCCTAAATCTTCAGCACTGTTCTCTTGGACTGTTTGTTGGAGCTGAAGAAGCATGGCCATCACATAGTTTTGCTGTCATCTTGGTGCACTAACTTCAGTGTACATTCAGTGTTCCCCAAGGTTCTGTAGGTTTGACTAAGCTGTTTGCAATGTGAAAGACTTACGGAAACAAACTGGGTAATGATCAGGCCTGTTATAAGACTGCAGGACAGAACCTCAGTGGAGTTTAAACCTTGCCATTCATGATCGTGTTTCTTACCAGGTTGAGACCTTGTTCAGGAGAGCAGGAGAAATTCTCACCCTGATGGTGCTCTGTGTCGTTTCTCCTTTTCTGTATAAAGTCTCCTTGAAGTTTTACAGCTTCTCTTCCCTCCAAGTGATCCTATTTTAACTGGGGAATACGATTTTCACATAGCCTCACATACCTAAGCCATTTTTCCATGACTGGGATGTTAAGAGGGGTTGTTTATATCTTCTCAGGATCACATTGGTAGCTGAATAAAGCTATTTTCAAAGGCTGCCAAACGGAATAATGACATGAGATGACGAAGGTGGAACCTCCTCAGTCATAATGGCACACTGCATCAGAGCTCTAGCTGCCCTTGAGGAAAGTCTCCTCCACAGATAGTTGTCAAGCTACTTTGAGCAGAGCCAGCATAATTGTAGTCAAAATTCAGCAAGAATTAGGGATCACATGGATACTTAGAAATCAATGCTCTGCTTGAAAGATTGGTCCATCAGTCTGTGTGTGAGGACTTGGACATTCATTTCCAGGTAACAGTACAGGCTGCTTAATGCATGGAGTTACTTATATATACACTTAAAAATGGAGAAGAAACCTGTTCATAAGTTACCACTCAAAATCCTTCTGGGAACTCAGTAGCTGGAATTTTACAGTGGAGCCAGAATTGAGATGACACAGCATCTGTATATCAAACGTGAGCTAAGGATGTGACATAAACACATGCTATAGATAATACAAAGGTTGAAAATGATCTCAACAGCTTAGGGATGTGTTCAATTACATAAATATAATTTTATGTAATTTTATATAATATTACATAATACAAAATTGTAAATGAACAACACTTCTAAGAATGTAACTCACTGCTAAAGAAAAAAATTTTTACCAAAAACTTCACATAAGTGTAGTCATGAAGAAAACCTTGTGTATTCATGCAGTGTAGCACTGAAATTTATTCAGTTCTGCTTTGTTAGAATTATTGGGATTTTAAAATACTCTTAAGAAAACATTACCAAAATTCATTCATATTTAGCTGCTGTAAGGTTTTCTGTTTAATACTCTCTGAAAGTGGGGGCCAGAAGGAAAAACTAGTTCAAGATAAGTTGACTCCATGTAAATATTCAGACTTGTTAAGGGACAGTGCCAGGAATTGCCTTTGAATATTTTGTCCTGTCTCCGGTTATCTTACAAAACTGAATTTTACAGAGGAATTATATAATCTTAAGAAATGTACAATTGCTAACAGAAAACATCTGAGACCAAGAAACAAGAGAGATTCTGGGCACTTTAGGCCTCTAGCATACCATCAATTTTTTTTCCAGATAGCAATCCAAGCATATATGTTTTTCTTTCAGTGATTTGCTCAAGTCAGCAGGGCTGTTTTGCACTGAAGCTAAGGATCTAGGCAAAACAATCTGTAACTCATTATCAGTTTTCTTAAAGTCTCATGGAGATGTTACAACTATTAGAAGATAGGATATGACTAGTTGGAACCCATATTTAAATACAGAGAAAGAGGAAGGCCTGGGGAATTACAAATGATCTTTAATTTTATATCTGCAAGAACGTTATTCATCAGGTTTGTATTACTCATCAGGTGTTTAAACTTCAAGTATAAAAGCTTGGATTTTTCAGGAGCGGCTGTTACCAGATTGCTCTAATTTCCTCCTTTGACTAGGTATCTAGCCTGCAGAATAAGGCAGATATAGCAGATGTGATATATTTTGACCTCAGTAAAGATTTTCTTACTGTCATAATTTAAGCAAATCATGCAATGAAGTGAAAGCCGACTGCTTGAAAAGGTAGTGATTATTATTGATCTAATGTCAAAGTAGGGTCACATGGAGGTCTGTTAGGTCAATTTTTATTCAGTATTTTCATTAGGAACCCTAATAGTAGAATTTCTGAATTTACACTTGTCTGAACCTGACTTATTCTGAAAGGCAGAATTAGTTTGATGATGATAGAGATGATCATAAATTAACATGATGTCATTCAGTAAAGGCAAGCTTGAAGTATTACATTTACGAAAGAGAAATCAAATGCACAAATATAAAATGCAACGTAACTGCACAGAAATACTATGGAAGACAATTAATGGGGTTTTAGTGGATAATAAACTAATAAGTCCTGACAACATGATTGATGCTATTAAAGGTAGAGAGAAGAAAAGGAAATCTCATTGAGGGATGTATCATACAATGTAGGAGAGGTATTCTCTGCTGATGAAGCTTGGCTGGTGTAGTCTGTCCAGACCTTAGCACCTTTAAGATGCAACTAATGGAAAGCAGCAGAAGTGTTTAAAACACATGATTTATGAGTGCATAATATTGAAAGAGTTTAAAAGAAGGAAGGCTGAATGGACTTTATTTCTTGATATGTAAATCTAACTCTATCAATGGAACAAAAAGTATTCAGGTTTTAACTTCTGGTGGAAAAAAACAATATTCTGGAAAGAAAATCTTTCTAATACTTTCTAAGGTGTTGTTAAGGTTATCTAGGGAAGCTGTGGAATCATCCACTGGAAGCTGTTTTGAGGAATATAAACAAACAACAAGAATAAGATGACCTCCTGCCATTCTGGTCTGTATTTTTTTGGTTTTATATGGCAAAATAGACTGAAGTTTATTTGGTAAGGCAGTGGCTGTCACTGCATTCACCACTGATCACGAAAGGGAAAAACAGCACGTGCCAAACCATTTGTTTTCCTGGGAAATTCACTGATGGATTAGGTCTGGGTGTAAATACCCATGAAGAAGCAAGAGTTGCAAAATTGCACCTCAGAGAAGCAGAAATAGAAGTTCAAAAGCAAAAGGTTCATTTGAAAGCTGCGCCTGTACTGCAGACTGAAAGATGCTGAGGACTTACCCTTGGCTGGAGGCAAAGTGGCACTGTCTGGCTTATGTTCAGCAGTGCTTAAGGCTAGCACCCCTCACAACAGATTTATCTTGGAGAGAGCTACTTGCAGCAGCCAAAAGCAGACGTGGGGATGTTCTAACAGTTACGTCAGTAATTGTAGGTGGCTTGGCAGTAATAACAAGTAAAACCCCAGACCGTCCAGTCATATGGGATGCACTGGTGGCTAGCTAAAATAGAAGGGCAAAACTGTATTTTCCATATCAGATTAATAACTTCTTGTTCATGACCTTACTGGCCAAGCTTCCAGTTACAGATGCCATTCTTGTAATTTGCACAGTGAATTTGCACTCAGCCTATCTTCATGTTGGGCTTTTGCTTCCGTTTATAATGTTGTTATTGTCCAACTGAATATATTCAAATACATGTGTCTTGGAAGAATACAAGTAAAACAATTTGCTGGTTACTTTTTAACCTCTTCAGAAATGTTGCACTTCCAGTGCCCTTTCTTTCCTTTGTTGCAGTTCATGCTCTTATTTTAATTCTCTTACTCATGTGTCTATATTATGCCCTTTACTTTCTCAACACTTTGCTGACTTGACATCATCTTTATATTGTTATAGGAGGGTAAGAAGGGAGAGAGAGAATGGATATCTGACTTGCTTGTTTAAGCAAAATATAGTCTGCATAAAATGGGGTCACATTCAGGCCCGAAGAAACTGCTTTTTTCCTTACACAGAGATGTGATGTGGGTGGGCCCAGTGCTTAGGCTTTCTCCCTGGCTCTTTTTTATTTAGTAACATAAGGAAAACTAGGCCTTGAGTCAGTGTTAACACTTTCAATATCCTTTGGCCAGCTGTCACAGAATTGTCCCTGCTGATACTGAATTGTATACGTTACTCGTATATACTTCTACTGAGCATTTGCATAGTAACACTATCATAATGTGCTTTTCTGTATCATACCACTTCAGACATACTGGTTCCTAAGAACTCCCTAGAGAGAAAGAAAACCAAAATTCCTGTTTTTACAGATTCAGGTATAGAAATACAAAGGAGTGAAATGACTTGCAAAGGTCACAAAGAAAGTCTGTGGTAAAGCTGGGAATAAGAGGTATGTCATATAGCTCCCAGTTAAGAACCTTAACCACGAGATCACTCTTTTCCTCCACATCAGTGAAGTGCTGTTTCATCACTTTCAACAGCTGATAAATTACTTGTTTCAGGTGCTTAAATGCAAAAACTTTGAAGGGAAAGGTAAGAAAGGTTTTCAGCTTCTAAGTGTTTTCATGGACATATTAAATCATTCACCAGCTTTATAGGCATCAAATAAAATGAACATTTTTGCTTTTCTGATTTGTAATTAAGCGCTTAAGAAATATGTGGAAACTGTCAATTGAGCATAAAACTTAAAAACACATTTCATCAATAGTTCGGAGACTAAAAGATAGTAATTTAGCATGCCTGTTTTTTGTGAAGAGGGAAGTTTACTTGAAATTGATTTAATTTATAAAGCTACCATGTATTGTGTGTGTTGTCCCCCCGGAAACTGATGAATTTCTATAAATGCCTGCTGTGTGAAACACTCAGTTACTTAAAAGTCTTCTCTATCCGAAGATCTCTTTGCAAGTGTTCGTTTTTGAGACCTTTCTCTGTTACGATTCACATCAAATTGCCACACAATTACCTGGCAAGCCTGTATTTCAAAATGACTCTGCCTCAGAGATAAGGACAGACATCCGGTAATTGGGGATGTGAAGTAAGAATTCCAAGTATTCCTTCACTGCAGCCCTCAGGCATTTGCTTTTGCTGTGCACTGCAATCTGAAGATGTTAGTGTAGTTTGTGCAGGTGAGTATAGCTGGACTAGTTGTCTGAACCATGAAGGCTGCAAGGACTTGGATGTCAGTATGGCCCCATAAAGCTTCCGTGGTGCTCTCCTATGCTGAAGTCTGTACCAGGGAATTTTCTCTGGTGTTGGTACCCAACCCAATAAGATGAAAGCTGGCTTAGGCTTATCTTTACATTTTGCAATCCTAGTTCCCAGTTGTACTGCTGATGTTTTGAAAAATGCTTTGATTACTTGCAGTTACTGACAATAAAACGCTATTTCTTCATATCCCCTCCGTTGCTAAATCTACTTGCTTGACCTTTGGGTTGCTGCATGTGTTAATGCCCCCCCCCCCCCCAAAGTAGCATTTATAAAGTTGATTTTCCTTTGTGAATCTGGAAACTGTATGTCAAAAGAACCTGCTGTTACTGTTTCTTAGTGAGTGACTTTCCACAGGCAAATCTGGTTGAGAAATTTAGGTCAAGGAACTCTTCGTTTTAGTCACAGTCCTCCTTTCCTCTCTCTACCATTCCTCATTGTTTTTCTGAACTTTACTCATCATCATATATATTATCTCTGATACAATAACAGTCCTTTTTATCCTTGTGTAGCTGCACTTAGCTCTCAAGGAAAAAACCCACCTTTTTTATTCCTTACGTAAACAACATAAAAAAATTTCAGTCCTGACTATTTACTTACTTACATATTTCTAGATAAACGCATGCAAATCGTACTCAAAAATTTGGCAAATTGACTCTGAGGTCACTGATGTTATAAATATGTAGGACTTCATGTGAAATAACATGAATTCAAGGAACCTGAGTGTAGAATCTAAGAAAATCAACTGTCAAAGTTGACCCTTTTTTCTTCTCTCCCCATTTTAAATCTGATTTACGTGTTTCTTATGATGGACTGAATATTTTGTTGTTACATTATGCTTGGTATGAATTGAGTTACTGAAGATGGTTCAATTTTTGTAGCTTACAAACCTGCAAAGGCAAGTTTTTTTTAAGGAATGCTTTTACAGTTAATTATTTTATTATTCCTTAGAAATTGTTAAATTTGGTCAATTATGACAGGTGTAGGAATCAAATGCTGAAATCCCAGTTTGTCTTCCCTAGGCTATGCAGTGCGAACAATGTACAAAATGGTAATCATTCAGATTTTGATTAAGTTTGAGGTTCAAGGCCAAATAAGAATTAGCTTTTAATATTCGTAAATACTTCAGAAGTACAAATTTGGTTTTTTTTTTTTTTTTAATTCTGTGTGGTTAAAACTCTTCACTGAAGATGGAAGATAAATCTGTCCATCCCCTGCCTTAGTTCACCTCACAAATTTTCCATACCTCAGTTCTAATATCTGATTGTTTCTTGTAGAATTTGTGACTGCACTCACTTTCTACATTGTGAAAATTCCTTCTTCAGTACTGCTCTTTTCTTACATAGACATCTCTTTGTGCCATTTATTGTATTTTCTACTTTTTCATTATCTGTAATTCTTTCACTTTTTTCTCTTTCCCTGGCAGAATTATGCTAATTTATTTGAGGAAAAATAATAAAGTGTGCCATCACTCTTTCTTCCTGTCCCATATACCCATCTTGTCTTGTTCTTGCACTTTTAGTCACGTTTCCATTGTTTTGTAGACAGGTTGTTACCACTTTCATATTTTTCAATGGGAGTCCAGTAAGGCTTTAAGTACCTGCTTCCTTTTCTCACTTTGACACCTGGCTTCCAAGTTTCTTTTTTCATTTAAAAAAATTACATTTATTTTTAGGCTGATATTTCACATACCCCTTTTCCTCCAGGTCTGCTATAGTCTAAGTATGGACATTTCTGCCTCTCTTTTGGGGATCTCTCAGTAAACACCCAGCTGTCAGCAGCTTGGACTGCTATTCCCCAAATGGAATTCTCCCTTTCCCCTGGCAAGTCCTGCTCAACCACTGTTCTTTTTCTTTTTGGACAATATTGCTGACCTCAGAGCCCCTGGGATAGTAAAAAAAAAAGTAGTAGTTAGTACTTAGAGATGCCAAATAGTAAGATAATATTACTGGCAATCTGTTCCAGATTTTTAGATTATGGACATTTTCTTCATGCTGTCAATAAACTGCTGATTGTATGTTGGATATCGTATATTCAGTACATAGTTTTGATGTTTGCCTTTATTATAATGGTCCTAACTTCTAAACAATTAAACTGTTTTCCTCCAGGGAGGGCTTTTCTCTAAATTAGATGTAAACCAGGAGAATAAAAAGATCCTTAGATAGGTGCATATAAAAATACTTGTTGAATCAAATGATTTCAGTCAAAAAATTCAGTCTCTGAGGAACTTTTCGAGTTTTTTGAATGACTGAAGAAATGGATTTACAGTGGAATTTAGGCATTTAATTTTATAGTGACTGTGAAGTTTTAATACTTACATAATGAATGAGGTCCAAGCAACAATTCTAGCTTTTTCTGTAAGAGCAGTGAGAGTGATGATGGGATAAGTGGAGTAAAACTGAAATCAATAAGGATAAGTAAACAGCATGTGTCCACATTTGTAGCACCTTATTTCATATATCGATCTGTTGAGTAGAAACTTCTATGTGTAGAAAACCATCTTTTTAACAAGAGCCAGACAGTTTATGGATTTGGCATGTATCACTCAGCCTTCTAATTGTTACATCTTTTCAAAAGTGCTAATGGGAAGTTTACTTAATGATTTACACAATTTTTTATTAAAAAAACAATCCCACAGAAGTGGCATAGTTTCTTTTTTAAAAAAAGAAAATATATATATATTTATGCACAGAAACATAGAAGCACAAATGAGATACTTTTCCAAGAAGCTGTGAAATACAGCTTAACCACTTTTTCTGAAATAACCTTCCCATCACTTTATTGTTTATATTAACTCATATGGAAACTGAATCTGAAATTAAAAAAAATACTTCAATATTCATATTCTTGGTCTTTTTTAGGGGGAAAAGGGAATATTCTAGCTCCAAGAGCACCTCTCTCCTGCTTCCAACAGATGGAAGGTAAATATCCTCTGTCATCCTTTTATGTCTCTCATGGTTAACCTGCAACGTAATGATGTCCATGAATATGTCCTCCCATTTCCAATGAATTAAGTGTCTGTGCCTTTATTACACTATAGAAGTGTATGTCTTTCCTGACTGCATTAATATGGTATAACTGGGTACGAAGCTGCTAGTCTGAAGATGGCAGAACACCGCAGCGCAGGTTCTCCTGTGTTCTTGACACTTTACATTGGTTTCCAGCAGACTGTAGAGTTAATCAAATTCCTTCTTTTAAAGTAAAGCTTGTGGGTGAGCCGGAGATTTACAGAAAATGCAGCTGAAGGAAATTTCCAGGGGTCATCTAGTCTCTTACATTTCCCCAGGGTGGTAGAATCATACTTGAAACAATTCAGTTCTGTGAGGCATAAAAAACTTTATGCTTGAAAGAAATGATCAATCTGTGTAGGAGGCCAAGCTCTCATCTCCAGGTGAAGGAAACTCTTATAAGAGTGAAAACAATACCTCAAACTTCTAATCTTACTGCTTTTTACTTTTAAGGCAAGGTAGGCTTCCTTGACCTTGCCTAGTCTAATATGTCTGAGATATTATGGTCTTACAGGTACCTGTCCTCCCCTTCTCTTACTGCCTTCTCTCTCACCCTTTAGAGCACTTACACTTCTCAGGATAAGAAAAATAAGATTATAGGATATTCAAGTTCTGTATTGACAGCCAGTACAACAAACTGAATAGATGTGCCAAAAATATCTGGAAAACTCTTCTCTTAAGACATTGAGATGCTGAGAGTGCTTGCAGGAAGTATCACTTACACTGTTCTTAAATTGTTCCTTACCCATCTGCTACTGCAACAGACAGAGCTTAACTAGGTGCACTTTAGAGTCAGGACTGCTGTTCTCAGGTCTGATCAAGTGCAAGACAGTAAGTATCAATTTATTCTCTTTCTAATTGAATAAATTTATCAGATTTACAGTCCAGTTCTGTGGGGTTTTTTGTTTGTTTGTTTGTTTGTTTTTTTAATAAAAGCATAAGGTTTGTGTGAGCTTTTGAAGTTCTGCTGTCAGCGGTAAAACTTAAGAGCTGGCTCAAGCTCTTAGTTTTAAGTAGCAAGACCTTTACAAAACTGGTAGCCACAGACATGGTGTCATTTGTGGAGATATTTATTGGGAATTGTAACAACGCACACTTTTTGATAAGTAATGTAGTTTAATTATTTTGAATCTGAATAGTTCCTATAACTTCATATAATGTTGTATTATCTATTTGTTCAGAACAGTGTTCTTTTGAGGATTGACAGGAAGTGTTGTCTTCTAGGGCAGCTAGCAACAGTTAAGTCTGCTGCAGCACTTTCTGTATAATTCATTTTTCTCAGTTTGGCCCTATTTACATTGTTTCTCTTGTGTCCCCTCATTTTTAATGTTTTTTTAAGGCATGCAGCAAACTGAAATATGAATTCCTCTTTGTTGCTATGATTAACTCCTGAAATAATTGCATTTGCTTCCTCTTTTTTCTCATACAATTTATTTTAGCATGTGGTTTACACAAACATTGACTGGTGCTGTGTAATCTAAGCTTTGTTTTCTTGAAATATTGTTTGTATTTGGTCCTTACATTTTAGAATTATGTTAACATAAATGGCTGTTCTAGACAGGATGATGGTAGTGAGGATAAAAAATTTTAAATATTTAACATGTTAATTTCTCTCTCTGTAAAATGGGAAAATACTGATCCTACTGCAGAACAGTATTTTTAAAGAGTACATTTGTTAAACTTTTTTTTTCAAACAAATTCTACACCAATGCCTATATAGTTTGCTCAATCCTTAGTGTCATGTGACAGATACATACTACTATCCATCTTTCTTACAGCTTCCAGTAAATGCTGTGTAAATCTTTTCTGGTTGCATGTAATTGAGCATGGGCAATGGTAAACAGAGATTGCTTACCTCTAAGTAGGATAATTCTCATTAATATAGTATTTGATACCTCTCCCACATTGCATTAATTGATTCAGGCTGCCAACTGTTGTATAGGAGAATCCTTAACACATGTAAGATTGTCTGGAAAACCTGTCTTACTTTCTTAAGCCAAATACAAACCTCATGACCTAGTGCTAATCAAATGGTGCTTTTTCAGAATTAATACAAGAAAAATATTTTTAACTTTTATATAATTTTTTCTTCAGAATTTCATGAACCACTTCACTCTTCTTAGGATTTAAATTCCCGACCAGCAGAGCTGGATTAGCTAAAACATCATTTTCCAGATGCAACTGTAAAATGATTTTAAATAACCCACGAAAGATCTATGCTCTGATTTTATTCATAAAATGTAAAGAAGCAAGAGATTTATTCTTTAAAAATATGTCTTTGCTTTGCATGTAGCAACTGTGAGAAAGATGTGTGCTTTAAAAGAGCCTGCTTTCTCTGTCCGGACCAGATGGTGGCAGTGGCCCTCCATGCACCCGTCGTCAAACACCTAGTGGTGCCCTGTCACTGCTAAAGACGACCAACCTGAAGGGAAGGCACCTCAAAGGTACTGTTTTAGTTTGGAGTCAGTGTTCTTGGTAATATTTTTGTCAAAATATTGTCATTGGTTCTTTAACTGGCTTGTGAATAATATCTTTGCAATAGAAGTAATGCCATTTTCCCAGGAGAGAGTAAACAAAACCCAGACGTCTGCTCTCTTTGTTTCCCTCACCTGGTGATAGATTGGAGGAACTCTTACCACCCAAGCATGTGAGAGAGGATTTGTAACCTGTTCTAATAGGTATTACCAGCAGTGCATTAAATACTTCATAATACAAAGACATTCCCTGAACACTCAAATGAGATGTTTTATTGCACAGCCATGGCTTAGGATGACCTCAGGAGTTGGTCCATCTGTTAAAGGCAATAAGTAAGCAATACCAAGTTTGGAAAACCCTGTTTTAGAGGGAAGAACCATCTTCAATGTGTTGTTGGGTCCTTTTATTTTCTAGTGGACACTTTATGTCTGTAGGTGCATTTGCAACTTTCTTGCATGGCCTACGCTAGAAGACTTTACAGTGTTTAATCATGAGCATTGCCAATGTGTTCGTTAACACATTGTTAAATATGGTTTGTCTTGATCTACTGTGTTCAGCTAGTCAGTTATCTTGATTGTTGGCAACGACTGTGTTTCCATATAGAGTAACAAGGCCAGAGGAAGTGGTGGAAATTTCACAGAATTTTCAAATATATTCTGGGGGAACAATGACAATATTATATATTTAAGAAAGCCCAATTCTTCAAGGAAGCTTCAAGAATTAATGTTAAGGCTTTGAAGATTAAACTTTGACCTTGCTGTTTAGCTTTGAAGTATAAAATCTCCAGAACAAAACCAAAGAGCGCATCTCCAAGCAGAGCACCTAGCATAAGCCCCTAATTCTGATCACAGGAATGCATTGTAGAGATGTCCAACTGGTTAATCCTGAAAGAAGAAAACATTTTTCTTTTCTTAATTTGCATTTTTTAAAACGTGTTTGTTTGTTTTTTCTGTTCATCTCCCCACGCCTGGTAAATTGTGAATTTCTCTTTTGGCTATGCGTGAGAAAGAAAATTTGTTTCATTCTACAAATGTATTGATCATCCTGTAGCTCAAAAATATCAAAGTGCAAATGCCTTACTTTCTAAAGGAGTTGATCTTGCAATAATTACAATAATTTGACTGTCACAGCTCCCTAATATCATAAACTGAACTGTGGCTTTAAAGTGACACTTATTGAGGTCTCACGGAAAGTGAACAATAGGGTGAAAAATCAGTTTTGGGGGAGGAATTGGTTGCTGATTGTGTTAGATTGTTAGTGTTTTGAAAGGGGCATAGATCTCAGTGCTGGTTTAACCCCTGAATCTGCTACTGTTCAGAAATAGATAAAACATTTGTGAGAAGTAGTATTTTAGGGACAGAGACATGCTGATTTGTGTTGATGAAATATTTTACTACTTGGCGGTCAGGGTTAAACGTTCATTGCATGAAGTTGGAGGCAGTTGTGCAGTCTCAGTGCTGAGACAGTAGCAAGGCTTCGCCACAGGAGGCATTGTGAATGTTTGCTACAGCTAAGAGATTTCCTTAATCACTAGTGGTTTGGGGGGTGGGGGTGCATTGTGAGGAGCAGTAGATCAGCTCTTTTCCTAACTCCAGTCCCAGTGCCGGCTCTGCAAACCGTTCTTGTGGTCTGATTGCATCGATCCTTTGAAAGGTTGCGGTGCTGCTTGGGCTGGGCAGCTTCTGTATTAAGAGATCAGAGCTGGCTTTCTCCCAGCCTACGTGAATGGATTTGATGGCAAGGGCAAGGAAAGGCAGCTGCTGCAGCCGGAGAGGCACCACCCACCCACCTGTTCGCTGGGGAAAGTGTTCCTGGCCCCAGGTGAGGCTCCTGCCTTTCACTCTAAGAGTCCCTAGAGCGTAGAAATCTTAAACACGCTCCCTCGGGCCCCCAAGTGTAATGCCTGCCAGGGAGCAGTACTTACCCAAAGTATGGGCAAAGTTTCCTTCATTCCTGTTGCTAATGATTCTCTCAATTCATATGCAGGAACTTAACTTCCCATTTTAGGCAACTTTATAACTGAGCTTAAATTAGAATGTCATCTGATAAGGCACAGTTCCCACATCTACTGTCTTATGACAACTGAATAAATCTAATAAACAGTGATAGTTCTAGTGCATTTGTAGGGTACAACAAATGTCCTTGAGTAAGTAGGGCATGTTGCATGCAGGTTTCTGAAGGCAGAAGGGAAGGAAAGAAGAAATAAACTGTTACTGGCTTTCAAGAATTTAGGTTCTTATTTCAAACTTAATTTAATTCTTATGGAGAAAGAGTTCCTTTAGGAGCAGCCAAAGTTTAATCAGTAACACAACAGCGATTTAGCTCAATTCTCAATATCTTAGTCATATGGAGAAGCTGCTGCAACTGATTAGAAACCCCATTTCATTGAAATATTGCATGGAAGCATGAAAATTCCAGTGTGGAAAGGCAACAGTCACTTCATCATTCTAGATCCCATGTTAACGCATCACCAACTCTTGCATTCAAAGCCTTTTTACAGAAATTTAATAGTTGGGGGACTAATAACCACCCACAACCCTTAATTCTGAGTGATTATTCTAAACACAAATTAACGGATCTGGGGCATCACTACTGAGAACTGAAAGTAAATCATCCGTCGGGATGAAAAAAAAAGTCAGCACTCCTTGGGAATGTCTATGGACTAACTGCTTTTGTGCATGTTTCCAAACACTTTGTCAATAGCATCCCCTCTGTAATAAATTACTTTACTAGTTCCTTTCACACTGTTTCCAGGGAGATCATCTAGAAGTTTGGAATATATACTCAAATAAGATTTTCCAAGTTACAAGAATTATTGTTCACTATAGGTAATTTTATTCTTTATATTCTCTACATATTTGAACTTTTACTCAGTAAAATCATAACAGAATGTATAAGTATTTAAAAAACAAATCAAAGCCACAAACTGTTGGTCCCCAAAGAATAAAGCAAGCAATCAGTTCAATAAACACACTTGATTTATTTTGTATAAAAAGGGTTAAGTTTACAACTAAACTTTTATAAAAAGTTTAGCATGATTAAGTACATCATTACACTTTTTGCAGAAATTTACATTTCTGCCACTATACAAGAAAACTCTAATTAAAGAGTTCACAAGGTTTCACTCATATATATATATTTATATATAAATATATACACAGCATTCAGTCCTAGGTTTGTGTCAAAAAAGGTAATTTCTGACCATAGACTTTCCTAAAAAACTGAACACTGGATCCTTCTGGTACTCACGCTCCACCTTTGGAAAAAAAAGGCAAAGTCTGCTTAAAATGGGCAACTCCTTGTGAGATTTTGTTTCGCTCCCCACGTTGGGAATAGTATATAAAGGAAGCCTTCCAACTAGGGAAAGGGTATTTAAGAGTCTCTTCATAAATAACTAGGTTCAGTCCAAGTTGAAGAATGGGGTGGGGATAAAGATCAATCTTGATTTTTCTTCTGTATTAATTTTAAAAGGTCCTTTTAGATGTGGATTCCCCCTCCAGACACAGCTGAAAAATAAATTCAGCACCTCAAAAAAAAAAATCCTGTAGATATTTTCTTGTGCAAAAAAAAAAAAAATCTCATCAGTGGAACACCTGCAAAAGATTGAAAAGAGGCGTATTTAGGAGAATGCTAACAGGGCAGAGATCCGGACAGACTGGCGCCAGAGAGGAAGCCACAGTTTGAACATTTAACCAAACACTCAAAGATTGGGCAAACCCTGGCGTCCAGATGCAACACATACACGCTCACACACTCACTCTCAAGAGCACAAATTGAACATTAAAAAAACATACACTCAATGGAAAGGATAGAAAGGGGATTCTCAGTCCAATCTCTATTTAGATCTCTGTAAATGCACTGCTCAGAGGCGCCAGTCTGCCTCTTACAGCAATTATTTGATTAAAAGCAGTCATTTATTTAACTGATAGTGTAGACAATCCCACATCACAAAATTTAAGAAACTGTGCCAAGTTTCCCAACTTAATCAGTCACTCTGGCCCGGGAAGTTAAGACTTCAGAAACAGATAACCAGAGAATTGGCATTGAGCAGTGAGTAGTATCAGAGCAAACAGTCTGTGCTGCTTAATTATCCTTAGAAACCAAAATATACTTTGGACTATCAGACTCCATTATTAATCTAATTTTAATGGTTGGATTGCTGGTTATAAAGGCATATCCTAATCAACTTTTATGATAGACTTTTTAAAAATAGTAACAGCCTCATAAACAGAATTTTTCCATTCTGAATGGAAGCACTTTCATCTGAAGTTTAAAAATAAGGCTCACTTTACTCACCGTTTGATTTAGCCACAAAGTGCTTTGCTGTCATTTGACATTAGTTCTGAGGGGAATTCAGATGCCTGCAAGGAGAAAATACAACAAAACAGAGCAGTGTTAAATGTCTTAGCAGTCAAAAAAGCAGAAAAAGTACTCTGGATCGTGAAGTTCTTCACTCATGACATGTTTTGATACAGACTCGTAACAATGGCTAGCAGAGGTAGTGGCAGTTTTGCTGGAATTTCCATACATTTTAATCTAGCCCTCTGTCTTCAGTAACCATTACTCAGGTTGGCCACGTTCTGCATTAAAGACAGTTCTAACATTGACTTAAAATACCGTATCTAGGTCAGCGGACAGAAACAGGGCAGCTACGGAGAGGTCATTTACCTGTAACGACAGGATGCTGATGTCTGTGTTTAAGGTGGTCAGAGGAGTTCTCGAAGAAGGATTTTGTCCTGGTCTCTGGTGATGGAGACTGACAATACTGGGATGTGAATCTAAGGCGATCTGCAGGTCCAGAATGTAGTCGATGACATGCTGCAGGATTTCCATCTTGCTTACTTTCTTGTTCTGAGGGATGCTGGGCACTAGCTCTTTCAGTTTGGAGTAGCAGTCATTCATGTTGTACAGCAAACTCATAGGATCATCCACGGGGGTTTTGCTCCGGGATATGCCTAGGTTGTGCTCCGAGAGGCTGTTTTTCCTGACAGATCTTACAGGACTGAAAGCTTTCATGCTGAAAGACAGATGGAGAGAGCAGTTCCAGCGCACAGAAACACTGTGGGAGCTCGCTCTCCGCTTGCTTCTCTGCCTCTCTGCCTTTCCTCTCTAAGCAGCTGCCTGAGCGCAGAATGAAGCGGTAAGCTGCTCGTGCCGGCTTTTATACTGCAGGCGCAGGAGCTGCCAAATCCAGCCTGTGCTCGCTGCCATTGGAGGCCAGCAGCATGTCCATCAGGCCCCGAGACGCTCTCACTGGTACAAATACAAGCGAAGCGGCTGCTCGGGCCTTCCGTGTTCGGAGCCAATGTGGGGAAGGAGGTGTGGCTGCGCCAGGCACAGCTGAGGGTAGTAAATACTGTACAGTAAATGCCGAGCCCGGACTCGCAGCGAACGTTTTACAAAGGCACTTAGGAAGGAATGAAATGGGCATTTTTACATTGCGATCGCAGAGATCAGAGTTCGGTCACAAAACCCTCGGCCCTCTCCCTCTGTACTTCTCCCTCTCGTATAAAAGACAGCCTCCTAACGTTCTTCCCTCTGTTTTGGAGAGTTAAAGTGGGAATAAAAACACCCTGCAAGTATAAGGGCTCAAGAAGAGAGGCTGGGGCGAGCGTATGCAGATTGTAAGGGCAGGCACTGAAGGAGTGAGGAATGCGTTGCTGTAAGCATTCTGTGTGCAGAATATGATATACCTAGGTAATATTTACTGCTATAACAAGATGTTGGTGCAGGCTGAGACTTCCTGAAAGTCACTTTGAATTAGAGTATCAAGCAGCTTTTCAAAGTGCCTATTTAAAAATACGACTGCATACATCAATGGTCAGGCTCAGTAGTAGAGCACTGTAGGCTCCAGATTTAGGCAGGAGATGTACGTGTAAAACATAAATAAACATAAAATCAACTTGAACTTTCCTCTCTAATGACAGAACACTGCTACAAGGCTGAGAGCTCAGAGAGCCCTGACAGACTAAGAAGTCACTGTTTGCTTGCTGTTTCCTGAGGACAGGGCTATTTTAAATGATGCTATTAATTGGAAATCATTAGGCAAATGTGCATATTGAAAGTACATTTACATGTATTACCCTTGAAAGGCTGTTCATCTGCATCCTATCAGTGCATGTGACATGTTACTGTAATTAATTATGCATAGATTGTTTCTGGTGACAAATGTGAATACTTACTGCACGCTGTACTTTTTGCAGCTTTTGGTTGCAGCCAATGAAACATCCTGCAGAAACATTCCAGAGGAAAAAGTTGGGGTTTTGTTTAACTGCAGAAATTATGGCAATTTTTTTTCAAGCTTAGGTCAATTGCATTTTTCTATATTTAGCTCATACCGATTGCTCTATAACATACCAATGTATCTCCCAACCATCTTTTCACGTAAGTTAAACTTATAAAAGTGTAGATTTTCATATACAATTAATATATATGGGATTCTACACGTAGAACAATTATAATAACCATCTGAATGCTTAAAGTACGTTTTTCTTTATTTCAAAGCAAGCATAGACATGACATCTATAAAATCAGTTAAGATTGTACTGTGACTATTAAAAGCAGACAAATATTGGATTTATCTGTGCCGTTGTTGCATAGCTACACTAAATGAATTGGGGATGTGGGGGAGGAACGTTACGGACCCTTGGAGAAAAAGCGCTATAGAGATCGATGAATATTTTTCTCCAATTAATGTTGCATTCCTTAGCTGGTGTTTTGCTATTCTGTAACAGGACATTTTGGTGGCTGTAACACAAGCTTATTTGCCCCACGGCTTTTATCTGAGGGTGGACTGTAGGCGGTGCTGAGGCTGATAGGAACACAATTCAGTCATTTTGAAATGTGAAGGGTGAAAGTGAATCTCTACATTCAATCTGATAGGAAGACAAACACATTGTTCAAGTGCAGTTAAAGAGAGTAAATAATAATAAAAAACATCCTGTCAATTAACAACTTGATTAAAATAACTGGCTGTATAGCAACTTTAATCCTTTTCCACTTTGCATCACGAAAATCTCAACTTAAATCGTATCTGGTACTTGATTTGCTGCCACAGGTTTTAGTCCTTCAGCATGTTTGCGTTTCTGTCTCATGAAAGCACCAGTGGAAGAAATTTTATTTTGACACTATTTTTGGCATAATAATAGCCAATGTAAACAAATATGTTCATGCTTCTTCCATCATTATTTGTCATTCGTGGACAGTGAAACAATGCTACAGTAACGTCCTTCTAGTCTTTGCAAAGGACGTGTTTGCAACTGGTTTCGTTTTTCCGTACTAAGAGCTTAGTGCACTTTTTTAGATAGCGAGGAGCTGCATGGAGAGGCTAACCTGGTTATCTTCTCCACTGTCAAACACTTCTAACGTGCTCCTTCTTCGTGAAAAGTACAGTTTGTGGATATGTAACCTCCAGGTCTCCTAACATCGCATTTTTTTTGTAAAATTGCATTCCCTTTTGTTCTTTTAACCTTGAAAGGTTTTACAGTATATTGCTCCCTCTGAAAACTACTCTTTTTGCTAATGCACGTACTACAAATGGCTTCGGCAGCTTCAGGCGGCCCTGCGCTGTGTGAGCGCTGTGGCCCCTGTCCGGGAGCCCTGGGAGAAGGCTGCTGCTGCCGGAGGGAGCCTCGCCACGGCTCTGCGCTGCTCCGCAGGGGCTGTTCGTGCGGCGCTCGCAGCCCTGCGGGCGCGGGCACCGCCGCGGCAGCCCCCCGCGAGGCACGTCCGCCTCTTGTGCTCAGCCCGGACTTTTATAGCCAATTCCCAACCCCGAAAGGCTGCTGCCAACATCTGGTAGGAAATCATCTCCGCTGGCAGCGCACAAAGCGCCGTTTCTCCTCCTCGCCCCCCCGCGCCGCGGCCAAGAGGCACAAGCGCGGGGCGCGGGGCCCCGCTCCGCTCCGCTCCGCCCCGCCCCGCCCGGGGGGCAGCGGCCGCCCCCGCCGTGGGGGGCCCCGGCGCCAGGCCGCGGCGGCGGCAGCGGGTGCGCGGCCGCCGCGGGGGCGCCTCCCTGCCCCGCGCTGCGCCGCCCTCCCCTCCCCTCCCCTCCGCTCCCTCCCCGCCCGGGCGGCGCGGCGCGGCGCGGCCCGCCCCGCCCCGCCGCCCCGCGCCCGGGGCCGGGCCGGACTGCGCGGCGCCAGCCCCGTGACATCAGCCCCTCGCCGCCGCTCCCCCCGCCCGCGCCGCCCGGGCCCGCGGCGCCGCTCAGGCGGCTGCCATGGCGACCGGGGCTGAGCCCGGGGCGGCGGGAGGCGGCGCGGCCGGGCCCCGCTTCCCCCTCCCGGGCGCACCTGCAGCGGGGGCAGTGGCCGGACACCCCCCTCCCCTCCCCCCGCCATGCGAGCGGGGGGGCGGCTCTGCTCCGCGCCGCCGTCCTGGGGAGCCCCGCGGCCCCGCGCCGCTCCGCGAGACCAGGGGAAAACAAAGAGCGCGCACGGAGCGCCGCGCCGCTGGCGACGCCCGGCCCCGGCCTGGGCTTCCCTGCCGGGCCCGGCGCGAGCCGCCCGCAGCGCCCGCGCAGCGCAGCGCCGCGCCGCGGGAGGGGCCGCGGCCGCCGCACGCCGCCCCCGGAGCCCCGGCCCGGCCTTCCCTCGGGGGGCGCAGGGGAAGCGGGGGGAATTCCCCTCCCCGGCTGCCTGGCCTCCCCTGTAAGAGAAAATGTGCGCTTTCTGTAGAGAAAAATCCGCTTCTCAAAAGAAATCCCCCTTTTTTGCACGGTAGGATTTTCTGGGAAGAACATCTGGGTTGCATAATACTTCAGGGTCTGCCTTTGTGCGTTTGACACAAATCTTGGGAAAATGGGGTTCTCAACCCAAGCACCCCCAAGTCGATTATGCTTCTCCCTGCTAAGGACCTGCAAGTTCTTACGTGCATCATATCCTACGCTTTTAATAAAATTCATTTAAAACATCTAGTAATAATGTAAGTGGGTTTAATTGCTGTGTATTTAAGCCATCAAACCAGAGTAAAAAAAAATCTGTTAAAATTGGCCTGTTTCCAGATCACTGACACTATCCAACCTATGCAAACAGGGTGTCCAAATATGTTTTGATATAGAAGTTTTTAATATACCAAGTGAAGTATCTTGCTAAACCTGGCTGCTTTCAACTGTCCGGTGTCTTTTGTTTGCCTCACGTTTCAAATTCATTCAAAGAAGTTTTAGAAGTTTGGGGTTTGGGGCTTTTTTTCTTTTTTTTTTCCTTTTTGAGCGGGAGGGAGAGAGTATGCATGCAAAATATTTAGTTACAACTTCTGCGAAACGCACCGATCTGTAACAGCATTTTTTACTTTCACAAAGGATTTTCCTGTTACTTTTGTTCCGGTCACAAAATTAAAAAAAAAAAAGGCAAAAGAAAAAAAACTTGGGGGAGAGATAAGGTCTGGAAAACAATCTGGAATTGCCAGGCTGTTGGTGGGAGCTCTGCGGGGCTGGCGTCAGGAAGTCTGCGCCGCCTTCTATTACTGTTGATCCAGCTTTGTGCAGCTGCACTCAGTACAATTAGCTTGTAGAAACAATCCTGCTGTAGGCAGCCTCTTCCCTTCAAAGTGCTTTTCTATACTGATCCCCTCACATCATGATGCTGGAAATCAAGTCACAAGCCGACCACTGTTTGGCCAACATCATCTGTGGGAATTCATTAACCTCCATCCCAGAGATGCAACAAGAGATTGTTTGTCCAGAACTAAACTTACAGCTTAATATGATGTAGCCCATACAGGAAAAAACCTGTGTCCCCATTTTTTTTGTCCATAACAAGAAACACATTGTACAGCTTTTCTTTTTTTTTTTTCTTTAGGGGGTGGGGAATGTAGCTGAAACCAGGCGTGAGCCGGCTCCTGCTAAAACTTTGCCATCGAACTGTTTTTTGGTTCATCAGGCTGCAGTTTCCATAGAAGCAACTTATCCCCGCGATCATCTTGTTGGGTGCACTTTGCAAGCTCATTTCCCGTCTGAGTTTGCTCTGCTGCTCTCAGATGCTGCAGCTGACACATTTCCTCCCTGTGCACTTTGCACCCACCTCATCCTTGCCCAGATGCTCTGGGCTGATTGTGCCTAAAAGGGGGTTTCATTGCACTCTGCAGCTGCCTTGGGGGGTTGGGGGGAGGGATTTCTCTCTCTCTCTCTCTCTCTCTCTCTCTCTCTCTCTCTCTCTCTTTTTTTTTTTTTAATTTCTGTTTTCCCCTGCTTCAGTCTCAGCTCTGTGCCGTCCTCGCAGCAGGCCCTCCTGGTTCCTTCTCTGGCTGCTGTTGCAGTACCGGCTCGCAGGGACACGAGCTGCCGCTGCGAGCCCTCTGCCACGCGCCCGTCGCGTGCTGCCTTACGCGAACGCTGCCGGCGGCTCGCACGGCCCCAGCCACGGCCTGGGTGGAGCGGAGCTGCCTGCTGCCCGTGGGGTGCAGCCATATGCCACCAGCTGGGAAGCGAGGCCCTGGTGAGCCTGGCCAGCCTGGGCATCCCGGGAGCAGCAGCAGGGTGGCATCTCCCCACTCCCAGTGGCATTTGGGGACACCCCGCGCTACTGGGGCTTGGGCCTAGCTTCCCGACACCCCTGCTTTGCCCCCAGCAGGGCTCTTCGCGTCTTTCTGGCAGCATCTCTTGTTGCAACGGAGCCGGTCTAGTTGCTCCCTGCTTCCAGATTCCTCACTTGAGGAATCCATGAGGATCCTTCCACTCACCCTACTTCAATGCCCCTGTTCTGCCCCAAAGATGGTGCCCCCCTGAACCTTGTTTTCAAATGCCCCTTCTGCCGTGTGAATGTTTCCCTTCCCGCAAAGCCTCCTCCCGTGGCTCTTGGCCACATGCACCCCTGCCACTCAGGCTTACTGCTGCCGTCCCAAGCTGTGCTTCCCCAAATCCTGCTGCTGCTGTGAATGAGCTTGCTTGTGAACTTTGATAAACCCCACCTGCTTTAATTCTGCTGAGCTCTGCTTTAGGGGTAAGCCCCCAGACTTTACTTCCTAGTAGCTGTGTTCTTGCTCAAGGAAGGCATGGATGCTCCTCTGAGTCCCGGTTCCAAATTTCATGCCTCTCTGGGCCTTACTTGCGAAGGTCCTAGATCTAGCAGCTGTACAATCTCCTTTCCTTCTGAAGAACCTGTTTTTTTGTTTTGTTTTGTTTTGTTTTGTTTTACAATTCCCTTCATTTCCACTTCTAAACATCCCTCTTCTGCTGCTGTTATATCCCCCTGAGTTGCATGTTGTTGGAGGCTTGGGTAGTATTCTGGAGAAACATACTTATGTTCTCATTTCTTCCTAGACATCTGCTCTTGGCCAGTGTTGGAGTATAGAGTGGACAGGCCTTTGGTCTGATTCAGTTTTGACGTGCTTATGGTCATATAATCCCACTCCCAATTCTGTGTTCTTCTGCAGGAATGCCTTCTACCCAGGCCCTGTTTTCCAGCAGCACCTGCCAAGAGGGATGTTTCTACGTGAATTATGTTGTTTTGCAGGGATCTTTATGTCAAGTCTCAGTTCAGACACTTCAGTTCCTAACATTTTTTTCCATTGTTTGGGGTTTCTTGTTCCTATTAGTAGGATCAGTGCCCCAAAGGCATTTATATGTAACTGCCACCTGCAAAAGGACATTGCTTAGCTGATGCTACTGGAAGAATAGTGCTATGAAATTGTTCTGAAAGTAGTGTTGCTTTGGCATAGTAAATGTTAATGGTGTGAGGTATATTGAACCCAAGTAGTAACTCTCACACATTTGCACAGAAGTAAATATATTTCTTTCTTTTTTGTATCTTTAACTGTGTTAACATTCCTACTAACGTAATGCCTATGTTTTAGTTAAGTTACGTAGTGTGGCTTCTAGAAGTGGCTATAGTGAACCAATTAGGTAGCTCTACAACTTTTGTGGTTGTGCTAAAACCTGGGATCAAACAAGCCCCCTTCTCATCACGTGGTTCTACGTAGCAGAACCAAACCTGATTTTCACCTACTGTAGCTTTTCTACTGATACCTTTAAAGTAGTATAGCTCTAAAATGTTGCAAGTTTTGCACCCCTTCAGCAATTCTCAGGAACAAACAAAGGAATAAAAAAACCTGGCTTGTTCTTTCCTTTGTTACTTACCTGTCTCTCTGGTCTAACTCCCCTTAGTCTCTCACCTCGGCCTGACTTTGATTTTTAGGTACAGGCGTGCATGAATAAGGTGTCAAAATGGTTGGTTTCATTTCACTGGAAAAAGGAGGGATGGGAAATTGGATTGGTGGGAGAAGACTTTGAAAATCCGTTCCAGTTAGTGTTTTTTTCCCCCTCAAATTGTAAACTTATGATAATTTTAAGGGTAGATGCGTTTGCATAATATGCCCTGTGCATTTGTTGTTGTTCAATAAGAATAATATTTCATGAGCGCAGAGGAGAAATGAGTCTATAGTGCGACTGTGACCTAATTGTTATAATCTTGCCCCGCTGTTTCCTTCAGTTAGAATACCTCCGTTACGTGGCAGAAAGCCTTGTAGTGTTAAGTAGACGGTACTAATTCAGTGATTTACTGAAGCTATTGTTATGTTAGGACAGGACCCCCAGCATTCTCAGTGCTTTTCAACCAAGGTGTAGAGCAAAATTTTCTACAATCTGGAAAGGCTAATACCACTCCAGTTGCAGCCATTGGAGGGGCAATTTAGCAAAATGTGTGCACCAAATCCCAAATGCAAGTGCATCTTCAGAAGTCCTGCTGAACCACGTGAGGTCTAGTGAAGTTTCTTAGGCTTTTAAAATTCTGCTTCTCTGTAGCCTCAGAATCAGCTCTATCTAGGTTAAGCTGACTTTCTTAGTGGCTGTCTCCTGCATAAACCCAGCTGGGAGTCACAGAATAGGTATGTGTCTAAATCTCCGGAGGGGCTTGGTCCAGGAGGTGTGCTCAGATCATGCTTAAATGCACACTGACAGCATGGAGCATAGCACAAAGCACAGCAGCTGTAGCTGCTGAAAGGTTTAGCGGGAGAAAAGGAAAGTGCTTTTCTTTTATAAACTGTTTTTCTCGTGAGAGCACTTGCTCTGGAAGTAAGATGCTCAGGTTCAACGTTCTCCTCATCAGAGGCAATGTAAACTCCGTTATGCTAGCAAAGTACCCCTAACAACAAGAGTAAAGATAAGGCTAAGGTGGAAGATACCCACCCATCCTGTTGAAGCTTGCCGCTGTAAAGAAAAGGATGCAAATTTCAAAGGGCCAGCGGGAGTATAAACAAAAGGGAACTGACACAGTAGCTCAGGGCAGAGGCATCTCCTGGATGGCAAAAATCCCACATCCTGGGCCTGGCCTGGTAGGCTCGCCCATTCTTCAGGGTGAGGTTCATTTCACCTTAGCTGGTTAGAGGTTTGGTATCTTGTCTCTCTGTATAGTCAGTGGGAAGAGAGAACAAGAGACACCTGCAGAGAATGATTCATTCTGTGCCTGTTAGGCACCTCTCTCTCAGAATGGAACGAGTCTCCTCTCTGGGGGCCTGTCTCTCTGTCAATTTTCAGCAAAGCCTAGACAGCCAATTTAGACTAGACGCCTGACTTACAGATGCTAAGTGAGGTGAATTCCACTGTAGATGACAAATTTTGCTCACTCATCATACTTAATTTTAGCCTTTAAAAATGGGGTATGTAATTAAAAGCTAGTCATTTCAGTTCCCTATCTAATGGTAATTCCTTCCGCTGGAAGGCTGGAGATGGATAGCTGGGATGAATTGTCCTTGGAGATGGATGTCTATCTTTCTGACTCTACATAGCCTAAAGGGTATGTGTGCCCCTAATTTGCAGTTGTGAGTCCTGGTACTGGGTATCTGAAAGTTAAGTGTGGAAATATTAAATGTCATTGTGCAAGCTTCTTTTGTGGATGGTCTAAGTGGCTAAAAGGCCTTCATACTATTTTTAAGGGAGGAGCCAGTTTTCCATGCATAAAAATATCTGAAGATATAAAGAGGCTACAACTGGGAGAGCTGAAGGGCTACTTATTTAAATCAATGGAAGTTAAGTACTTTGGAAAATATCACTAAGTCTATATTGCATTTTTAGGCACTTATGTACCCAGAAAAATCTGGCTCTAACTTTTAAAACAGCAGCTTGGGTGCCTTTAAAAACGTTCTTAATCCTAGCCCTGGAGAGATGAGCATGTGATTTTCTGTTCTGACAAGCTATAGTTTTTCATTTTTGATAACATGGAGTAATGCTGAGGTGTAGTACAGGAGAAGTCCCAAATATGTACCCTCATTGTTTCATCAGAGATCAGCAAAAGGTCACCCAGCCTTCTTATCAGATTGCAACTGTGCAAGTGTTTTTTTGTGCTAGTCTAAGTTAGGTGCACATATATTCTTTGCAAATGGATGATTGCAGGAAACAACAAGCTTTGTGTTTTTATAATTTAATATTTGTCAAAGGTCACCAAAGGTTTATATCCAGTCATTTTCAAAATTTAGATTGTAGAGACAATGGTAGACAATAAGTGTCCAGTTTGGCAAAATTAAAGTCATACGTTCTCCTGATGGGTTTTTAGCTACGAATATAGTTGGAGATGATTCCACCACATTGCTCATGTCAGTCACTCTGTAAGGCTGAATGCCTTCAACTATTACAAAACACATGCTTGAGAAACCTGTCCACTCCTTGTATCGAAGTACTGAAACTGTATGTGGACCCAAAATGTTTAGATTTGTCAGCTTAAAAGTAATTGGGAGTGGACTCAAAATTAAGTTACTTAAGGCCTCCAGCTATTGTTTGCAGCTGACACAGGAGATCTGAAAACATTAAAGGGACATGCAAACTTTTTAGAATATTTTGGGCCAGAACAAAACAGCTGGTTTATACCTAGCTGAGGATCTGTTGTTCTCCTTTGGGAGGTCAGAATATGGACTTTTTTGCAGTTGCTTAATTTCCTGCCTTTTCACTCTTCTATCTTTTCTTTAGAGTAACATGAATTTTGTGCTCCATGTTCTCTTTCACAGCGTCACAGGTCTCTCAACTCTGGAGATGAGATTCATCTCACTTGACTTAAGGCATATGTCTGGTGGATGTCTACATCTAAGCCTGTCTTTCAAGACTTATTTTACAACCAATTGAGAAAATCATCACTTCTGCAATGTGACTTATTTCATCTCAATACAGAAGTCTAAAAGAGCTTAAGTCTATATCTATACTTCCATGCCACAGCTGTTTCTGTTTCCCTCTGGGCCTGTCCAGCCTGCCTACTTTCAACAGTTCTGCAGCAGATAGGATATTAGTTTCTGGTATGTACACCCACATAACAGGCATTTAACCATGATTTAATCCAATGCAGTTACTTCACTCATTTCTGCCTACTAGTCCTGTAAGAAGATGTGCCAGTCCAGCACCCGCCTTGTTACTTTCTCACGTCCCAGTCCTCCCTATGTTGTCACATGGAAAAGGGTATTTTGAGTCAAGCTGTGATTAGCCCAGCCAGCGCACGGCTTAAGTAGGTCTTGATGTGTATTGTCTGTGCATAGGGTGGTTCTCAGACTTTCTAGACCACTGAAAATTCTCCAGATTTTTTGTGTGACTTGACATGTTTTAATTAAAACACTTGAGAGAGAAAATAAGCAATGATTAATATACTTTCACCAAGACCAAGTTCTTGCCATGGCCTTGTGGTGTGCCAGGGTTTTACAGGCCACAGTGTGGAACCTCTGGGCTAGATGCTTATAGTTATATGCTTTATACATTTGTAAGCCATAGTTCAGCCTGTTGTTATCCATAGTAATCCTTGATTATAGGACTGGTTATTCATTTACTACATAGATGTTACTTGCCCATATAGTGAGAAAGATTGCTTTCCGTTGGAGCCCTGCCTCAGTTATTGTAAAACTGTATCCAAAGGATTGCAAGAGAGGCAGGACGCTCCCATAAAACAGCTGAATTCTGCTGTGGAGGACTTAATTCAATCCAAGCCTCTACCCCAAAATTTTTGGTAAGATGATGGACAAGTCATTTAAAGCAGACTTTTGTCAGGAGACTGTTCGCCGCATGGGAAGTCAATGGGAGTTGTTCTTGAATATCTAAAGTGTAACAAAAATGCCAAGCACTCTGAAATAGCGGGTGCCATCTATCACAAACTTGGCAGCCAGAACTAGAGTTATTAACGAGTACATTTTCTGGTCAACTGCTTCACAAATGACCATTGGTTTAAAGTTAACAGATTATTTTTTTATTCCTTGAAGAAGGAAAGTTCCTTTTTTAGGGTAGGGCAGAGTATATTCTAGTAAGTGAGGGAAAGGATCATGGGGGTGACAGAAGCTCATTGTAGTAAGGGGCATTCCAGTTTCCTTTCAAATAAGCCTTTCTGGGCCTGCAGGTTGCTACTGTCATGCTAGGCACTTGCAAGGTGGTGCAGAGCCAATACGGTGGTCAAGTCAGGCACCAGGTGAAGCTGACAGAGAGTGGGAGAAGAGGGATGCTGGTGGGTTGATTGGCTTGAGCACGCCTGGGGCTGGAGGAGCAGGGAATGTATGAGACACAGCTGGATGAGGAGTTAGAGCTGGAACTAGGAGGTCTAAGGATTAAAGGAAGACAGGCGACAGGCTGGAAGGGAATTCAGGTTTCAAATCCCCTATAATTTCTTTAAGTTTCTTTCATTTGCAATTACAAGCCAAAAAAAGCAACACTGCCCAGAAAGTGAATGCTTCTGAAGATGTTTCCTGTATTTCTGTGTCCTGTTATAGATGGGACAACTTGTGAAGAAAATTAGGATGATTTTAGCCCTAGTTAGATAAACTTCCTAGCTTATGGGAGCTGTAGGTTCAAGGCTTTGATCCAATAAAGTCCTTACAAACCCTGACACAAGTTGCCATAGGAGAGCCACTCCAGAACTGGTGACTGGGGCATTCCGCTGGCACACTGGAACTTCCAAGTTGCAACTGGAACTGGGAAGAACTGGGTATGAAGCCTCAGTCTTTGACAGGCCTTTTAAACATCAGGTCATTTACTGCTCTGAGAATCTGCTTAGAAAATAATGAAAAGATCTTGGTTTTCTTCTGAAGCATGATAGTAAAACTATTGAAATCATGAAAAATTTCACAAGATGGGAAAATCATTCTTCACATATCCATTCAGCATAATTTGGGATATAGATTTTTTCTGTAGTATCCAGTATCACTTTAAAATTGTATGCGATGTTAAACTTCTGCTAGATTCTTGGAGATAGTTTCTACAAACATAGACATATATTTAGTATAGAGTGGCTGTGTTCTACTTTGATCATTTTGTCTTTTTCATGAGAGTTTCTGCTCTATTTTTGATAGTGTTTGTATAGATTCTATCAAGGAAAACACATGTCATGGGAACTTTTAAGTAAGTTTTTTTTGTCTGGGTGTTTTTTGCTGTAATGCAGATGTTCCTATTTTAAACTTGTAAAGGTATTACTGTTTTGGGACATGATTACACTGATAGCAACAACACACCTTTCAGAATTGTTTGAGGGGGCAATCTGCAGGAAACCAGTGGCCCTCTTTTGCTCTATTGTGGTAGTGTTTTGTGGAGAGTGAAGCCTATGTTTTCAGCTGCAAATGTACATCCCTTTACAGAATAAGCAGGCAGTCGGCGTGCATCAGCTGTTATGGGGGTGGCTGTGGGTAAGACATGAAACAGGCCATAGGAGCTCCTGTGACAGACACTCGGTAGTCTTGATGCTTTACACGTTTGGGGCCTGATGCAAAGCCAGTGAAACCTAGGAAGATGCTTTCCATCAGATGCACTGCTTTGGGTCTGGCCTCAGATGTTTGTGAATATATGTAAGGGATATAGCTGACACTTGGCTAGTATGGCAGTTGCCTGTGGAGAGGGAATTTGTTTCATTGCTCTGGGTTGGCAAGTGAATATTATCTAAAGCTTTCCACGTGCATGTAGCTGTCCTGCTCAGGTTCTAAATAGATTCTGCCCTTAGACTGTAAAGAACAAGGTAATCGCTTTATTTTATTTTATTTACTTGAGAGCTAACTTATTTTAAAAGTAAAACTAGCAGGTGAGAGGAAATTTTATTTGCAGAGGCATTTATAAGTATCCTGGGAAACCTATCAGAGCTCAGCTTTACCTGTTTAACTAGTGGCTATTCTACTTAACAGCTCTCAAGCATGCTCTTAGTATGGGGGGGGACCAACACAAAATCCCAGGATGTGTGAAATTTTCTTCCAAACAACAAAAAATACAATTAATTCACAAGCCAAATAGCTGATAAAGAGAAAAACCTGCACCTACAGCTACTAGCCTCACATGACATCCCTCCACTGGCTCTGGCTCCTGTAGTCCAGGCAATAAAGAACTTTGCTCTTTTTTAGGACTCTCTTTATCCATTCTTTCCAGCTCTATTAACTTAGCGCATTGCTGAACATGACCTTTGCTCTGCCAGCAATACCAGGCTTACCGTGTGTTAGACCTTTTCCCACCCAGCTATCTTCATGCTTTCCTGCGTCCTATCCTTCATGCGTGGAGCAAAGGTCTGGAAAATTCTCTCCAGCTGTTCTCCTTCAAATCACTCCTTAAGATGCACTTCGACCCTGATGCCTACAGGGCATTGCTGATAATAGCTAGGCAGAGTGCAAGTTAAATTGTTTTCTAGCCAGCCTGTGTGAAAACGCGCTCACGTTATTTCTGCTGTGGTTTTACTATCAACCTCTTGCCTGCTGGGGAGGACAAGGCCGTAATGCCTTTTTAGTAATCACCAGCTGTCACTGGAAGCTGACATAGATAAGAGCAGCTCTCCACTCCGCTAGTTGTTACCTTCTCTCTCCTTGAGTCACAACTCATACCGGTTTGCTTTTAGCTACCATGCTTATTTCATTCTTCTTGACTCTCACATCTGTGAATTTAGCTCCCTTGCCTCACTAAGGGACTGATTCAGAGTGCACCCTTTCAGAATATGTTAACGTATCCTGGCTCCAAGCATCAAAGGTTGGTTGGGGGGTGGCTTTCTTGCATGTGGAGTCAAAGACCTTAACCCTTTAGAGTGATAGAAAGGTTTCCCAGTAGTTGTCTAACTACCGACAGAAGGAACAGGCATCTTAGCTAATCAGAGCTTCAGACAAGCAATTCTTGGGATCGTTTTAGGGTTTTTAATTAAAACTGTAGGCTCCAGAATCATGTGGCAGTGAGCCAGCACCAGTCATCTCACAATAGCCATCACTATCTCCTAACAATGAGGGAATTCCTGAGCATATGCTCTGGAGGCTTCTGAAATGCTGAGAACGGGCGGGACTGCTGTTTGCGAAGCACCCTGCAACATTCAGCCTTGCAGGTCTGCTGATTTTTAAATTCTATAAGCAAAACCCTATAAGCCCCACATAGCACAAAGATACCGACTTGAGTTTATACTGCGCGGATCACAGATGCTGAGCATGAATGCATGAACAGTCCTTTTGTATGGTGTTTGACACTTTCTGTGGCTGTCTGCACTGTTTTTTAATATACGGAATCCCTGATTCTCCACTGCCTTGCACCCTGTCTGTTCATTCTCACCCCTGTGAAGTGAGGGTAAAACACTACCAAAACAAAATGGTACCATTTTGCATGTTTTCCACTCAGTTCGTACAGGTGTAAATGACTACAGAAAGAACAGGGCAGAGCAGAACCTGACCCGCAGTCTGTCTCTCAGTGCGTCAGGGGTCTTGAAGTGGGGGGATGACAGAACAAACACAAGCTGTTACCTTGCCATTTTTGTTAATGTTTCAAAATCAGGCAGCTTGCAAGAATGACAGATGCAAAAGTCAAGCAGTACTTAGTTCCTGTAGTCCTCACGTGATGTCTTCTCCTAGGGTAATAAAAAATGTTACCCATGGCATGTATAGGTGCTTATGATAACTGATATGGTAGCATAATTGTCAATGAGTCATCCTCTATCCTTTGAAAGCTTTCGGAGTTGTTTAGCTGTTGTACTTAGTACTAGAGAAAAAAAAACCCTGTTTGTTCTTTCTGTTGTTTGTTACATTACCTTAGTTTTTATAAACTTTTATGGTGGACAGTGAGTTCTTCAAGCTGTGTTTAGATTTCGGCTTTGTCTCCTGGGTCCTGGACGTGGATAGTACTCTCTTTCTGTTATAGCACCAGAAGACTGTACTCATCCTAACTCCATTTAAACCATCCTCTAATATTGCCTGACGCAATCCTGCAAGCAAGCACTCAAGCCTTCTTTCAAAAAGCCGGTAGCTTTTTTCCCCTTTCCATCTCTCTCTTTGCACAAAACCCAGCTCTGTGATACCTGCCTTACTTTCCTGAACAGCACATTAGATCATCCTAGTCCAATTCCCTGTTCTTACCAGGACACAGAGTTTATTTATGACACATTGATAATATGTGTCATACTGCTACACCTCTGCCAGATGTCCTTGAGAAATATATATTCTGTCTACACCTGGCTCCAGACTATCCTAACTTTCTCTTTGTTCATCTGCTTTTTACTTCCAGAAATCCTATCTAGTTCCTTCTTCAGCTAACGCTGGTGTCCGGTGTGAATGCTAGTATCAGGCTGCCTGTGTGCTTGTAACGGAGAGGTTTATCACCCTAGCGGTTGCAGCAGGTAGGAGACTAAACATGTCAGCCTTCTTCAGGAGAAGAGCCTTGGCTCTGCTGTACCTTCTGTAGTCAGTGGGTTAATACTGCTCTATGTCCTCCTTCTCACAACCTTCAAGGTGTTGCATAGTGTTAATGTTTTCAAGCATGGTCTCTAGAGGAAGGATAAGAAAGCCACCAGACTTTGGGGCCACAAAATAGAATGTAGTATTAATATTGCCATTATAGTATTAATGGTGCCATTGCCATTAATATGAGAAAAATGAAGTTGGATTGCACCAAAATAACCACCCTCCTTTCAAAAAACAAAACCAATCAAAGCTCTGTATAGAGGAATGGTTAGGAGCTAGAGCTGAATTGAACAAATGCTATGTAGTTCAAAGGTGATTGCAGGTATGAAGAATGGACAGAAGTTAAAGTCTCTTTTGGAATCATAACAGTAAATATTTTTGCTTATCTTCAATTAAAATCTCACCCTTACCATTGCATTAACATACGCACTCATTTTTAGAAACTATGTGAATTTTCATGACTCATTTGAGTGCTCTGTAACTATTTGTATGCAAATGTGACTCATTAAACATTCTCACAGTCACACACTTTACACTCCCATTGGAGTGCATGCACAAACAGTTAGGAGTAGTGTTGTTCCTCCTGCTTACAAACCTTACTTTTTCCTAAGCAAAATCTTGTGCCTTTTTCACATTTATGACAATGTGTGAAGAAATACTTGTGCCTATAGTTTCAGAGTTGCTATAAAATGGAAGGATTAAAGAACAGAAATAAAAGAAGCGCTTTATATCAAAAGGTATTTTTGTTAAAATGCCACATCGCTTGTCTAAATATGCAAGGTCTGAAAAGGACTAAACATTTTCTTCTAACTTTCAGGAAAAGTATGTAAATTCTGGCCTGAGAACAAGCATGAGAAAGTTTAGCTAAAAGGTAATGTATCCATCAATGCATGCAGAGACTTAGAATGAAATTGTCATCTCAGCCATAGCTAGAACAAACACAGCTGATGAATAAATGTATATTGGTTAGAATAAATAAAAAGTGTAATGCCAGATGTGGACAGTAAAGAATACAGACAGGCAATAAACTGGGTAAACATCAAATGAAGGATTAGCCTTAATTGTGAGGAGTCTATTCCAATGAGAAACAGAACTGGGACTTTCTTTTGCCCAAAAGCAGTTGAGATACCTTTCTAGCTAGAAGAGAAGCTGCCTAATCTGTCACTACTATCCCATGTGAGGCTTGTGAGCCACAACCTGCTGCATATAACACACAGTTCAAAGGCTGCCTTTACTTCTGAAGATCTCTGACAGGGTTGTAGGCTTTACAGCCCAGCAAGTTTGACTTGCAGCTTTTATGTAATTTTCTAGAATGCAACTTTCTATTTCCCATGTACAAGACATTATGCAACAAGGTCCTCTGCCGTGCAATCACACAGGATGTCTCTTTGTAAGTGGTAGGAGGTATGTTTTTATATCCCAGTCTCTGTCAGACTGGAAATGACTATATTTGAGTACAGCTTATCTATAAGTAAAGGTGGGATTCACCTGACAGATTAAGACACCAACATTCAGAAGCTTGATTTACTTGCTGGTATGTAGGAGTCCGGCACTATCTGAAGTGCCCAAGTCTCCCACCTGGACTCTGGCTGCTGCTCCAGATTCGTAAAGAAGTCCCATAGGTTGTGTGTTATACTTGCCAGCCCTGCATGGATTTCTTGGACACCCTATTGCAACCCAAATGACACCGACTGTAAGTCAGTTGGTGTCTAATCAAGACAATCAATGGCATCTCCAGAGATTTTCCAATCAACTGCCCAAATACAGCTGTCTACTTTCTGAGTCAGTTGAACAGCTGTGCGGCCTTTGATTCCTAACTCATTTATGGATGTCTACACGTAGGCATCAAAATTAGGTGTCTTATTCAAGGAGCTGAATTACACCCTAAATGTCATTTGTTTATTATAACATGCCTTTCTGGAATGGCCTGTGCATCCAGCAATCAGGAAGAAAGTGTTGAACTGAACCAAAAATCTGTTATATTGGTCTACAGACTAAGCAACGCACCCCCAAGTGCGCACCCACTCTTGTACTGTGTGAGACCCTGGTGGTTTTCGGAGGCATTGCAAATATGGAACATTTTGTCTGTTCATCTGACTGAAATGCTGCTGCCCTTTTCAAGAAGCCCTTGCAAAGTACCTGGGCTCTGCTATGGCTGCAGGTAAGGTGGCTAAATCAGCTAAGTGGAAGCGAACTCAATTATCTTCTTGTTGACACATCTCTGGCTTTCAGTTGAGTGATCAGTTGAGACAAGCTAAAGCTTCTAGGATGATACAAAATTAAACAAAATGCAAAAGCTCTATTTAAACAAACTGTAAAGAACTGAAAATAGGGGTTTGGTGCCTGATCTACCTGTGAGTTCGGACTGGTGCATAATCTGCCAATGTGGAGATGCAGGATCGGGCCTTATAAAGGAAGCACTCTCTTTTATTAATGATAGCATCATTAGCACAGGTGTGCTAATGTGCAGGTATATAGATGATAGATCTATATCCTGACCTATATAGATCTATATTATAGATCAATAGCACACCTGCACCTGTGCAGGTATATATTTTATATATAGTGTGCATTAGTGCGGGTATATAGATTTCTTATAACAAATTAATAGTGCAACAGATTGTTCCTGCTGCACTTCACAAGCAGTTCAACATAACAGTCACAAGCTAAAATACTAGGAAGCTGTGAACTTCAAAGCAATCTTCACTTCTTTTTAAAGAGTCTTTCAGACGACTAAGCACATTTTCTCCCACCTCATCTTTAAAGTAATTACAAAAGAATATATACAGCAGTCCTGAAATTCCTGCCAGTCCTTCATCTTGATTTTCTTGGCATATTAGTAGGGAATCTGGATGCTGAAATTTACTGTTAATGAGTACCTTATTTTATGGATGTGTTCTTGTTCTGTGTGGTAATGCTTATCTGAACTCTTTGTGCTCTCATGGAGGGCCAAAAAAGCCACCTAGGAGATAAACACTGAAGTAACCAGTGAAATACTTTACTTCCATTTTTTCTTTTAATTTTGGAAAGTATGGGTTGGTCATTAATTCAGAATAATTTGCTTATTGATTTATGGATTATAATTGCAGAAGATATCTGGAGTCTTAATTTCAAGAGCTAGACAACCAAGGGAAACAGTAGGTTTTCTGTGACTTTTGATGGATTAAAAGTAGAGGCAGCAAATATTAGGGGGCTATTGATCAAAGCAAACAAAAGCTGCAGATAATAGTTTGGTTGGAAACAATGACTTGGATGGACTTTACCTAAATATGGACATCAACTGGAAAGCAAGCATGTAAAAAAGTGGCAAAGACAGCAGCTATGGAATGGAACAGATGAGCTGAAAACACTTGCCTAGAAATGAAAAAAAACAGCAGTAGGCAGGAAGGATTAAAACAAGAATGATAAAAAAAATAGAAATGCTGAACACTTACTGCTGATTTCCAAGAATCACCAAGTGACTGTTGTTGAAAGCTGGACTAAAAACAAGGAAGGTGAAAAGTCAGAGGACTCTTCAAAGACAGAGTAGAAGAATGTCTGCCCTTTGAAAGACTGGTTTCATCGGTGCAGAACTGGACCGTCAGTGTGTTAAGCTGAAGAAAAAGATAAATGCTTTTGTCTTGTGGTCCTAAATTTACACCTGTAATTCATATGATGTTTTACATTCTGTCAACTAGCGTTTATACTCAGGAAAGTTTTCTGGATTGAAGACTCTGCAATGTCTTTCTGTGCGCCTTCTCTGGGAACAGGTAATGGCAGTGTTGTCTCCTCCATACTTGCATGCTTTTGTGCCTCAAACCTCAGCCACATCTAGCTGAGAAAATGTCCTAGCCTGTATGTCTGTTAGTTCATGTCTCCTCTGAGAGGCTAGCAAAGCTGTTTTTCATGTTGGAGATTTTTTTCCAGGTTGTGAGATTGTTAGTAAAACTGGATTTAACTGAATAACTTGCTGCACCCAAATCCCTGGCTAGACATGAGGCAGAGTTCATTTAGTCAGGATCTGATTTCCTGAGCCAGGTTGTAAAGGATTCTGCGTTCCTTCACAAAATCCTGTGAATCTAATTCCAACCAAAATTATGTTTCTATTTGTTTTTATTCATCACTAATCTAATACCTGTAATGTAGGGGCAAGGCATCTCTAACTTCCTGGGAGAAGGGGGAGAGGGCACTTGTTTTCTAACTGATTCTTGTAGTGTCACTAAATTGAGCAGCCCATACCCTCAATACAGAAACCTTAGTGAAAGCACTGCTCACCAAGTGCCAGGATCTTGTTTTAAAGCAGCAATGTTTTCCTTCCATCAGCATTACCTTTGGCATACATCTCAGAGGGGTTATAGCTGTGCGGCAGGCAGGGAGATGCTCTGTACCAATCTCAGAATGTGAAGGTGTAGTAACGTAAATACTTTGAGCTACTCACAGAAGTGAAGTGATTGTATACGGGATTAAAAGGCTTTCTATCATGATTGCATTGTTCTTAATAATAGCCTATAGGAACAAGCAAGCAGGGGAGATACCTGATACCTAGATAATGGATAAGCAATCTCTTTGCAAATATTGGGGAAGCAGTTGCAACACAATGCCGTGCATCTGTGCCCCATGCTGAAGCAAAACTTCTATTCTGCCAGACCTGGGTATAAAGAGGTCTAAAGTACATTGAATAGTTAAAAGGCTCTTTCCAAGAAAGGATGAGATCAGCTGTCAGTAGGTGTCCCAGACGCAGAGAATGCCCAGCTTCTTTAGCATCTGTCCTCAGAGAGTTGCCGAGCAAGTGCATCTTCCTCAGCAGCGCTGACAGCGGTCCCCCCGCCCCCTCCCTCCGTGCCGCTCTCCAAGGGGTGAGTCAACATCTCAGCTCTTTGCTGTGCAGGAGAGCTTGGTTTTATAATGAACTTCGAAAGTGCTGCCTGGAGAGGAGGAGACAGTGCTGTGGAGATGGTGTGTGTGATTTCTTGATGGCAGCAATCGCATTTCCTCTTCGTAACCGCCTGGTGCTAGGCTGAGCAAAGGGCACGCAGAAAACCATGGCAGAAGCCATCCATCCCACCCGTGAAGCTGCCGCAGTGACCTGCCACAGCAGGACTTCCCAACAAGGACTTGAAACTTGCCTAGGCTTTACTCTCAGTTCCACATTTGTGCTGTAGCAGTTGTTGCGTCAAGGTCCAGTATCACTTCGCAGGGTGGGGTCCATGGTAATATCTCGTCTGAATTCACAGGGACCAGAGAGGCCTGTTGGTAGCGTTATAGCTGTCTTTGCTCAGCATGTCCTGCACAAACAGATAACATTGTATTGGTTGGTAGAAACTTTAGTTAACTTGAAAGCTAAAGCGTGGACAAATGGAGTGGGCTGATTCTGACTCAGCAGCTGCTATTCGTGGGTAGGTAAAACAAATTCATTGTGGGCAGGGTACTCTTTTGCATAATCTACTACAGAAGTTCCAGCTGCTATTTCTTTTCATAAAAACAAAAGCATTTTTCCCAGATTGCTCTAAGTATTTTAGGGATGTTGTACTTCCTCATCAGGTGCTTCTATATTCTTCATGGGACCAGTGTCATGCATTCCAGGACAGGTTGGGATGCACCCACAGTCTTAGTGTTTCTGAATAACTGTGTTGGTGGAGCTTTCACTGCACCGTACAACTGTCTAGCCTTCAGGATTTAAAGGTATAGGAGAAAGATGCTCAGACCTGGACCTCTATGATGTCCCTAGATACAACAGACTTAAAGATGCCAGAATTAAAGACATATCTGTATGGCTATTCCCACTAAGAATGGATACTTCTGAGGTATCATACACATGTACCATACTAGTATTTTTTGTTGCTCCTTTTCCGAATGAATAATAAATACATTTTGGGAATCATGATAGTGTACCTGACTGCACTGAGCACAGACAAGATTATTTTTTCCCAGGAACTAATCCAGCACAAATGCTGTCGTTTAACTATACTGCAATATCTAGTTGATGCATCAGTGACTTTTTGTGGCCCCACATCTCCCTGGAGATCGTCTCATATGCAATTGGAATACCCTCATACGATAACCATAAATTACCACTGAGTAGCATGGCATGTCTCCTGTTGTTGGACAATATGAAATGTTTGTATCAAATCAGAATAAGGAATGCAACAGTTTCTGCTCCAAAGCTGTTCCTGATTCCTTATGACATGGTCTTAAGCTCCATCTACCTTAGGACAACTTTACTTTGAATAGCAGGTCTGCATCTGATGCCAGTTTTGGCACAGCAGTCCTGCAGTCATTGTTTCAGTAGGTTGAACACTGAGCTCGAGGATCCGAGTGACATTCATAAGATGTAAAAAAACCCATGAGAATGGCATTACCGGGTCAGGCCAATGTCCAGCTGTCCCTCTAGTCTGTCTCCAGAAGTGGAAATAGAATGGTACTATTTAGGGAAGCAGTACTAGCCCAGGCACTTTGTGCAGTCCATTCCCCTTGTACTTCCCCAGCGCCCGGAGCGGTGGTATAAAATTGTTAGAGTATAGCCCTACCTAGTGCTTTTACTGGCTGCTAAAGGACCCTTTGTCCATGAAGTTACACAATTTTTTTTTAAGATCTTGCTGGTGCAGTTTCCCTCCACAGCCTTGTGTTTCACCAAGATCCAGAAGCTCACTACCTGCTGTGTAAAGAAGCACTTTTATCTGTTTTAAATCAATCTCCTACTAGTTTCTTCTAGTTATTCCTAGTTCTAGTATTGCCAAATTTGTTGAACAAGTTTTGCTTTCAGCTTTTCTATCACCTTTGTGATTCTGTAAATGTTGCTCTCACTCCCCCTCTTAGCCATCTCCTCTCTGAATTGGAGTCCTAATGTTTTTTAGTCTCTCATTCCTTCCTAGAGCAACTGCTCTATTCCTCTGTTGCACTTTGGTTGCCCTTATCTTTCCATACTCTACGATATCCATCTTGAGATGCAGGGACCATAACTGTGCACAGTACTGGAGATTTGAGGCACCTACCGCAGACAGCTTCTCTAAGAAGATACAATAGTTACTTGCCCCACAAATCCACTGTAACTTTAGTCCTGAGGTGGTGTCCGTTTGTGAGCTATGGTGCTTCCCACTCTGTTTATGGTACTGCATGGGTGTTACTCTAGGGAGATGAAGGGTGTGTGCCATATCTTTCTGCTTTCCACTTGAAAAAGCCAGAGTCAACCAGGACACAGAGTTGGTTCTAATGGTTACTGACACAAAAAAGTACTGGGATCCATGCAGAGCGGAAGTGGAGTACGTACTGAAAAATCATCTCAAAAACCTATGCCAACAGTAAGTAACCATTCTCTTTAGTTGATACATGGTTATGTATCCACATACCCATCTATAATGATGCTTGTTTTTATAGATCATATTTGCTCAAGTGTATTATTACTATGAGAAAAGCTTAATTTTTCAATAAAGCTACCTCATATTGTCATATCCAGGCAATATCTATATATTCATTGCAGGCAGCATATTACAAAAATAAGCTCACCAATATTTATTTTTTAACTTTACACATATTGAATCATTGCCAGTAAAGAAAACTTCAGATCCATCCATCTGATGACCTTAAGGCAACTGTTACAACATAGCTGCTGTTAACAAAGTCTTTTAGCATTTTTTGATATTGATGGAGTTAATGTTTTGTTGTTAAAAAATTTATCATCTTTGCATATTTCTAAAAATGCTTTCTAATGAAAAACAGAAAAATTAAAGTTCATCATGTATATCACTACTTTGGACAGCTCTATCTGTAGAAAAATAAATATAGCAGATATAAATTACAAGTAAAAGGGAAGAAACAATCTGAGCTGGAAGGAGAAGAGTGCAAGTTTATTTTATTTCCTTGGTTGTGTAGGAGTCTTGTTAACCAGTATGTAATGCATAGTCATGTAATAAAACATGCTAGACATTAAAAGGCAAAAACCCAGTTCACAGATGTTGTAACGTTATGAGATAATTTTAGGGAGTGAATGGGGTGAAAAGGCTGGATTTGTTAGAGAGGAAAATACCTATGGAGGCCTTTTCTGTGAGCAATACCATGACTTCATTACCATGTCAATTCTGGGAAAAGGCTCTGATTTAACACAGCAGTTGGCTGGATCCATATGGAGCTGATGAACCTCTGAATGAATAGTGAATGGAAAAACTGCTGGAATCTGCCTTCAGCTTTGTTCCCAGGATGACCAATGTAAAAGGCCTAAGAGCAATACTGCACAGATGGTGTAAAGAGGTAAGAAATCTGCAGGGTTTAGTTTACTTTTTCTTATCCTACACTGTTTTGGTTTTTATTTTTTTAATCCATATTTCAGTTTCTCCAACTCTGTTTGCTTAAATGCTTTTACTCACAAAAAATATAAAAAAATCAGCTTTCGGGAAATGAAATGAAATCAAAAAACATATGTAGCAGTAAACATTTACATAAAAATACAATTTAAAATGCTGAATTTTGTATGGTATAGAAGTAATTGAAAGCATAATTATGAAATGATGAAAAAAAGCTAGTTAAAAGTTTAACAAAGAACTTTGGAATTACTTCTTCAATTCACCCTATGTTGTGGGAATATGCAGATGTTCACATTTACACAGTCATGTATGTCCACTAGGGTTACATGCTTTTATAGTCTGAAGCATCATCACAAGTGCCAATACAGTAAATCAAAAGACCCTCTGGCATTATCTAGTTTCCTTTCTGGCTTTAAAAGTTAGAACAGATGTCACAAGAGAGGACAAAATGGATTTTACCCACCGAGAGGAGCTTTTCTTGCCATCATTAATAGGAGGCTCCTTGAAATGCTAATGTACACAGTTTGTGTTGCCGGGTTTGCATAGAGATGGTGGGAAACAGCTCTGATCCCAACAAAACCTTTTGTTATTAATCAAGAAAATCTGCTCTTCTGAAACAGCAAAGCACTGAAATGGTGTGGCTACTTGCAATGCAGAGATCTCTATAGCAATCTCCAGTGAACAAAAATGTAATAAAAACTGTTCAGCAGTTCTACAAGATATGGCACTTGTAGCAATTTATTTTCAGTGATTTTACATACACCTTCTACTTTCCTTTGTCGTTTCAGCATGGATATTAACAGTGGAAAGAATACGCAGTTTCTCTTTATTTTTTCTGAATCTCTTCTCTTTAATATCCTGTTTCATTTCTTGGTTAATCTAAAAAGCAAGCCAGGGTGAAAAAACTTTGAAAAGCAAGCTTTTTCTTCTTGAAAAAATTTATCAAGGAACATGAGTTTCTGTTTGATTTGATGTTAATACCCACATAAGATATTTTTGCTTCATTAGAATATAGGATTATGAGATCTTGTGAGCCCTTTTTCAGTCTGCAATATAAGGACTAGTATGCTCCTCCTGGTCTAAGTGGGACTTAATAATTTTTATTAAGCTTTAAGAGAAGAGGTTCAGATCCTGATTTTGCTTTGTGACATAAGAACTTGTATTTTTAAGAATTACCTGTAGAATAAAATCATAAAAGTACTAACTGCTCTCAGGCATCGATTGCCTTGTAAAGGATGCCTCAGCAGAAACCATCTTTCCCAAAAGTACTTGGGGTATGAATTAAAGCCAAAAATTCAGAGAGAGCCTGAATTAAAATGTAAATTCTTTGCCTAGTGTTACTCATCACTGAAATCTCTGGCCCAGAGATTTCTGATCAGAGGTTCATTAAATTCCTTATCAATTTATTGTACACAGGTTCCACAACAACATTAATGTGTCCGTTCACCGATTCATTGTGCTGAGACTTCAGTATCTAGGCACAAGAGAATGAATTAGGGATGAAACATTAGCTCGGAGTTTAAGCCTCTGTTAATTTTCTTGCCCCTGTGGATCTAAAGCAGACACTTAACATTTTGCATTGCCGTAGATTATTGCCATTTAATTTCTTTTGTGGCTTTTAATGATGGTATTAAACAGATAGTAAAAATAAATAAAAATAACTTGTTATAATTCATGCAAGTGTTTGAGATGGCCACTGGATAGTTCTGAGGTAATATGGTGTACATAGTAAATTTTAAAAGGGGAGTGTTTATTTGCTCTTAGCCTGTCTAATATGTGGACACAGATTTGGTAAAGATAGCAGGAAAGAAAGAAGTGGGTTAAGAGGAGATGGGGAGTTTATGTGGGGGAAACCCCCCCCAAACTCGTGCAGCATCCCTGATGCCATCACTGAGGAGCTCTTTCAGAAGTAGGAAATACTGTAGCAGCCAAGCAGGGAAAAACAAAGCTGCGAGAAGAACTTTGAAGTCAGAAATGCCTTTGGCTTGGTGAGGGGTTTATAGACAAAATGGCCAAGCCCATCCCCAGATATTTTCTACAAAATAATTATCCATTCTTTAAGTTTATGTAGATTTTTTTCTGGATTGCTGTGCTGATGAAGAAGTTACCCTTCAAATCCCTTTTTCCTTTCAACTTTCTAGTCAGATTTTTTGTTTCTTGAAAGCTGCATTTCAGGGGGCTCCACTGGGGCAGTTAGCAGGCAGTCCCAAGTGTCTGTGTGGTGCACAGGGTCTCCAGCAGCTATGCTGCTGGCCAGAGAACCTTGCTGCTCAGTCAGGGCGGCCAGACAACTTCTGTGAGGTTGCCCTGAAAATCCCAGTTTGCACGGAGGGGGTGCCGTTCATCCAAAATAACAAGCAACAGCAACAACAAATCCTACAAAGCGTGCTTAGTGGGTCCTGCTAAGGCTTTTGTCAGGGACTAATGACTTTGATCCTGACCCAAGGATGAAGGCTCTTCTTGGGAAAATCTTGATTAGGAGGACTGAACTGTCCTGTATCAACACGCTATCCTATAAAACTCTGTGCCTTAAGAGCGGTGACAAAGTAAAGCCATTGAGGATGAAATATTTAAGGCATGTTGTCCTATGTAAGGCTTTTCATCTATCTGTAAAGTTTTAGTGACTTAATGAAAAGTATTCTATTCAAAAAATACTAAAAGTTGCTTCAAAACTTTGCAGACACACAAATGTATGGATTGCAACCTGGCTGAAGTCTTTGTTTGTGGTGACAAATTTATAAGCTGAACTGATATATAGGTGACTTGAAATACATCCATAAATGGATTTTCAGATGAACTGTTTTTTTAAACCAACGTAAATTCTGTATACAGCCACAAGACCTGAGGATTTTCATCACGGATTAAATGTTAACTGACTACTTCCCTGTACAGTGCTCACCAAATTTTTTTCTCACTTCCTCTGGTCCTAAGTGATTTCACTGCATTTGAAGTGGTTATTCTAAATTTATATCAGTGTAACAGACCAAAATTTAACTCTAAGAGTCTCTTGGAGAGCTGTTGTCTTCTGTCTGTGTGTGCGTGGGTATTTTTGCTAAGAATCTCGAATAGGTGAGTAGTCCAGTTCAAATGTGGACCCTTTCCCTACACTACCTTGTAGGGAAGTCTCCTTGTCTAGGGATTTATATACCTGAAAAATGGCTTGAACTGATACCAAATCAAGACTCTCCATTTGTTCCTCTGGTAACATTTTATAGCCAGCTTAAATAGGCAAGGTGCAAGAAATCAAGCCCAATTTAAACATTTCATGTAGGAAACACTCTTCCTGGCAGTAAGTGTTTATAAGATCAAATTCCTTTTTGGGGAGTTAAAATAATAATTTTAAAACTCAAGCTGTATATGTAAATTATTTAGGGATAGATCCCTTCCCCCACCTCAATGGGGTTTCTGAAATGAGTAAAGTTAAGCAATGATATGAGGGCCTTTAAGCTTTAGAAAACCATATATGGGCAAACAGCAAAAAAGGTCAATCTTTTTGTATATTTAAATCAGTCTCAAAATTACTTTGAGTCTTGTATTATTTCTGCTTTCTCCATGTCTTTTTCTTTAAACTTCCATAGTCAGGTAGCACCCTGCAAGCTGCGATGAATCCGACACCTAAGATAGCCTTATAAACCCCGCGGACATTAAACTACTGGAAAACAGATTGGGTTGGTAAAAATAAGTGTGCATGTTCTCACAGAACCTGAGAAAATCACACCTTCACTTTGTTAAAAAAAATCTGTTTGTGCCACTCCAGTAATCACTTCATAACTGGTGGGAGAGCAGAACATATGTCTTAGAAGTGGTAGGATATAAAAGCCTCTATCTCTTATCCTATTTCCTTTAAGAGAGAGAAAAAAAAAAGCCCAACCTTTTTCAGTGTCATCTGTAAAATCAGTGCTAAGGGTTTTCTGCTTAAAAATCACACACAAAATGGAAATTGCTCATGAAAGCAAAATGGAACTTTTTTTTTAATGAGGTGTGTAATGTAGTAGGATTGTGCACTAAAATGCTTCCTTGAAGCAGGAATAGAGAATATAAACAGGAACCCAATCCTGGCTGCATCACTAAGGCAAACTCTTCACTTGTAGAGATGTTATACTTTTAGAAAATGCCTTAGCATTGCTGCAGTAATGTGCTGAATAACCCCCATTCTTAAAAGGGGGAACTCTTTCAACCCTGGGGACTAAGACTTGTCCTTGACATGCATAGTTTGCAGGCGCATTAGCCTATTGCAAAGATACTTTATTCCGTTCTAGAGAGGTATCCCGGTCAGAAGGAATACAGTTGCATTTGTCTTCTTTTGGAAGAAACGTAGTTTAAAAACATTGCCAAGGAAAGTAAATGCAAACTCTATTTTATTAGAGCTGTTTTTACTCTGATAACTTGAATGGAGAAGGCTGCAGCAGCTGTCATGATACCAAAACTGCTGTTCTAAAAATATCTCTGGACCCTTACCTGACAGCAGGTAGCTCTGCCATACCACTTCCTGCAGAGAAGGGCATGGTGGCATCAGGGATTCGTGAGCTGGTAGGAATGGTTTATTTTGCATGTGTGGATATTTTTTTCACTCCTTTATACTTCTACTGTTGAAGTTTTGGAGTTTGAATTCAACTGCTTGTTATCAATTTGCTTGCTGGTGTCAATTCGTTCTCTCTTCTCCCCCTTCCTTCTGTTCTAGAAAGAATCTTTTGTGCTCCAAATATCCAGTGACTTGAATAGGAATTTGACTGCATCAGGGCAGCAAGAGTAAGGTCATAAAGTATATTATGGCGATTTCTGTGAAACTGCTTGGCTAATCCTTTTGCCATTTTATTAGCAAGCAGAGTCCTGAAGAAGTAAAGCAGTGTCAACAAGGGAGTTGTGAATGGCTTTTGTAGCCCTGCTATAGCTAAAGAATCCTACGTGCCTGTTCTTCCTGAAGCATTTCTTAGTAAGTTGTTTATGAGGGCTGAAATCGCTCTTTTCAAATTTACCTTTCGGACTCTGGACCACTGTGGTAAATATTACGTAACAGGATATTTGCAGAAGGGTCATTTCAATAGAGGATGGATGGGACCTGGACATTCATCTGCCGGGGAGGGAAGGGAAAAAGAAAAAGATGTTTTTTCTTGCAGGGGATGAGGGTGGTTAAATGGTTGATAACTTGGATGTTCTAATGTGTGGCAAGGTGGCAATTTGAAGCAAGTTCTGAAGATCAAATCTCAGTCTGATGCTACAAGTATAAAGAGGAGATGATGGCAATTTAAAATGCAAACAGCAGAACAAATGTGTCCCACTCTAATACTGCTGAAATCAGTGTGGCGACAGGTTGTGCCTGGGAGACCTTGGTCCTGCAGTATCCGAATTAAATATGAAAATAAAAACTGACTGCTAACTTCAGTAACAGGGGTCTCAGGTTATTTTTGCCAGGATTCAGTTCCTCGTTCGTCATCCTTACGAATCCCTTCCATCTCCTCTCTTTTCCCCTCTTGCTCATGGGTGAGGTCAGCTCCCTGGAGAACCTTCGCAGGGTGCGTTAGGTCTTGGGGCGGTTGGGTGGACTGTGGCTTCCCTGGATTACTCTTTCCTTCTCAGCTGTCATCGTGCTGCTGGTTTCACATAGGCTAACATTTGGGCTATATGTCTCATGTGAAAGACGACACCCCCAGCAGTATCTTGTCCGTGGCCTGGTACAGGTTCAGATCTGACTCAGATGGATAAATGCCATTGAAGGAGTTACTTACACCATAAACCACAACACCCACTTTTTATCTTGGACTCTTTCAAGCTCCAGACCCTGCTTGTCTGTTGTATTTTAAGATCACAGGCCAGCAAATAGTCCAAGCATTAAAAAATATACTTACCTTTAAAATAGTTGCTTTACTGACTAAATCTCTTTCAACTGATATAGGGCCCATAGTTCTTTGATAACATATTGTACAGTGTATGTTAATAAAGGTATGTTATGTGGTAATGAAAGGATGCACATTATTGTGTGTATTAATCATTTCTAGCCGTTACTTATTCAGTTAAATAAGATTTTGCTAAGCAGTGTTCAGCTATGCTTAATCTTTATTAATAAAAATAATACTTGATGCAGTACGATTTCTCAGAATCATCCCAAAATAGCAATAGAAAGAGTAGGTAGAATAGACATTGTCACGAGGATTATAGCATTTATATTCTGGTGATGATTATATGTTGTAGATGCCGAATAAGATTGTATTGTAAAATTCTAAATTAAAAAATATTGCACATAATTTATGTTCCATTATTTTAAAGCAGATTTGGATGGAAAGTGTTGGAGATTTTTTTTGCTTTAGAATCTCCATTATACAGCTTTATGCCCTGATCTTTTCTGCTATGTCCTCCTCACTTTGATTGCCTTTGTTCTGGCTTAGAACACAAGAAGTCAGCCACTGATTTCAGCCCACCTTGTGTCTGAAAAAGATGGATATCATATTTATCAGCATGCCATATAGCATTCCTTCCATCTCTGCCTCCTTTTCAGGTAAGTTCTCCTTAGCAGTTCATTTCTGTTTAACCTTGGCAGTTTACAGTGCCCTGGCAGTGCTAGTGAGTAACTTAAAAAAGTAAAGCAAACTATTTGTCTTGCTGTGTCTTTAAATTTGACCTTTATTGTTTAAGTTGCATTTGAAAAATAAATGTATCAAGTTGTTGAAAGACAAGGTGCTCCATTATGCTGTGCTTAAGGCACTGAGAAAATCCTATTGAGTCAGTAATACCAGCCAACATTTGGAGCGCAACAATGTGTTTTAAATGCATATTGGAAAAACAATGATAACAAAATGCTGAGAGGGTGATGAATTTCCTGCATTTAATGTAGATACAGTTAATAAAACATAATTACAACAAATGGCAGGGTTTCTTTTCAACAGCAACCTAGTTAGCTAGTGGTTGTGCTGAATCAGATTGTAGCTGGAGAATGGAAATTCAGTTTTCAGCTGCGTGCTCGCGTTCCCAGGTCCTTCCAAATGCGCGCGGGTCCCGGCGCCAGCCTGGTGGAAGAGGGGCTATGGAGGAATGCAGCTACCTGCTACGTCTCACCTCTTTTGCATTTTTTCTGACTCATAGCGTTGTTTTGAGGTGGATTCCCTCCCTGCTCCCCTCTGAGCATATATATTAGAAGTATATATGCTCATTTTTCTTTGCTTCAGGCTTCTTGGCGAAGGGAGAGATACTTACAGCCCAGTACCACAGTTACGTCCTGGGCTTTCAGTCAGAGCAAGTCAGGCCTACAACAGTGTCAGGGGTACTGGGAAAAGAGGTTGTTTTGCTAGAGTAAAGGGAAAAATAGAAACAAGAAGATCTCAAATAATGAAAGCAAGCTTAGTGTGGATGAAAACCTGTCCCTTTTCTAAAAGACACACTGAGTCATTTAAAACTGGAAACCAAGTTACTATAGTCTAGAGCTATTTGAATGACGTTTCAGAATAGTTTTTTCGCATTAATTGCTGAATAAATTACTCAGAAACACATTTGCCCCTCTTTGACCAGCTTTATATATGGCTGAATACTCTTCTCCAAATAAATAATTCATAAATTTTGAGCAATCAGTGAATAATTTATTCAAAAATATTTTTTCATTATTCAGTCCTCCAGCCCATGGACTGTGGGTGAAACTCTGGCTATGCGAAAGTTAGTGAAAATATTCCAAATAGCTTGAATGATGCAAAGTTTTGAGAAAGAAGAGTTGCTTTTACTTATGGAACTTCAGTGTAAATATTAATGGGAAATGCTTGCCTGCCAATTTGCCCATGGACTGTGGGTGAAACTCTGGCTATGCGAAAGTTAGTGAAAATATTCCAAATAGATTGAAAGATGCAAAGTTTTGAGAAAGAAGAGTTGCTTTTACTTATGGAACTTCAGTGTAAATATTAATGGGAAATGCTTGCCTGCCAATTTCTCAGTGTGTAGAAAAAAGCATGAGCAGGAATTACCTCAGCTTTTATTAAACTAATTAATATAAATTATAGTTTGAATCTGGATAGGTGAATGCATCGCTAGGTTGCTTTTTCCAATTTCCACAACATTGCATTTCCTGTCATCTGAAGTCCCAGTTTACAATCAGTAAAATCATAAGGCAATTGTTGAAGAATAGGCTCAGGTCCTGGCTGGTTTCCAGTTTGGATTATTATTATTCAGCAGTACACCAGAATTTTTTCCAATTGCAAAATCTTTAAAAAATGTTTGGAATTTTGAGTGTTTATGTGCTCTGTTCTTTGACCAGATAAAAACGGCTTGAGTGTTTCTGAAATTTTGGCAGAAAGTGTAATGCAAGAAAATGTATTGGCATTTTACAGCCAGTTCTGGTAATTATAATATACCAGATTAATTCCCCCTAGAAATATGATGTGAATCTTTACTTCCTGTCTTAAACTTGTATTGTGTAACTTGGTGCAATTAAAGCACGGCTGGCATTATGCCATTGTTAGTGGGTGAAATGATTCCTATGTAAATACTGCATTTTGTACAGTTAATTGGCAAATCAGATAGAGTGCTTTGGGATCCATCTGGACAAAAGTTGCTGCATATGTGTATGGTCATTATTATTATGTTATCACTTTACTTTAAGATACATAACTGCCTTATTATTTGCTAAGCTCCAGCAGAGTACTTGGTACTATAAAAAAATACAGAGGGAAAATATTACTGCCCCATGGAGCTTACAGTAGACTTAGCTGGATGAGACAACAGGTGTTGAGCTATATGAAATTCATAGGCTGAATATTCACATTTCTTATTAATAGAGATTTAAAATATATTTATTGCATTATGATTAAGATGCTTTGTGTAGAAATGCTCTATAGTGAACAACAAATGAGGAGGCAGGTAATTTGGTGAATAAGGGAAGAGAAAGCAAAGTCTAAAAGAAGGCAGGAGAATGGCAGGATCATGCAAATAGGGCGTTTGAGAGAGAGGCTGGAAGGAGGGAGGAGACGTAGGGAAACTTGTGCAGTTTGTCAGAGGGAGGGAAGGGAGTTGCAAAGGAAGATAAATGGCTAGAGAACAAAGGAGAGCAGTGATTTTAGCACCATGACTTGTATTGGGAAATGAAGATACTGGCAGTTCAGAGATTAGTGGGTTGTGTAACTTGGGAAAATGATGAGCCCCGATGCCTGGGGATGGACAAAAGGTGGAGAGGTGGGGAAACTGGTGAAGAATAAAATTGCATAAGGTATAGTTCCGAGAATTTATGTGATAGGGAAGATAGTGATATTCTTTTTGAGAAAAGAGAGCTATCTGAGAAGGAGGAAATGCAAATGTTGATGTTGTCATATTGTAGGACTAGGTGATATGAAATTTCATTGAAAGAGGAAGAAGAACTGAGATAAAAGGCTGGGTTTGGATGTGGGTAGCTGAAAATGTGGCAGCCATTTCAAGAGCTGCCAATTCATTAACTAACTCATTTATTGTTTGGCTTTAAAGTCAGTCAGACCTTTCTCTAAAGCTGGAAGATTCAACCAAGTCTTTTCTTTAGATATAATGTAGGAAAACCTCTTACTGCATTATTTTTTCTTTAAAACATGTGATGGAAAATAAAATCCTATTTTTTTCCTGCTATTCAAATATGTTGCTAAAATTAAAACCCCAGATCATTAAGTTATTGAGGATTCGGCACCTTTGCAAACACATGTGTTAAGAAAGCATCTTATAATTAAGATAGTAGACCAGGGCTCTATACCATTTCTGTATTTCATTTCTTCATTTGCAATGGGCATAACAGTATTTCATTTCTGACTTCATTTGTCTGTTTAGTGTGTTTAGGATATGAGCTCTGGGAGATTTTGGTCCTGGATTTAGCTTCCTCATCTTAGACACGCACCTGAGGTGTTTAAAAATAGTAGTGCAGTTGCTCAGGCTTCCCTGTAGTCCATAGGAAGAGACTGGCAACTATGGATTTGGTTTAGATCTGCAGTGATCGGAGTTACACTCTTGAAGTGTCTCTCCATCTTTTTGGTGGGACAACGATTAAAAGGAGACAGTGTTCTTAAGATACCTCACAGAGTTGCCTGTGATAGATAGCATGAATTCAGATCTTAATGTGTCTGTGCAATCAAAACATAAATGGGAATACAGTCTTGGGCTGATAAGCTTCATGAACTTAAATTAAGGCTCATGATTACTTCTCTGCATTGCTTACATATGGAGTCAGGTCCGAAAGCTCTAGATTATGAGTGATTTGAAGGGGGTGCATTTTTCTTGAACTTGGGCACTATACTAATTGTGATACCTGATTTAGACGTGTACGGGCTGAATATGATCCCATGATGAAAGAAAAATGATACAGTATGGTAAGACAAAGGTACATAATTAAAAAGACAGACTTTAAAAATCTATATCAGATATTGATGCCTGAAGTATCTTAATTTTTCTCTAGAGGGAAAAAGAATTAATTGTGTCAGTTGTGTGGTATCAGTTGTCAAACAACCTCTTAGCAGAACCACTGTATAAAGTCATTTGCTGATGTGAGGGCCCACACGTGATACTTTTTGTAAATACAGAAAACAGCATTAATCTTACCAGTAAACTGTATCTTGTGTAACTAGGCTGTGTAGACTAATGTGGAAGGCTTAAACAAATGAGAAGACTTGTTTAAAGTATACAGTTAAATTCACTTAATATTATCTTGATTAATGGTGTTTTTTCATGCATCAGATCATTTTGCACTAATTCAGTACAACTGTGTCTGCTTAATAGCAATCAATAGTAAATGATTTCCTGCTCAAATATCAAGTGAATATCAGTGATTTCCTGCTTCCAACTGCACTTAGAGTCAATCATTGCATATGGTGCTGCTCAGCACAAGTGATTTGTCTATTAACCGCTTCATATATATATTTTTAGTCTGGTTTCACCAGGCCAGAATCTGACCTGAATCTGAGATGTGGCTTATGTTGAGTTATGCAGTCATAAAGATGCCAGTCTGCTAGGGTGAGCATCTCAGGATCTGGCCCATGGCTTATTAGATCAAGGACTTGAAGAATCTTGAAGTGTTATGTTACTCTTTAGTACTAATGAATGAAACTAAAATCTGCTTTAACTGTGCTTGAGTGATATCAAACCTCTTACTGGAAAAGCTGACAGTGTCAAAAATGTGGCAAGTAGGTGCTGGCGAAAGGCAGGCTTGAAAGTATTTTTTGTGACTGCTTTTTCTTGTAAATCATTGCTTCCTGTCTGTTTCTTTCTGTGAAAGATGAACCAAAATGGCTGACAAAAATCCTAGGCACAAGGCGTACATGAGATGGCATTCTGAGCTGGAAAACCATCTTACAATTATGCACAGTACATCAACCCTCTTTCCATATGTCTTTGCTTACTAGTGAAGACGAGTAGGTGTTGGAGTAGGAGGCACTACCTGAATCATCTGAGGAAGAAATAAATTGCCTGGGTAGGCAATTGCCTATAATCCTATCTGCAGGTAAACAGGTACCCTACTTTGGAAGTGCTCAGGTAGCTGTGTGTTGATAAATATATTTCTTTTGTCTGGGGTTTTTTTTTTTCCAGTTTTAGAACTCCCTCTCCTAGATGAACTCCATCTCCACTGCTTCTTAGAGATCTCTTTGTTAGTCTCGAGCAAGGCAGATGCTTTGACTTGAGCTGGTAATAATGCTGTTTGGGGACTGACAAGCTGGGTGAATTTGCAGTGCGGTTGTACACATCCTCTTCAGTCACCAGTGCTGTGTGTTTAACTTCACAATATGTTCCATCTGTGGTAGCTAACGTGGGTATGGAATTTATGACTGCAAAGACTATAACATACCACAATACAAGAGTGCCTCTTGAGCCGAAATGGTGTTTTTAATCAGTACATTAAATGTAGTTGATTGACAGATGGCTTTTTCTATTTTCTGGAATGAACATACTTTAACTTAATTGTAACAAGGATATCACATCTTGTATAACACCTTTGATGCTAAGGAGTATTACAGAATTTTAAAATCTATGTGCAAGGAACAATTCATGCACCATGGAAATTCAACCACCTTTGGTAAAATGCAGAGAGTTTAGGTAGACAGAATGTAATTACCCATGCTGGAATTTGGCCAGCACACTGAGATTAAAACCCCTAATCTTACAAAGAGTACCATGGGATCTCTAATGACCACAAATGGTCAGATCACAGTTTTATGTCTCTGCTTATAATGCTTTACGACAACAAGGGTATTTTCCATTGTGAAGTGCATTCATTATAATTATGCAGCTAATTTTATTCTCATTCTAATTTCCAATAATAAAGTTATAAAAGTGCCACTGAAATGTACGAACAAAACAGTATGACATTATATTATGTTAAATACATTTTGGGGGCATATTCTGCTCTCATTTATATTGGTATACTTCTTTGAAGCCAATGGAATTCCTCCAGTTTTGCACTGGAATAACTGACAACAGAAGTTGTCTTTCTGAGAGAGCATTTTTATGCACATATATTGTAGATATGTTTGAAAAGTTAAATATGTATGTTCTGTCCAAATATGGGAGATTCTCTCTTCTTTTATTTTTAAAGCCATAAAATTGTTAACAGACCCATGAAAAAGGAATATTGTGGCTCTGTGTCTGTTGGTTAACCTTCACCACAAAAATTGATCTGTGGGAATTTCTCACAGTGTAACATACTGTATCCAATTCCATAGTTATTACTGTAAACCTATTAGTGCCACCTGGGTTTGCATATCCGCAGTGCTGTCCAAGTGAAGGCAGATTAGCTCTATCACATGTTATGCCAGAGGGACAGCCTCACGAGGAGTCTGCCCTCAGGGAGAAAAAAAGGCTCAGACCTTTAATGAGAATACAGTGCTTTATAATAGCATTTGGTGGCCTAGAGATTTTCTGTCAAGTCATTTCAAATTAAATTGGCAGCCTTGCAATGTTCAGCCCATATGAGTTTTTGTGCTGCGTATATTGTTAATGTTAAACCAATTCTCACGTAAGATCAACAGAACATGCAGAGGCAATGTTTGCATCAGTCCCTCTTTTCAAAGTGTGGGCCTTTCTAAGGTACGGAAAATGCTTTTTGTGGAGTAAAATTTAACTTTGGGCTGAATTTTTCATGTTTAAATTCAGACAAAGTGATATGTTTGTAAAATTAATTGTTTTCTGTATTGCGCAATAAGGAAGTTAGTACCAGAATAGAAGTGAACTGAATGACGTTGATACCAATTAGTGTGACTTCGCACCCATTGCCTCAGGCTAACTCCCACCTAAAAGGTGCAGAATTTGGCCCTGAGAACTCAATTTATTTCTGATACTTCCCGGGCTACTTTTTATACTTTATAAAAGTATAAAAATTTATGTGATATTTTAGTCCTTCTAGTGTCTGAAAATTTGAAAAGCAGATGATATTTGAAGATAAATTGCTGTTATCGGGTAGGAGGTTTTTTCCTTAAGATTTTTCCACATTCAGATACTAGAGCTCAGCCTGAAAACACACATCTGTATCCTCTTTCTGTGTGTATTGATGGATTATTTGGGGGGAAACAGGGGACCACATCCTCAGTGTAAGCATCAGCAGTCCATTAAATTCAAGGAGAAGTGGGCATCCGGATAACTATGAGGGTCATAGTTATATGAAGATATGAGTTTACATCCCAGTTATGCAAAGTCCTAAGAACACCTGACAGGATTTTGAGTGCTTTTAAACTTTGTTACATTTAATGAAATAGGAAGTAGTTTTGCAGTTTGCAAGTGTACAGCATTAGCTGCAACTAGCACAAGATAATACTAGTTGAAAGTTTGCTTTCTAGCTGAGCAATGGGTTTTGTAGACAGGAAATTCTAACTCGCTGAGATGGGTGAAGAAAGGGACTCTCTTTTTTGGTGCTACAGGTTATCTTAGTCCATTTTTGTATAGGTATTAGAAGAATAAGATTAGTCATCTAATAATAAAAACAGTTTTTCCTTTTATTAGGGAGCATGTATTTTCCATATTTTTCCTGGAAGGCTATTAAGATCTTCCATCCCATATCAGGCTTGCATACATTTGTAAATCAGACATGTTTGATTACTTTTGTTAGAGTTATGTTATCTGTGTAAAACTGGAGCACTACAGTAGTGAAACAAGCTTGTATTTTCCTTTTTATTTAATATAATCCTTGTTTTGGGATACAGTCCAATACTATGATTTCATAATATTCTCTACCCTGTGTATTCTGTTTTGTAATTGAAGGAAAAACGATGACAGAAAATCTTCCTAATGTGATCACATTTTTACATGTAACTGTAAAAAGAAAAATCAAAATCTTGCTTCTCCAAATTAGAAGAGGAGGTCCACAGAATTTGGTAAGAGGTTTGTATTACCAGGATAAGCATGACTTGATCCTATGTAGTGTAAGGTTAGCTTTTCCTCTCTGCTAAGTGTTTAGAACTGTTCTTCCTTCAGCGCATGTACCTTGGGACAGAATTTAGGTCAATTTTCTTAATTTACAGCACTGGACCAAACTCATCTCTGCTGCAATTCCATTGACCTCTGTGGAGTTACTAAATGAGTGACCCGACGTGCTTTTCACTGAATGCTATCTTGCTTTTCAGGGAGATAAAACAATAACCATTTTCTGTTCCTCTGCTTAAATGTGATCATCCATCCTGTTTTCTTTAATTCATGCTAAAAAAGGAGAGAATACAAAGTGCTATTGTAAATAATGCTAAATAACTAAGAGGTATCCACAGTTGCCTTGAAACCTCTGTTCATTAGTCTATGCTGAAATTAATACATTCCTAGTGACATTAGAATGGCAGGAATTTTCGCACTGTTGCACCTGGTTATTTTCACAGTCTACTGTCCTTCCTTAAAAGTGGGATTCATCTCGCATAAAGTGATACCTGAAGGTTCCTGACTCTTTCCATTGACTGTAGAGGAATCTTAGATGATTTGCTCTAAGATAGCTAAAGTTAGACAAAAAAGCTGAAGTTAAATGTTAAAGTACCTTGTCACTATCTCTAGTGGTGCCTTGCAAGTTCAAAAGTCAGAAGTCAAACTCTTCAGTATAGCTCAAAAAAGCTCCATCCAATATGGATAGGTGGATAAAGCAGACAGTCTCTCTGATGCTACATGAACAGGCTTAGGCTGAATTTTTTGGCCTGAACTCATCTGTCACTAACAGTGTTTCATATGGAGGAGCTTGGTAACAGAACAAGAGAACATACTAGCCTTTATCTCTGAAGTTCTTGACCTTGATTGTGTGTCTTGATCTCAAAATGGTGATGTAGGCACAAAATTGTATTATGTATAGGCAACACTGAGTTACATGAACTGCTTTCATGCAAAGCGTTTTGTATGTAAGTGCTTGCGGTTTTGGGACTTTAAGAAAAAAATTCAGACTGGAAGCATTAGTAAGAGTCCATGTTTCCTCCAAAAAATTGGCCTAGGAAGACATTATATTGAATGGGATTTTAAGAGTCTAACTTGAAATTTATTTTTTATGTGCCAGAATCAAATATGTATTTAATAAACAACAGGAGTTACAGTCAATTATTTTCTTATCTGTTATTAGTAAGATTACAGATACTGGGCCTAATTCTTTACTTCCCTGAAACTTGTGTGCTCTGACTTAAACCATAAAAGATGGATGTAAAAACTATCAGGATCATAACATTTTATCTGTCTTTTACACAAGTCTCAGTGTTTGTACATCAGGAAGAACTTGGAAATTTAGGCCCTAATGGAATATGGGTAATGTGACTTGCATCTGATACAATACAGATTGTTACGTCCACATTAGCAAATAGTGCAGACCAGGAGCAACAGATCTGTAGAAAGGAACAGCTGGTGCCCTGGACCTAGTGTCCACACTACGCACATTTCAGGGGGGTTTACTTCAGCCTAATGCTGGGCTAGTCCCGTGGACTGAATGTCAATAATCTAATTGAGTAACTTAGGGCTCTCCAGGAATGTATCTTCTGGTTTTGTTTCATCCAAAAGGAAACAAGCTTGTGTGCTCTGAGACCACTCTGCAATGTAAGCTAACGTGCAGTAAATGGGGATGGTTGGGAAGATTGCTTCAAAAGTGCACTTCTGATCCCAGCTAAAGCAGTAACATAGATGCACCCATATGGAGTGATTTGTGGATGAGAGTCACTCACTTCATTAAGTGTCCGCTTTTAAATCTTTAACTTTTCTTTCTTTAGACTTTGTATTTATTTCTTCTGCCTTTGCCTACCTGTTCAGGAGTAACCAACGTGGGGTTCCTGAGAGCATTGATCAAAGGTTTCAGGGTTTTTTTATGAGCATGAGCAGATCTGCAGTGATGATGATATGAAATGTAGCTGTTTGACCTTCCTTACTGCTAGGCTTCTATTAGCCAGTCAGCCTAGCAGTGTATTTCAAATCATTTTTTCTCCTTGTGAAGTGTATTTGGTGTGCCTTGGTTCACTGAGCATATCCCAGAACACATCACTCTTGAATATCACAAAAACACATACTCTGTATGGACTGCAAGGAGGCTGTGGTACTTTGATGCAAACCAGGAAGAACCGCAAGATGGAAAATAAATTAAAAACTGTATCTCTCTGATGAGTGGTCCTGCTACTATAAGACATCCAGTATAGATACTATATCCAAACACAAGGGCTGATTTTTTCCTCTGCAATTCTGCTTTAAAACTTCTGATAGTCTTTTAACTGTTGTACTAATGTTTCAAGAGCGATGTAATTTTACAGAGTGACTTGTCTGGGAATAGAATGAAATGGAACATCTGTCCTTCTGAACTGTTGGAATTGCTTGGCTGAAGCAAATGCAAGATGAAAAAAATGAAGATAAAAAGACAGTTGAAAAAATAGGACTTGTTAATCTTTTCTCTAAAACACATACTAAACTTTTAAAGTTATATTTACTCATACTATTTCCTGCTATTTCATACTACTACATCTTCCCACATAACAACTGACTTAAAAAGGAAATAAGTAAGACTGCTTTCATTACTGAGATTACAGCATATGCTAGGACAGTTGAAAAAGTCTGATGCATTTTCTGAACACAAAATATAATTTTATTTTTTAAAATGATGTAAAGGAAAACATTTCATGATTTACACTCCTGTATCATTATGTTAGCATCTCTGCTAATTATATTGTGATCTTTATTTTGTTCTAAGCTTATACGCTAGAAAACATACAGGAATAAGCAATTATTAAGACTTTGATGCCACAAAGCACTTCATGACTAGTAAAAGGTGACACGGTATTTTTTAAATGTTTTTAGCAGTCAGTAATCTATTTTCATGGTGTTCTGTAAACCCTATTATCAGGGCTGCAGATTCCTACACATGACCAGTCTTCAGTAGTGAACAAAAATGGCATCTAAATCCCAAGTGACACTCTTAAGTACTTGGCAGCAGAAGGGCTCTTCTGAGGAAGATTAAGTTAATGGAAGCATTTGGGTAACATCTGCATGACTCTTCATCCTGGTAAGGCCAACTCACACTGCAGCAACACGTGATGGAGGATTTCTTTGATTATCACTTAAGAACAAAACTGGCTGAAGTTCCTTTTCAGGCACTCATCAGGCTGTGATATGTTTGTGTGAGTATACACACTGTGTAAACAGGCACAGTTATAAAGGCAGGCCTATATGGACTTCTAAGAGTACTTAATAAAAATCAGATTACTCGTTTAATGAAAAGTAGAAGAAATTGTGAAAAGATCTGTTGTTGTAGCTGTTGATTATTTAACTTATTTACAGCAAAACGCCCTGCCTTTTCCACAGAGTACTGCCACAGGCACTCAGAGCCTTGTTAATACAGGCGATTAATGCACTTGCCCTTCACCTCAGTTGACTTCAGTTTAAATCTGTTATTTTGGTACAAGTTAGACAAGTTTATTGGCCTTTCTTCAGCCCCTAGCTGGTGCCTTTCCACCTCGTAAAACCGCTTCACAATTTGGCCTAAGTGCTTTTTTCTGGTGTGAGAAGACCCACAGTTGGAGCAGCAGGGAAGAGGGAGATCACAGCTAAGGGACATCTGCAGACTAGAATGGGAAACCTTGCGCAGCAACTGATTTTGTTGGACTGATCTTGCTTGCTTTTGCAGATTCCCATTTGAAATCAGTGACAACTTTGCTTGTCCATGTTATGCAGCATCGGTTTGTATGTCTAGTTTGAACAGAAGTTACCTAGTATAATTTTCAGTAGGAGTAATTAATACTAAAAGAAGAAAAGGAAGGAGATTATTATTAAGCAGTCAGTTGTACCAGTATTGAATAGCACAATTTGTATTTGTTTTGAGATTTGTTGACAGTAAGGAACTGGCAGAGCTAAATAGAAGAAGTCATAAACTCTTTGAAAGGATTATTCTTCTATATTGGTTGTCCCCACTCTTTCAAGCCTTCTTTCCTGCAAAGTCCAACACTGCACTCATAAGTAGGTGACTTTCATCAACAGTTAGAGGGGGAACTTATAGACCAATGCAAACTCCATGAAAGTGTCTCCTCCTCTTTGAGGTCTGGCTAACTGGAAAAACGTTTTGACTATGTAATCCAAGATTTGGAATAGAAGGTGACAAGTTACTCTAAGTTTGAAATGAGGTCCTTCCTGAGAAAAGAAGTTCAGAACTCATTTTTTTCCATTGAAAATGAATTTTTAGAGATAATTGGCATTTTCCAGCAGAAAGCCTTGGAAACTGAATTTGAAATTTGTGTATATGAGCAGAACACTCAGCATTTTGGGCAGTTATACAGCAAATTCAAATTTGAAGAACATAAAACTGCCTTAAATTAAAAAATCTTTCAGAGTTTCACGGGAAAGAAAAGCAAATCAAGGCAAAAAATTAGCTCTGGCCAAACTATATTATCAAGTTACCATTCAGGACTGAGCTTAAGAGAACTGTAATTCAGATTTAACTTTTGAAATTTACTGTCTTTTTTCCTTAACTTCCAATTCTAACACTGTCATAAGAGGACAGGTCCACTGGTTGTTAATAACTTCCAGAACCTTTATTCCAGAGCGCATCCATTATTGCCAAGGTATGTATTGCTAGAATCACGTCTCTCTCTAAATTATATTATATGAGCCCTTTTACCCAGTTTTTGCTTAGGTAAAGAAGGAGTAGCTTTTCATTGCAATTGCTTTATCTCTTTAAAAGGAACAGTGTTGGCAGGCAAAGATTGGTTTTGCCTGAAGATTTCATCTCTGAATGATGTGTTTTGTGTTTTAGGATGTGGTAGATGCCCACTGTAGAAACAGCAACACTGGTTTCAGATGTTCTTTCCTTTTTGTTGCTTGTTACCAGCTTTCTTTTGGATACTGCTGCCCCCACAGAGCCATTAGAACAGAGAGGTGAGAACCTGCTTCAGGGCAGTGTCAGCCAGCTTAAAATAAAGAGCTTTTATTGGGTTAAATTAACCTGTTAGTCTTTGCAATAGGAATGAAATGGAGCTCTGCTGTGGGACAGCTATCTCTTTCAGAGGGATGGTACCAAACAGCTGCAGGGGGGACGCTCTAACAGCAGTTTCTTCAATGAGCACTTGACCATCATTTGTAAAAATTTTCAGTGTTTATATCTGGAAGTTTCTCCCACTAATGACATTGTTTAATGTGTCATCAAATTGCAGTGCTTCTCTGGGTGGTAGGACTCTGGATACATCACAGGGACACAGCTTTTCCAATTAAACATGCAGTGAATTAAGGAGTTTACATTTCTTGAGAATGAACAGATGAGTAGGTGAATCTTCCTATGAACCAGTTGGGTAAAAAAAAAAAAGAAACCCACCAGTCTGTATTAATAGCAGTTTTGTTTTGTAAACTTTAATAAACTTATAATCCTACCAACCTACCCACTTCAGTGACTGAACAAAAAGATATAAGCAAACTCTGTTGTTCAGTCAGAGCTTATTCATCACATTTGCAAAAGTGTCAGCAAGAAAGTAAAGTGTCTGTCGGAGAAGGCTAGGGGAGGAGAAAAGTGTAAGGATCAATAGTATTTATTATGAAGTCAGGTCCTCTCTCAGTCATAGCCACATAATTTCAACTCCAGCCCATAATATGTATTTCTGTGGGCTGGAGTTAAAAATCTCAATTCTAGGCCTTAGTTTAGCAAATGGAATGTAATAGTTTATAATGTAATAATTTATAAGCCTTGAACACCAGTGGTCTGGCAAAATGTATGTTGGCATTGGCCTGAACACCTTGCAGATGAACACAAAAGGTTGTTATTATATAAAAATGCTGAAGACAAGTCATGAACTAGATGATATTCATTTCAAAAACAACACAACCTTGTTAATCTGTCAAAAGCTATCTTAAAAACTGGCTTATTTCTGTTTCTGATGGAATATGCTCCTTGGGCCAGATCCTCAAATGCTGCATACAGCTGCTGGAGTGCAGAAGTCCAGAAAGCTACAGTAGTTTACAATAGCTGAAGGTTTAGGTGCCTGTGGGTGCATATGTGTGTTGTACATGGTCTGTATATTTAGTGTAGGGCTGGATTTCATGCAGGGGATCTGATGGTGGTGTGCCAAGAGAAAAAAGAAAGAAAATTCTCTTTCTGTAGAGTGCTGTCAAAATTCTGCTTTCATACTTTGAATCATCAGTGCTCTAGCTTTTAGGCTTGCAATTGTTTAAAGATGTCATAAATATTTCTGATATTCTGTTAAATGCAGTCTGCTTTGATTACCAAACCTATCTTTAGTATTGCACTCAGGGGGGTAATGATAATATTGATTTACCTGCATATAGTATGTAGTGTATCAGTGTTACCAGGCATGACTTTATTTTAGTAGAAACTTTACAGTACAAATCTATTCTGATGGTTTTATACGATCTCTGGCTCTGGATGTTGGAAATAGTTTGCAGCTTATGTTGTAATGGTTTTATTTAACACAGGCACGTGGCTTTCAAAAGCAGTTGAGGGCTAACCTTTTTTCAGGGTTTTGTTCTTACCCATGAATGGCCATTTTAATGATGACTGGCACAAAACTGTTTGAAATGTTTTAGAAACCTGCTGCCCTAACTTTGATATTCTTGTTTGAAGGTCACCCTTTTAGAGGCAGTGAGTTATATCATACCTTTGGATGGATCCTGAAAACTCGCTGCTGAAGAGGACTCAGAGTATCTTAGGAGCAGAAAATATCCTTCTCTTCCCTGCCTCCTGTTGAGAAGTGACCCTGCTGTAACTCTTTTCTTGCTGCTACTTCTCATATACCAGCAAGGGAGAGGAACTCTTTGCTACAAGCCCTTCAGCAGAGCATTCTCTGATCCACAGGGGACTCAGTTACATGGTGTGGTCTGGGAGCCAGTTTAACTTCACCTCATCTTTCCAGCAGTCCCACAACTCTTAAAAATGTGGGTGGGGATCCATTACACATTCTTACTATGGTTACTCGCCATGAAAAACAGTGTGAACAGCCAAGACAGACTCCAGGTGGTGGATCAACTTTAATCATAATAGAGCCAGGGGCAGAGGATTGGCAAGATACCATAAGAAATGGTTGTACGTCCATCTCCTTGAACTCCATTGACCTCCCACGGGGGACAGGGATATGGGGGTAAGTGGCAGTGCCTCCATCTTCTACTTCCAGCTATCATAAACCATGATCTGCTGTATGTCTGTGTCCTTTGCCTGCAGGAAACGGGTGTATGACATAAACCTCTGGTAGAGAGAGTAGACTTAGAAATTTTGATTTTGTGAACGCTTTCAAAAAAATAATAGCAATAGAAACCATTTCCTCAAATTCAGTTGGATTTAACAGGAACAGCTTTTAGGGGGATTGCATGTTTGTCAGTACTCCTGCCTAAAAGGCTGTGTAGGTGATGAGCCAGAAAGATGAGCATCTTTCCTCCTCTTTTCTCTCCACTCATCTGTTGCATATATTTCTGCTCAACTTAACCAGAAAGCGAAATGGTCTAGATGTGGAATAGAAGCAGGAGCGATCAATGTGTTTTCAGTGTGTTCACAACAGGCCTGTTATGTGAGATAAAAGTGGTGAACCAACTAGCAAGAGAAGAAGTTTGGGCTTGTGGTTGGCCTTGTGGCCAAGCACTCTAGTTGGCAAGAGCAGCTGCAGAAGCAGCTTGCACAGAGCTGGCTTTATGAGGAGATGGGGAAGTAGATGGGCTCTGGCCAGTGCCCATCCCTTCCCCTTCCCTCAGCACAGTACTGTGCAGGGAGCCCCTTTTGCACAGAGGATGTTAGGACACAAATGGTGCCTCCTCTGAACCACAGAGAGGAACAGCTACCCGAGCTGCTGAAATAGGGACTATTAGATGCTATGAGAACTCTCTGCACTTCTGGAGGATTTTCTCTGCCCTGTTCTCTTTCATTGCAACTCCAACTCTCTCCCCTCCGCTTCTTCCTACTCCCTGCATTCCCTTCACCTCATACTTGTTCCATGTCTGCCCTGTTTTATCTTCAGCTCTCCTGGCCGATTTCTCCTTATGTCTCTTCCTGTTGGTATCCCTTCTTCTTTTAGCTTGTCCTCCTCTTATCTAAACCCCGTCAAGAAAAAACAAAAATGGAACTCCTTTGAAGTTGATTCTATCACGTAATTCATTTTGCTTGTGGTGTTATTGCCTTTCCTCCAGCCTCCATCACTCTTCTTTGCTTAGGCTGTGACTTTGTTAGGCAGGGACTGGTTACAGTTCTCTGTGTATAGAGCCTACCTAGAAAAATGGGACTACATTCTCACTAGTCCTTAGGCACTGATATCATAAGCAGAATTAATAGTAATTTGACTGGATGCAACTGCCAATGTGGCCATAGACTTACAATGTAACTGTGGGAAAGTCAGTCTCCTGGTGTCTCTGATTACCATATGTAAAATAATAACTTTCCTTCTATCCTTTAAATAAGAATATATGGTTAAAGATAAATTGGATATTTAGATCTCTTTCACCATGAATAATCTTCGGTGTGATTAGCAGGACAGGTTAGTTATGCAGTTGTTCTCAAATGGTAAATTTTGGGCTTACCTGTCTGCTTTGCAGATGTTACATGGTTCTGCCATCTGATGTACTAATTTGCATCTCATGCATCCACGTGTGTACACAAAGACATTCACATTTCAGTTCCCTTACTCTTTCCTCTTTGGAGGATTCCACTGGAAAGCTGCAAGAATTAGGCATCTGGATTGTTCTGAGCTCTATATATGCTTCCACCTACTTGTATCATTTGTACCTGCACAGGGAAGGAAAGAAGGGATGAAGACACGTGTACATGCATGTTCACATGTCTAGCACATTTGTAAACTAGAAACAAGGCAGCGCTCAGAGCTTATTGTTACTGCATTATCCCACTCAATAGTTTGTGTTACTAATGTAGAAAAGTGCAATGGATTATCCAGTGTATGCTACAATCACCTATCTCATCGTGCTATAGCACATCTTATTAATTATGGATCACAAGTGTATTTTGAGATCCTCTGATTAAAGGCAGTACTGAATTATAAAGCACTACAACAGAACTGGGCTAATTTACACAGATGACTGGGAGACCCTTTGTGGCTGAATTAATTTTGCAATTTACTAAGTTAACATACACAGCACAGCAAAGCTCATGCATCACAAATTGCAATTATTCAGTGTATTTTGACAACAATATCTCTATTTTAGCTATTTAGAATGCTTAATGACTTCCTAGTAGTTGTTTAGTAGCATCTCTTTTATGAAAGGCAATGAAATCTTATTCATGCAGGTAGAAGAGATCAGGCATATGGGGATGCTGGGCAGAGATGAAGGTATGGGTCCCTTTCTTCTCTCACATACAAATTGGCTGCTTTCCACTGCTGTCTAACTCAGCCTACTGCTTTTCTCAGAAGTGGCAGAAAAGCCCTTGAAAACAGCCCTGTGACTAGACTAGAGACTGGTTAGAGAGGGACGTTTTTGTATATATTGCTTCATGTGCAGACATGTTGTACCATGATACTGCTGATCTTTGCTTGATAATAGCCAAATAGTAGAAAAAGAGATTCTTTTTTCTGTAAAGCAAAGTTACAAGTTTGAAAATAAAGTCGTCATAAAGTAAAAGTGAAGATCTTTGGTGGTGAGCAGGAGATAAGTTTGCTCAAATGAGACAGACAATGTTTCAGATGATACAGCTTTCAAATATCAAATTGTTTGTCATACAGGTGTTCATGTTTTAAATGGTTGCGGCTAAGTAAAAAATACCTTAGAACTTAGCAACCCAGTGAGCAAGAAGGTCGTCTAAAAGTTGTGATATGACTGTGTCATGTAGTTCCCCTTTCTTGGCCTGTTGGATCTGAAATTTTCACTCTCAAAGTTATCAGGATTTCCTCTGAGCTCAGTCTACAGCTACAGCTTACATTCTTCTTTCTGCCCAGCTGGCAATGCAGCATCTCCCCCGTCCCTGTCACCACCATCTCTGGCAGGGTGACCATTTAGGTGACCATAGGCATTTCCTATTTCTTACTATTCCAGGCACATCTATATGTGTTTTGCACGCTTGCCAAAGCCACTAGTTTTTGCTGGTTTCGGTGTGCTGGTAGTGAGAATGTTTTCTTACTGCTTAACGCTTCACCTGACATTTGACACTTGGGACTTTGCGTTGTGATACGCAGCATTTGGTGTATTTCCTAGTATGGAGCAGGTATCACAGGCTGTTTGACATTTGCCCTGCTCACACTGGGCAGGCATCCCTATTTTGGAGATTAATTCCTACCAAGTGCCTGTGCTGATACGTTATTTCTCCTTCCCCCCACATCGAAGTCAGCACTTCCCTCACCGTTGGGCTCGGGCTGATGGTTGTCTCACTGCTGTCACTTTGTCCAGGTCTGGTTATCTCTACTAAAAGCGAAGCTTGTCCCTAATCAACATAAATGTCAAATAGAAAATAAAGCGTGGCTTCGCTAATCATTTCAAACTGCAGACTTAGCTAGGCCCTAAACCAAGTTACGTCCAGTACTAATTAAATTATTGGGAGACCATACATCTAACGCAATCTGTCTGTGTCACTGCCTGTGTGTGGATGCCTCTTCCTCTACCAAGAGACCATCTAGCAGGCTCTCTTAAACAGCCTGTGGCCAGCGAGCCTCGCCGTAAAGATGGGCAGACTTAAACTGAGATCCATAAGACTACGAACAAATAGAAGAATTATTCAGATGCGTGGGTGTAGGTATGTGCTTGTGCCTGCTGTGCGTGAGGGACCGCAGGTGTGCTAAGCGAACCTGAGCCTCTTCTGGGGAGCGTTCGAGAGCAGTTGTGATTTGGGAGTTAAACCCGACGACAGTGTGGACATTAATGCTTTACGTAGCTTTGCTTTTGCTTCCCAGTGGAACCTGTCACCTTCTTTCTTGTTAATACTCCTATTTATATTTTGGGGTGTATGAAGGGGAACAGCTGGCATCTTGTTTTACTGTAGTCTGAGGAAAATCTATTTAAGTGCCAGAGGAAGGAACTGCTGATTGCAGGTGTTCACCAAAGATGTCTTCCTCTTTGCCCCTGCGCTCCTGAAGGGGAATTCAGTGAGAAGGACCCAAGCGCGGAGCCCGGTCCCCGACTTCCTCAAAGCTATATAAACACGGCGGAGGAGCTGGCGGGCCGCGGGGCGCCCAGGGTGTGTCTGTGCACTGCAGCGGAGCGTGGGGCCGGGGTGCCAAAACTAGCAACTTTTGAGCTACCACCTCAGCGGGAAGCAGCGCAGCTGTGTCAGCGCCCGCTGAGCCCCACGCTGAGGGCGGCCAGCTCCTCGCCCCGGTGGCCCGCTCGTGCAGCCGGCTCCTTGCCCCGCTGCCCTGCTTGCGTGACCCGAGCCTGTGTCACAGTGGCGCCGAGGCGGCCCGCCTGGCACAGGCGTCATGGGTGCCACACACTGGGGAGGCCCTCCAGGGTAATTTCTAGATTCCCCTGGGCAGCACTGCCTGCTTTTCCTCCTGTCTGTAGGTCTGAGCGGCCGAAAGCCGTGTCAGAGGCGGCAGCAGCGTGGCTAGGTGGGGTTTGTGTCCGCTCGGCGTGGTACAGGCTCGCCGGGCTGGCTGGGAGTGCGGGAGCCTCGCGCAGGAGCAGGGCCGGCTGCGCAGGTCCCTGAGCGTGTCGTGAAGCAGCACAGAAATGAGGGCAAGATGACGGGCTCCATTTCTACCTCCAGAGCTACGGTCTGAGGAGGGCGAGAGTTTCCTATGGTCACCGGTTTATGTGAGGAAATGTGTGCTCACCTTTACAGTTTCTACCTTTTTTTTTTTTTTTTCCAGAAATACTTCACACTGGACGTTGTTCTTAATTCGCATATAACACATTTTCAATTCCTGACTCGTTCGCAGAAGCGATGTGACGCTTTCAAGGTGATGAACAGCAGATAGCAATAGGTGAACACTGAACGAATAACAGATCATAGTCCAAGGCACACTTATCATTAATACTCTGCTCTCATCTTGCAGGCTGCAGTTTGCCCACTTACTCTCTGACTTGGTAAACCCCCTGGACACATGCCGAAGCGTATGAATAATTTCACTAAAAATACTTTTTGTTGCTTGCTTAAAATTAAACATGTCACTAGTTCCTGTGGTGATGATGTGTTTACCCACAGGCATTACATTAGGCATCCCTTTCTCACATATGCACAAAAAAGCTTTATCTCTGGCAAAATATGTCAGCTCCTTTTTTGAGCTGAATAGTTCATTCTTCTCACTTACAGATCTAATAATGAATTAAATATATCAATGCATCAGCACTGACATCTACAATCAATATGATCCCTTAAAAATAATTCCATCAGAAGTAGTTTAGAAAATGTCATTTTCTTTGGGCACATATGTTCTGGGTATATGAAAAATACCGTAAGGGAATGTGATGCTATTTAACTCATAAATGGAGAGCAAAATTTTATTGGTCACAGTAAATATTTGTGCAAGGAAAAGGAGAGGAGAACAATCCATAGGAAAAGAAAGCACGTTAGTACCCAGAGCACTGAAAATATTGTTCAAGGACAGTTTATCCTTGTGGAAAATATGACCCCCTGTAAAGCTGCTGAGTCTGTTTGCAGATCATTTCTTCAAAATAGAGTTCTTGCATTTGCCATTTTAGTTTGTTTTGGCTGTTGGTCTCCAAACTACATTCCTAGCAAATTGCATGAAGTGCTTATTCCATTATTTCTATTGTTATGTTTCTCAATAGAATGTGGTTATCTTGAGCTAGTGTCATGCTTTAGTACATTAGCACTAAAATGCACCGATGCTCTTGTAAAGAGAGTGTGGGGAGGCTGACACTGAACTGGTGCATTGTACGTTGTGTCTAGAGATTCCAAAGTCAGAGGTTGCTTTCAGCTTAAAATGAAGAAAGAATATTTGCATTTTTTATAATCTGCTCTGCTCTTGTGAAACCATGACCTGTGCCAGTTCATATACATTCGGCTCAAATTCTGTCCAGGTGCCTGGATTTGCTTGAGTGGTCCTAACTGGTTTTTGGATGAGAGGTGTTTTAATTTGCTCCGAATTTATGTTTTGCATGGCTTCAGTTTTCACATAATGAGCCAGCTTTATCTGTCATGTGCACAGTTCTGCTTTCTTCACATCCCAGTTCATAATTTTGTTACATGCCTTTTGTCCATAGAAAATAAAGGAATCGGGGAACTGAAATTGAATTAGACCCAAAACGTGCTTGAGTTTCCTGTTTTTCTTGTATTAAAATACTTTTTATATTGAGACCCAACATGCGGCAGTTTCCTAACCACAACCACAAGGACTGACAGAACACTATGAGTTTTGTCACCCAGCACTGCAAAAGGGGCAGATTTGGAAGTGGATTGGGGATTTGCCACACAGCAGTGTGGAGATGGTGAAGAAGACACATCTTGCCACACTAGCAGCCACCTTGCTGATGGCGGACAAATAAATTATTTTTGTTCCTGGACAGTGGAAATGACTAGGCTTGTGGTTCATCTCTTCCCCAAGTCAGGTATCGCCCATCCCTCTCATCCTCCTGCCCTGTTTTTTTTTTTTTTTTTTGGCCATTCTTCTCTCTCTTCTCTTATGGTTTTCTGTCCTACCCCTCTTCTCCTTCCTTCACACAGCACTCATTTCTTCTCCCTCTTTAGTCAAAAAGACCTAATGAAATACAAACTCTGACCTCTATTAAAGAGGGGAGTGTCTTTTTTTCTTTTTAAATTATGTGCCTGTCTGGATGTTTTCATCAGGTAATTGCTATAGTCACTATTGAGAACTCTTGGGTCCCTTTGATACAAGCACTAAAAGCCTTTTGATTTTAAATGGTGTCTTCCGTTTTATGGCCTTTCACTGCTTCTAGTACTATCTTTCTGCAAAGACAAAACTGAGAGAAAAAAGACAGCAATGCGAGGCCTGCCTCTAGCAACACTTCCACAGCCCTATTACTAGGGCTGTTCAGACTGAGGTCAGTACTAGAAGAGTTCATCACAGAGCATGAAATACATTAAAATGTTACTTTATTATAAGATTAACAGCTTTATCATGAAAAATAGCAACATTCTCAGGCTTGTGGGACTTAGTTCTGCAGCCTTACAATCCTTGTGTGTCCCTCTGGCACTTCTTTTCAGTGAACACTCATAAATTTGATCATGGTATTTGGAGAAGGGATATACCTGCTGGAGTACAGTCCTTTTGAATCTACTGTCCCTCCCTCCTTTCTCCCAAGAAGGAGGTACTCTCTAACTAAGGGATGTTTTGGATATCTCACTGTTTGTTTTGGATTAAGTGGGACTGTTTAGGGAGTAATGTTCTCCTCCTTGTGAATGGGAGGAGTGGAATCTGTAGCTCCTGTCTCAAGAAAAGAGGTATTTTCACAAAAGATAAAGAAACATTTTTCTACATACGTAGGAGAGAGGGGCCTGATACAAGATCTGAATTTTGGATACCTCCCAGTTTCAGGGAGCTGAAATTTGGATATTCATAAAAAAACTATCCATAATAGTAATAAAAGAAAAACAAAACAAGAGTATCTTAAATTGCAGTGGTTTTGTTTGTATTGACAAATTATTTAATAGAGATTAATTGGATCATTAATTTAAGTGCTAATTTGATGATCTGCCCAACGGTGAAACGAAAGCTGTTGACTTTATCCATTATCTCATATAGAAGACAAGCACAATGTTATTTAAGCAATTTGCATACTTTCTGAAGTTAAATATTAATACGCACATGTCTTTCCCAAGCTTCAGCCTGTCATTAAAGCTCTGTGATCTTCTTTCTACACTAACATTTTGGGCTCAGTTTTACTGCATGGTAAGATAAAACTTTATTACACAATTAGGAAAAACATCATTGCTGTGTTGAATAATCATTTTCTGAAGGCTTTGAATGCAGCCTTTAATTAATATTTCATCTATGGCCAGGTTTAGTAGCTTGAATAAGCACTAATAATAACTCTGTTCTCCTGCTTTGTTTGAGATTTAGTTTTGAGTCTATTTGCTTGTTGGCAATTATTTCTAAAATTAACTATTTTAGTTATAAAACTCTAACAAAACAAGGAGGAGTGTAATCTTCTAATGACACAGATAAGTGGGCCCTGCACTGTGTATTTTAATGTTATCTATCTCTTTAGTATTTTTACACCGTCTTCCTTACTAACTTTTGATATGTGCTACCACTTTCCTCAAAAACCTCAGGATCACAGTTCAGTTTGAATGCTCAGTGTGTTGATTTGACTGAGGGCCTTTTCTACCAGAGTTATTCTTCCCTTTCCATCAGATATCCCCCCCTCCCCACACACACCTATTCATTCCTCCTACTTAAAGCCTGTTTGACACTGTTGTAATGACTCCCCTTGGGAGATGTACAATTGGATTTGTAAGTTCCCTCATGGCTCTTGCTTTTTAATGTTTGCTCCTGAGTCAGCACTGTATGCATGGCTGGCTGGAATAGAGTGAAGATTTGAATAATTTCTGTTCTCTTCCCCGACTGTGTTACTGTTTTGCCACAAAGAAGAAAAGCATCTCTAAATGGTTCAGGGATCTCATATTCCTACATTACAATTATGTTGTAATATTCTGAATGCTGTAATCTTCCCATATATCTTTGTAGTGCCTAATTGTTTTTGTTAGAAGGAACCTGCGTTTCACCAGAGCTTTATAGTTAAATACAGCAGACGATGGATTCTTTCTTTTTTTTTTTTTTATCGCATAGCAGCAGTGCTGACGGACAGTATAGGCTTTGCTCCAAGTTGCATTTGGTCATAAAATATGTGGCAGCATGAGGCTAAACTTTTGTGTACTGGTAGAACAATGATCTCATAGCTAGACGCTGGGGTAAAATTAGCTTTGGTCAAATTTACATTTTAAAGCAGGGATGAATGTTTGTCTCCTGTGTTCTAAGAAAAGGAATGTTATTTTGGGGAATCTCTGGATTCCAGAAATGCTTCTGGAGTCCAGAATCAAATTATTGCTTTCCTATAAACAGTGTAGGAGGGTTAATATTTCTTTTGCTCTAGCCAGCCACAGTGGGTTCAACTCTAGTCTAAACTACAAGCAGACTTGTATCCTTACATCATATGTTGATGATTCTCATTCTGCCATATACTTTGGCATGGAGTGATGCAATCTATCAGAAACTCTAAGCAATTATTTTCTTTTGGGCTGCATACCCTTGGTAATCCAGGTAGCAATTACCCAATCTGAATATTTGGCAGGTGTTTCATAATCCCTGTGGAGAAAGCATATGCAAGCCTGGCTCTGACCTGATTAACTTTCTTAGTTGCCTGACTTTAACAAACAGCACTGAATACCTCAGGGAAACTAATATGTTCCCAGGTACCTCTATGCTGAACAACATCAGTAAAAGATAATCATCCATTTGGATTTGGTGTTTCCTTTCATCTTGGGCTGGATACATCCCAGGTGGGTGCAGTTTCTGGCAATATGCCCTACAACGTAGGTGTTATTCTCAGAACAAAAGTTAAAGGGCTGCCAGATGTCCAGTGTCACCTGCCCTAAGGAGATTTTCCTTCCAAATCTCTGAATGAATTGTTTCACCAGGTGACCATGCTTGTTGCAATATGCTGATGTGACCATGTGACAAAATGCACTGCTTGCTTCCGTGTTCAAGGGAAGTGGAATTTAACTTGCTCAGTTGTATTTTGCAGCTGCAAAGAAGGAAAAAAATAGAAGCAAGAATACAGTACAGGACAGACTAACATGTGCCTATTTCCTGTATTCTGGTAGCCCTCTCGGGGAGGGGACACACTGCGCCCTGTCAGGGACTAACCCCATGGGCCAAATCCTCAAGAGATTAAAAGTGGCAGTGCAAGGAGTGGAAAGATACCAAAACTGTTAGGACCATTTTAGTCACTAGATGACAAAGAGCCTTGAGCCCAGAAGGCTATTCAGTTTGTAAAAATCCTGTTTGCTTAAACTGTTTTCCCTTTTCCTGCTCTTTAGAGGTGGATGTAGTGGGCCTTAGAATTTTCTGATTTTTTCCAGCTCTTTTGGACTACCTTATCCCATGCTTCCTTGCGTGCTGGCAGGCTAAGTGAGATAGAAACATCACTTGAGGGCTAACTTCCTGCAACATCGCCTTCTCATTCAGGGCTCCAGACTGTTCCCAAAAGAAAATATATTTGTTGTTGCTAATATGAAGGGATCTAGGATGGTTGGATATGTTTGTCTTCTCAGCCAACAGCACCTGAGTGATGTGTCTGATACGAGGACCAGTTGCTCTTGACTCACCAAAAGGAATAGCTCATGCTTTTTTAGAGCTGAGTTGTCAAGTCCCTTGACAAGACTTGTACTCATTCTCCTTCAGGGTTAGCAGGGTGGTTTAACAGCTCATCTCCAGCCCATAAAACTGGTAGTCAGGGGCACAGCAAAAAGAAATAAGGAAGTTCTTTTAATCTTCACGGAACTTTATGGGTGAGGTCAGGTTCTTACCCTATGATTCACCAACAGATTTGGATGGGATGAAGAGGTGAACATTGGTTCCCTCATGCTTCTTTATCAGTTCCCACATATCAGCATTCCTCCCCATTGTGGCATAAGGAAAAAGGACTGTGACTCACGCTTTACAGGTTTCAGGTGAAGCAGAAATCAGAACGTGAGAAATGCTAAAGATTATGACTGAGTTATAAGTGATGGGTCACTTTTCTTCCTAGGGGATCCACTTAATTCCAGTAAGAAATACCCTCCGATTTTTCCAGAAAAGACACAAAACACCCCCCCCCGCCCCCCCCAAAAGAATGAAGGCAATGAGAAAGGAAAAAGGGCTTTCCTTTTTAGTCATATTCCTAAATGAAGCTGAGCTGCCAGGTTAGTAAGAGCTGCAGGGAGATTGTGGTTAGTGCTGGTGGTTGACTGGGCGCCACTGCATTCCTTGCAGCAGGACTCGGGCCAGCTGCATTACACCATCACTTTCAGGGGTCACAACTGCTAGCAGAAGAGAAAATGCTACAGAGTTCTGATATCTAGGAAGGATGGGCTTTAGTTAAAGCCCTGCTGTTCTGTCCACCTCCATGGCCATACCCCAAAAATGAAAGTGTCAGCAAGCCTGTTTGCAATCTTTTCAAGCCTGTAACAGACGGGTTGCTGTCAAACGCAATAGAATGTAAATATTTGTCGGCTTTTCCTAAACTGTAAATTCCCTTGGTTCCTTTCTTCCTTCTCTTTAGCAACAGGCTGTGGGTCATTAGTATCAATAACACAGATCTCTCTCCTGCCACACCTAAACTAAATTGTCAATAGAAGGTGTTGTAGAAGATTCACACATCATTCCAGCAGCTGTAATATCTGTTGGGAAATGCAAAAACACCAGGTGCATAGCTGCTGGTTGGAGTTTCCATTTACTTTACCTGGGGCTTTTCTGTAACATGCAACAATGTACGTCACATGAAGAAAAAAAGTAGGTGGAAGGTTCTTTCCAAACCGCATTGACCAAAAGAACGTACATCTCAGGTAAGCTGTATGCTGACGTGCTCACACGTTCTGCGCTGGAAAGGGTTACCTTGCTACGGAAACCCTCCTGGTGCAGGTGTGCATCCGCGTCGATTCATTCAGAGAATGAGAGGCGAGAACGAGCTCTCCCTGATCTGACATGTACAAACAGCATTTTATCCATTTGTTTCCTAGGACATTTTGCGAGTCGTCGTGTTAATCTTTCACTCAAAGTCAGACATATGTATCGATGGGAAAACAAGCCGAAGACCACAGACTCCCTGCCTAGCATTCCTCGCCGCCTCGGAATAATGCTTTCAGTAGAGCTGTAAAGGCAGCAGTGGTATTTCAGTGTTTTTGTATCAGTTTTCTCCTTACACTTCTAAGGTACTTCTTTCACTGCTATAATCATGAGCTCTCCTTCCTACTTATGATATGTACCACTGAGTAACTGCTTACCCCTCCAGTCCACCACATGCTTCCCCTTCCTCATTTGCATTTCCCAAATGCACAGTGCCTCTCCTGTATTTCTGAAGTTAAGGATGGGTGGCCAAGAAATTGGGACTGGAACTTCTGGCTTTTAATACCAAGTTACCAGGTGTTCTGTGCACCTCTTCTTGACCTTCTGGAGGCTTTATGAGCACAATTAATGTTACTTGCGTCCAAAGGAGAGAAAAATTTGGGGACAGAAAACACCATATCCTTCCAAAACATCGGGACACAAAAGTGTCAGTCTTTGAGGTTTTGTCTTTGTTTTGGCATTCCATTCTGAGCGAGGGTTTCCATGGCTGTCATTTTGTCAAAAATTCCACCACAGGGGATTTTCAGTGACAGAGTAACACATGACTTAGAAAGGGATCTAAGGAAGCATTTAAAAGACGTTAGCACCTCTCCGTTTTCCCTCACTCCAAAACAATAGAATTATTGCTCATTTGCAAATGCAAATACAGAGAAATATGAAGAAAAAAAGGTTCATGTGGTAAGGCATGCAGACAAAGACTGGCTTTTTATGATCTGGGCAGTGTCACAGGACTGATAACAGCATAAACAGATCTTGAACAATTTCTCCAGTGTTTCAGACACAAATTGCTCACGTGCAACACTAGACATTCCTCATGTTCCACTACCATGGTAACTATTCTATAGCATAGGATGAAGTATCAAGGGCAGAAAAACATTCAGGGCCAGACCATCAGCTGGGTGAACTGTCATAGCTTTATTAACATTAAGAGGGAATAAGAAACTTGTGGGCTAGAGCCAGTAGCAGAGTATAGAAAGGGAAGTAATTTCAGGAACAGAAATATCTGTAAAGTTTAATCTCCAGTTATCTTTCCTCTGACTTCATCATCATCTGGTCACAACAGACTTCATGAGCTGAACAGAGCCAGGTTAGCTTAGCAAGAGCCTGGAGGTGCTTGTCTTGGTGGTGTTAAATAGTGATCTTCTATCTTACCCAAGCAAGCAGATTCTTTTATATCTTGCATCACTGTATTATCTGAGCCTTTCTTGCAAGTCTGTGTTCTAGCCTGCTATGCTGATTGGTTGGTGTTATTGCCTGAGGTTTTCTAATGCTAATTTTATTTTTAATAGTATTTATTTTCTCCAGCAAAGCTCTGAATGCTCACATGTTGCCTCTCATTTTAAGTGAGGTCAGAATTTCTTTAAATAGTAATTATTTGAAAGGGAAGAATACCCTCCAAATCCTGTAAGAAAATTGTTTATAAATATTTGTGCTTTGCATCTCTGTAAATGAAAATTACCAAAGCAGAACAAGGATTTATTTTCAGTTCTCTTTAATCTCAGGGTTATGCTTTGTACTGTATGACATGGGATTGACCCTCATGGGACTAGATCCAGACTGAATTCATATCTCACTCAAATCCGCATTTATACATTGTTCAGGGTGTTTGGTCAGGAACTTTTAGCCAGTCTTTTTCTAAATAATTCATCCTTCTAGTGCTCAGTCTCAGTGAAACCCTGAGGAATTCCAGTAGTCTTTGTAAGCACTTCTTTGGTTGAGAATATATTCTTCAATATTAATTTAGGTTTGATACAGTAATAGGACATTTTCTTTTCTTATTTTCCCTTCCCTTCCCTTCCCTTCCCTTCCCTTCCCTTCCCTTCCCTTCCCTTCCCTTCCCTTCCCCCTTTTCCTCTTTTTTCCCTTATCTTTCTAAAAAAATGAAAATTTGTTTTTCGTTTCCAGGTTCCCTTGATAAGAAATGCCTGAAAACCTTTTTTGCAGTGCCTAGCACTCTGAGGCTGGGATCACAGGTTGTTCTGTAATATAAATCGCCACTTATAAATACCCATAAGTAAGGGTAAATGCAAGAAATAAGTTGGAGAGACTAGTGACTCTTTTCCAACAGGTAGTCAAAGGTTTGTAATAGCTACTTCATCTGACAGCCCTAGAAATAGAAGCTCTCTGTTCTTGGAGCCAGTGCAGTATTGGTGATAGTGGCATGACTTTTCTCACTTTGCCTTGCCACATTCTTCAATGCTGCAATAAAAGCAAATGCTTCTAGTAGGATTTTGTAATTCAGTTTTCATTCCTGTTCATCTTTAGTCTTGCTATGGGAGGTTGGTCCCAAAGTCACAACCTGCTGTGGTAGTAGCAATATGGGGAAACAATTAGGAACTAGCCATTGTGTAGGGCTTTTGGCAGACATATAGTTAAATTATGGAGTTGTTCATATGGATTTTAGTCCATAATAATCTGTGTCAGATTTGAGTTTGTGAACTGAGCCTTAAAACTGCATCTGTCCATCTCTAACCCTGGGATCACTGAAGACGCTGATATTCAACATATAGGTTAAAGTGAAAATTGCACTCAATATTGTATTTTGTACAGACTGATTTGTTGGCTGGAAAGCAGTAAAGCTAAATAGCAGGCTGAAAAGCTAGTGAAAGTGTGGTAGCAACTTGCTTGTAAACTTCTAATGTCCTTGCAGAGACACTACTTCCAACTGTTGTTACTTCTCTTACACTTAGATGGATTGCAGATTCTTTGGGGAGAGGCATCGTTGTATCCATGCTTGGTCCGCAGCCGTGGCTCCTAAGGTCAAAGATATTATAATGAAGCAGATGAATACTCTCCACCTCTGCAGTCACTTTAGAAGACCAGATCTGGCTGCTCGTTTTTGGGTGAGCTGTGGGAAAAACCCTTGTTCTTTCCTCTCTGTTATCCTCTTGTGGAGGTGACTAGAATGAGAAAAAGAGCTAGTCTGTCTGCAGTTTGTCCTCCTGGCTACTTGCGTTTCATTGCTCTTCTCTTAATTTCATTCAGCAATTCCTTCAGACAACGCTCATGTGGAACGTAACATCCTAGATGATTTCTCACCTCCTCACTAGGCCTCACCATCCTTGCTGGGGTCATCATCCTTTAAATATTCACAGGCTACCATGATCTCCTACCTCCCTATTCTGTTCCCCCGGCAGCTTGCTGTCCTTTAGCCAGCTTATACATATTTTTTCAGTCGCAGTTGTTCATGGTCTGTGAACACAAGGCTCAGTAGAGAGCTACCCTGCCAGTGCTGCTAGACACCGCAAAGGGGATTTGGCTGTGGCGCTGCCTGTTTTCACACCTCTCTGCAGATGGAGGCTGCAGAGTCCACTCTCCCTCCCTGGTGCACTGCAGGCACTCTGCCTGCCTTTGGCCTCTGCTGTCAAAACGACTTTGGCAATGGCCACTGCTGGATTGCATCGGTGTATTCACTGCACATCTCTCCCAGGTGGCTGCAGCTTTAAAAATCGCCTATCGGCCTGTCTAGTTCTAGGTTTGTACCTTGCCTGTCTATCTGGGGTATCTAATTCTAGGTTGCTGTTACAACTTTAATTGCCATTTACACGTGGCAGTTTTGGGATGTGGATGCTACGTCAGCAAACATAAATTCCATAGTTGGAACAAATTGTTACAGCAGTCTAGTAAACGGAGTTTCACTGTGTTGGAGAACCTTGGAACAGGTTATGCTGGAAGCAAAGCAAGTGCAAGATCTGCTCACATGCTTCAGAAGGAGCAGACCTGTCAGACGCCACAAACAAGGAAAGGGAGTAGTGTGGCTAACCGACACCATCAAGGAGACGTCCAGCTTCACCTCCCATGATTTTATATGGGACTTGTGGTGGAGTGCGACTGAGTAGGGTTGGCTGAAAGCAGGGACAGGCAGTAACGTGGGGTTTCCCTGGCCAGGGAAAGTCCACGCGTGGGACTTGGAGGCGGCTGGCACCAAAGCATTGATAAGGAGGAGACTCAGGTGGCCATATGAGTCCTTACACAGTGCTTTCTGGTAGGCCTGCTGAAGGCTTGTCCACGGCTAATATTCTCAAAACAAAAAAAAAATCTTTTCCTTCCCTTATTTGAAGAACTCGAGTGGCTCATTAAAGTTTACTACCATAAACATTCTATCAGTCTTTTTCCAGGTGAATCTCCACTGCTTGGGAATGACACTGGATCCATCCCATTTGTGCCTTTAGCATGGTGTTGTGACACAGTTCTACAGTGCTGTCCTTCCCTCACTTCTGCAAGTGTGCAATAGGAAAAGAAAAGTGGGGGGAGGGCAGACGAAGGAAAAACATAAATTATGTAAGATTCCCTGAAAGCAATGTCAGAATTGGCCTTAATACCAAGGGGAGCATGTCTAGTTTATTGTAACAACTCATAGAAGTACAGAACTTAACATGACAGACTGCTAAGTATAATTCGTTTAAAAGGTGTTCTGTATCTCTGAGGTAATGGTAATGCGATGTGATGTGGCAGTTGCTGTGATAACCTTTGGGCTACATAGTGAAGAGGAGAACACAATGCAGAAGATAAGTGAAGCCCAAGTAGCTTCTAGGTATATAAGGTAAGGCTCCAGCATTCAGCATCCTCCCTCTACTGCAGTTTCTTGCTTACAGCCTTGCATTATGCAGTTCTGTCTATTCTGTGTTACTACATAGCCACCACGGGGATGGGGTTTGGAAAACACACAGAATGTTTCTAGTAGTGCAGATGTTTTCAATGAATTCACCCTTCAGAACTGAAAGCGAAGGAGGCCTGGAAGGGGAAGAATGTTTGTAGCAAAAAATATGCAGCTCATCCATATGTAGACCCAACGTGAGCCTGTGAGACACTGAGTGCCCCCTGTGAAGTGACAAGTGCCCTCAGTCTTCACTGAAGTTCTGCTGAAGGCAGTGGGTACGTCTGCATGGCAGTCGCAGCAATGATTGCTTTTTAGCTTGGTAAATTAGCCTTTGTGGCTGCACTCTGGCTTCTACAGTACACGCACTTCAGTATCTCTTCATAGGCTTGTCTGATGAAAAGGGAAGACATTCAGTATCTTGCCAGATCAGGGCCTAGATTTTGAAATATTTTAGTAGGTTAAAATGCGAATGCATAGGCATGGGCTCATTTTCAGAAAAGCTGAGCACTTGTAGCTTCTGGCATTGGGGGCAGGTTTTAGGTGTTCTGAGTCTCCACAAATTAGTCTCAGAACTAGTATTTCTGGTATTATTCTTGTCACCCTTGCCTCTATCTCCCCTGCTGTTACATTGTATTTTAGCTTTGAAACTGTACTATTTAAAGCATTTATGATATCATTTGTATGGAAAACAGTATAAAATCTGCTCTATCTATCCAATTTAGGGGTTTACACTGCTACTCAGCAGGATAGAGTCTGAGTGACTTCCATGTAAAATCAATGAACAATAGTGAAATCAAGTGGAAAGGCTGTGAATGTCACTCAAAATAAGTCCCCCTCTTCTCCACCATGGACCTAAGTCAGCCAGTGACCTGCAATCATAGCCAGTTTCGCACATGCAAAGCATTTGGGTGCAAATCTCCCCTCTAACATTTTCTGAAAGAAGCCCCAGGATGCAGTCCCCACAACTTTTGCATCTTAGGCAACTGGTAGGGATGGAAAATTTGTGTGAGGATCCTTGCCGCTGTAGTATGTCAAATGCTAACGTACGTCCAGAGAGTATCATGAATTGTAATCTTACATGAATAGGTTTTCTAGTGTTGCAATATTTCAGTAAATATTTAAAAAGGTGTTTGTATATACACAAGAAAAGTGGGTATGGTTATATGCCTACGTATCTATACTTTTGATGCCCTCCCTCCTTATCACCACTTCTATTTCCAAGAGTGCGATACCTGGAAAGAATCATTTCAAATTAATCCAATTTATTTCAAAGCAGTCTAAGCTTCATCCCTGACAAGGGCCACTCAATCATATTACTGCTCCTGTGAAACTCTTAATGGGACACAAAACAAGTAAAAGTAGATTCAGGTGATCTCACATATTAAACATACTAATTAAATCTGGCAGCAAAATGACTTTGTGAATTTCCTTTAATCCTGTTTTTAAATTAGGCCATATGTATTTTGGCTGCAGAGTTCACGTGCATTTTCTATGAACTTCCTTTTAACCATGTCCTGTGGCTAATTCACATCCAATTGTTTGAAAATCAGTCTTAGATGATAACCCTAAATGATTAAATATGAAGCATCTAATTCTGCTTTTAGATCCACCTGTTCCTTTGAAAAGCATAGTAAATATCTCATATGGGAGGTTCAAAGCTGTACTGATTTGACTGTCTCTACTAAAAACCCAAATGTAATGGATCTCTGTGCTTTATGAGAAACTTTCCCTAAAGGAAAACTGGCTTTAGCAAAGTGGGGATACTTGTTTTAAATGAGTAGTACTTTGCTCATAACTCTACTTGTGGGGGAATATGAGCTTTCTATGTGGTTTAGCAGTGACATGCTGACTAATGAGACCACTCCTTCTTGAAGTCCTCTTCTGTACAGTCTTGCTATTTAACTCACTCTCTAGAAAGTTGAGCTTGCAGTCTAAAAGGTCCTCAGCGTTAGCCAAAATGTTAGTGGTCAATATCTGCTTGTATAAATAATCAGCCATGATGGGTGCACTTGCCTGCTGTGCACATTTTAACTTCACGAAGCCAAAGCTCCAGATGGTTTCTCTGGCATCCAGGATACAGAGTGGTACCAATGGGACCTCGACTCCCTTTTAGGGGCTGGGAGAAAATTCCCTGCTATTGCTGGGACCTAGGATGCTGGTGACACATTGACCTCCCATGCTTCCTGTGGTCCACTATTTCAGTATTGTGTCCTAACAGTTTTAGTTTGTTCTTGGTCATTAGGAATGTTTCGTGGTCTGTGGTATATGGGGGAGGCTATATAGAGAAAACGTTCTGGGGGCTCTTCTGGGCTGAGCCTCTATTGATGTGATCTTGGAGGGTCTGGACTGAGTGACCTAGGTGATCTCTCTCCTCCTCATTGCATAGTGTACTCTCCTGATTGCACCAGTGACACTAAATACGCAGTAAATAATGAATCTGTAGCAGCACTGTTTTCACATCATAGAAATCGCAGCAAAATTCTTTTCTGGAACAGCTTTCCAGAGCAGCTGAGCCAATCATTCAGCTGGTGTAACCTGTTATAGCTCTGTCAAATTACATGGGACTCCATCAATTTACTGCAGCGGAAGATCTGGCCACCTCATTTCATTAGGAATTAGCAGATTGGAAATTTATACATATATATATACACATGCACAGAAGCGCGTACCCAGAGTACATACCAACAGGTATTCATCAGAGCTTCTGTTTTTTTGAGATGACAATCTGGTCTGTTAGAATGAGTTTGTATCAGCGTGACTCCACTGACCTTTTGTGCTTAGTGGCTTCTATGCTAGCGAATAATATTTGAGAGGAAAAGCTACAGTAGATACATGTGTTTGTTGGTATGCACACATGCACATAGTGCATAGAAAATAAATGGTACTGTAAAATAAAGGTCCTAACTGCAGAGGTGTGACGCAGTTGCATTACGCAGGAGCCTGCCAAAATGATTGATGATAAAAATGTTAATACCACCACACTCCACACAGTGCACATTAAAGTAAAGCCAATGCAAGGCATATTAAATTTTATTGACAGTGGGTTTTGCAACTCTTTAAGAGGCCATGTGCCATGCTTCCTTTTTTAGGATCCAACTACCAAAATTAAAACCAATAAATCCTTCTAAAAATAACCTGAGAAAAACTTTCCCTTATGTGAAAATGAGGCATGTTAATGTCCTCATGTGCCTTCATTTTTCAGATGAAAAAAAATAGTGCCTTGTTGGAAAGCGCAGTATATTCCCTTTGCATGATAACAAGCTCCATGCATCAACTCTTCACCTTATTGTTTAGTGTTGCAAGACTGGATGTGACTAATTCTGGGGTTCGAGCCAGTAACATTTATAGGGATGGGAGGAAGCTCTCCATTTGTGGAGAAAGAAGACCCTGACTGTGACAGGATGCCTGAAGAAATGAACAGGATTTGGATCATTAGATCTGGGGAAGCTGGAGTTGTGGGAAGGTAAAGCATTTAAAAGTGCATCAGATACAAACTTAATTGCATGTATTTTAATGTGAAATGTGTGCTTTGTGGGCATGGCAATACACACACACACACACACACACTGCATTCAGTGAGCATAACACAAATTGGAAGTAGCTATGGTGGTTTGTTCTCACAGTCATGCTCTTTCTGCTTTCATAGATGTATATATATAATTTGTTTATTGCAAAATATTATATACTCATGTTGTGGCATATATTAGGCTTGGTATTTCACTACTGGATGTTGAATTATTGGTGGGAGATGAGAGAGAGGCAGTAAAAGTAACTGGAGTCCTGGGGAGGTGATCATTTCTGGATAAAGGAGAATATAGTTTGTATAAGCAACAAGGAAAGAGACTATCTTAGAGACTTTGGAGTATTTCCTCTCTATGTATTTGAAGACAGAAACAGAAGTGCTATTTAGATCTTTTAAGATCATACCTTTGTGCCTTCCTATGTGTCAAGAAAGTGCCTTGCCCAATTTGTGCAACTACAATTTGAATAGCAGAGGATAACAGTAACCATTCCTGGGCAAGTTGGTGTGTTCAATGAGATCTAGTAGGTAGTGAAAGTAGAGGGAAACACCTTTACTTCAGTTGAGTGGAACTAAAATGTGAAAAAGTGGGAGGAAGGGGCTGTGTGTGTGAGTTATGAGCTTTTCCTTCTCTTAAAATCTCTGAATCCCAGGAGATTTTGGAATCTGTCTGCTGATAAAATCTTGGGATATGTACTCCAAGTGCAGGCAGGAAGTTTAATACTTTTGGAAAGGGTAATGACTGAAGGTTACAGCCTTCAGGAAAGTTATAATAGCCTTTCCTTTCCTCAGCCCACTCTACCCAAATGAGCGCTTTCTCTGCAATCATTCACAGTAATAAATAATCTTAATCTACAACATCTCTTGTTATAGCTGTTATTGTATTGGCAGTAAGTGCGTAATAAGCCAGTGTTATACTGATAGTTTTGTACTGATAAAAACCCAGTCAAACCAAATACAGAAAATTGTTTTTTAAAATGTATTCTGAAATGCTTTCTTGCAGTGCTAAAAACAGTTTACAGAAGATGTTGAAAACAAAATGCAAGATGTAGATATGTGTTTTCTTTTTGAGACTGGGGTAATCACAGAATCACAGAATGGCTGAAGTTTGAAGGGACCTCTGAAGATCTTCTAGTCCAACCCCCCTGCTCAAGCAGGGTCATCTAGAGCAGATTGCCCAAGATTGTATCCAGACAGCTTTTGAATATCTCCAGGGAAGGAGACTCCACAAGCTCTCTGGGCAACCTCTGCCAGTGCTCAGTCACCCTCACAGTAAAGAGGTTTTTCCCATGTTCAGACGGAACTTCCTATGTTTCAGTTTGTGCCCATTGCCTCTCATCCTATCGCTGGGCACCACTGAGAAGAGTCTGGCACCATCCTCTCTACACCCTCCCTTCAGATACTTATACACATTGATAAGATCCCCCCTCAGTCTTCTCTTCTCCAGACTGAACAGGCCCAGCTCTCTCATTCTTTCCTCCTCTGAGATATGCTCCAGGCCCTTAATCATCTTCGTAGCCCTCTGCTGAACTCACTCCAGTAGTTCCACGTCTCTCTTGTATTGGGGAGCCCAGAGCTGGACACAGTACTCCAGACGTGGCCTCAGCAGGGCTGAGTAGAGGGGGAGGATCACCTCCCTCGACCTGCTGGCAATGCTCTGCCTAATGCAGCCCAGGATACCATTAGCCTTCTGTGCCACAGGGGCACACTGCTGGCTCATGAAGCTGCTTGTCCACCAGCACTACCAGGTCCTTCTCTGCAGGGCTGCTTTCCAGCAGGTCAGCCCCCAGCCTGTACTGGTGCCTGGGTTTATTCTCCCCTAGGTGCAGGATCCTGCATGTGCCTTTGTTGAACTTCATGAGGTTCCTCTCTGCCCATCTCTCCAGCCTGTTGAGGTCCCTCTGAATAGCAGCACAGCCCTCTGGTGCATCAGCCACTTCTCCCAGTTTTGTATCATCAGCAAACTTGCACTCTGTCCCTTCATCCAGGTCATTGATAAATAAGTTGAATCATATCAGACCCAGTATTGACCCCTGGGAGATGCCGCTAGCTACAGGCCTCCAACTAAACTTTGTGCCACTGAGCACAACCCTCTGAGCTCTGCCATTCAGCCAGTTCTCAATCCACCTCACTGTCCACTCATCTAGCCCTCACTTCCTGAGCTTGTGTGTGAGGATGTTATGGGAGACAGCATCAAAAGCCTTGCTGAAGTCAAGGTAGACAACATCCACCTCTCTCCCCTCATCTACGCAGCTGGTCATTCTGTTGTAGAAAGCTATCAGGTTGGTTAAGCATGATTTCCCCTTTGTGAATCCATGCTGACTACTCCTTATGCCTAGGAAAATCTTTGCTTTGTAACATGCTTTGAACAGAGGGGCAGATTCACTGTTGCATGATCACACAAAATTCCTGTGGAGCAAATGGAGCTGGACCCATTTGTGCCAGCAGTCAGGGTGCTCTTGAGCTAGTCTCAGTGTGCCTACACATCTGTCCAGCATCGGTGGAACATTTGCCACGAACTTCAGTAGGAGCTAGAGCCAGGCCCCATGGGGGCCAGGGCTGCTTAGGGATTCTTTTTTATTCATCTGATTGACTTTGGCTCATTTCAAAAACTGTGGCCAATTAGCTGTAAAAGCAGATGTGTCTGTGATATTTTTCCTCCTCTAAAGGTTACAGCTTTTGCTGTATTGTGCTTGGTACTTGCGTGGTAGAAAGGCAGGAGGCAGGGGAGAGGGGAAGGAGCAGGAATCCCTTGCTGATGTATTTGCCCTTCTCCTGAGGCACAAAGATGGGGCCTGAGCAGGACATGGTTTTGCTCCAGTAGCAGTCCTGGCAGCACAAAGGATATGGGGAAGGCTGAGGGAATGGCAAGGTGCTCTTTCTTCCCCCACACATCTATACTTGTCAGCCTAGCTAAGCCAGGTACAGCAAATGCAATGTACATTCTTGCTTTTCACTTTCAGCATATTCCCTTGGGTGCTGGGAGCTTTTGGAGTTAACCTAAGACTTAAGAAGTGTGTTGCCCTAGGCTCTCCTCAAGCAGAGGAGATCAGCTGGCAGGGGTATTCTGGTATGCCCTCAGAAGGAGTCTGTCTTGGCTGTAGAGGGAGTGCGGGGAGATTAGCATCTCTGAGGTAATGTTAACCATTGCAGATTATCCTGTGTTGATCTTGCATGGGATGGAGGACAGCTCTGCATGGCTCACTGCTCGTGGCTGCGCCCTAATCACTGGAAGGGTGCCTGATTTCATTCGTTAGTGCTGCTGTGCAGTGTAAAAACTTGCCATACAATTTGTGCTCGTGGGATCTCTCTGGAGCTCCTCAGTTGTGTTCCCTGCAGATGTCCCAGGCAGTTCACTTGTTGCTTGCTAACTCCTCAGAAAAGTTGGCCTCAAGATGCCTTGGAACTGACTGTTGATTCCTTTGCTGTCACCACCTCTTTTACGCTGTGTGTGGCATCAAAGCAGCCAACAGGATGTAACTATAGCCTTTGACTGTTTAGAGATGTCATTGCTCTTGGCCAACACGTACAGCAGGTGACTCATGAAGGAGAAGGAATTTTTTAAAAGGTAATTTTTAAGGCACAAGCTTTTGCACTGCAGTGGATAGGGAGTGCTGCTTCACTAGAAAAGCTGCTTTAAGGAAAGTTTTCTCCTTTTCTTCTGTGTTGGGAGAAAAAGACTGTTCTCTTCCATGAAAGATAATTCAGAGGCCAGACTCCTGGCAAAGCTGGTGGAATTGCACAGTGGTGTAACCCAGCGCGAGTGCGGGGAGTCAGGCCTCAGGCATTTCCACACTGCAAAGGCTGATAAAGCTTTGGATCCCCTTCTGACTGCAAATCTTCACAGCAGCATTCCTTGTATGACAAGCTTTTTCACATTTCCCCATTCAGCTGATTGTGGGTGCTGTTCTATTTTAAACCCACATGGAAGTATGTTTTTAGGACCATCTGCTACCGGCCCTAACCCAGATGATACAGTTAGAGCCTACCCACAGCATCCTCCCCTCCTTCAGACAGTTCCAGGAACAAGCAGTGAGTCAGTCACACAGCTGAACTCATATTTAGCTAACCCTGATATCCTGCATATCGGAGAGAAATGCACAACGGCCTTCCCAGGTGCAAAGCCTTGTTGTTTCCATTAGCTAGAGGACCCTGCTTGGGATTTAAAAAAACTCAAGCAAATATCATGTTAGTGCATTGGCTCTTCTCGTGAGAGAAGTGATGAGTGGGAAAAAATGTTAGTTACTCTACAGCAACTCACCCCTATTACTTTTTATTTTAAGGCTTAGGTACAGTTTCTGTACTCAGGTAACCAGTAGGCTTGTAGGCCTTCTCTTCCAGTTAGCTGTGGCAGTGCAGCTGAGGCAATAGCTCTCCGTCATCCAGAAATGATCTTTGCACGGCTTGAATGTGGTTAATCTTTCCTTTGAACGCTTGAGATGAGCAGAGGTCTCTCCTGAAGCAGTCAGAAAGCCAATGACTTCCATCAGGGCCCCTGCCTTCTGTCATCATGTGAATATTATTAAACACATCTGTAAATCTGGATGAGCTTCTTTTCCTCCACATTAAGAGCTTCCAACCCTGAAATAAGGTTTCAGCCAATGAATTGTATGAAATATCCTCCTGGAGAGCTGTATGACTAAGAACCTGTGTTTATAAGCCATTGCTTAGTATATTTTAAACTCATGCTCTTTGATCCCTGTATGATCTAGCAGCAGCTTTCTGGCCATCCATTCATTTGGCAAAACTGGCAAAACGTACCCTGTTCTTCGGACTGCTGCTGTCGTAGCATTTCTCCTGGATATAGTTAGCACTCTGTACCGCTCGCCACCCAGCAGGTTAATGACCCATAATTATCTTCTTCATATAATGAGGAAAGCTCAATATCTCCACAGTGAATATGCTAGCATCTAGCCTGGGCAAGGCATTTCAATGTTAAATGATACCTAAGGCCCGAGGCCCTGTCCTGCTCCCATTGAAGTCGATGGCAAATTTCCCCTCAACTTCACAGAGCTGTGGTTTTCCTAATGCTGCTGCACAGACAAAACACTCACTGAAGCTATTTGCACTATTACCTACAAAATGAGAATGCAATTGGGCCCCAAATACAGTTTTATTTAGGCTACGTGGTAAGTATTTGTGAGCTTCTGTGTATTAAAAGATCAGGGCAAGCTCCAAGGAGCTTTCACTACTATCCTGTTTTGATCAATGCTCATTTTAAATAAGCATCGCAAACCTAATTATTTAGTGGTGCTCACATGACATTGAATTTGCTATAGTACCCTTGAGACAGGCCGGCTTTATCCTGCTTAACAGAAACATCCGCAGCTGTACCGCACTGTGCTTCGGGCTCCTTGGAGTTACTTCATCGCAGACTGACAGCTGTGTCCCCTGACCATTATCTGGTGGCCGCATACTTCAATAGCAGACTGTATGTACTGTACGCACTACACTACACTGTGACCCGGCAGCTTGGCTTCCTCTCCCAGAGTATATCTTCTGCTACTCTTTAGCATCCTACAGTTTATCTGTGGTCAGCTTTCTTACCCATTTCCTGCCAGCTGCTACTGGTCTTTTAGTCAGCTCTGTGAGGCATGTAGGCAAGGGTGAGCTTTCAGAGTTTTTAACTGCCTTATGTCTTGAATATAGATTTTGCAAATGTTGCTACGCAGTTTTAAATACAAGATTTCGTTGTATGCAGTGTAATGGCAATTAAAAAATGTCACTCTAAGAAATATGCCTCGTGTTTATGACACAGTATTAATTTTATTTCGGTTCTTACGTTGTTGCAATATTATGGCTGAGACTTGACAAGCACAAAATTATTTCTAGCAACAATTATAACTCATTCCCTCAGCACACTGAGCCCATCCTTCTTCCCTCCTTTGCTGAATTGTCCCACAGAAAAGTTAAAGCAGCCGAAGGCACAAGACTCTGATCTGGATCCGGAATTTGGTATTTTGTAGGATGAAAAGTCCTCTGCCTAAGACTTTTGGAAAACTGCTAGCCCTCAAGCTGTGACTGAGGTGATGCACTGAAGTGCAATGCATGTGATGAGCACAGTTTGTAGGTGTCCCCATTGCCACAGCAGGCCTCTTGGCAGCTTCCACAGAGGGTCAGTATTAATGGAAGTGTCCCTGGCCCATGTTGCTCCTGCCAGGTCAGGCTTCAGGTGTGTTGTTGGGGCTATTTTGGGAAGCACCTGCTCTGGGAAAAAATAAAAAGATTTCAGAGTTCAGGGCTATTAAATGAGCATTTTCTCTTAGCACTGAATTCTCATGGGTGATAGCTAACTTCCCCAGAGTGCCCAGTCCCAAATGAGATGAGTGTTCAGTGCGACAGAAATCAGTTGCCTCTCCCCAGGCTCTGGGGCTCCTGCTTACTGAAAAAAAATGGCTTTGAAATGGTGGAAGGAGCAGAGCTCACCTTGCTCAGACAGTTTCCTTTTTTTTTTCTTTTTTTAAAAAAAGAAGCACTTCAAAGCTGTATGAGTCAGCATGTAATAGGTCCTTATACAGGGGAATGGGGTGGTACAGAAGTTCCCGTGACTTTTTGTGTGCCCTTTGCTAAGACCTGACACATACCATCAGTGGCTGCTCCCGCTGTGAATAAGCATAGGGAGGGTAAGGGCATGGACAAGGCCATAGCCATGACCATGTCCCCTCCTAGCATGCAGGCCAACTGCACCCATGGAAACAGGAGTGCTTAGACCAAAGGCAGATGCAGACCGCATGGAAAATTGTTGGTAGGGGAGAAATTGCACTCAAGTAGTGGAGCTCACTGCTGACCTTCTGGAGGACCGAGTATTCATGGCACAATCTACCTGTGCTTATAAACTGTTCTCTCAAATGAGAAGCAAAGCAGCATTGTTTTCTTGCCATTTCAGATGGTACCAGGGATTGCTTCCATCCCTTCCCAGTTGGCACTCATTCTGAAACCTAGTGATGGCATCCGAAGGTGTGCTCTTGTTCTGAAACCGCCCTTGAAGGAGCCTGTCAATATCAGCAGACTGTAGAGGAAGCCTAGGGGGCTTGTCCCTCCAGCCCAGAGTCAGCGCTTGCGAATACTCTGTGTTCAACTGTCAGCATTGTTGCTTGCTTTTCTGCTGTTCACTTTAGTAGCCTTATCTAGGAAAAATGTTTTATCTGGTCTAATTGTATACCACAGAATGTTAAGATGGAAAACACCCATTAGATCTTTCTGTATCTGTCATGGGGCTCCTGACATGTACTGAGAGAGTTACAAGTTTTAAGGCCAGAAAGGGCTGTTGCAATCCTCTGATCTCCTGCATAATGCAACCCATAAAATAATCCCTCGAGTTCTTGTGCGTCTGATGCATTTGGCTAATTAAAACTCATGTTCCAGTAAATCCAGCTTACCCAATGATGCAGATCTGTCAGTATAACTATTTCTCCCTCCATTATTTACCACTCCAGCAATTTTTTTTTGAATCAGATCTAGCTTTTAATAGCAATATTTTTTTTATTTTCTCCAGACAATTGCTAAGGATAGTGAGCAGCACTGGGCCAAGATGAGGTTTCTGTGGGATCCCATTAGACACATCCTCTGAAGCTGATGGTGATTCAGTTAGGATTGTCTTTTTGAGCTCTATTGCCTCACCAGCTTTTAATCAATTTAATATGAGGTACATTCATTTTGGATAGTGCTAATTATTTTAATCAGAATGCTGTGTGGGATTGAGTTAAATGTCTCACAGATGTTGAAACACATGATGTAGACACTGCTACCTTTATCAGCTAAACTTAGAATTTCACTAAAAAGGAATACCCAGCTCATTTGACAAGAGTTCTCCACAGAGCAGTGTTGACGACTATTAATTACACTGCCAACTTTTAAGCCTTTTTCAACTATGACCCACATCAGCCTTTCAAAGCAGGATGAAGCTGCAATGCAAATGAGACCTGGGAGCAGAGGGCATTTGCAGAGCTGTGTCATCTCCAGGCCAGGGGCTGCATTGGGTAGCACTAGTCGGGAAAGGATGGGGAAAAGCCAGCTGTTACCTTCTTAACCCTTCCTGTCAATCCACTTGATTCCTTGATCAGTATTAGATGAACCAGCCTCTGATTGCCCAGGCTGCAGGGCATGAGTTTTTTGCCAGTCTTCTGGAAGTTCTCCAGTGTGCACCAGGATGTGTTAAAAATCAGCATTAACATTTTGGAGAGCTCTTTGGCCTGCTTCTTTAATATGCTGGAGTACAACTTACCAAGTCCTGATGATTGAAAAATGCTGAGTTTTGATAGCTGCTGTTTAACTTTCTCCTAAGTAACTGATGAAATAGAAAGTGTTTCCTTATCACTATGAGATAAGAATACATTATCCCGCTACTTTCCAAATACTAACCAGACATATTTATTGAATACTTCTCCTTTTATGATTCATGACTGACAATTTTGAGATTCTTATCTAGCATTGGAGCTATCCCATTGTTAGGATTTTGTTTGTTCCTGATATATTTAAACAGTTCCTTTTTATTGTTCTCACTGGCTGCAGATTTGTATGTTGGTGCCTTTAATTTCCTATGTTAATTTTCTAACTGCTCATGTGTATATCTTCACACTGTCAAATCCAGATACAAGTCTGAAGTCCAAACCACCAAATATTTAATGAATTCAAGCCTCTGTTTTTGTCTCAACCCAATATAAACAAGCAGCTATAAAGCTTGGATTGAGGTTTAATTTCAGAATTTCACATCCTTTTCTCCCAAATACAGAAGAACTACTGTGTTTCAAAGCTCTCTCTTATTCAACGCTCTTGATCTTTTATCATCAAGATTAGAAAAAAAAAAACCCCAAACATTTGTTTCATTTCTATGAACCAGCCATCCCACGGTCCTTTGTACTATGACAAAAATAATATCTGGGTTGTTGTTTGGGTGCTGAGTATGGTCCTGGCTGCAGAGGTAGCTTGTGGATGGGCTGCTCTGTCCTCTGTTCTCATGCAGGGCTCAGACCCACTGCAGAACTGGCAGATGAGACCAGAGGATTTCTGCAGAAAGCGAGTAGCTATTGAGCATTCAGGAGAGCCCTTGCAATTAGCTACAGGTGCTGCTGAGTTGTATATAAATAAGAGAACTGACTGAACAGTGGGGGGGGGGGGGGGGGGGGGGGGGTGAATGGTGAATGTTTTGCATTAGGCCTGAGGCCATGCACCACTGTCCTCTCAGAAAGCCTTTTCCACCCTATGTTTGTGCAGAGAAGCGAGCTAAGCCTAAGTGCTGCCTAGCATTTGAGTTTAGAGATGGGGGGAAGTGGCATCTAGAGGCATTTGGGTGGGATGAGCATGACCCTCTCATTGCTTCCCTCTCAGCTGCTGTGGGAGATATAAGGTGTTTCCCCCCTTCTTGTCTCCTTACCAGAACACTACCATCCACTGGAGTTGTGCCGCAGTGGTTGAGAAAGCCCTTCTGGGTAGCAACAGGTGAGGTTTTTTTTGATCACAACTGGGTGACCATTAATTGACTGTTCAGCTGGATAAAGTTATTTAGAAAGTTGTGCAGCTGGAAGAACTCTATAAGCCCGGCTTACAACTCTCCTCTCTTCTCCGGTAATAGACTTTGATTTGCCGTAGTTCATTTCCCTCTGAAGTCTGCTTTTTGTAGATAACATAAAGCACTTGGCAAAGTGGTTGATAACTGAATGTATGAAGCATGACATTTTCCTAGATACAGTATGCCATATGAACACTTGTCTTTTGTATCAGAACCCATAAACAAGAGTTGACTGAGGGCAAATAACTTGCTCAGGTCCTTAGGAATGGCAGGGAAGGAGACTTAGTGCTGAGGGAAGCATGATGCGGTCACAGGTCCTTCAGATGGACATGTGGCAAGAGAAAGCAAGGGCCAAGGGTGAATGCTCCCCATTAGCCAGCTAGTAGCAGGTGAGGTGCTTTATAACAGGATTGGATGTATTTTGGAAATTTAATTTCCTTCTTGCTTGTTTTTCTGCCCTTGGAATGAAAAATATGGCATGTTTTCTTGCCTCTGGAACACACCAATTCCCCCTTTCCCCCCAGCCCAGTGAAACCTAAGTGACTGGCATTAAGGACTGGGACACCCCCTCCTCAGTTTGCTGCTAGCCAGCCGTGTGGGGGTAGAAGTTGGTGCCCATACTGAGCCCTCAGGCAAGGCAGTTAACCTCTTTGTTTCTCAGTTACCGCCCACAAAGAGAAGCTAATAATAGTTGCCTGTCTTGCAGAGCTCTGGGAAGCTTAATTCATTAGTATGAATAAAGCACTGAGCTCCTTGGCTGGAAAACACTCCCCGCTGTAGGATGGAGCTTTATGTACACCAGCAAATATCCAGGACTATGTAGTATATTTTAAAAGTAAGGAAGCTTCAAGCTTCACTCCTTCAGTTCTGCTATTAAAGCTTTGCTGAGAGCTGTATTCACGCTGCTATGCTGCTGAGAGAGTTATTGACGGTGCTTGTGAACCCGGGAAAAATGACTGCCCTTCTCTATAACACCCCTGAAGGTCTTATTCCAACAAGCTGCTCAGAGTTGAGCTCCACCTTTCAGATGTGGCTCCAGCCAACACAGAACTTGCCTATAAAGGTAAAGGAGAGAGAAACTGGTGGGAAGCTCAGAGGATCATGAAATGAAAGACAGACAGAAGGATATAAGAAATCTGATAGTTCTGGTGATTCAAGCTGAAGATACTTAGGGTTGAATTTTCAAGCCTCCTTTCCTAAACTGTGTATGCAAGCTGCAGGCAGGCAAGTATAGGCCAGAGACAACTCAAAGAAATGCTAACTAGTTCATGAAAATGCAGATTTTACAGTTGTGCATGTAAGAGCATTCACGTTGCAAGGAAGAAGCTGTGTATGGCTTCCTTTGATGCAGACTGAACTTAGCCATCTTTGGTTCAGGCCCAGTATTAAGGGAAAGTAAGCTAATTACTGATTCTGTCTGAAAATCAGGTGGCCATTTGCATCGAGTTTTGCGTTCTGTTTCAGCAGTACGCTCATGAGATATCCAGAGGCACAGGAACTGAAACTGAAGAAAATATCTGTGGGATTCCACAGAGACGGAAGCTGCCACTGGTCTGCACGTGTGAATTTTGCCAGTGCTTTTAGGTGGCTTAGTCTGGTGCTTGTTAATAATGAAAGTTGAACCTAAAATTGTCCACATTCAAATTCCTAATGCCTAGCAAACTGGAGTATGGGAGCTTAAGGCAGAAAAGAGGGGCAAAACCAGGTAAAGATGTTATATTTATTTTACTGCTTAGAGTTGATTAGAGTTGGGTGAAAATGATTAGCTGAAAGGATTCCGAGTAAACCAATTTAAAATGTAATTATGAAGGGCTCGAGATAGTGTATGTGTGTGTAATTATGTTTCTTGCCTATGTGCACTGTACTCTGATTTTGTTCTGCAGAGAGTGGAAGGAGGAGGAAGAGCCATGCAAGGGAATAGCTGCATGGGGAGCAGACACTGTTGACAGACTGCTTATGCTGGGCTTATGCTGCAATCTGAAGGTGCTCTTTTAGCTGTATCTGAGCTAGCATTAAGCTGGATATCAAACCCAGTGTAGCCACAGCAATGCGTAGCTCTGTTTCAGCTGTTCAGTGCCGGGACAAATATTCAGGCAGGTCGTTGCAGCGAGCTCTGTGCTGTGGTGGTTATACTGCTCTCCTGGAGTGCTCTTGGACTAGCTGGTACAAAACTAGCTCGGGGCTGCCCACGCAAGCTGCGGCGTATCTTGGGATGACCCTGCTGACATTCTAGCTGGAGGCATTTCAAGTTTGTCCGTATTGCCCTTGAGACTGGCGGTGGAGAACAAGCCCCATCCGTTCGGCAAGCGGTTACAGGCCACGCTTGCTGCATCCATGCTGCGAACTCCATAGTGAGTGGCATCCAAACGGTGTGTGCAGCTGAGGGGGGACATCCCCCAGCCGAGCACGGCTTTCCTGCCCAGGTCTGGAGCCCGGAGGTGAACCGGTGTATGCAGCCGTTGTAACGTCTGTGTGCATCCAGGCGCCAAGCAGGGCAGCCAAGGGGACGGTGCACAGGCACTCTTTAGAGTCCATTACATCTGGGCTTTTCTCCAGCTGTTTTTCTTCTGTGTTCTCATGTTACCAAAATCATAAAAGGTCAGGAAATGTTCCTAGCATCCTTACAAATATTTCTTTTATTAAACAGGGTAGACAGTGAGGGAAAGGAGAGAAGAGCTCGCCAGAGGAAGGTGGGCTATAACAAGGAAGTTATTGAAGGGGGATAAGTCTGGAGTGCTAAAATTCCTGTTATTACGAGTGGTGAAAGGTGGTCGTTTGTGGGACGTGATATCAAATGGGAGTATCTGAGTTAGCGAGTGAGCTGTGCACAGAGGCACACTTTGGACAGAAAGTGAAAGGACATACTTTGTCTGACTCGTGTTCATCCATAACGTGAGAGCTATCCCTTCTGCAAGAGAGACTGAACCATAGTTGGGCAGCTGGCATGCTGCATGTGACTGCTGCCTTCGGGCTACATACGAGGAGGGCAGGAAAGGCTTCCTGCCACACTAAGTTCAGTCTCTGCCATTGCAGCATACAATTCCTCATCAAGCACATTTAAAAAAAAAAAAAAAAAAAAGCTATGCTAGGCCATGTTGCCTCGTTGTTTCTTTATGCTCTCCGTGCGTCTATGTTCTATGTTCTGGTCTGATCTTAGCTGGATTGTTGGCTGCTTGGGGAAGCAACAGTCGTCTTCTCCTATGATCATTTGTTGCAGTGGGCCGATACACAGCAGACTGTCATGTCAGTGCTTTAAGCATGTCTGCTGGTATTTTTTGGACATGGGTTGCAGGATAGAGGTGCTCTACTGGAACAGCCACTTTTACAGTGGGAAATCCATGTTTCTAATTTGTCCTTTGATCAATAGGTGCTAGTGTGCATCTGAAGTCGCTGGTGGTTCTTCAGTACACACAAATAATCCTTTTCCTACTCAGCCATTCAGTCGGCAGCAACGGGCATCTCTGAGTAATGGCCTAAAGACCAAAACTTCTAGCCAAATCTTACATTTTGCTAAAACCACAAATCAAACTTTGAAAAATTGGTGCAATAAGTAATAAAGCTTCCCAGTAAAGAGAAAGGAATCTTTCAGTTGCTGTCATCTTAACTCTTAATACTTCATGGCAGGAAAGAGCTATTTTTGGAAGATGGCAAGGGAAATGAAAAGGGGTAGCAGTGCTTACAGCTGATAACACTGACCTGTTTTCCTGGCACTCCTCCAAACACAAGGCCAGCTTTGCTTGAAATATAGGTGATTCATCAGTTGAATTGCAAGCAGATAGTGCGGTACAGAAGCACAGTCATAGACATGTTATTTCAATAACCTGAGTTTTAGCTGTTCCACTTTAAAAACTAATGAAGCAAATAATGTTATGACACAGATGTAGGCAGTGAAAATGTGTCAGAGAAAGGCAATTAACCTCTGTACTAATAAAGTCTGTCAAAGTAATAAAGTATTTTTTTATGTATTATAATAGCTAATAAGAAATATATAGGCCATGAGTATTCAATGCCACGAGCCTTGCGGAATCATTTATACCTTTGAGAAGTAGGTGTAAAACTTCATCAAGGAAAAGCAGGAGGTTTTTATATCTTCTTTGCACTGGTATAAATAACTAAAAAGTCACGCTTGCTGGGGTGGGTTGTGGGTTTCTCAGTTCCTATTTGTATCATATTATTCCTACTGCAGGTAAGACTGAGCTTTTGTTTCCACACACGGACATCTCTTTGTCACTTACCTGTTATTTTACCAGTTCTCTGCTGGACATTCACAGGGCATTCTGAGCTGAAATACAATCGATTGAAAACCAGTGCAAAATGGCTTCTGTAATCCAGCTACTTGACTGGAGAAATGGGATTATATGATATGGCTGCCTGAAGTAGCATAAGGTTCTTTCCAGTTTTTGTCCTTTCTTTCTCCCTCAGCATTCATGGTTTTCTACAAACAGTCCCATTAAGACTTGAAGCTGGTGTTGACTGTGAAACAAAGCTAGGTCAGTTAAGTACAGGCTTTAAATTGTTTGCTAAGTCATGTAAAAGTTCTTATAGGCAATACTGACTGCTCCCTTGGGAGAAACAATATCTCTCGTATCAAGTAAGCTTCCTAACACATTAACATGCTACGAGTTGTCATGCTATAACCATCAGTTGCTGCTTTACAGTGTATTTTGAACATCTTAGTCAATTGGTCAACATCACATCTGCATTTCTGTCAAGCTGCATGTCACCGAAGTTGCTGGGCTCTCAAACGTTATTGGTGCAAATTCATTGAAAAACATAGCTTGATCATGAGATGTATGTGTTTAAGATGTGTCATAGTAAAATATCCTTTTATGTTGTTTGCAAACACTTCAGACCAATGCATTAAGATACAACAAGGTTAAAATATTTTACTCCTCCAATAACAAAACCACATGCCATCTTTTCTCTTAAAGTGAAACCTTTTATACTGTTGTGTCTCATATTCGAAATCTTACATAGCCATAACTTGTATTGTATGTCTGTGATAAAAGAAAACTCTTATCAAAGGCTTGCATATCTTAACTTGTTCCTACCTCCATGCTTCCAAAAGATTTACTCTTAAAGGTGTTACTGTTAACAACAAACACCTCATATAAGGTATCACCATTCAAAGGGCACGTGTTCTGCATATGGCCTCTGCTTTTGTGCTCCTCCATGCACTGCCATCTTATCTTTCCTGGCATGAAAGACCTCACGTGTGGCTACCACACTTGCAACCATGGTCAAGACTTGGGGTGGAATGCACTGCACTGAATAGCTCCTGTGGAGCTGAATAATGGCCTTTCCTGCAGAGAGACCGAGTGTAACCTGCTCCCTTCTTCATACACAGTTCCTTCCTCTGGTTTCAGTCGAGTCTATTCCTATCACTTTGACTAAAGCAAGAGATCGATCTGATTACCCACATGACTGCCAGGGTGCACATCAGAACTTGCACAGCGTACGGGAATGCTGATAGCATTAGCAACAGTGTCCGAGTAATACAGTTTCTGGTGCAGCCATCTTTTGCCTAAGTCTTAATCAGGCCTGCTCTTGTTGAATTGTATTCAAACTCTTAAACAGCCTTTGAGTGAGTTACCCAGCACAAGGTATCAAATTTGGCCAAACTTGATTAAAAGAAATGGCGGAAACCATGTTATTTAAATAATAAATGAGTTGTTTCTTTGGGTTTTGTGCTAATTAAACACCAAGTCAGATTAATCTTACTTTTCTACTGAATTTTAAAATAATAAACAGTTTGGTTATTTTTGAGTTCTTTTAAATAAATATTTATTGACTGGGAAAATACTGTGCTTTTTAAATTACGCAGTGAAAAGTATATAAAAGGTTATTTTTGACTTCTTATCTGTGTTTCAGGAAGCTTTCAAAACATTAATTAAGCATGCAGACTACTTGCTGAGGTAGGTAAGTGTTACTGTCTCCATTTTACTGACAGAGAACTTGAGGCACAATACGCTGTAAAACCCAAATCCACCAAGTCTTGATTTTAGAAGAAGACGAGGAAATCCAGCACCTGCCAGGGAGCAATTATTAGATTAACAGAATCAGGTGTGAGTGGCTTTCCCAAGGTCAAACAGTACTGTTGTGGGCAGACAGTTGCAAGCTTTTGAGTTAATGAGTTACCAATGGTGAGCTGAACTGTGAAAACTCACAGGATGTGTGTTCCTAGTCAAGTGTGATGTAAAACATAGTATAACTCACCATGAATGTTTTATATTTGTGATGCCTTAGGATGGCCTTGCCATAGCTTAGCTGATTTGCTAGGCTGCCACAGGATCTTGATAGCTGGTGGTGCTGTGTCCCTACACCAAAGACATCCACTGTGGTGTGATCCGTAGGGATTCAGAGATCTAGTCTACTGGTTCAGGCATGGGAAAGGAGCGAAAAGAACCAGTTTGGCTCTGCTTGTTCTCAGTCATATAGTTAATCATTTCCACACCTGAAATCCAAAACATTTTCTTATCCTCAAGGCTGTTCTTCACTTAGAAAACACCACTATCAAATTCAGTCATCTTGTTAGTTTAGTAATTTTTACTAAAAATGGCAGAATTTACCATTTGTTTGTATTTAATGCTGAGTTCCTACAAGAGCCATCACTCAACTGTGAGCTGAGAACAGTGCTGCATCTTGCACCCTTTCTGCTTTGTGTTAGCCTGCATCCCAGTTCTCACTGACATGGGAATTGTTATATTAAAAATGTAATGACAGAAATACTGTTTTGTAGAGGACTGGTCAGGAACACGATGAATGCTGTGCAGATGTACATACTGAAACCTCTGTATTTCTAGGAAATACATTACTGTGTTTTGATAGGTTTTTCTGTACAATTGTAATTAGCTGCAGTCAGCAACATCCTTGAAAGGGTTAAAGGAAAATAGGTTTGAGGAAATACTCAAAGCCATACGTAGATGCTGCACATTCAGCCATGCAGTTTCAGGCATAGTTGCAGAAAGCACAATGGGAAGTGTGTCAATCGCCTCTCTTTGCAGATGCATGTAAGCCTGTGTGAGCAAGATGCTGGTTGCCACATAATTAGAGCACATGACTGTCCCCCAATGCCCCATTTCTGTCTGTGACCCTGCAGTGTCCTGGCATGCGACAAAGAACAAAGCGTTCACATTCTCCAAGTCCAGGTCATCACAACTCAAGGTGACCACACGTCTGTGTAAACTAGCCGGTGCTGTAATGTTAGACTGCTATCAAGATCCCAAGTACAAAGCTTGGTGTTAGTCACAATGTTATCTTCCACATTGTTAAATTTAGATATCTGCTATGTCCAGTTTGAGATCTCAGAACTTATCTGCAAAGTACGTTGCCTGAACACCAGATAGATTGTGTGAGGCTATGCAACAAATATCTTCTTTTTTGCTTTTGCAGGAGACTAAAATTTCTCAGGCTCCTACACAAGTCTGTGGAATAAATTTCGGTAAGATCTATGATCTACCAGAAACCCAGGTACTTTGCTAAGATGCATTTCTTCAACTCTGCCTTCAGCAGTGGAAGCACAGATAATACCAGACATTAATAACCATATTTTTAAAAAGTTATAGATAATGTATGAAAGCATAAATGCATTATATAGCTATATTTGAAAAGTGACTTGCATATATTTGTATTTATTTTCATCCATGAAGATTTTTCCCTGGGAGGAGCAGAGAGAGAAAAGAAAGATCAACATGTGACAGATGCACATCAGGGAAGTGGGTTGTTGCACTGCAGGGAGGTGTTGAGATATCACAACGATGGGCATGCTATATGAACCTGAGCAAAACAAAATACACTCTTTGGAAAATTTAGCAGACGTAGAAATCATTAACTAAGTTTGTGAGAAATGGTGCTAAGGTGAAATACAATTTTAAAATAATATGCAATCTGGAGAAGTCTCTGTAAAACAGGTGTTAGAGTTTCAAGTTGAACTTTTTTCATTTTTCCCTAAAGGCAGATCTGTTAAGTTTTTCCTTTGTGAGGGTATAGGCTTGAGGGGAGTCACCTGTACCACAGCGGTATCCTTTGCTTTTAGAAATGGAACTGCAGTCTGCCTGCCTCTGCTGCTCCGAACTGACCTTTGAGTCTGCTCTTGCAATCCAGTATCTGTTTTCTGAGCCTAAGCTTTAAGTCACAGGCTTTGCAGCAGGCTCCCCAGAGAGCTTTGAGGCAGTTCATCAAAGCAGGTGGAAGGAAGAATATGTTGTAATAGATCTTTCATTCTTGCATATGACTAACGAGGAGGAACAAAACATGCTGTCTATGGACATAATTTTTCTTTAGAAACCAATCATACTAGGACTATAAATATAAGCAATGTATTACAGGTGCTTCATACAGCCTTAAATATTCTTTTCTGGTGCCAAAGTTTATGTATTGGTGTGATTTTCTTACGGACAGAGAGAAATACTGTCTTTTGTTTTTGTGACAGCTCAAATATTGTGTTGAACAAATTACTCCCAAGACATGGCTACAGTTCATTTGGAACATTTTTATTGTCTGAACAGTTCAATCCAAATGATCAAAGTTTGTATTCAACTTCCTAGGTAAGTTAATAAGCTATTTAGGGTAATTCATGATTGCAGTTTAATTGGTGTCTCAGGATTTATGCTTCTGTTTTGCCTGCTCTGCATAAGTATAGCTCATTCACTGTTCAAGCAGTGATCTTCCTAAAGCTGTCCCTTCCCCTTCTCACTACCCGTATTCTGTTTCCCCTCAAAGCTTCACTTTTCTGGTAATTCTTGTGTGTCCTGAAGGCTGTTTACCTCTGCCCAGCCCAAATTACTCCTCACTGGGCTTATTCCAGCATCCAAGAACTTCCAGACACCATTTGGAAAAGAGTATGAAGTTGAAGCTAGCAGCTCTGCTGCCCAGGAGATTGAGTTGCTGTCATACTGCATCTGACTTGCATCAGATCAGAGTTTAGGATTTGGGTGATTTGTTCTTCAGATTAATGTCAATCTGTTTTAAATTAAAACACCCTGGGGCAAATCCTTTGCTATGATCAATGAACTGTCTGGCTGCAGTCAACCAACATTACAACAGACATGAATTTGGCCTCCTGGTTCATTGCCTCATCCCCTACAAAATCACTTTCCTTATGTAATTCAGACATCATGCCATTGATCCTGTAAGTTGTTGACCATCTTCCACTGAAATCAGTGAGAATGGAGGGTGCCGCAGTGTTCAACAGCTTGTTGGTCTTGGCATAAGAAATAGGCCATGTATCTGCTCTCCCTGAAATCTAATTACAGTGTATCTATGGACAGGAAGTCTGCTTTGCACCTGTTTTATCACAGGAACAAAAGGCGCAGGAAGTATTTGGAAAATGAGGAACATACCTGTGTGAGAGCATATAACAAAGCATCTTTATATATAATCATTTGCTATAAGTCACTTCAGAGCTGACAAGCTGTTTTTCAGCCTCATGTCACCACTGCCTGGTGCATCTAATTAGTCCTGTTCTGCAGCTGACAACTATCAGCTGCTCTTTCTAAAGCATGGTTTCTCCCTTAAGTACATCCCTCTGGTGAAGTTAAATATTAATTTTCCTTTTTTATTTTATGATTATTCATGGGTAATAATGTCACTGCATAGTAAATGGGTAAGTCAATACCTCAAAATATTAAAAGTGGTGTTTCTGAACCTCTGCAGCAGTTGAGATGTACAGGGCCATGTTACAAAATGAATGCAGCAGTTGTGGCTGTGCTGTGCTGACAGCCATCCACATCAGTGGTAAAACCCAGAGCACTGTGGTTTAGCGGATGGAAGTCTGGATGTGGGAAATGTACCTTCTCTTCCCAGCTCAGAAACTGGTCCATTTTATAACTGCGCAGGTCATTTAACCTTTTCCATTGTTCTGTGTATTTAAGTTGCAAGGCACAGAACAGCAAAGATATTGAGGTGCCCAGATACCTCTGCATGTCTAAGTCCTCTGAAGTAGGGATGGTCCTTTACCTAACATTTGGATAGTGCTAGTCTGCTGTTTAGGTAGACTTCTATCTTTGCTTCCATCCACTATACCAGTGACCATGGGAGTCACTGACAGTTCGTACTCATAATTCACTATTGTGCTCTGCTCGACAACTTCAGAAATTCACCCTTACTCTGATGCCAGCCATCAGACAGAAGAGTACAGTCCTTTGCTTGGCAGATGTGTTCAAACAGCTGGAGCATCCTTCTTGTTGCCACATCAATATGTGGCTCTCTCACATGGATCCCTTTTCTGTTTGCCTGCTTTCTCACCATGGATTGCTCACCAGCTGACCACAGCTGATATCTGCAAACTTTCCTTTCCAAGCCAGCAGTCTTTGTATGTTGGCCTTCAGGAAGAGCCATATCTATGCCTTGTGAAACAGCCTCAGAAACATATGCAGTGAGCAGGGAGATTATGCTGTGACACTAGCTCCATGTTTCTTGAGACCAGTTACACCAGCTGGTGTGTAATCCACCGTGTGATGTTCATAGGGAATGAGTTCCCACAAAAATGAAGTTGGCTGTCTTACCCACCTTGCTGCCACTGACATGAAGGCTAATGCAGTCTTTTTTTTTTTTCCTAGAGGAGAGTTCATATTTGTTCTGTCCAGGCTGATTTGCAGCTGAGCTCATTTGCTGGCCCCGTGCAGGGGTCTGATATAGCTCTGCAAGCCCCTTTTCTTTTTGTCTTTCAAAGCATTGTGGGCAACTTTGAAGTTGTTCCCTTCCTCAGGTGGCACCTCGGGGTATGCAGGTTCACTTTTATCTCAATGTCTTTTGCTCACTGCCACTCAATCCATCAGTCTCTCTGTGCAGATCAGAAAGATGCTGAAATACAAGAGGTAGCCGTTTCTCACCTATACCAGACTCTCATCTTGCCATTGACCTAACTTTCTGACCTAACTGTCTCTAGCATGAACAGCGTTTTCTTAGCCACATCACACAAGCCAGCATATTTGCAGCCCATTATACTGAACATGTCTCCCTCTCTGAAGCCAACAAAGTTGAAGGCCTCCTGACTGATTCACTGAGCCATACCATGGGAGTGAAAATTCAAATAATAACTGACACTTGTTAGAACCTGGGCTAGCGTTTTTGCAAAATGTAGATGCAAATTAAACTCAGTCCAAGAGCAGTGTTTTAGAAACCTGAGTGTTTGCAGATATATTCATTGTAAAGATAAAAATTAATTACATCTGTTTGCGTTGTGAGCGCCCTACTTAAGGAATGGAGCGCAAAGAACTCTGCCTGGGTATCTGCCACATGTCTAGCTTGTGGTTTTATTACATGGAAATTTGCATGTCTTTTGTGTTGTTAAGTGTCTAAAAAGAGTAGCATAATTTGACATCTGACGTAAATTTTGAAGAATGCTGTTTTTTGCAGGTTAGATACCTGCTAAAGATCCAACTTCTGACCAAAAGAAACTGAAGTGCATAGAACCAATGTGAACATGAAAGCTCCCGAACTGGCAATCATGCAGTATATCCAATCATTTTAATTATTTCCAAGTAATTTAGCATATCTCTAATTATAATATGAGGTCATCTTGATGCAAAATAATGTCTAATTAGTTGCAATCCCTTTTCAGAGACTTGTAATAGATTCCAGTGGAAAACCTTTTGGCGCCTGTTATTGGGAGCTTTTTATCCTTAATTTACAATTTTTTTTTGTAATTAATTTTTTGAACAAACAGGGCAAATCAATCTATTTCAATTAATTAGCATTTCTTCTTTGGATTCTCAGTGTCCTTACATGTAACTTCTCTTTTTCTTCCCCTTATTTGCATATTGCATGTAACTTCTCTTTTTCTTCCCCTTATTTGAATATTGCTCTAATTCATTCATGTTTTTTTGCAACCAGTGCATAATGATTTCAAGCTATAGGTGGGCAAGAGACTGCAGCGGGAGAAAGGTTGCAGCTCTAGGAAGGATGGTCTGTGGAAAGGTTCTGTTGGCCACCTTCATTTTGTTACAAACATCTTGCCTCAGGCCTGGTAAAGGCAGCAGTAGAGTTTAGCAGCATTGTAGAGCTAAGGTAGGACAGGGTAACAGAATGGTGGAAAGGGATGAGAGGATAAGAGGAAAGAGATAAGAGCAACCACAGAGAGGGAAATTGATAAGCTAATCAATCTGCATTTTTATGTATACATATACATACATACGTACATAAACTGAATATTGTTTCACCTTGACACTTTATAAGAAAGTCCCTGTGAGATCAGATTTGCAAAGAACATCTGGGTAGTATTCACAGAAACATCTCATTTTTATTAGTTGGTGTTTGTACAGCCACTTTCTTTTTCCAGTGTTTATACGTCTGCTCTTTTAACTTACATAGATGTACCATACACTCCATAGCTGGCAGATTTATACTCTAATGTATGCTCTTCCTTTCTCCCCTTGGAGCTGTGAATCTCTCTAACTGTGAGAGTCAACATTGTCCAGTGGTTTGAGCCTTAGGCTGGGAGCCAGGAACTCCTGATGTTTTGTTGTCCTGGTTCCTTTTCTAACTTGTTCTTCTGTGTCTGTCAAGGAGTTGAAACTTTTGTCAGAACAGTGTTGTCTCAGTGTCATGGAAAAGTGGCAAAAAGCTGTTTTTCACGTGGTCTTTGACATGAGACACTTTGGTTTGATCACGGGGGTGCTTGAAAACCAAGGAAACCTATATTAGCAGATGATTTTGTCTTGTCTTATTCTTGTTTTCCTCATCTGTAAGAAGTGCATAACACTACTTACATACCTAACTCCCCAGGCTACTGTGAAGCGTAATTCATATTTGTTATGTACTTTGAAGATAGAAATTGCTAAGGAGTTTTAGCTCCATCAGAAATTGTTTTTCTGTTAAACAAGGTCTTTATTTTTCCTATATCTTACCTCTGTTGATCTCAGCTTGTACTTAATGTATTTGGAATTAAGTCCAATAGGAGAAGTTTAGATTCAGGGACAGAATGACCATGAGGGAGAAGGAGAGTTTTGTGAGATAGTAGATTGCTACTTGGAGATGCAATCTACAATCTCAGTTTGAAGACCAGATCAAGGTGAAATAGTGCTCTGCCCTAATAGATGCATTCATCTAATTTTCTGGTCAATTAAAAATCAGCCCATACAATGCATGAAGACTGGGGAGATTAAATGGAATTTGCAGAAATATCTCAGGGAACAAAAGAATACAAAGAAACTGAGTTTGCTATGTTGAAGCAGTCTGGGCTGTCCTAATAAGAGGCAGTGCGCATTCTGGGAACTTTAGTGTGCTAAATGTATCATGGTATTCATGATTACTTCTACACTAGTAAATAAAATAGGCCAGGGGACTGTTCTCTGGCCCCAAGGCCAGCTGGCATGTCATGGCTTTTGGCCATAAATTCTCCTCCCCCAACCTCCCCCCCCCCCCCCCAACAAGGTGGCCCATCCAAACCATGTATTGGGACTGGTCCCTGACTATTGCTGAATTGTGTCCAGGCATTGTTTGAGAGAGCACTAGTTGCCATGGGACAAATCTGTGCCAAGGACTGCACAGACAGTGTAACAGTGGGGATGATCTTGTGCCGGTACTTTGGCCCATGCCCTGGCCCTGTTTGCCTATTACAGATAGCCCATATGTCTCTGACTCTTAACTGCATCCTGGTGTTCCTTCAGACCTTTTTTCCTTGAATTCTTGGCTTAAATTCATATTTATTTTCATCTCAGAAAAGTAATGCTAGGTTCTGAACCGCCTTCTGGGAGGGGTCAGATCACCAGCCCATCTCTGAGCAGAGGGAAACGTGCAGTCCTTTAGCCTGGTGGAAAGCACAAGGCCATATACCTGGTGGGACAGTGTGCGAAGGATAGAAGGGTCCTTGCCCTGCATCAACAGACTAGTAGTGTATAGGGACCACAGAGCATCAAACCCTTATGAGGAGATGCTTTCACTGTGCTTTCACTGGGAATTCTCTGTGCTGTTATTTCCCAGTCATAGCCAAGCTCTTAGAGTGTAATAACTCTTCCTTTGAAGCAAGGAAGTAGGTCTCAGCTAATCAAATGCCTTCTATATGCACAAGGCAATAGAAGAGTTTGGTAATACTGTAGCTGTGGAAAGTGGGATGGAAAGTGATTATGAAACCTGAATGACTTACTCTAGAAGAACTAATTTCTTCTAATTTGCAAACCTAGAGAGTGTCATGTACATAGTTTGTAGGTTTCTGTGTGTAGTTACACATGCAAGTGTATTTGACAAAACACTGAGAAAATGGGATGATGATCCGAAATTAGAGGCTGACTCAGACAACTGGAATATAATTTGTTAGTGAGTGAAATTAGTAGCAATGAATTTAAGACATAAAATGACTTTATCATATTTCCTACACAGATCTTCTTTTCCAGGAGAAAGAATGTACAGCACATAAAAGCAGCTCAAAATATTACAATAAGTGTAGAGGGATAGTCACTTTAAGCATATGGCAGAAAGAAATCAAAAAGACCCCAAACCTCTATTGCTTTCTAGGAAAGTTCAGATTGTGGCATTCATCATTAAGCTCTCCCAGTTCCAATGAAATGTGGGGAGAGGCCTGAATTTACATCCTTCTTGTCTACTTGTTAAAAAAAGCTTGTCAGTACTGCAGTTTATGGAGCACATATTTAGATTAAGCACACACTTAACTGATCTCCTGCACAGGGCTTCTTTTTCTGACAGAAGTTGATAGCAATTTTTCCATTATCCCCAGCCAATCTTCAGATAATTGTTTGGGGGTGACCCTGGTTTCCAGACAGCACCTGTTGTATGGCAACTTTTGTTTTTCATTAGGAGAAAGGTGTTCTCTTTGACCAGAGAAAAGGGGGCTTTTCAGTTGAGGGCAAAATGTTTAGCAGGCTTTGACAAGTTCTCTTCGGGGGAGTTCTAAATGCCTGGTAAAATGCATAGACTCTTTCTCCTCTATCTGTGCCAATAGAAATCAATTGGTGATCCATATTGATAATAGCAATTGAGAGACAGGTGACTGGAAATTTAGTAGTAATCTTTAATTGATATAGAATAGAATAAACATAAGGAGTCTAATAAGAGCCTGGAAATTTTGTTAAAGGCAAACTGGGCTGGAGTAAGTGTGATGTCTCCAACTGGGACAACTAAAATGTTAAAACCCATCTGGATGCTAGGAACAAAGTTTGGGCTAAGGAAAAATAGAAACCAGTATTCGCTGGCCAGGGAAGCAGATGTAATCATGAAATGATGTTAGGACAGAGAATTATGGTTTCTCTGCAAGTGTGTGCCCTCCAATTCATCTGAAAGATGCCTATCTGTTTTTCCTCCTAAAGTGTGCATACATAAGTAGATTATTTGGACAGATTAGTTTGCTTTCATTTCATGCTTAGAAACCTATATTTTACTGTTGCAAGGAGGCTTTTGACTTGTGGCTGAAAATTGCTGTGGAGACTGTTCCAAAGTAGGTCTGGTGTGTGTATCTGGACTGGAGTTCAGGCGTGGAGATGTATGTGATCTTCAGATTGGAGAGACAGACCCAAGCTGAGAACAGGCACTAGCAGACCTCTGAGATGGAGGGGGCTGCTCTTTCTCACTGGGGCTCCTGTGTGACACCCTTGCAGTACTGGCTGAATCCTTTCTGCTCAGTTGCCTGTTGTGGGAGGAAGAGGAAGAGGGTGGCAAGAACTTGTAAACTGTACAGTGCCCTACACAGATAGGTTGACAGGCCCTCTCCCTGTCCAGTCCCATCTCTAGCATGAGAAATGTCTCTAGTTCTCTCATGTGGTAAATTTTCTTGGCCCTGTTTGCAGTCTGCTTTGGACATCAGACAAACAGCTTGAAACCCCAACTGTGCTCCTCAAAAGTGGATCATTTGAATCCATCCCATTGCGCTGGCTCTACGACCTCGCTGAAGCCAAAGATTGAGATGGAGAGAAGGTGCCAGTAATCTGTCTTTAACTCTCTTTAAAACAGCTGGATTGAGTGCTCCTTTATCAGATGCTATAAGATGTTAAAGCTGGTGGTCCAGCAAATAAGCAGGAAATGTCTGGTGATCACGGAGCAGAATTGGGTTTAAGGCACACAAAATGAAACTCTGAGGAGCTCTTTGGGACTGATGATGTGAGTAGGGAGCAGGCCCAGGTAGTGCAGATGTGCACCCTGCTTCCAGGGGCCATAGAGAAATGCATCCTGCTTCCCTGGCCAGGTGAATGGGTGAGTAGGGAAAGGAACATGGGTCCCTTTCACCCTGGTCTTCCTTTTTTCCTCTTGGAAGAGGAAAAGGCCCTCCACCTGGACAGGACAGGCCCTCTTTTTCTTCAGGAACACATATTCTGTTGATAGGCCTTGTGTAGAATGAGCAAAGATGGGAATGGTTTCTTCTGTCCAAAGGCTAAGAGCAGTCTTGTTATTTATTAAATGAAGTGATGGAAAATATGCCTTTGATATAAACAGCTTAGATCTTCATCCTAATGTAGCCGCTTCTGTATCACACTGTGTGTGATACGGTGTGAGCTTCACACAGTCACCAACCCTTTTCCTTTATTTTGTTGTGTTTTTAAAGCCATTTCAAGTGTGCCTGTGAAGATTTCAAAAATAAATATAAATAATTTTAAAATATGTTTCTGCTGTTCCTCTGCAGAGTGTTCTTGGCAGAGGGCTGAGGAGTTCAGCTACAGCTGTCCAGGCTTGCCAAAGCCAACTGAGCAGCAGGTTCCTCCTGCCTCTCCATCCACCTCCAAGAAGGAAAAAAAAGTCTGTCACACCCTAGACATATTTTGAAGATATTCACAGGAAGATATGGAAAATGGTCTAGAAAGTAGTCTCGGTAGGGAGAGACAGGAGAAGATACGGGCAGTGGGTAAATGGTAAAGGGGACAGGATTTGTCATGGGATGGTAGGAAAAGCTGCAGACGGGATGGATTAAAAACAGTCAAATGAACATTACTGGAGGCTGATGATATTACAAGAGAAATAGCTGCTTGCTGCTGGCTGTGTAGGAGGCTTGTCAGACTTGGGGAAGTAAAAGCATAGTGCTTACATCAACAAGAATTTTTTTTTATGGCATCTGGTCCCGTGCTGCATTTGGGCATGATATTTAGTGACCTACCTACATATGACACATTTGCTGTAGGCAGTTGTGGTTGCTGCAGCTGGCAGGGACAGGGAAACTTAGAGAGGGGAGCACTGGAGCATGTGGCTCCAGTATGGTCCAAACTTGGAATAGGACCAAGCTGGGTACATCAGTGTCAGCACCAGAGGTGTCCCGCCAGCGATTTAAGCTGTGTGAATTTCAATATTCCCACTTGAACATCAGTTCCTGGAAGCCACTGTACTGAAAAGAAAATGTGTATTTGATTATGAGTGAAAAGGAATGCCTGAGCCATCTTTGGCAATTTGAAAAAAAAACAAGGATTTGATCTGGTCTTGTTGTGCAGAAAAGTGAGGCATGGGGAAGCAGAGAGGGAGAACTCCTGTCCTCTCTACCTCCTCAGTAGCTACCTGGGCACAACCTGTAATTGCTGTGCCCACACAAATGCCACAACCTGAAACTGGGCTTGGGCTAAACTGGGCCAAAGGACAATAGTCAGAATGAGGTGTGGTGCAAATAGCGCCCTATCACCCCCTACCCTAAACAAGGCCACAGGAGGCTTCACTGACTGTACAAGGAGTGGAGGTCCACCCTCTCTCTGGGCAATCCCCAGAGGGGAACAGGTGACCTCTATTCCCTCAGCACTGCTTGAGCTAAGCAGGAACATCTTCAGCCTCTACTGCTCATTAAGGTCTTTTGGTCTTTATCAAAAGACAAGGGGTTTTCAGGCTGCAAGAGCCACTTTTGTAAAGCTTTTGCAGTAATGTTTCATCACACTGTGAGCCATATTTGGGATTGCCCAAATCCTTTCTCCCTCACAGATGTTCTTTGGAGCTCGGATGTGGTTTCTTTGGTAGTGATGCTCTGTTCTTTTCCTTGAAACCCAGCTGGCATTTGCCTAATGTGGACAGAGGCCATGGAGTTCTGCAAGTTCATTTCAGATCATCAGATGTCCTGTAAAGGTCTAAAGTACTAATCATTCAATGACTTTGCAAGAACATTTCAAACATGCTGCAGAATTAACAGGTGAGATAAACAAAGAGAGGATCCTTTTTACTATTATGGGTCACAGACTCCCTTTTCTTTCACTGGGCCTAGTGTTTTATTGCAAAAAAATATTGGACTCGATAAACCAGTGGCCTTTCCAGAGAACTTAATATAAAGGGATAATTAATACTGTATTGTAGGGAACAGAGAGAATAGCAGCAATTGTATCCAGTACCTGAGTTATTGGAACATGATTGCATATCCGTGTGAGCCAGGAGAGAAAGACTGTTTTTCCTTTCTGAAGAGGGAAAATTGAAGGGAAACTGTGCCAGAACCTTTCCAGGTTTAGAGAAGTGGAGGAAACACCTGCTACGCCATCAGCATTCTTGTTAACAGTGACTGTACGAGTGACAGAATCTGTCCCTTCCGGAGATGATTCAGACTCAGAAGACTCTTGGTAGTGATGACACAAATGCCTGGTAGTTCCTGAAAGCAGAACTAATGAGCAGTGCCATTCACTTAGCGTATGGTTTGACAACAGATGCACATGTTGGTAATTAAGTATTTGGCTGCAGTACATTATTTTATTTTTGGATTTCTCAAACACACACCCATCACAATCTCTAGACACATTTGCGTGATTTAAAAGTGTTAAACTTATATCATAAGAAAGGTAGAAGAATCAGCATGGGGAAGCTAAAAACAGCTTCTCGGAAGGGCTCAGTAGGCCAGAAATGTGCATAGGTCATCCTGTGTACCCCAAACCCAGGAAACATAGGCTCTGTCTGGCAAAAATATACATAGGGAACAGTCTCATGGACTCCTTGCATGTGTGAAGTCGAGCAGGGCTATGTCTGTGGTTTTAGACCAAATGAGCACACATGTCTTAAAGTAGGTATTTCTTCTACTGCATGCTCACATCCATCACTGGCTTGTGACTCAGCAAAGGCTTGGAATGGCTTTGGTTCATGAACTTAATGAATACCTAAATTTAATTATTGTGGTGCTAGAGAACAGATTCAAGTGCTTCATCTTAGAAGAGATGTTCTGGAATGTTTTATTCTGTTCTTGCATGCCAGTATTAATGTATGTTGACATTTTAATGCTGACCTCAGCTACAAGCTGCAAAATATGTAAATAATGGTGCTTATTGGGGCATCTAGCTCCCAAATTGTGTACCTTTTCTAATTCAGTCCAGATACTCATTAAAACTCTCCCTTGGAGCCCATGCAACTTTGCTCCATATACCAGATGTGTTGGCAGGACAGTAGCTCCAGAAATGATGGAATTGCTTCTCAGCCCATTCTGTCTAGGTTGCTGTGGTGGGTTGTTAAGGGTATGGAGGAGTAAGGGTGCATTGTAAGGACATGATGGAGGAGCACATGATGACTGGGGGGGGGGGGGGGTGAACCTGGCCCAGGAATATTGCATGACATAATGCCTTTCCCTGGAAGTTATCTTACAGGACTGTGGTTTCCTTTTGCATGGAAGTTAAGAGCTGGGCTATGTCGAACTTCTGAACTCAGAGATTTTGAAGGCAGGAGAAGTAGTGAGAAAATCTGTCCCCTGTCCTGATTGTTAGTAACGGAGTACAGAAGAGTCTCAAAATCTATGGGAATGTTCTTGTAAAACCACCTCTGAAGCTTGTAAGTATTTTGAATGCCTGGAATGTTGTCTAGAATTTCCCACCCTTGTTTTACAATTCATAGAAATTCTAAGAATTCATCACCCCTGCCTTTCAAAGGCATAATAGTTCACTGATTGTGCCATCTTTCCATGGAAAGATAAAGCAAGGTGTCCTTTTTTTGCTCTATATTTTTAAGCATGCTTCCAGAGCTAAAATTGTGAGATGCTGTTAGAAAGACACTACTCTACTGACTGAGAGCTGTCTCTGAATATCTTTTGGTGCTCTTTTTTACTGGATGAAAAGTCTGTCTTTGGCCACCAGAAAATGATTATAGCTTTGACTGGTACAGAGGTTAGCTATGCTTAATGAAAAAAGAATTTAAGTCAGCTGAGACTGAGAAGAGCATTTAGGAGGTTGAAGGAGAAAGACAGAAGTGAGAATTCTGAGAAGTCAGATATGACCAGGCAGCTCCACCTACAAACTGTAACCCTCCAGGGCAATCTCAGATTTCTGCTATGTGCTAGCATACAAAACAGATTACATCCTAACATAGACTGCAAGCATGAGAGTACTGAAAATATGTTGCAGGTGTTTGATGGTAAACAGTGTTTATAGCTGCCAGGATGGAAACATTTATGTGCCTGAGTGAGTGCAAGTGTAGGCCAGGCCTCAAACTTTCACCCCATTACCTTTGTATTTCGGTTTTGCTTTGCTGAGTATTAGATGCCCTGTGATTTCATCCTGCCAGTGAATTTAAGAAAGCACTGACAATTTTACTTGAGTGTGTCCTGTGTTAAAAATTCAAATGGTAGAATCACCTGTGAAGTAGTGGGCTAATTTATCACAGCAACAAAAATATACAATAGAAACTGAATGGAAGAGGATGATTTCTGACAGGCATGCCTTTAATTTTTCAAGCAAGTATTTTTTGCTTGGGTGGGTGGTGCATTAGTTATATATACAACGCATGCTTTTAGCTACAGCAAAATGTGAGAAGGCATAATAATAGCTCTTCACATTAAGGCTTCCTCTTTTTTTTTTTTTTTTTTTTTTCAGTTCAGATAGTTTGAGATTTTAGACCATTCGCTTTCTGAGAACTGGGGGAAGTATTTTTAATACCTTTCAGTGTGAGTGGTGACTGGGTTGCCCCTTGCCTAAGATGAAAATAGCACTGAATTTACTAGGGAGTTGAGCCAGAACTTGCAGTGGGCTTGGGCTTGCAGTGCAAGGCTCCTGATTACTGCCTTGCAGTGGTTCCCAGCCAGTCAGGAAGATAAAGAAAACAAACTGATCCACTCCAAATACCACACGAATTCACCTTTGATGACTTAATGTGTGTGAAGGGCTAAATATGCTCTAGTGGTATCTTTATTCATAGAAAAAAAGTGGTATTACTACAGACCTAGCCAAAAAAGCAATGTGTTTACAAACTTTTTGCTTTGCACATAGTGGCTGGCCATACAAGTAGGAAGGGATAAACCTGTCAGTCTCCTCCAGCATGGCTACGTGCAGGGTGGTGGGCAGGGAGGGGACAAGAGGTGTTTACCACAGCCCCAGCACACCCGCTGCCCCTGTGTTTTGTGGGTGGGGTGGAGATTCAGGGAGGAAAGGTTAATGAGCTTGTCCAAGTGATCTTGCATGGCAAACCACTGTGGGAGCATTCTGCCTCTTTGGGATAAACCAGCCCACATTGTTTTTTCACTTTTGGAGAATGCAGTTCTTAACTCCCACCTGTACCAGCCTAGAATCAAAAATACAAGAACATAAAGTGGCTGGCCCAGCCTATCTATCTTTTGATAACGTTCCTTTGATAAAAGTCAATAACATGCCTAGGGAGGAGTATAAGTAAAGGACAAATATAGGAATATTTCCTTCCTTCCTAAGCCACAGAAGTCTTTGCGCCCAGTAGCTTGCGATGGACTTCTGTCTTATGAATTTGTGTAATTGCATTTTGAGTCCATGTAATATTTTAGACTCCACAACAGCCTTTGGCAGGGAGCTCCACTACTTTAACTGCTGGTTCTGTTGAAAAATACCTCTTTCTGTTTGAGCTCTACCTCCTGATTTTTACCTTCAATGTCCCTCATTCATAGTGAACATTTCCGATTCACCTCTTCTAAAAGTCTTCTTGCAAAAAACCTCATATACCCCTTAATTTTCTGTTGTTCTAGGATATGAAATATCTGAACCCACTCATGTGACAAGTGGCAGCTCCCATGTGTTACACCATGTGAACACCATTGCACTAATGAACTTAAGGTAGCTCCTTCCTTGACTGCAGAGCAGCCCTGTAGTTGCTTGTGTTCCTTGTCTCTAAGGGAAATGTGTAGTTGGGCTGGGTGAGGTGCATCTGGCCTCGAGGAGCAGGGAAGAAGCCATGGTCCTGTGCTGCAGGTGTGTGAAGAAGGTGCAGTGATGAGGAAACACAGAGCAGGAGCCATACCACTGAGCATCCTGCCCACTTCAGGAGACTCAATAGGTCTGTAAAATCATCCTATTAACAAAGTATAGCTTTTCTAAATACTGTGAAGGTACAAGCATTTTAAAGACCCCAAACAATTAAAATCCAACACAATGAAATATAAAAAGTGTTGACCCTAAGTAAGTCAGAACTGATTAGAATTCAGGACGCAGGTCTGCAAAGCTTTATTCCTGCCGAGACCCTGTCTCATGTGAGCTGCCCTCTGGAGCCCTGTGGGAAGCCAGGCAGGATGAAAGGTGGAGGGTTGCAAGCAGGCTTTTCCACAGTGCACTGGCTGAGAGTGTTTGAAATTCAGAATGCCCAACTTTTCAGCTTTTTCCCCCCCTTTAATTGGGCAGATGCTTTAAAAAGCAGACATTTCTTTAATTTGTAACTGTTAATTCATTTATAAACTACATGTGCCTCATGAGTGATTATGCTAATGTACTTAAGACTATTTAAACCCTTGCACTGATTACCCTAACCATTTATTTTAACTACATTGTACAAATAAGATGTTATCTTAAAGATGTGTCTAACAAAACTCTGTAATGACAAATATGCTATTTTACTGAATGTAACTATTGGCTTTACTGAATTTAGCCACTTAACACTTTTATTTTTAATGTTACATTTTGCTTAGTATTCAAGTATACTGTATGGTGGGACTAGGCTGGAAAATGCATTGAATGAGAAAAATAACCAGTTAACTTGATATTTCATCCTGTCTCCAGGCAAAAGAATTTTTGGGGTCACGCTCAGCTCATGCACCAGAGGAGCAGACAGGCTGCAGCTCCTCTGAGGCAGGTGAAAGGCACCGGCTCTCTGCAGTGTATTAGTGCAGCGTGGGCCTGGCCCTGCTTTCTGCTCTGAGGTCTGTCAAGTGCTACAGGGCTGCAGACAAACTGCTTCGCCTGCTGGGCCTGGTTTTGCCCGTCTGTACAATGGGGTAATGGAGCTCAGCTACCTTTGACGTTTACAGATGAGAAGTGCTATTCAAGTGATAGGCATTTGTATTAAAGGTATCTGGAGTGATGATTTCTCTGGGCAGCTTTATCCTAAATGTGGCTCAGGCCATTTGGAGCAGGTTTGGTGTGGCTGTTACGGTGCTGAGAGGTCAGTGTCATTGTCTGGTTTCATTTCTCCTCCCACGGTGATCCAGGGTGTACAGAAAGATCTGAGGACCCGTGCTCCCTATGCGCTGCTCGGGAAGGAGCAGCAAGGGTGTTTCGATTGATACATCCTGTATAAAAAACCTGTGACACAACTTTTTATGTGGAAAAGGAGCAAATCTATTTTGCCATCTCTGAGGCCAAATGACAGAGCTATTTGATGTTTTTCTTGGAACATCTTTTAAAATTTTTCTTGAGGAGAATTTAAAATAACCAGTGCTTTGGACAGGTATTGCTAAATAATCACTGCACACCATGAAGTCATCTATCCCTTAGCATAGGGCCATTCTTTCGGGCACGGGGCCGTAGAGCGGAGCAACCTGTCTCCGGCCTGGCCTGCCAGCATTATAATCACATCATTTCTGGGGCAAGGCCCATGTCTCCTCATGGGCTCTGAGAAAGCTGAAGAGCACCAGGGGTTATGAGGGCAAACATTTCTGAATCCCTCATTCCTGGTTGCTTGTTTGGGCTGGTTCATTTAGCTCTGTCAGCAGCAGACATTAGAAACGGTTAACTGAGCTGTGGGCTTTGTGTAAAATAACTCTGAAGGTCAGAGTAAAACACAACATACTTATCTCAACTCATCTGAAAATTACCCTCATCAACAGCGTTGTTTATGCCTGCGAGATAGCCTGTGCACCAATTACGGTTGTCACTTCCTGAGGTGCCATCGGGGTAGGTGTGCAGCGAGGAGACACGGCGGGAGCAGAAGGGGCTTCTGGCAGGGCCCGGAGACTGGGCTGCTGTGGCAGCGGCTCCCCAAGGGGCAGAGGGACAGCAGCTCCTGCCCTGCCCCGTGAGGAGCAGCGCTAGCTCCTCTTGGCACCCTCCAGCCTCATTGTCTGTGCAGCAATCGCAGAATTATCACCATTGCTTTTTTTTTTTTTTGATCTACTGATGTTGCTTATGCTGACGGTGCTGCGTGGAACAAACATATCGAGGCATTTCCTGCCCCAAGATGGCCACTCACAGAGGCACTGCCACTCAGGCAGGGTGCAGAGAGAAAGCTGGCTGGCGCTGTGGTCGTCGCTTCCCTTCGCTACCAGAGTCACATTCAGGCAGCCATCGGGCAGACAGGGGTGCTTCTCCTGCTCGTCCTCCTCTTCAGGGGAAAATTGTGCACTGGAGAGATTGACAGAAGACACAAAAGAAAACAAAATATGGGAAGATAGAGGCTGGGCTGATCATGGAGGGTGGGATGGGAAAAATACAATGATAGAAAAAAAGAGTGAGAGGCAGAAATGAAGCAACGTGAGAAATCAGGGCCTTTAGGGGTGATAGACAATGGCATTTTTGATACTTACATCTTTTCCTGTGCCTGAGAGACAGTAATGTGTTTCTGGGGGGCTCTTCATACCTGGTGCCCTGCTTGGGTACACATGCAGGAAATGGATCTAATCTTGTCCTAAAAATTTGCAACTTGCATTGAGCTATTTTAAGAACTCTGTTGAGCAAAGGAGAGCAAATTCATCCTGGGACCCATCAGTGGCATAAAACTGTAAGTTCTGCACAGTAATGTCAGATAGTACATGTGGGAAAAAAGATCTGAGCTAGACATCTGTATATCTAGCACTATAAAGATACTTTCAAAAACAGGCTGTGAAAGGAGTGTGTAGAAGAAACTACACTACTTTGCTAAAATATGACATTTAGAGGCAGGTTTGCCCAAAGGGACAACTGCTTATACACATGCAATGCTGTCAAGCAGAACCCCTGCACCCGCCCGTTGGGAGCAGTAACACCTGTGCAAGTGGGTGCTGACTTTTGCATACACAGGAGCTGCTCTATGGGTGCATGAGTGCAAGCGCTCCTCCCTGAACATCTGCAGGTGCGGCTGCATGCAAAGAGACAAAGGGAAGTTGAAAGGAGGCAATAGTGTGTACCATGGTACATGGTAAAAAGTCATGAGTCACACTTCAAAATATCAGCAGATTCCAGGTTTTTAGGCTTTTCTCTGCAAACGGCAAGACCAAAGTTTCAAGGACAGCAGATAATAACGCCCAGAAAAGAGGAGTGTGACACTAGCAAAGCATGAGAGCTGAAAACTCTCAAACTTTGCCCCCAGATGTCTCAACAAAGCTGCAACGAAACTGCCCACGGCTTATATTCTATATCACGCTCTATGTCACAGCTGAAATGTAAACCAAGGGATCCTTTTGTTGCCTGTTCATGTAAGAATGAAGAGCGCAGCCCCAGTGCAAAGAGCTGCGTACTTTGTGGTGACACAACTCCCACAAGAATGGCAGCACCAACGCAGGGATACCACACGTCAGCACGGCTTCCTTTGTATGCACGTGTGCAAAGCGCTGTGCAAAACGTGTGTACGAGCTCGGCTTGTCAAGGCATGTCAGGGTTAAGCTGGATGCACAAGGGTTAAGCAGCCATGTCACTGCAAAATAGGTAGCAGTTGCATTTTAGCGTTTATGCATTTAGTGTCATAAGAGATTGATGTTCTCTTAAGTAGAGACACGCAAAAAGCGTGTTGGATCTTTGTATGAATTACATAGCAAACCGAAACCAACTTAACCATTAACACAAAACTATATTGCTTTTTCTTCCATGCCATAAATGGAGTTAAATATCTTACATACTTTCTTAATTAAAAAAATAATATAGAGATTTGCACCTATATGGATTTCTCTGAAAATTTGTTATGATCATGAGTTCACTGTATCCCAGGAAAACTTACTACTGAAAGGCAGATAAAGATATCTAAAAAAGCAAGTAAGTAAGAAAAGCAGGGCCTCATTTATGATTTAATTGTAATCAATGGGAATTGTGCCATTTGCCTTTGGTGGCAAGAGAATCAAAGATGAAATACTGACTGTAGTTTATTTTAGATTGCTGCCTGTCTGAGTTTAGATTTCAGATATCTCCGCAGGGTTCCTTTTCTTTTAGCTGTCTACAATTTATGACAGCAACACATATTTGTGTGAGTCTAAAGGGGGAGATGTCACACAGCAGGAGGATGTGCCTTGGGACCAGGCCTCCAAAGCTGCGTGAATGCAGAGGTGGGAGATTTGAGCAAGTTGTGCTACTTGGTGCTTCCTAAGTAGAGAAAAGGGGAGCTGGAGCCAGCTAAGTGGTCTGGAGACAGAGCAGCCTGCTGGGTGAAGGTCTCAGCAGGTCTTTGGCTAAAAATTGAGCTCTAAGGGTGAGGTACCAGTGGGGAAAACTGTGTGGAAGACCCTGCTGTTGCCAAATCAAGCCTTAATCTCTTGGAAAGGGGGGTGTTACTGCAAACTTGAGGACTGGGTGAAATATCTTCAAAAGGAGGATAAGGAAAAAATAAAGCCTGAAGTCAAACAGGCTTGCAGAAAGCAGGGAAATGGTATCCATCTTGGTCCATGTAACAGTAACAGTTCTTCTCAAATCTGAGTAGCAGTAGTCTTGCTTGCTAGAAAATAGTTATCCTGGGGTGTGAAGGAAAAATAGTAGTCACTTAATCTTTGAGAATAAAAAAAGTATTTACTGAGAAGTCAGCATCTTGTGCAGCCCCCGTGTGCTCTTCATTACTGGTTACTGGGAAGGGACAGTCAGGGATCTGTGCAGGATGATAAGACACTTGGACAAACAGGGAGAAACTAGTGGTGAGCACCAGGTGATCTGAAGAGCAGATAACTTCAATGTAGGAGGGAGAAGAGAAGTGTTAGAATACAAAATCCAAGAAAAAAAAACGTGAATGCTGGGTAGAAATGTCTAAGAGGTCAGGGCACAAAAGTAGGGTTCTTTTGGAGACATATATGGAAACCAAACATGTTGAGCTTTGCAACAGCCTAGTTGGGAATCACTGAAAAAATGAGGTAAGATGCATCTCAGAGAAAAAGTTGTGGTTTACAAAACCTCAAATTCCCTTTCCAGTAGTGCTCCTGCTCCAGGTCATTTTTCCTGACAGGTTGCTGAGACAGGGGGTCAAGGCTGCATTTCCTCTCTGTCCCTTTTTATCTGGTCAGAGGAGAGAAATACATAACATATGATATCCACTCAGCTCTCCTGCAGTCTTGGCAATGGCTAAGATCAAGCTGTTGATCACGCTTTCATTATTCAAGGGAATAGTGGGGATCTTCACCCTCTTCCCCGTATGCACTGTCTCCCACAGATGCATGTTACTGAAGGTTCCTCAGAGCAGACATTATATGACATTATAATAGAAAGCAACTGATAGGCCATTCGCTCTGCTAGAGCAACCAGCTGAAGAGGTAACATAACCTGCTTATGAACAAGGACAAATGCCGAGTGAGATGCTTCTCTCCCAAGAAATTGTGCAGCACTTGCTCTGATACTCTTGGGTCTGGTCCTGCATTTCTTGAATATTCTAGTCTGCAAGTGATGTTGAGAGGAGTTTTGGGCATGTGAGGAATAAAGCTAAGGCTCACCACATAAAAGATTTTAGCAAATTATTGCATGAAACACAAAGGCCACCTGGACTTGTGTCCATGGAGGTTCCAGTGACAGTAACCAAATTAGGTTTTGTTAGGAACTTCTGTAGGAAGGACATTTTTGCTTTGCTAAAAGAAACAATAGGATTCATAGAACTGAATGTTGATGAGACCATTCAAAGCTAAAATAGGAGTAGTTTGTCTCTGTCAATCAATTCAAATAATATCATACTGAAGGTAAAAAACCCAAAAAAATACAAACAAACCAAAGCAAAGTGCAATGTATCAATATTTAATTTGTTAACATTATCTGAATATGTTAAATGCTCTCTACATATCTCTGAGCCACAAATAAATGGATGGGATCAATCCCTCAGTTATCTGTGCTAGGTTCTCCTTCCTCATTTCCAGGTGATTGCATCATGTTGAAAATGTTTGAATGCATGCATTCAGATGCTCTTACTGAAGACTTGAAAGAACAAGAACAATTAGCAGTATGGGACTGTACTATTTACATTATCTATTGTTCAGCCTAAAAATGTAGTTTCTCTTAAAGGTTTTCTTTGAGTGATTTCATGAAACACTTTTGGAGTAAAGTCACACAGGAAAGGAAAGGGCTCAAGAGCAAAAAAGAGATCTCTATGAACTGAAATATAGCTATTCGTTGTGAATCAGAGCCTGAATATTGATTATGACAAATGTATTAACACAGAGGTAAACATGACACGGTTTATTAATATGGGTTGGTGTGATGGGCATGAAATAGAAGTAGTACTTAGCATTTATAAGGTATTATTTTTCTAATGAACTTAAGCAATTTTCTTATGTTAGTTTAAACAGACAACTTCCTTTTTAAAGATAGCTAAACTGAAGTTTATTAAGGCTTAAAGATACATACAGGGTCACAGAGCAAGTCTGAGGGAAAAGCAGCAAAATTTGAAGACCTGACCTCCATTATAATGCTCTAGCATCAGATTACAATCCACAACAGAAAAGAATGCACTAAAAAAAAGAAAAGACAGATGGAGAATGAAAGGAAATGCACATAAGAGTTTGAAATAAATATATGCAGCGGGCGAGAATGAAACTGATAATTGAAACCTTTGCTCACTTTTAAAGAGAATTAAATGTATTTGCTTGCAGTGCATTTGGAGTAACAGGCTACTGAAAGGGATGATAGGGCCTGTGAGAGAAAGTGAAGGGATTTATTGAGGATGTTGCTAAAAGCTGCATTTTTGTCTCCATTTTCAGGAAGGAATAGAGGACAGATGGCAGAAATTTCCCAAGGGAGAAAAGAGAATTACTACAGAAGATCAGGATCAGACCTGAACAGGTGATCATGAAATCGAAATGCCTGAAAACTCAATTTCTCAAGGTCGATATAACCCATACCTAGGTAACAAGCTTTTCAGAATTCTGAAGCAAATGGGACAAAATGAAAAAACAAGAGGTGCTGGAAGATTGGTAAGAGTGTAATGTCACTGGTGACCTAGATGAGAATCAAACTGCAGCAGAGTATTATCAGCTGGGTGGTTTCTATTTTGTGTGTGTTTCTGCACCATAGTCATTGCTGGAGTATCTGAGCACCTTCCAGTAGCATCTGTCATGTGGTGTTAGTTCTCTTAGCCTCTCGTCAGGGGAGAAGTCTGTTCACATTGGAGGACCTTGTTTTGGCAGATATTTGGCTGTTTTTTTGTAAATGTATATATTGTAGTGTATCTGTTGCAAGAGGATAAGCTAAGAAATGTGTCGGAAGTGGAAGGTTTGTAGGTTAGGGAGAGGATGGTGCATTTCACGGTATTGGTTGCTCCTGGAGGAAGTGTGTTTTCACACAAAAGGGCTTTCCACTTGTTACAGAAATCTCTACATTACCTGAGGACTATGGCTCAAAATTTAGGAAAGTAAGGACAGGAGTTATTCTTCCCTCCCCATGGCTGTTGAGCTTATCTGACTTGGCTGCTTTCTGTCCACTTGAAGGGTAAAGACCCTGTTCACTTCAGCCATGACCACCAGACTCCAGCTCTACAGAAGAATGCAGTTCTGTTCCAGTCCCAATCTAACAACCAGATTTTTAGAAATGTCTTGTTTTTAATGTTATGGGAGTGAAATATCTAAGCATCTTTAAAATCTGTGTTGACTTTATTCCAGTTTTGTCCAACTAGCAACTTTATTTGTGCAAGTGTATAGGCTAGTCCCTATGCTTTTGTATCATTTAGATAAATACTCTAGTATGAAAAGAGACAATTGCCATGGGGAGGATGCTGGAAAAGCTGAAGAAGAATGTAGTGAGACAGCTTAAATACTGTGATCTAATTATTCATAGTCAGCATGATTGCGTAAGAAATATTATGTCTAGCAAAGAGAATATATGTGGCTTTGACTTTTCTGGGGAAATAAAAAACTTCAGTGATTGACATTGTGATTACAATTTAACTGAACCTTATAGAACAACTGGATATTACAAATATAAAACAGGATGATCAAGCTTAGTCAGTGCTGAGGAGCAGGTTGCTAGTTTTAGGAAACCTCTTCTAGATGAATGCCCAGTGTGTTATGATCAGAACAGGACCTTTCCTCTCTTTTCTTAGTAAGTGTCAAGGAGACTTACGAAGAGAGACATGAGCTCTAGGAGGTGCTCAAAAAGTGTTTCACCTCCCATTTTGTTGGTAATGACTGTTCCTCTTGCATCTAATCTTTGTATCCAGTCATAACTGAAGAGATGATGGGTTCAGCAGAATCATTCTGCTGGATCCTGATTGGACTGCTCTGAAGGAATTAACGTCCAAAGTAAGTACAATTTTTCAACAACTAAGAAAAAGCAACAAGGATCTTGTGAGATGGAACAAAAAAGTTACTAGCACTGACTACTGAAATGAATTAGAGACACATTTGCACTCCTAGATTTCATATAATCTCTCAAAGTTCACAGAATTTTTTTAACACAGAACATTTTTTTCTGGTATTCAGAAACCTTTTAGAATGCGTGTTGTCCATTACACTTGAGTTACTACTAAGCCTAATTTATAATTATTGAGGGGGTGATGTTACTCTCATCAAAAAGGTACAACTACAGGTGCAAACAGTCACTTGCCCTGCAAGCATGCCTGGTGTTGCCTGCAATAAATGTCTCTCTGAGACAAAGAATAGATGGAAAAGATGGCATGCATAGCTGATATGATTGAAGGTATCTTTGTGCCCAGTTCAGTGAAGAAATTGTTTAGTACTTAACTTTCTTGTGAAAATACTGTTCCTGTAGTAGCACCAGTGTTTCTGTATGTGTAGATAATCTCTCATACAAGCACCAATTGAGGAAGTTTGTTCTGCCTCATGATATGTGTAGGTGCTACCACTTACCTGTGTTGAAAATTACCCTCATATATTTTACATGAGTGTTCAGTTCTCGCCATGGTCATGCTGCTCACCCTTCTAACTTGATCTGTCTTCATTTCTTTAGTGTACCTCACAAGGCAGTGTTTCTAGCTGAAACATTGCCCAAAGGTACTCCCATGCTCAAGATTAGGTTGGGACATTAGGCCCAACTGTGAGCCATGTATGATACACAACGTTCCTAAACTGAGGACTAGCCCTTGCAAGTTTTGCAGTGTGCTTCTGAGCCCCAGTTCTTTCCTGCTTCCAGGTTACTCACAATGTTTAGTGGTTTGCTGTCACCATCCATAGCTCTGTTCACACGGGCCTTCCCCACTCCCTTCCCAGCAGTTCTGAGAAGGAGAGAGTATGCACTCGCTTACCCATCTACGTCCAGATCAAAGGTGTAGGTGGTTCGAATAGGATGTAGGTGGTGGGAGTGTGAGTGTGCGATCACTCACAATCTAGCTGTGTGACAGCTAACCAAGACAGCTTCCTCCTCCCACACACAGGCCCAGCTGAGACGTGCTGTGAATACAATGCAGCATGGATTGCTTTGCTCTTCTCGCTTGCTGTCTAGACGTGCAGCAGGTTCTAAGTCAGGGCGACTTAGCTGAGTGGGTGGCATAGAGAGACATCCACTGTACCAAGTCAGAATGGGAGCGACTTGCATCTGCTTTGCTCCGATCTAACTCCTTACATGAGGAATTAGCTTCCAGTGGTGTTTGGTGGCACTGACAGTTCTTGATGTGTCATCATCTGTGGAGTGAGTTCCATTTGTTCAGACTTATTCCTTACATATATCAAAGTTATCTGTTGGTCTACACCAGCAATGAATTTGTCCCTACGCTTTTGATCCTTCAATTGTTTAAACCATATTCTTATCATCTGAATGATCAGTGTGAGGTCAGCTATGAAGAAGAAAATTCATGCTATCTTTGTTCAATGTAAGGTATTCTGTGTGCTTTAAATCAGCTGTACAAAAAATTGATAGTCTATTTCTTATTCAATGGCAGGATTTAAGGGCAATTTAAAATAATTGATGTCAGTCTGTCTGTTCAGTCTGATGCACAGGTACATGGGGATGAGGAGTGAGATACAGACTGACAGAGCACTATTCTGATTGCTCATATGTGTACAGTTTCTCCTGGGTTAGTTACAGTGTCTGAATTAATGTGTGCTAAGGCTGGATGAATAGACCATGTTATTATATTTACTTGTGCAGTAGTTGAGATCAATGCCCACTGAAATCTCAGCAAGAGTTGAATGAAATTTAATTCTAGTGCAGTCCAAGTTGCTGCTTTCTATGGAGCCCAGTACTGTGGTCCATAACTGGGACACCTCAGTGCACTGGTAATAAAAATAATAAATAACACAGCTACAATTGATAATGGTTTAGTGAGGGTGTGTTGTCTGAATTGGGGCTTAAAAGAAGAGACTCTTACCATGTCTCTTGCCTACCTTTTCTAGGGAATCTAAAAGACCTGTTTTTGCCCTTAACTCTATGTTCTTTTTATGTCTGTGATTCTGAGTACATTGTGTATTATGAAGATCAAATATGCACCTCACTTCTGCACTGCAAACTTCTACTATGGATAGAGTACCAGTTGGGATAATAAATAGGAACTAAATTTACATTATTCTTTTTTCTCTCACCCTTTTTTTTTGTTGCAAGCAATTTACATGTTATACTGTTGGATCCTAAAGCAAAAGGAAATGTGCTTGACGCTAAAATTGGCTTCGTGGCTCCAGTTTTCTCAGCTCTGCACCACCTGCCTCTAATCAAACTGTCCAATTACAGGAAACAATTGTTTTCTTGCTTTCTGTTAAGTGCAGAAATTCATCCACTAAAGGACTTTTTACCAAATGTTGCTTTTAACAAAACCACTTACACAATTTGTTCGAAAAAAATGTACTGATGTTTATGTCCAGGATGCATGTTAGAATTCAAACATATGGTCACCAAGTTCCACACAAGGCCATTCACAAAATAGTAATATTTAGCTTAATTGATTGTAGGCTTTGGAAATCTCTGATACATCGGGAGCAACTTGGTGGACATTGATAGAGTTTCACTATTGGTGGCAAACTGAGAATCAGAGCCTGACCTATAATTATCACATACAGAGACAGCACTGATAATACAGAAAGGAAACTGGTCTCCCTAGATATGCTACCTTAATGTGAGACAATGGCTTCAGGCTGTTTCTGAGCTGCGAATCTCCCAGGTGAAGTCTTGCTGAAGTAGAATGAAGTAGAATAAAAGGCATACGAAAGGAGTAAGATGATCCAGATTTGGTTAACAATGCTTTCCTTGCAAAACTGGATCTCAAGCCAAATTACAGCCTTAACACACTCAGTCCTACAGAGATACATGAGATCACATGGAGAAGTGAATACATAACTTATTCTCTCTCATTTCAGCAAGAATGTTTACTCGTCTTCACCTAACAACTGCTTTTTATCAGCAAAGGCAGAGATTAATAAGGAAAATATTAACAATAGCATCTAAAAATCAGGATTTTATCAGTTATACTAAAAATCATTGATCACATCACAAATTCTGCATGAAATAAAATAGATGAAGTAGGAGTGTAATGATCCTAGTTAAGATGCCTGTATAAAAAGAGATTTAAAACACTGTAAAATTTCCTTGAGAAGCATATGACAGTTATTGGAAATAACTGAATAGTGGAAACATGGGGAACTACTGTTCACTGTCTCATACCATGAGGACGGGGGGGTATTGTATGAAACTGGCAATTGATAAATGCAAAACAGGTAAATGAGTAACTTGTAGGCATTAACTAGTAAGCCATCAGCATGTGAGGTTAATTTCCATAGGAAATCTATATAAAACTACAGCACAATTGACAGCATTGCTACAGCCATGTTTAGAGGGATGATATGCTATAAACTACTTTTTGTTTCCAAAATGTGTTTAATATGTGTCTGTGTATGCACATCCAACTTGTAGCTATTCCTACTGGATCAATAGACTATGATTCTCTCTATTGGATCAATAAGGAGGTGTTTGATATACTCTAGAAAAAGCTTTGGAAATTGGATAGAATGCAGTGTATGAGAATTTGTCCTCATACTTGTGTATGTTTTTTTCCCCCACATTTTGCTATTTTTCTGCCTTTTAAATCGGGATCAAGATGGGAACAATATTGGAGATGTCTGTGTTAGCCGACATGTAGTGTTTAGCAACTTTTTGTTTGTGTGCTGACGTGGGGGTTGGGCAGCATATCACTTTATCCCTGGTATTTCCAAGATTGCTTTAGTCACACTCGAACGGTTAATCTTGCTGCATTTATGTGGATAGCACATTGGTGTATATGATAGGAATAAAAATTCAGCAACTATAGAACAGATCTCCATTGCTTTTAAGAGAGAGTAAAAGGGAAGAGTAACCTAACACAAAGCAAATGTTGCTTGCAGTGCAGTAAAACCCAGACAAAATCTGAAATGCTTTATAAAAACGAAGCCAGCGTGTTTACCAACCATTATTCCTATGGCATGGATGGCTGTTTCATTTTACTGTGTAACTGTTATTTATTACAGTGCCCATCAACATACTAACGTCCATTCTTTATATGATGGGTGCAAATGTGTTTTATATGTATTAGTCAGTGTAAAATACAGGCTTATTTTTCCCCCTTAGTTCCATGACTTGAGAAGACAAGCCAATACCCTGAATGACAAGTGCACAGGTAGAGCAGAAAGTGGGTATGAAGAGATGCAGTAGCACTCTTAGTGTCACAGGTTTTGCCTACATCTGTTTCTGGAAGAAGATATGTGGTTTGGTCTGAAATCTTGGGAGATGCGTGGAAGGGGATTTGGAGAGCAAAGGTAGTCCTGAGTAGTGGAGAGTGTTGCCTGAAGGTTTTTCATATGGGTTAAAAGGAACATATGTATGTATGTGTCTGTGTGTGTGTATATATGTATGTATGTATGTGTAGTTTTTAGAGTTGTAATAAGCGGGGGTGATGGATATGATGGAAGTGGAGGAACAGTAAAGTTAGTGGGTTGTAATGCAAGGGTGTGGGGTTGGGATGAATGACTATAAAACATGTGTCCCAGGGTAGAAATAGGAAATGCTGGAAATTGGCAGAAAAAGGTGTCAAAGAGGGATAATACTCTTATTCTCGCACCTTGTTACTTATTGTAAATTGTTCCTGTTTTGCCTGCTGAAACAGGGAAAGGTTGTCCTCTTATTTCCAAGTTTCCTTTCATATATTCCATTTGGATGGTCACCAGTTGTTGATGTCTCGCTTTTCAGTTTGCAACACAGTCATCCTGCAAGGTGTGTGTGTACCCACATGGGCATGCACAGATGGTTACCACCAGCTCTGCCTTGCCTCCAGTGACCTGACAATCTTTGTGTGCTTGAGTGCACGGTCAGGACTGGGGAATGAAAAAGAAATTGTATGCTCAAAGAAGAAATCAGACCAAGGCTTCCATAGTGAACATTTTCATGTCTTCATCATGAAAAATAGCTTCATATTTTACATAGGGTATCTAAAATTAGTCAGTGCTTTGGCTACAGAACATAGCTGAGGTACAGCAAGGGCCATCAGCTGGTGTTGCCACCTGCAGCAGTGAAGTTTATCGCTGCCTAAGGATAATTTCAAAGCCTCGGGAATTCTGCAGATCCCACAGGAGAGGAAATACTGCAGTAAATTTACAGTTCATTGGTGTTTACACAAGGTCCTTCCTGCCTGGAAAGAGGCGCTCCAAATCCTGTGTGCCTGATAGTGGTGCCACCTTTCCCTGCTGCACAGCGTGGAACGGGCGGTAGACAGTTTGGCGAGCTGGGACAGAGAGCAGTGAAAACCCCAGCCCTGCTCTGAGGATCCCCAGAGGGGGAAGTAAGTCTCTCTCTGCACCCCAGGAAGAGCTTTTCTCTAGACTTTCTGTTATTTCCATTTGTTTCAGGTCTTGGGGTATAAACCTTCCTGTGTACTACACAAATGGGTCTAAATTACACAGACCTATCTGTGCAGGAGGAATATACTCATCAGTATGGTTTCCCACCCTGCCTCTCGCTGTGGGATTTTTCCTGGGCAATACAATTTTTGCATGGAAGAGAGAGGCACATGTGAACGACCCAGATACACCTTCTTTGCTTCGGGCCCTTCATGACTCATCTTACTGCATTTTCGCCACATTTATTACCAACCAAGAACATGTTTTGGTGTGGGTTTTGTAACTCACTTAGCTCCTGTAAGAATAAAATCCCTGAGTCTAAATATGCAAGTTTAACTTTCCACTCCAGAAGAAAAGAGGGAGGGGGGATTTGACTTGTAATTGTCATGCTACTTACTTAGAAATACCCAATATCCTGCAAGAACTGACCCATCATCCAGCAAGCCCAGCAGCCAGTAGGAACCCCCAGATGGCTTCAGAGGCAGATGCAAGAAACTTGACCTTAGATGCAGTGCAGAAAATGGGCTGAGGTGTCTTGATGTTAGCAAAGATCTGCGATGAGATTTTCATCTCCTAATTGCCATACCACCACTGCCAATGACACAACCTTGTAAGAGGCTGTCATAGAAGATGGTGACTGTCCTTTTGAACTAAAAGCAAGAATTATTGGTCAGACATCCCTATGGGAATTTCCCTGTGGGTCAGAACTGTATTTGCTTTTTTATTTAACTGCGTTAGTCAAAATTGCAATGAGCAAATTTAGCCTTTTTATTCTGGTCATGGGGTAAGTACTTTCTAGAAAGAGACATAACCTGAAAGACTATGATACTGGTTACGTGGCTTTTTGAGTGGGCAGCTAAAACATTTTAAGTAACCAAGAACAATAGTAGGGAACATACAATACCTTTTTGTTACGATATTTATTTCATAGAACTGTCTTTAGCTAGTTATTTGTGCTGAAATTCATTACTCGCAGGACTCTCAAATATATTTTATGACTATCTAACAGCTTGTCTGCGTATTGGAACACAACCTCACAAATAGCGACACAGAAGCATTTGCAACATTAATTTGATTAGTATTCTACCAGCTCTGGAGCTTAACTACTGTGAATAGGTGTTGCATAGGCAGTATAGTTTAATGGTTCCTAGGGTATAAAGTCAGGACTCCATAGTCTAGTCTTTCAGCCTCTTACTTGTGGAAAGAGGGTCACAAAATCTTTCAGTCTGCCCAGCTGTAAAATGGCATGAATATATTTAGGTAGCTTAACTAAAATTGGTAGAATGCGCTGGAATATTTGGAAGAAAGTTACTTTATAGTGTAAGTGCAAAGCACGATTACTACAAACATTATTACATTATCAGCAACGTAGCTTACAATGAAAAACCATGACTTTCTGTCTTTTGGGGTAAATTTTTTTTGTTTAAAACATAAGTATTCAAGAAATGTAAAATGGACAAAATAAGGACATAGATGTAAAGCAAATAGCAGTGATGTTAACTTTATTAAAAAGCTTCTTTGTGGTATCAGGCAGGAAGTGAAACTGCTTTCAAACTGCAAATATTTCTCAATCATTTCATGCACCAGCAATCTTTGTAATAGGTTTTCTGTTGGTTTTTGCAAAATGTTCAGATGAGCAGATAAAAGTTCAGACACAAGGGGAAAGGCAGTCACTTTTCTTGGATTTCACTAGCTGTGTAGTTCATTCCATGATTCAAAGTGACCTTAGGAGTATGCCTGCAAGAACAGATGCGCACACTGAAAGTTTGAGCCCAAGCTGCCTTTACAGGGTTATTCCCTTTTACAAACTAGGAAGCCCTTATGCTGGCAGCCGGCTAACTGGCTTTGGGTGTTGACTCATGTTTGGTGACAGAGTTCAATCAGAGAGAGGTGAAGTAGAAACTGCTCCCAGCTATTTTCCCCACCCTCTGCTGGGGGATGCTGCCTTGCCAGGGGGGTGGCTGAGTGAGATGTGTGTCTGCACCCAAGCCAGGACAGCTTTATAGCCGGGGCTATTCGCTTAATACACAAATTCTGCTGCTGACTTCAGGCTGTAAACTCTGCTGACTCCAGAGGGGATACTTGTTCTGCTTAACTGTCCCTGGGATGGTCACTTCCAACAGAGGGACAGAGGAGACAGCTGGCGGTGGTAAATGCTTCATCCATCCCGGTTAAATCTGCCAGTGACTGTGAATCAACACTTTTAGGTTTTGTGCTACTTGGAACTACTTTTCTGGCTCTAAGTATCATGTTATGTTGATCCCAGAGGGTCAAGTACAGAAGTATTGAGCACTTAGAGATACTAAATGCTTTTACTCAGTGAATTAATGGGGCTTGAGAGCACTTGGCAGTAGGACTGCTCAAAAAACTTCCATTAAAACTGTTGTTTGACACAAAAAATAGGGTTTTTTTTTTATTAAAAACTGAAAGCTTGTAAACTGAAACTTCAGCTAGCGTACTCACTGCTGCACCTGGGTCAGACTCAGAAAGCACAAGGACTAAGTGTTAATTAGATATCTCCTGACTCAATAATACTTGCTAAAAAAGCTGCATGTGGGGCATCTAGAAAAGCAGCAGGTGTTGTGGTAGATTTTACTTGTCTAATCTTGTACTTTCTAATCACCATACCCCAGTCTCTACGTCTGTTTAACCAATGAAAGTTTATTCTTGCAGTACAAAAATGGAAAAGTCAAAAGGTAGAAAAAGCACATAACATTTTGAAACTTCCAAGGTAATTTCATTTCACAGTGTTCAGAAGAGATTGAGTCTGAATATTTTTTTGTTTAAAGTTTTCAGTCAAATATTTGTCTAAATTTTGACAAATGAAACTTTTGATAAACTGGAGAAAAAATTAAACTTTTGAAAACATTTGCAAACCTTTACTTTTAGGATATAAACACCTTATTTTTTGTATGAAAAGATATGTTAACAATGTATACCAGGTCTAGACACTGGCCTGGGATTTGAGAGACCTGGATTTGATTCTCTGTGCATTGTATGATTTTAGACATGTCACTCTTTTTCCAGTGCCGTACTTCAGCATCTGTAAAACAGGGGTGATTACCTTGCAGGGGTGTTGTGGAGATCAGTACAGTCGAGAGTGTTATATGCTCAATTACTATGGTTTCCTAGGACAGTGAAACATCTGAGAACTGTACATTGGTTGTTCCCTGGATTTCTGTCCTTGATATTTTGCTTTGCCAAACAGGGAAAAATCACAAAATTCTCAAAAATCATGACAATCTGTTGTTCCTGCTCTGCCTGCTCCAAGGCCCATAAAGTTTTATTAGATTCTTTGCAGTGACTTCATATACTTTGTATTGAATTCTAATAAACTCAGGACCCTTATGGACCAATATATTTATTGTGTGCTGAATGTCCTAACATTATTTAGAGTTCAATCTGAAGACTGATGAGAGCTTGTAAAAGTCTGCATTTTGTTAGACATTAGGTATTTGTTCGATATCCAGAAATTTCACAAGCATGAAGCTAACAGGAATGAAAGCATTTAGCCCTAAAAAGGATTGCTTCATTGCTTGCAAGTCCTGGCCTACAGCATGTGATATGTAGAACTGGAGCTCTGTCACAGGTGAGGTGCATTTATCTACCTTTAGCTGCTTAAAATTTGGGCATCTAGTCTGAGTTAGACATCCAGGCTTCTGTCAGATGAATGGAGAGGCAGAGGAAGCTGCAGAAGGTGATTTGTCCCTTGGGTCTTAGAGAACTTTCTTAAGATGGGCTGAATACACCCATTGGAAATGTCTATCTTTCTATGGACAACTGAGGGAGACTAATTATCTAGAATGCTAATGAAAACTTTTAGTTTGTTAACATTAAGCAGGTGAAGCTCACCTCCATTGTCTTTGTCACAGAAGGGCAAATATCAGTGTTATAGGCAATATCATTCATAGGACAAGACTAAAGGACTAAAAGGAGGGAGTGAAGCTTCTCCAAGGCATGTCGGGAGTCAGTGATTGCAGGCTGTGCTCTGGATGCTTCAGGAACTTTGATTCATTAGCATGAGTGCACTGTTTGTACACTGCAGGGGTGAATGCTGTAGAAATGTTTATAAACAAATGTCAGATAACAGAAGAGCTCTCTGCTTACACAGACTGCAGATCAAGATGCACTGATGATGAGGAGAAGCTGAACAACTTCTACAACTATTGGGAGGAGATGAAAGTGGATGGTGTGTTTTGCACCTGAATGATTTCATCTGCTCCCAATGGTTTGGTTCTCAAAACTGTGTTTGGTGAAGCTGCTTGAGAGTTTTAGGATCTTAGAATCATTCAGCTTGGAAGGGAGGAGACCTCCCACTCAGGAGGTCTCTAGTCTAAATTCCTGCTCAAAGCAAGGCCAGTTAAGAGATCAGGCCAGGTTGTTCAAGGCTTTATTCCATCAGGTCTTGAAAACTTCCAAAGATGGAGACTGCACAACCTCTCTGGGCAACTTTTTCCACTGCTGAGCTTCTACTACTTTTGTTCTGAAAAAGTTTTTCCTTATATCTGATCTGAACCCCTCTTGTTTCAACTTGTGCCTGTTGTCTCTTGTCCTTGCACCATGCATAGCTGTGAAGAAACTGCCTGCATCTCCTTAATAACCTCCTGGTAGGCGCTGTTAGGCTGCTGTTTGGTTCCCCTAAAGCTGTCTCTTCTCCAGGCTGAAAAAAATGCAGTTCCCTCAGCATCTTCTCACAAAGTGAGTGCCTCAGTCCCCTGAAAGTCTTGGTGGCCTTCTGCTGAACTCACTTCAGTTTGTTGACATCCTTCTTCTCTGTCATACTGATTTTCAGGAAGAAAAATGTTTTTTTTTTTTTTTGCAGTATAAAACATTTCCATGGGATATTTCAATTTTCCCTGTAGAAAACCATTTCCAGTTCAATAGAGAGGTCTGTGCAGTCAGTCAATGGGTTGCAGGATGTCTGGCCTTGCTGCCTCTGCAGCGCTGCAGCCACGCTTCGGGCAGATTGTCAGCTGGCATTGCCAAGGAGCTCACTCACTTCCAGGGCAGTTGCAGCATTCCTCTGGAGTTTCCAAAATGAGGTACTGCAGAACTTCAGGGAGAAGAATTTCCAAAAAATGCAACTGTTTCTCCTCAGAACAGGCCTTCCTTTCATTCCTTCCTCCCTCTCCTCCACTGCCCCCGATATAATTCTCTTCGAAACTGAGTTTGCATAAGGTGAAGTCTGAAACTACAAATCCTATTGTTATTCGCCCACAGGATTGTGAGAAATGGACTGGAGACTCTGTCTTCAGTAAGTTGTTTGTTTACCAGAAAAAAAATAAGTGTTTCCCTCTTTAGTGTAGACTTCAGATTCTGAACAATTATTAAATTTTTGCCTTGCCCCTTCCTTCCTTCCTTTTCTCCTTATAGTAGGACCTAAGATTTTGCATCTCTGTCTTAATCTCCTATTTTCAACATGCTAATAATGGATTTTCATGGGATTACAGAGGCTGAAAGCAGAGCATGTTCTGGAGGGGGACATCAGAGTGACAGTAATATAATTTTTTTTATTAATAATTGTTCCATTGTAGATATAATCATATTTTTTTCATGCGGGCAATCCCGGAGTGTCCATTTTTAAACTCCCAGCCTTGTCTCTATACCTATAACATGAGTAACAATGTGATAGCAAAACCAGCTAGCTCTAAGAAGAGAGGTAGCTGGAATAAAAACTTGACTAAGCACAGTATTTTGCTTTCTGGGGAAGCTTGAGGAGGGGCTGTGTTGCTACATTCCCCAGATTTCCTGGTGTATCATGGAAATTGGCCTCCCTTCCTCCTCTCACCTTCCCTGCTCTGTCACTAGGCTAACAGCCATGTGGACTTGGGAGTGATGGTCTGAGACAGGTGACATCATCAGAAAAAAACATACATTTCTGTTTGGTATCGCTTTGTATTAAGAAAATAAGGCACAGAGGCCAGTAAATTTCATTCATCCACAGCAAGTGCCTCACGCTGTGAGGTGAGCCGGTGGACTTCCGTGCCACAGGAGGTTGTAAATGTGAATACCGGGCTGGATTGAAAAGGGCCTAGAAAATGTTATGAGCAGTTGTAACATTTGAAGTAATAAGACAGGCTTAATTAAATCTCATATTTCAGGACATTGGCTAGTCTCTGTAGGGATCAGGAAGGATTTTCCCTTATCCATATACAGCGTTTCATAATTGGCCAGGTGCATTATGGGGTTATTGTCTTTCTCTAAATCCGAGGCAATGAATAAATGCCTCTGCTAGGAGTAGGATACTGGACTCGAGCTGTTGGCCTCATTTGGCATGGCAGATAGTGTGTTCCCTTAAATTTTCAGTTATCTTCCGTGTGATTTTTATTGCGATTCTTACTGTATTTGACATTTTTCCTAATGCCTAGCTCGTGCATGCAGCCAATGGCATGAGAATCTCAGCTTTCACCAGGACACATTTTTAGCATGCCTATGGGTACAGAAAGGTTTGTAAACAACACCAAAACTTCAGAAACAAAGAAAACCTAGGCCATATTCTACTGCATTGTATATTGCACTGGCTGCCAACACTGTCTTTGCTTGTCCCAACTCTGAGCAACTAGGTAATCCATACATTGTCTTGTAATGAAAACAAATGAATAAAATGGCATAATGCTCCTGATCTTTGTGAAGTGGTCTGAGAGATGGTAAGAAGTTGTTTTTATGACTGCATATTCCTAGTGGCTGTGCTAGTTGTGACTGCAAAGTTGTTTCTAGCCTAACACTCAGGTTCACATACTTAGAAGTCTGGAAAACTTTAATCTTTGGGGATGTTGGAGAGGAGAATTGAGGCCCAACGCTAGACATGTATACCTGTGTGTATGTATACCTGCTTAACTTCTACCTGGCATATGATCCAGCTTTCCCGGTGACTCATGTTGCTGTAGGGATCTCCCAACTTCTCAAAGTCCTAATGTTTATGACAGGTCTCATAAGGGAGGCAGGTATCTGAAATGGTGGCTCGGGTGATGTAGGACTGACACATGAAGAGTTGGGACTTGGCTGGGCTGTGCCTCCAGGTGTGTTGTGTTCTCCTAGTGCAAAATGCTGAGTGCACCGGTTGAGAGCTTATCTACCACTGAGTACAAGATGCATCTGTCAGGCACACGTTTCTGGGTAAAGAAACAGAATCTCCTTAGTTCTGTAGCCCCTGCGCTGGGGCAGCTGCCTGTTGTATCCCTCAACCAGTACCAGGGATTGGAAAGGCAGGAGAGTGTGGAAGAGGGTCAGAGAAAACTTGACTAGTCTGTTGTATCTTGCCAAGTTGAATAAAGCATGTTAAAAGCCACCTAATTCCTGTGCTATATTTCTATAGAAAGCAGAAGATTGCTTCAATTAAAAGACCTTTCTTTGAAAGACTTTTCCCTAAAATCCTTCATAAAGGAGCATTTACAAATGATTAAGCTAGTTACTAACTGTCACTGTATCGCTGTTAGTAACTGTCACTGTAACAATGTAATCATTGTTCACACTGAACTAGGGGTAAAAATATATACTAGCCATTTCTTAAATAAAGAAGGACCAATCCCCACCCTGGAGAGCTTACAGTTACTGCCTAGCATATGTCTCCTGTGATGCAAGGAGTATGAGGATGGTCCCCAAAGAGTTTAGTGTGGAAGCTTGTGATAATGTTTTAATAATATGGACTTCATGGAGAAATTCAGCTTTCTTCGCAATAATTAATGCTTGCAAAAGGTTTAATGTGTATTTATTGAGTATGTTGTGATACTGGCACATGAGCAGAATAATAAGGGGATGTGTATGCATGAAGGGGTTCTCACTTGCAAGTTGACTTTTTTTTTAATGCTGAACAATAAGGTTTATTCTAAATTAAAATAAGAAGATGGGTTATTCCTCCAGAGTGATGGCGGTAAAAAATTTAATTTGTGTTGTATTAGATTTCCTCTCACCTGTTTGCAAGACAATGCCATGGTGAAACGTTTAAGTTCTGTGGAGAAATCAAAACCGTACTGTTTGCTTGGTACCTGGAGGTCTTTGTAAAGTGAATTTTAATATATGATTTTTTTTGTGTGTGTGTAATTTGCAGAGGCATGTCTGATGTACATATGCATCTGTGTATTAGACAAATTATTTGCTTATAAGTGAAAGTAAGTGAAGAAAAAACACTAATGAAATCCAGAGCCAGTGCAAAATGGTTTCGGTTTCTTGGACAGGGCACTTTGATGTGAATCATCGTATTTTCACTGTTAGAAAAACCTGAGTGGTTTTACCTCAGGGTAACAAGGGTACGTGTCAACTGTCTAAATATGAAAATGCAGGGAAGGCAACATGCGCTACTCTTACCATGAGGTAAACTCCCTCAGGTCGACCCCAGGCAGCGGTACTACACTCTTCTTGGCAAGTCACCATATGGTAGAACTTGTCGTGCCTCATCTTCACTATTTTTTCACCCTGAGGTAGCTGACGTGCACGTTAGTTACCCTGAGGTAAAAATGCCGCCTCTTTATCAGCAAGCACCAGCCCTTGGATGTGTACGTGCAGGCCAACACCACGTTGCCTTCCCCTGCCCAGGAATGACATTCAGCCTTTACCTTTGCTCGCCCCTTCTCTTTCTTCCTCTCCCATGCTTTTCACTACACAGAGTAAGTCCAGCTTCCATCGTTACTTCATTTTGGCCAGTTTTTGGAGCAAACCTGCCTTGTAAAAATTTTGCAGGCTGTCAGGGGCCAGCTGCTCATTTTCTTGGGCTTTCCCTGAGGCCTCGATACAGCGCCTGGAGGAGTGCACCCCTGTGCGATGCTTCAGTGGCCGCCTCCCGCCAAGCCTTGCAGTGCGAGGCCCTCCGACTGCCGCTGACAGCAGTTTGTGCAGTGAGCAGCCCTTCGAGGAGCCGCTACCCAGTGAAGGATTTACGGAGTGTTTTTGCAGGAAAGAGAGCCTTGTATCAGCAGGGTTTGAGGGGCACAGATAGTAAGGACAGACCTTTTTACTAATTTGACAAAGATGTCATACTACTGGAAGTCACCACTTGGTGCTGCTTCCGTGGCCCCAAGGGCACTGTGGGCACTGAGGGCTCCTCCTATCATCCTTGTTGTCTCCATGCTACTGTCCCATCTACTGCTTCTTCAGAAATTTCAGCCTGCTGCTTCCTTATGCGTGGAGTATCCCCCTTTTCATCTCTGCCAGGAAGGAGAGACTGCCTATGCCTCTTCTCTCTCTCTCTCTCTCTCTTATTTGCTGGAGGTCCATTTTTGTTCCTCTGCTAGGAGCTAGGAATACACTTTTCCTTCCCACCAGTCTTATCTCTCAGATAGAGCAAAAAGAAGTAAATTATTCGGTTGCCCAGATTTTAACTGTAATGGTGAGGGGTGAGGAGCAGAGCTGGTGTAGATAGTGTGTTAATAGCAACTGTTATTTTTCTTTTCAGAGTAAATTGCAGAGGGAAATGAAGTTATTGGTTTGGCTAGTGAGAGGCAAGTGATTTCCTGCATCCTGCACTTTTCTCTTTGGGTGAACAGATTGTCAAAGTCAAATGCTCTGTGAACTTCTCCTGAACATCCAGCTTGCCTGAATATGACATTCAGAAGTTCCCATAATACAGGAAGACAGATGAATGCCCTTGAGCTGCAAGTAAGACCTTGCTTGACTCAGAAAACTAATGTCACTTTCTTGATGTCATTATTGAAGGTAGCATTATACTTCTGTGTATCTGAACATGACAGCAGTTACAGCATGGATAAATGCTTATAATCGGCTGTGATGATGTTTATTTTAGAACTTGAGTGAATCACTGTAAAGCTTCTTGCTGAACGATTTTATCGGCAAGAACTGTTGCCTTGAAGCTATGTAACCTTGCAGAGAAGCGGAAAATGATGTGGCTCTAAGGCATCATGACACCTTAAATACATTCTGTATTCTAGGTATTGAGAACATCTTAGTTTAGCTGGTTTTGATGAGTGTCCTGGGAAACTTTTCTGTGTGCTTGTGAAATACTCTTTTTCACTTCTGTCCTAATTTTCCTTCCCCTTGTGCGAAGTTGTGTTTTCCTACCTCTTCTTTCTCTTCAACTCAAAATGTCTAGTGTTCCCCTTTGAGATATCTCTGCCACCAATCTAAGTTCATGCTATTTTGTTATGTGCATTCCTCTTCTTGAATATTGATCATTGTCTTCTCTTACTATAAAGCTTCAGCAGAAAAGAGCCAGCTAATTCTGATTACCGCTGTTTGACTCGCTAGATGTGACTCTGAGCTCTGTTAAACCTGTCCAAGATCAAACTCTTGATTTGTTTGTGTGTTCAGACTTCTTATCCTCGGTCCTGTGAGTGATCTCTTCATGTGGGTGGCCTGTGTGCTAAAAGGCTGGGCCTTGCATTTTTCTAGCCAAGTCACGTGTGTACCTCTGGAATCTCAGAAATTTTCCACTTGATAGAAGAAGGGGACATCAGAAGCACTGGTATAAATACTTTCAAATATAGGGTGAGAGAATGTTAATATCCTACTTTCCTTCCCACTCTCAGAAAATGCTGGTCTATGAATGTATATGTCTTTGAAATTCCGGTTTGGCATACTAGTATATCTAGGCTTGTTTGGACCAGGGATTACTTGTCCATCAGTGGAAATGGCACTAGGGCATGGATAGCTAAAAGAGGTAACTTTAAACTCTCATCAGTTACATCGGAATTCTTTTTCTTTGGTGAATTTGGAATTGGCCCTTGTATCATGATTAGTGTTTCCTGACTTTTGGATTGCTGTGACAGGACTTCTTCCCCTTAGAAATGGGTATTTTAAAGGTTCAATAGCTCTATGTATTGGACTGAATAATGTGTGGTTTCCTCAGATTATGATCTAACTCACTGTTTCCGACGTAAGTTCAGGCTTATATAGTTAGACACCCTCCTCAGCAAAAACAAAATACCATTTGCAGGTAAGAGAAATAGGAAGATTTCCTTGCCTTTAAGAAGAACATTTTCAGATTTTTCACAAGTCAATAAGAGTTTACAGTTCTGTGAAAAAAACAACTTATATGAAGGCTTCTGTAAGTAATATGATGGGTCAGTAAAGGTCCTCACAGGAGGCAATAAGTGGTGACAAGTATCTGCAGGTGAAAGCCAAGTAGATAAATATAAGGTACTTTGGCACCTGTTTTCTTATCTAACCTTTTAAGATTGTCATTAACAGTTTCCTGTTTATCCTTCAGTTAAAATCTCTGCCTCACCTTGAAGAAGCCGATTGTTCTGTGGGAAGACTCATTATGAACTGCATCTCGCTCCATCCCAGCAAGTGGGCAGTCAGCCTGAGGTTTTATTCCCAGTTCTGGATTGGACTGCTGCTTTATGTAACAAAATGTTGTTGAAGCCTGGTATCTTTGGCCATTAGAACTTACTTGTTTTAAAGCTAAAAGTTGTATGGTTTTCCTTTTTTTTTTTTTTTTTTCCTTCTTTTTTCCTGTTTCTTTTTTGGTCCTGTTTTAAGATTAAAACCATCAGATATCTCATGGGGTTTATGGTTAGCTTATGCTATACAAAATTACACACAGTAAGAAATCTGGGGACTTCTCTCTCTTGCTTCAGTGACTCCAACAGCTTGCCTAGCAGTCCTACAGTGACATGCTGTAAGGGTCAGGGGTTTGGAGCAGAGCCAGAAGTGGTGTTAGGAAGCAGAGTTCCTTATGACTCTGTCAGCTTTCTTTTTTCTTTCTTTCTTTTTCTTTTTTTTTCTTTTTTTTTTTTTTTTGCCCAGCACAGGTAGCAAAAGCAGCATGTCTGAAGGTGTTTCCTTGTCTCTTGTCTTGGCTGCCCACTTTTTTCTCCCCCCGTTCAGGGAGAGTGGGTAAGAGATGTTTGCCTGTGCCCAGCAGCTCTGCAGGTGTCTGTCCCTCTGAAAGAGTCCCAGTGGTGTGGGCGTGCTGGAAAGAAAAATCCCCAGTGACTTCACCCAGCTTGGCTTGTGGTAGTTACTCACAATGAGGTCATTTTTTTTTTTTTTTTAAGCTCTGCATGTTTAATGCTACATCTGGGTTTTTGCATATGAGTGAAACTGCAGCTCTGGGACTGATTCAGGGAGTTTTCTCTGCAGAGTAGTTTTGGTGAGTAAATACAGATAAGAGGAAGCTGGGTTAATCCAATAACTTCTCCCTCAAGGGCAGGTGCAGCAAGGTGGCTCAAGGTACAGAACAGAGGAAATGCCTTGTTGACACAGGTGATCAGAGCAAAGTGGTCAAAATTGATCTAATAGTGTTAGTTTGCAATGCAAAGCCCTGTTGTCTCAAGGCTGCTAATTTCACCTCTCCATAGCATATCTCTGTTCTTTAACCTCCATTTGGTCAGGCATCCTTTTGTGGGTGAGTTCACAGTTCCTCTTCATGATCTTGCAGTAGCTGCATTGCTGCAGTGCAGCCTGGCTTGCGCCATGTTAACCTATGAGAATTATTAAAATAAACTCTGAGTCATACTTGAGCCATACAGGGGATAAGATGGTTATCAAGGTTTATTTTTTCTTATAATTAGGTCTTTTAAACATTGCCTCATTAGATATCTTCTGTAACTGTTGGAAAAGTCCTCAGGGGGCTAGTGGTTGTTTGTTTTCAAGGGAAGTTCATGTAATAAATGGCATACAGAAACTCGCCAGTCTGTGAAGATTTTTTTTTTTAGTGACAATTAACCAGACATTTTTCTTAAATCCTTAGTTCTTGTTCTGAATTCTCTCCAGCCTTTCCACGGTAATTACAGCTCTGGTGTATAGCAAGTAAGAACATAACATTAGTACTGCCCATTCACAAATGGAAGAAGGGAGAACTGCATTAAGAGCCCATCAGATAGGGAGGTAAGAGGCTGCTTAGGTTTGGATGGAGCCCCTTCTGAGTTTGGCAAGCTGGACTGGAGCAACTTGGCCCAGACTGAGCTCTTATTCCTGCAGCACTACTGCATTTTTAATGGCTCTGAGCAACTCCTTCCCATTGTGCCCATGAATGTTTAGCACCCAGGGTTTCAGGCATGGCCAGTCTTTGTCTTCTGCGGTGTTCCTCTGCCCTCTTTGTGTTTAAGGGGCTGCGTGGGAAGTAGGCCTTATGTGCTTTCCATTACTCTGCATTAGCTTGAGCTGTTCCCTCCCTCTCTCCTCCCTTGATCACGTCCCTGGCCCCTGGCTCACTCCCATTTTTCAGTACCTCTACCTGATAACACCTGATAAGTGCTGTTCAGATATGTTTCTGGGAGGTGTAGCAAAATATCCTAGGAGACATAGTTCTTTCTTTAGTCATCCTTTCTTCTAACCTCAGTCAGGAAATCTCACTCTTCAAATTCTGCTTCTCCAGTGGTCACCGCTGTTCTCTCCTCCTCCTGCCTCTGCCTTCACTTCCTCTTCAAAAACAGGAATAACTGGCTTGCTGCTCCCTCTCAGAGCTTGTTGACCATTGGGTGTGTGGGGCACCGCACATGAAGTAGGAACTGCTCTGAAAGAGAAAAAGGGATGTTGCTGATACTCTGAGACATACCTCTGCAGTTCTGCTTCCACTGTCAAATTATCTCTAACTGCCACAAGTTTTAGGTGAGGTGGTTAGATAAAGCTAACTGAATAATATAATCTCTCTAGTGATGGTTTCTACAGTCAAACGTTGCAAGTTTTTTCCATTTGCTTCTTTGTCCTTTTCCCTCTGTAGGCCACTAATGTTTTGTTTGCTAACGGTCAGATATCTGGGAGGTATTGGAAACATTGGTGAATCTGGAATGCTCACAAATTTTAGTGGAAATGACTTTTTGTCTGCAAAGCTGTGCCGAAGGCACATTATTTAATATTTGTCAGTTATTCTCCTCCATTCAAAAATTTCGGTCGTCAGGGACGAGAAGGAAACAGTGTGTGATGTAAGTGATTGGTCTCATGTCAGGAACAACAGGTAAGGAGGAGAGTGACTGTTAGGCTAGGAGTTCTTTCTCTGTATGATATGATGGACTGTTATGTGAACATTTCTGGAAAATAGGGATTGATCTGTGATTAGTCTGCACACAGGAAGAAAAAGGGGTTAATTAACAACAAACATGAAATGTGGAATGAATAATTTGACTAGTTGTTGCCACAGATTAGCTGTATTTTCAGATTCGGAGACCATTTGGAAAGGTTAAAGCTAGGAGGAGTTCTGGAATAGACTGCATCAGCAAACTGGTACATTATTTACTCTGGCAAGGTTTTCAGCGGTAGGGAAAGCTATTCCAGGAGGTGTTAGTCTGGGCATGGTCAGCACTGGCTCAGAGTTTGTATAAAATGCAGATTCAGGAGATTATTGGGCATAGAAACAGACTTTAAGAATTTTAAGGCACCTAAGAATGTTCAGCCTGTTTGATTATTCAATCTGCTGAAACGCTCTGTACTTCTCTCTGGAAAAGGGAAATTGGCTTGTGCTATGGAATGACTAACAAATTGTCTCTAAGGACTGGCCAGTTAGGTAGGAAAAAGTTATTTACCTTAAAAGCACAACATTTTTTTACATTTATTCAAGATACTAATAATAAACCTTCTGTGGAGCTCTGCTGTCTGTTCATAACTGCGGTCATCCCTTCTCCACAATATGACTGCATGTTAGCGTTTGTCATTTCACCCAAACTACTCATTCACTAAAACTAACAATTTGGCTGTCAGATCTCTCATGGGAGGCTTGGACATGAATCTTGGAAGAGGTTTTGGGCCCATGCCACAAGTCATGGGAACTGTGGAAGGAAATTATTATATGCAACATTTGTTTTATAGTAAACTGCATACTGTCCTAGAATCAGGCCCCTGCTTTACGTTCTTAAAAGGCAAGCTGAGGAGTTCTAACTCAGATGAAATTCTCCTTGCAGTTGGGAAATTTGGCTGTCCCGAACATAATCTGGGTTTTCACTTGGCTTCTTTTTTTATGGGTTGTTTTATTCTTATATGGTCTTCCTCTTCAGAGTAAAGCTTATTCTTTCACATTAAAAAGTTGCCTTGATTCCCTGAGTGGCTGGTCAGTTCTCTTTTGGTGTTTATTTCTCCTCTCTTTCTTATAGTTGAAGATATTTGGGTAGCTACCTCACTTCACATTCTGGTCCACGCTCCCCCCGTCCCTGCTAGGGCCGTGTGATGGAAGCAGGAGGCTCTCACAATCTGACAGGGGAGGCAGGGGATCTGTTCATGAACACATTTCACGTACAGAGTAACGTTTGTCCACAGCTCGGTTTAGAGCAAAGGCTTTAGCAGGAGTGCTAGCAGTGCTCGACGCAACTCCGGCACTGCGAGAGAGCGGGGGCTTGGCAGGTTTCCTGTGAGGCAGCAGAGGATGTGTCTCTTAGAGCAAGTGCTTGCAGGAACATGGTGGGGAGCTGTGGGTTAGTTGTTCTTGTTCTGCTTCCTTGTAAATGTGCTCTGAATACGTGGGCAATACCTGGGGTTAGCCCCAAACTGTATGTGGCTGTTCATGCTTTGCTATAGGTGCCATCTGCACATCCATGTTTCATGTAGGATATTTATAAAAATGAAAATCGTGGAGTCTGTGAATGTCAGGGTGGCAGTGACAAATGGTCAGTCTTATTGATATATCCTGAAATTGGAAGATGATCATTTCAATTTTCTGATTTAAAAATACAGTAATTGGGTATAAAAGAATAAAGGAAATGAGAAATAAATGCAAATAAGGGATGGAACATTTCCTTGACCATAGGCCAGCCTCACTCCTTTGCAGCCTGGAAGAGTGTACTTATTCTCCTGGGCTTAGACAAGATAGCATTTGCTAAAGGCTAGATTTTAATACATAGGAGGATGCAGGAGGTGAGGACGTTCAGTGTGTCACATAGAGAAGCCAGCTGAAGAGCCAATGGACTCAGCTCCAACAGAACCCATTTGCCGTGTGGCTGTCCACTGGGAGTAACTCACTGGTGGAAAAAGTAGACTGATAAACCCCGTGCACTGATTTCCAAACTGCAGTAATTTCACTAGCATGCTTAAAAAAAGAAAATCCTTGGCAGAGGGCATCAAATCTTCCAAAGAGATAACAGGTTCAGTCTGCAAAAATGTATTGTCTGCAGTATCTCAGGTAAGATTTCATGTAAGAAAATAGTATGTGGGAAGAAGAATTCTTAAATGAGCCTCATAGAATCAACATGGCATTTTATTACTTTGTAGAGCCTGCTTTTATATGTGAAAAATAATTAAAAGAGGAATACAATTAAGCAGAAGTTAACTAAGGCTGGATATATTCACCATAGGAAGTGATGATATCTTGGGCTTAACAAAAACCAAGCTGTCATGCTCATCCAAATGGTATTCTGGGAAATGTACTGAGCCTAAAAGAGCTAATATTCCATTTGAAAGGAATAAAAGGTACTATTTTGGATTAAATTCTTTGCTGAACAGAGTTGAATGGTGAAACCAAGCTTTTCCATCAAGATATATTAGATAGAATTCATACTCCACCAAATGAGACCTTTACGCTTCCACCTGCATATTATGGCTCTAATAAACACGTTATCAGCTCATGAAAATGATGGCAAACAGGTGACTGGAGGATTTGATAAGTCAGCAGCAAAGATTAACAGATTTTTCTCAGGGAAAAGCTATGAGAGATTCCCTTATTTAAAACAATTGCAGCATGTGAATTTACTGCACTTAAATCATTACTGGCAATTAGTATGTGTCAGAAAGGTTGCAGCTGGCTCCAATTACAGGTAGGGCTTTTAGAAGCTGAACTTAATTGTATGTGTGATAGCAAAAGGCTGAGCAATGCATACCAGCATAATGGAACTCCCAGTGCAGAAAAGAGGGCAAGATGTTATGATCTGGGACTTGATTATTTTAACTAGGCCTAGTCCCTGCCTCCTGGGAAATAGATGTAGGAGAAAATTGCTGGGAATGCAGCAGAGTTCACCTTACTGAGTTTCTCTGAGTGGGGAAGGGCTTAAAACTATGCAATATATGCAATATTTCCCATTCATTTCTCTGCAGTAGGTTTGCCTGATTTATGGTCTTGCAAGTTAGAGCCAAAGCTTGCTGAACAATTCATCCAGCTTGAGGCCTGCTCCTTCCTGTCTCAAAGTGCCCCCATGCAGCTGCAGGCAGGGATTGATTTGGAGGCTGCCTGGGACTTTTGCTGGGGCATTCCTTGTATAATTGCCACATGCAACTAACTCTTTCCCTGCTGCATGTTGGCAGCAGGTTAGACTTTGTGTGGGCTCATTAGCTTACTGCCATCTGCTTGGGATGCTTCTGTGCTAGTCATGTGTCAGGATCACTCTCAGTTGTGTGATGGAGTTACGGCCATGCATCTCCACCCTGGTCATGGACCGAGGGGATCTTTCTTTTTTGTCATTCCAGTTATCTCTCTAGTTGTATGAGTGCATTTCTTGCCATGTGGCAAAATAGTGATGTTTTGAATAGATGACTAGGATGTGTTTGATCATATGGTAGGAAAGGAGATCGTGGTACATTGGCTGCCTTTACCTACTTCCATAAGAATCAATGGGGTCCACCTTGCCAGAGAAATTTGGCTCCAGTGATTCTGAAGTTTCAGTTATGTCATGGATTAGTATCACCTCATGAGCTGTATTGTTCTGGCTAACCCCTGTGCCCTCTTTAAGGAGTCTTGAAAGTGCAGAGGGTAAGTGTTAATATTTCCATTGAAGGACTTTATGCCATATGCTATGTATAAACCTGGTGTGTATCCCTATGCCAAGATGGTGCCCTCAGCTGGAGCCAGAGTTTACTGCTGGCTTGTGGAGGGGCTTGTGTACATTTAGTGGAAGGAGGCAGCAAAGATGCACCTTATTTTCCCTCTCCCTCCCTTTGTGGAATCTCTGCTGGAAGAGAGAGACCAAACCTTCATGATCCATGTACCACTGATTTTTCAGCTTCCTTTCTCCAATGGCAAAGTTGCATCCAGCCTATTACATTTTGAAATATTTTGTTGGACAATTTCATTTGTACTCTACTTTCAGTTGATCTTATTCATGAGCTTTGCTATGACTATATTTGTGTCTCCCTATTCATTAGCCAGCAAGCAACGCCTTTGTGGGCAGAAGGCAGGCCTTCTGCAGCACGCTTGTACTTGGGCTGATGCATGGAGCGCAAGCATCCTATTGATTCTTTGTATTGCTCATAAACCCATGTTTGATCAGCAGAACATCTACCATGAAACTCATTAGGGCTGCTGTTTTGGGAAAGCAGGGTGATGTTTCACATACCATGTGCTAATGTAAAAAGGATGCCATGCTTGTAAAACTAAACTGAAACTTTGTTACAGAAGCATTAAACATTCCAGCAGTGCAAACGCAAATTGACTTTTCAGTAATTCCTCCAAAATCTTCCTTTCTACAACCTTTCTACTTAGCTCCAAGTTCCACAAATGTTGCTATAATGTTGATAATCCATTTTAAATCCCTAGCACTTTCTCTAGGATTTTGAGATGATAATGATTATAATCATAAAGTAATGTCGGGGACCTGGGAAGAGAGAACCTGTGATTTGCAAACTATTCCTACGTTGAAGCACTTTTCTTTGTATCAGCATCAACATAGGTACTTACTGTTGTGTGATCAGCTGGGGTAGTTATTTGAAAAAAAATATTATTTTGTTGTCTGAAGCCTTTGCAAACAAGAACACTGCTGTCTCTCTTGCTGTGATTTGTTCAAAAGAAGCATACCCATTTTGACAGAAATTTATGCTTCTTCTATAAGAAATGATCTGTCATTAATTCAGTAGCTAATGACCTGTTCTGCCCCATTTATTACAGTTCACAGAGTGCCCATAGTATTGTGGGGCCTGCAGTTGGAGTTCCTAGGCAGTACTGCATTGGAAATTAATAATTTCTATGTAGCAGGGGCCCCTCTAGCCTCACATCAACTAGGTGGTTCGCTGTTTGTTACTGTCAATTCCTGAGCTCAGAAGTGCTTACATAGGAGACAGAGAGCCAAAAGAAACTTCAAATATGTTAAAGCAACATATGCTACATCCCTTTTCCCTCCTTTGTCTCTTCTCTCAGTGTCCCAAGATAGAGGCCTGTTGTATGTGCTAGAGGCCGCAGACACGTCGTGTTTGGGGCACTTAGAGCTGTACAGCAAAATGAAGGGGTTGGAGAATTTAAATTCCTTGTTCATGTGTTGCATGAATATCTGAATTCATAGAGAGGGTGATCTGTATTAGCCATTATTGGTGCTAGACTTAATATTTTATTCTGTGTGTTTAACTGTGCACAGAGAGCTGAAATTCAGCATTACTGGGCCCAGGCGTGAGCTGTGGAAAATGGGAAAGGTAATGAACGGTGTTTGTCAGGCATGCATGCCCCTCTCACTGTCTCCCGGAGGCCACCAGAGGGTTAGTGCCCTGCTGTTCGGGGTACAGGAGGGCCATGGCGCTGTCTCGTGGTTGCCTCTCCAAGTGCCCTGTCGGCTTTGTTGCAGCGTTGGACCCCGGAGGGGTGTGAGGTGCCTCTGCTAGACCTCTTGGTGGTAGATTCAGCGTGTTGCCAACTCCATGTAATTCTTGCTGCTCTCCACATGTGCCAGAGCATGGTGGCTCCTTTTATTTTTTTTCAGTGAAAGCAGCGATGCTCCTCTTATCAAGTAATGGCAGGGATGATTTTGCCTTCTCAGAAAGAAAGCATTAGCTTTCTTAATGCAAATTCAAGTGAAGGCAACACTTTTCTCAAAGGAAACTGCAATGGGCTATGCAAGAAAGTTCATGTCATGAGAAAACCAGGCTGCTAATGGGCTGCCCTGCATCTTGCTGGCCACATATTCTGACTCCAAGAACTGTATAGGTGTCTTATAATTATACTTCCATAGTTGAATACCTGCTCACTTTGTAGGAGCACCCTCTATTATAGGTCAATTCACTGTGAAGAACGGAGGTTGCAGATAGATTCCTTTCCTGTAGTGGATTTTTTAATGGAAAAAGGGGAAATTTTTAGAAACTCTGGGGGAAGTAAATCTAACCTCATACATTGGCAATATTCTTTCACGTGGAGGACTCCAGCAATCTGTTCTGTTCTCCTACTGCTCATTCACTAGATGAACATCAAAGCAAAGCAGTACAAGGGACTTTATAACACGTAGTAGCATTGGCTGTGCAGATATGTTGGAGACTTTTGGTGAGATTAGGGGTCCTGGAGGAGGTTTTTGTACTTCTGCTTGCTGCTCTGACTTTGTGTCCTGGGGTATGGCATTTTACCTGTCAGTGCCTCTAAACAGCATGCCATAAAATAGCCATAGGAGTAACAATATCTAGAGGTGTTATGGCATATGAGAACTGCAGACGTGTAAAATTACCTGCAAGTCCTTCAAGGAAAAGCACTCTCTAAATATAAATTATTGTTATTATTATTATTGTCTTTGATTTGAATCCTTTTATGGCCCTGAAAAGTGTATACCAACAAGGAGAGCTTTTTTTCTCTGCAGCAATCCTAGCTCTGTGAAGCTACTCTCAGTTCTAGCGATTCAAAACTCCTTACATGGCCCTTCTTCCTCTCCCTCGCCCACCCCCAATTGAGACTGTTTAAAATAACTTTATTTCTAACAGTTTGCAGCACCTCCGTGATTATAGCTTGTGTGCGAAAAGGAAAAAGCTTTAAAACATGACTTGGCTGGACTGTAATCCTTTCTGAAAAATGAGTGCTCCAGTCACAAGGCACTAGGATGGTGGGGCTCTGCGAACACCACTGGCTATTGCAAAACTGGTTATAAAACTGAAGAGCTAGTAATACTTGAGGTCACTTTATCTTAATGTCTGTTTGTCTTTTCTTTTTTTTTGGCCTCACCAAAGATGGCAGAAACCAATGGGATTCTTATTTGCAAAGAAGCCCCCTGTGCTTTCGTTTTGCTTTTAATAGCCCCATCTTTTGCCCCTTTGTGCCTCAAGCAGTGCTAGCATGGGGTACCCCTAATTGCCCAGGTGGCATTTTGAAAGCCATGGGGTCTCTTTAAAAACTTGTCTAGTGAAAAAGCTGTTTCTTATTTGCCCAGATTTGTTGTCCCCCTGTGTGGGAGGCAGTCCCTATTTTGTTTTCTCCACTGCCATTCTCATCCCCCATATTTCCTTTACAATGTCTTCTCTGTGTTTGGGCATCAATAGCTGGGCTTCACTCTCCTCGGGGCTCCGACTGGTGGGGATTTGCCTTAACAGCCAGCCCTTTCGAAGCAGGGCTTTCTCTAAGACCTCTCTCTCCCTTGGGAGTAGCTGTCAGCCCACACAGCTTGTGCCGAACAAGGGAATATTTGAAGGTTTTACTTAACTCACTTTCACATTTTTTCACAGATTAGTATTTTTTTAAACCCCGTTATGTTGTTTTAATTGAGTCTTGCCACCAAAACAAATGAACATTGTGTCACCACATCTCAGTTCCTTTCATATGACCGCAGCTAGGAGAGTTTGGAGACGGTGCTACCTGCAGAAATGTTGAAACCGATGCTATGTATAATCTTGATGGATTACATTCAAGTTACTCCGTACATAAATCTGGTCACACCAGAACAAGAACTGTGGAAACTATATAGCATTAGTGTATACTCATTACATTCCTCCTTTCACAGCCTCCAGGCTGTCAGGCTGGCAAGGGGGTGGGGAACTTCGAGTAATGAGGAGTTAGATTTAAACATTTTACTAAAAATCATTGCAGTTCTTCATCAAAAGGGCAGTGCCCTTAAAAGCAGTGCCTCTGTCATGTAAAATGGTTGCTAAGAAATAATGACTTCTACATTTCTTGTCTTTTTATCAGTTGCAAAGAAATTTTCCTCATTTTGTAAGTTTATAGAAAATGGAAAGATTTAAAAAACACCTTGCAAACTGCATTTAAAATGTATAGTACAGCCTGTGTTCCCTTTGAAACAAATCTTCTACTGATTTTATCAGGAGCAGTATAAAGCCCTGAAAAGATAAGTAATGTTTTTCTTCCTCATGTGTCACTGAGTTCTTCCCTGAATTGTACCTGTTATATCTATACAAGCATACACTAAGGACTGAATTTGGCCCTACAGTTGACATTTTGCTCATGCAGTTCATGGAAACTTAACTAAAAGTGCCTATCTGGCCCACAAAGTGGGGATGAATACAGAATAGGTAACCATGCAAGGTAGAATATCTCCCTCCATGACTGCAGTGAGGCTGGATTAGAAGATCAGTACCTGGATCGACACTTTCGAACTGCAGTGCCTTGTGTTGGCACTGCACTTTCTCATATTGCTGTCCTTTCTGAGCTGCTGAGCACTGACTCCTCACAGTCCAGCCCTCGGAGGTGGTCAACACCTCTAAAAAATCCTTCTCTCTTTTTTAGATGATTAAGTGTGAATTTAATCATCTAACTTAAGTCCCAAATTTGAAATTTTTGCTGAGAAGCCCTGACTGGTTCAGGAATAAAATGCCATCTTAAGCCTGCTATTTTTCAGAGAAGGATGGTGCATTAACAGCTAGCTCAAAAGGAGGGAATTTCCTTTCCGGGAAGAATGAACAGGCAGGTCTGTTGCTGATCATCAAGTCTGTGGTTTGCTTAACTGTTTTTCATGTGCCGAAGGCACTAGCTGGTGATAGGGATACCAGGTTCCATTGCCAGCAGCATACTGATGGCACTAGGGCATATATCTTATTTCCTACAGCTGCACACACTGCCAGCACCCAGATTTCACAATGCCTGGGACACAACCTCTGGGATGAAGGGGAGTGGCTTCTAACTGAATTCGGGCAATGTCAGAGGCTGCAAGAAGAGGCAGCCTTCTGGAGAAGGGGAAGCCACCAAGCTGCAGAGATCTGTCTCCTGCCTTTCATTTACAAAGCCTGTTGGCCTTGCTGGGCTTATTATTGGCATCAAGTGCCCTAAAATGCCTCTTTTGCAACTCTAGATATTTTTTTGACTTTGCATCTTCCACTTGGCTGGCACTTTGTCATAGTGCTTTGTGTACCTGTTACCTTCAGACTGAGTTACTGCAGTTGAAGATGGGGATGGAAGCAGCTTGTGCAAATACAACACCTTTGTATCCTTGGAAAGATCAGCCACTATCACTCCCAATATCTTAACCTCCCTACTGGCTGCCAGGCTGTTGCTTGTGGTCTGGCTCATCAGTGCATTAGTCACCACCATCCGTGATTCACTATGGCCAAGCCTTCAAGGCCAGATCTTGCTTGTGAAAGCTACTGTTAAATCACGTTTATTCTGTGATGTGTGTGATTCATACATCGGTATTGGCATGCAGTTATGTTTCTGCCTCTGAGCTCAGCCATAGATCGCCTGTCAACATGCTGTTGTTATGTTAATGGTAGGTGCATGGCCTATCTATGTTGCTCATCATTCTGCTGAGGTTTGGTTTTAAGAAATGCTCTCCCTCCCTCACTTTAGCTAAAGCAAAGAACTCTATTGTATGAAAAGAAAGAAAATTTCACAGTCCCTTATAGACCTCAATGTGTAGAAATAAATAATATTTTATGTGCTAAATATCATGAAAAATTCTAGCGTATTCGTAAGCTTCATCTTTTAAAACTTTTGTGTTCCTTGATGCTCAAGTTTTGTATCCAGTCAAGAATAGTTATTTTCACTGCTGAGATGTTTAGGGGCTGCACTTTCTGGTGTGTGCTCTCTCACAGTGATCCACTTCCTTGGGCTCTTAAGCAGTTGGTTTGCTGCAAGGTATTGTAGCTGTTGTTATCCTTGAGAGTAACACACAGGTCATGGCTGATACATAAAACAAAACAGAAACTGTTAACCCCCCACTCAGTTCTGAGAGCTGGTGTTGTTAATCCTTGATCTTCACTGGGTGCTTGCAAACTTTATAGTGGGCTTCAAGGGTAGACTCTCTGGGTTTGTGGTTTTAACTAACAGGCCCCCATGCTATGGGATGCAGGTTGGGATATTGTTAGGACTGGAATTGCTGAACCCTTGTTATAATCCAATCCGGGATCATGTCTAAGATTTCACAGTCAACGTCAGGCTCCCTCAGATCAGGCACCTATGGAAGCCCAGGTTGGCAGCCACTGAAAAGACTGGCCTAGATGTGAAGACTGTTTCCAAGTATTTCTGATCCCTCACACTGACTGTATTCAATTCTGTGATGCTAATGTGGTCTGGGAAACACCTGGGAAACACAAGGCAAACACCTATCATGTTGCAAGACCATATGGGCAGATTCAGCCCTACCTAAATGTGGGGGCTGCACCCTCACAGAGCCTCTGCCATGTCACATCATGGGAATGGTGCTGTATCCCCTTGTGATGAGGAGAATAAAGTCCTTTTGTTGTCCACCCCCCAGTGAAATTGCATCTGTAGGATAGACTGTATTTATTATGTGTATATTGGAAAAACATAAAGAACTGTACGCATTTGTTTTCCATAGCATAACATATAACACTGTCTGGCTAATTGATAGAGTCTGCATGATGCTAGACTCGGTTTGAATTCTGAAATTTCAAGACATGAGAGTTTCTTTTGAATTCATTGAATGAGACAGACTGAATTTTGAACACATTTGAAGTGGTACCTAATTTCGTATCTGACCCCTGCAACATAAACGTGCATGATATGAAGGACATCTAATTTGTGACATGCCTCTGGGTACTTCATTCTGTGGGATAAATTGATAATGAGCTCAGTAGGCACACACAATGTGTTGTGTACCCAAATCAGAACAGATATGCAAGGATGGAAATGATGTTGAAGTGTGCAAAAGTTGAACAGATTCTCAGGCTTTTCCACATAGGCTTGAATGAATCCCTCGAAGCCCTGCCCCTTCTAATTTTAGTGAGAGAGATGGTGCTTTTGGAGGAATTTATAATTGCTGTTGATTTCTCTACTTGGAACTCACGTGACTAGTTTAAACAGCATCACAGTTCTAGTGTTCTTTTGCAAATCTTTGGAGGGCATTAAAGCATTGCAAGATAAATAATGCCTGACCCTGGGGGAGTTGAGACATGGGTTCAAGAAGTCTTATTTAGTCATTGTTTCTGTAACCCAGGGACAGCCACAGTCGTCATGTTCTGCACCTGGAATACTAGCTTGTCCAAGGTATAATATATTCCTTTCCATCTTCATGCCTTTCTATGGATCAGAGAGGAACTACAGGTATGAAGTGCATGTCTTCTCTAAAAAGATGCCTTTGTGTTTCCTGTCACTGCTGTGGTTGCCTGCTTCCCTGTGGGTCCTAGGATGTAGGAAAGGATTGTACTTCTCCAGGAAGTAGAACATCTAGTACTTCCTTTGCACCAGGCTAGGTTATGGAGAAAGTGATGTTAATTGGCTATTACTGTAATATGCTCTGTAATATGCTTAGTGCAAAAGCTGGCGTGTTTCTGAAATGGAAGGATAGTGCAGAAACTCGGTATGATTTTAATTCCCTGGTCTGCCACAGCCTCCCAGTGTGCCCTTAAGCAAGTTAGCTGGTGTCTGTGTGACTCAATTTCTTATTGTACAATTGAAATAAGGACACTTCCCTATCATCTTTGCATGGTAGGGTGAGAAGTGCATTAGAGACTGCAAAACATTTGTAGTCTGCAGTGTTCCAAGCCATATAAATAGCTAAGGTAAGTTTCCATGTTAAAATACATGAATAAACAATCTAACCAGAAGAGACTGACTCCCCCGTGAGGTGTTTCAGCCATTGCTTAGCCTGCCCCCGTGCCAGCATGCGCTACCACCCTGTATGTCACTATTAATAAACATTTCCCTTCCTGAAAGGATTAACTGAAGAAGCATTGCTTTACTCCATCTCTGACAATGCAGATTGGCTAAAATCTCTGGAAATGCTCATCAGAGAGGGTAAGCTTTGAGATGATGATAATACCTCGAAAGGGCCCACTAGTCAGAGGATGCTGCTGGTACTTATGCATTAACTGAAGATGGTCAGGGCTTCTGTACTGTCCTAGATCAACACACTTCATTGTAGTTCTCTGCATACTGCATCTTGCATCAGATCTGTCCTGTTAAATCAACGGAATTATTTAAGTAAATTATTTTTATTAATTTATTATATGAAAAATTTTAGCGCAAATCCCTTTGATGTGTGATATCCTAATCACACCCGCAGGGCATTAGCAGGCACAAGGCACATCTGAGTGTCTCTAATTCCCTAGTGGTGTGATTATATCTCATAATATTCACAACCCCCTGGAGCTTCTTTACTGGTATAAATAAATCAATTATTTAAGTCAAATACTTTGATCATTAGAAGCTGCCAGTGAGTGCTAGAACGCCTGAGCTGTGCAATTCACAAGGAGGGAGCCTGCTTCTCAAAATGCTGAGCAGCCGAGCAGAGTGCTACCAGCACTTCATTTCAATCTGCTTTATAAATTAGATTAGAAGTCAGTTTCCAATACTTCATCCTGGATAGCAAGGAAGGGAGAACTTTACAGGGGTGGAATTATGAGATATTGCTGCCAGCAGATCCTTTTATCATTTAACACTGCTGTCATAGGTTAAATATGAGCTACTGTTCATATTAACTAATAGCTATTATACAGAAAACTGACACAGGGATTCTGGCTAATGCACCATGAACCTGATTCACACACACTGCATCATATTAACTATTATTTGCACATATGGATGGAAAGGAGTTTTGAGTCACTTGGGATATATGGCAAATTAGCATTTTATATCGTATTAATGAAGTGCTAATTGCTCCTTGCAACCTTTTTTTTGTGCAAATTGAATGGGTCCTATTTGCATTGTCATGTAACTGCTGTATTACCTTGCAGCACTTTCATTATGAAGAGGCAGCACACAGTTCATCAAGGAAAAATATTAGTAATTGTGAGATAATTAGTTATGAAACTAATATTGTTTAAAGTAGAGCAGAAATACTGCAGTTGACTTTGGTTTAGCTTGGGAATATTTTTTATTAATAGGTTTTATAAAATAACTTTCATTTTGCATCCATTAAACTGACAAGATCTTTACAAACACAACTCCCTGCTCCAATATTTTCTTCTTCAGTTACTGTGTGGCAGGGTGTTTTGCATCTTCTAATGAAACATAACAAAAAACCTAAATAAGGGAGTTGTTTATTGCTGGCCATTTATCTATAAAATGAATCACAACGCTGGAACCCTTTGAAAGTGTGAAATAGGAAAATACATCTGAAGATGTTGAATTTATGGGTGCCCGTGAGTCTAACCAAACAGCAGCAAAGTCTGTAAAACAATGCAGGAAATGTTGGATATGTTATATAGTCTTAAAAATCATTTGCATTAAAAATCTTATGAACTATCACAGGTGAAATTCTCCGTAAGAGTGAAAGATAGTATGTAATATTTTCAGCCAGGACAGGTATTTGGGGGATAGGGAAGAGGTGGCAAAAACGATGCAGAAAATTGAAGAGGAATTTCCTGCTAACTCAGGGATGTTTTCACGATTGTGGAGTAAACGTGACTAATTTCTGAAGCCTTTATGGAGGAGGTGCCCAGATGAAATGACACAAATCTACATTACAGTATTTAAATGCTTTTGCCAAGGTAAAAGTAAGCTGAACTTAAGGTAGAATGGCCCCTTGCCAGTCATTTCATCCAGATTTAGGGCCTGCATCTTTTCCTTTTCAGTGAAGTACTGGATATGGACAGATTGCAAGTAACAGCCTAAGGCACTATGACAGCTTTACTGCTGTTGCATGGGCAACATGTTGTCTTTGGTTGGGAAATAGGCTGTGGACTTACGGAAATGTATGTTCAAATACATGTTTTCAGATATTTGTGTTATTAAAACAAAGGCTCCTAATGCAGATAGACTAGTATTTTAATTCTCTCTCTTTTTGCAATGTATGCATACAAATTTGTGTAAACATAGACCTATGTATTTATAAAAAAAGGTAGTATGAGCTTCCAAGAAAACTGAATGAAGAAATTGTGCATAATATAGTCTGTCACAGACTATATTCTCAAGTGTCTGCAGGGGAGGGGAATTAGGACTTGCACCTCAAACAGACATCCTGAATGCTTCATCCAGCTGTACAAACAATTGCACCGAATGTTGTCCCAGGTAGGCGTGAAGCAATGTAGCAAGTAAAGACCTTCTTGCTGACTTAGACCTAAGAGTGTTTCCGAACAAGCACAAGCAGCTCAGCATATTTTTCAGACCTGAAGTCTAGATAGGGCCCTATGCAGATTGCTTTGTTTTGCCCTGTATGTAATGCTGGCTTACTTGATGTAAAAAATGTGGATCATCTGGATTTCTGCTATATTCTGTCCACCCAGGGGCCAAACCAGAAATACCTGATTATGATGCTACTTGCATCCAGTCTATTCAGAAGTCAATGAATCTTATAGCGAGCTGGACAAAACTGGCTTTGTGACAGCATCTGCTTTTTCCCTTTGCAAAATGCTTTATACCCTGTCTATATAAGCTTAAAGTTGCTGAAGACCCTATGGGAGAAAATACTTTCCTTGTTTTCTTTTTTTCCTAAAAAATAGCTGGTAGTTCTTTCTATGGCATTTTGGGAGAGTTCAGTGGATGGCTGCAAGAATACAAATATTTTTTGTATAGGTAAAGTCTGAATACATCAGTAAAGTCTCACCTGACAGTGATGCATCAATGATTGCAGTATAAAGCATGGGTCAGGGCTGAATTTTGAATGGAGTTGCTAATTTTCTCAATAAATGTGGACTCTGCTAGGAATCGTTTACCATATGTCTGAAGATGAGCTCCTGGGTGTGGGCAGAAGAAAATGGTGATGTGGCAACCTCAAGGATTTTATGGGTTTATGTAAAACAAACAGCTGAGGTAGCATCAGGAGGTTATCAGAAGCCTGAGGAGATCCAAGAGCAAAGCCGTGGTGGAGAGAGATAGAAGAATCAGACGCACAGACATTCTTCCCTGCTGACAGGTAGGGCTGTGCTGTTATATCCCTCTGCTAGTCCAAACAGGTCCTGGAGAGGAGCTGAGCAGAAAAAGGAACTGCTGGTAAATGAGGAAGGCTGCATCTTGCTTCACAAGCCACTTCCTGTGTTACATGCTCATCTCTTTCCCAGACATTGCTGACAGGAATCCTTGCAGAGCTATGGAGAATTGTACTAGACTATGGAGCTTTGAAGCGCTAGTTAAAAGTGTAGCTGAAGCTACTGTCTACCAGAAGTCAGTGTTCGGTGTCCTGTGAGAACTGAATTCAGCTTCACTACTATTCCCTATGGTTACTTTACCTGCATGAAAAGCTGCCCCAAATATCCTTGACTGGCACATTTGTTTGCTGTTCCTACAGAAAAAAGGGCTTTTGAGTGAGTGGCAGGCAAAGCCAGCGTCTGTTGATGCTGAGAGATGTATCTTTTTTTTTTTTTTTTTTTTTTTTTTTTGTCAAAGAAGAAAGAATGCTGCCTTCTATGGCCTGATGAGTAAGAAGCTTTTCAGACATCTAAAATGAGTAATGTGAAAAATTAATAGTTTGGAGTCCAAAGCAAAGTTTGTGTGACCTCGGAAGGAGAGGGAGAGAGAGAAAGAGTGTCTTGAAGGGAATGAGAAGAATCCAAAAATATTGATTTCAATTTGTCATGGGAGGGAGCAGGAGAAACAACCCATTGGAACAAGTTCCTGAAACTTCCCACTAGCTGGAATGTCTAAGAGCAGAATAAAAACAAACAGTTCTATATGGTTTGCCTTCCCAGAAAAGATTAAGTCCAGTCCTTCTAGTCTTGCACGCTGTTTCTGGCAGCGTCTTGTCCTGCTTGAAACAGCAAAGAGTATAGAACTTTTGGTGTGTTGCTCTGGTACGTGTAGTTTCTGGAGAAAGGTGAAAAACTATAGGGGACATTTGTGCAAGAGTAGGGTTGGCATGCTCACAATCGGAATCCTTCCTTTAGAGAGAAGAGGAGGAGCAGGGTTGCCTTCTTCAAAAGGGCTGTGCTCAGCCTGTGGGGCTGGAAGGGAGAAGGGGGGAGAATTGTGCTTGGTTTGGAAACCAAAGGCAGCACCCTGACTTAGTCAGACTCCAGTGGGGGTTCCCACTTCAGGCAGCCCCCTACCTCTCCCCGAATTTGGAGTCCTTGCTGTAGATTTCACATCATGTCCTGAGCCTACAAGTACTCTGGAGAGGGAGGAATCACATTTTGAACTGCCTGATGTGACTGCATTCTGTGATGTGTGATTTGTGTCAGATCACTGTCTCATGAATGTTGTTCCTGGGTTAGGAGCCTAAATAAATTCTGCCTCAGATAGCCAACCTTTCCATTGATAGAAAAAAGTACAGTGTATGTGTGTGTGCAGCTCCAGCAGGCCAGGGAAGAAGGAAGCCTTGACATTTGGCTTGACTTTTTCCTTTTTAATACAGAGCCCAAGCAAAATCACAGTCTTTGTAGCTCGGCATCTTTGAGAATGGTGGAATGACTGAAATAAGATGATAAATTGAAATTTGGAAATGGAAATGGGTTAAAATCAATGCACCGTAAGGTGACTGGGCTATTAACATGAGATGAACTTTCTTGTGACCTATAAGCATGCAAAGATTGACACCTATACAGGATCAAAGGAGCTTATGAAAGGCTAAAAAGTACATGAGAGGAAATTGAAAATGTGTAGGTTGTCGATCTCAAGAGTGGCTTTTATTAGTTATTGTACATAATAACTATTGTGTCAGAAATGAAAGGGATTAACTCTCACCCAAGGTACTGCACCTGAGCAAACATTGTCTTGCCTGGGTGAAATCTGTGCCAGCACAAAGAGGATCTGGTACCAGGCTATGCACTGCTTAAGTCTCACTTAAGTCTTCAAAATGAAGAATTATGCAGGTGTTTAGTGGTGCAAAAATATAAGGACAAATTTCAACTCATGTGTTACGACAGTGTATGTCTCCAGGGCTTTTAGAGTAATATAGAGTCTCACCAGAACACATCAAAATAGTTGGAAAGTATTTTCTCTGCAGACTGACCACTTTCCAGATTTGGGAGTTTCTCATGTCACTGAACTGAAGCTCTGAAGGGCTATTAGAAAGAAGCATAGAGAAACTGACTGGTTAAGTGGATTTTAACAGTTGAGTGTTTTATTCTCTGCTGTATTTTCCAACGGCTTAAATGCTTTGGTCTATGTGGACAAGCAGGGGAATATTTTGCTGTGGTCAATAGGTTTTTCTGAAAAGTACTGTAAATATGTGACTGAAGTTAATAGTTTGTTGTCGGAAGTGTGAATTGAAAACACTTGAAATTTCAGACTAAAAGTAACACACATTTTCAGGCCAGACAAAGAAAATTCTCAGTCTGAAGGACAAAGGAAATATTTTTCATACTAAATCCTTGTGTCTAGATCTGCTTTTAGCAGATGGCACCCACCTTTCAGTCGCAGTCTTGCATCGGTACCCAGTTTGCACACCTCTTGCTAAATATTTTCCTGTTTGTGGAAGAATGGTGAAATGATTTCACAAGAACACAGACCATTTGCTTGACAGACGTTCCCGTATTTAATTGTCTGTCTTCAGTGATAAGGCATGCCTACGTAATCTGGACTGTAACCACCAGAGGGGAAAGGCCAGAAGCTTGGTAGGATATAATCTTGTACATACAGTATTTTCAGAACCTGTCTTACCTTTTTGGGGAATCCCGTATTCATTACGTTTGACCTTTCTCTTGCCACTAGCTGTGCTCAGGGCAAAGAAATGGGGAACCTCATCATATCTTTCTGTAAAGCTACCTCTCCTGTGTATTAGACCTTTTCCAGTTGTTTGGATACCTTCTTGAGAGGTTTTGGTATTTTTCATGTATATTCCAAGACATTAACATTACTGAAGAGGTGTGAGAGGCTTGGGGGCACTGTCATGTACAGCTGTTCCTTCTGAGAGGATGCTTGCAACTGCTTTGAAAATGTCAATGTTTCTGAGGGGCTTGTGGCACCTCCTACCCTCCCTATAGTTTCCACATCATAAAAATACTTCACTTTCCTAAAAAGCCAGAACTGAGCAATAAGCCATTGCTATGTGGCTGACTTGCTAGATTATAAGTCAGTTTGGGGGATCATTTTGCACTTTTTTCCAGATTTTTTTTCTGAAGTGCTTTGTAGCTCAAATGCATTCTGATCTGATTTTTTTTTTAGAATCAATTGTCCTGTGCTCTCCTCCTTCCCTTTCCATGTTTAATTTGCTCTTACATATATAACTATAAACACTGTATTTCAATATTTTGCATCGATATGTTGTCTGTGTTCTTATCTGAAGTAATTAGTCATCTGAGGAAGTCAAATCAGTGCTGGTTTAGGTAAAAATTCGCAAATCTTTCCACACTGACTTGTATGGTTCCTTACCTGCCTGTCAATGTGGTGTAGAGCACCAGGGGAATGTTCCTCCTGCTGAAAGGAAATCTAATTTAGTAGGTTTTAGTATCGCAATTTCAAGAATCAGCATGTTTACAGTGAGTGGTAAATGTATCAAGCTTGTTGGCTGATAAATTGATCCTATCCTACTCTTGTGTCTTTGGTTATTGTGTTTCTTGTGTTGCCCTGGCCCATGTAGTGATTACAGTGTCAACTGTTTTTGCTCCATGGCCACTGCTGGCAAAACCTTGGGCTTCTGTTTTGCTGCTTTGGATTGCTGATAAGCAATAAACAACGGTCTTCAGAACTGAGAATGAATAGAGCTGATTCTCAAGCCAAAAACCCAATATGCTCCTGTGAAGTGAGGAGGCCTTAGGTGGTGAAGGGGTCCCTTATCCTTCATTTAACACTGCAGAACAATTCATTGTCCTCACAGAATCCCTGTGAGGTTGGCAGTATTACTGTCACCATTTTATAGATGAGGAAATTTTTGGGAGAGCACAATCAAATGACATAATGAGCATCCCTCTAACAATATATGAGATAGCAATATACAGAATTTGGGAATTCTGCCTTGCAATACCTTATGCCTCCTTCCCAAATTTGGCTGCAGACTTTGCATTCTTCTTGATTTCTAACCTAGTCAGAATTGTTCTGTCATCAGCTCCAAATTAAATTCTGTAGGTTATCCCTAATTTCCCAAATAGAAATATTGAAACAACTTTTTTGTCATGTTTGCTAAGTACATGGATGTGAGGGGAGATCTCAGAGGAGTCAGATAACAGATATTAAATCTTGCACCTGCATGGCTCTGACTAAGCACAGAGTAAAGCAAGAACCTTTTTGTGCTAGGTAAGTTTCTAGGGAGTCTGTCCTCTCCATGGTCAACCTCAAATTTTGGAAAGCAGTGTGGTTTTCCTTCAGCATGTTTTTGATACATCAAGGGAAAAGTAAGGGAATATCCATCTCTTAAAGTTTTATTGTTAGCAGGAAGAAGTTGCATTTAGGTTTTTGTTTTGACCAACTTGCTTCCATGTTCATGAAGAGGAAGAGAAAGAAAGAAAGAGGGAAGTCAGAGGATTTCTGTCCTATTTATTTCTAGAAATCACAAGTGAGCTTATTAGTATGGTATTTCTGCTGGACAAAATGCAAGAATGTTTTATCTCATGGAATTTCCCACTTAGGGATGGAACAGTCCTTCATCCTGCTTGGGCTGCCTCAGCTCCCAATATGGATTTAGCAAGTAGGACAAAAATACCGATCAGGACCCAAAAACACAGCTGTTATGGTGGCTTTTCAAAACCTTAAAGGGGAAACTCAAAAATGTCCAGATAAAACTCTTATAAAAATTCTTGCTTACAAAGTAAAGGAGCCTGCATTTTGCCACTGAATTATCAGCTCTTCTTATGGATTTCCATCACAGCAGGTTCTGCCTGTAATATGCTATGAAGTTTGTTTTGTTTTTATTTTGTGTTCACTGAGCCCAAGCAAAAACGTTCTGTGAAGATGTGAGTGCCGTTTTGTTCTTAGAGATTATAGCTTTCAACTTGATGTTGTCTTTTAATGACACTTCTCTTGTTCATCCTTGTGTTGATGCTCTTATGATATAAAATACATTTTCTGAATGAATGGGTATGTTCTGTTTATAATTCAAATTGCCAAAGCCTATTTTCACTAACTTTTTAATTATGTAGTGCTTAGGTCCAGGGTTCATTTTCTTTCAGAAGAACCTTCACAGACCTGTTAAATACCGAGAAACCACTTTTGGTTCAGGAAGTCCCTGAGTCACAAACTGCTGGAAGAAAGCATACTGAGGAAGCACCACTGTAGGCTGGCCCGATTTTGTACCGTTTCCTGTTTGTGCTGGATTACTGCTTGAGGCGCCGTACCTGTAAACATGTTGTAGAGTAATATCCTAGCAGAATGCCCAGATTTTATCTATGTTAGTAAACGGAGCAGGGTCAGGACACAGATTTGAGCAGTGGCATGTAGTGATCTGTGGTGTTTAACTGTTAACACGCTCCATAGCGTGATTTTGCCTGTGCCAGCCAGCACTCTCCCTGATGATGTCTGGATAGGGCTTAGAGTAATAGCATGAGCCAGGGATTGTTCCAGGCAGGCAAGTATGGATGAGGCCTCCTTTTTGGGGGTGAGCAGAAGGAGATAGTTTAGCCATATGATCATGGGCTGTGCCATAAAACCTGTGCTCAGGGCAGGGAATTGGCCCTGTACTGTTTTATTTTCTCTTCCAAAGCAGCCCTGTTGATTTCTGTGCCGCAGTGCCAGGCCCTAAGACAGAATGCATTTACAGCTCTCTGTATACAGGACGTGATACTAATCACTGGCTCTCACAAAAAAATACATCACAGCGAGCTTCAAGAGGATGGTTTATGACCCCAGAACCTTAAGCTGGAATAATGACTCTAATTTATTTATGCACATTTTGACAGCTTGTTATGTTTTATTCCATAAAGCTAAATGTGGTCTGAGCACCTTGGAGTTACTGCTACTAAAGTAATGACACAAGAGAGATCAGGATTTTTGTTTGTGTCTGGGCAGAGGAGATCTTTCCACTTTGCAAAGATTTGAAACTACTTTCCTAGTGTCTGCATGTCTGTTTAAGAAAGGGCAGTAAAACCGAGGAAAGAGGTGACCTAGCTGAATAACTGAGCAGGATCAGATTGGTGTAATCTATATCAACAGTGAATGCTTGGATAACCCAATAACCAGTGACTTTAGTGCGGGACCGGTTACACTCAGATGAGAGCTGTGGAGCTCTGTCTTATAGTAGTGACCTGGAAATACTTCCCTGCTCTCTAATATGACTCAGTTTTTGTTTCAGATCTGCTAAGTGATACAGTTTAGGGCACCCCCTTAGGAGATACTCCATCTCTTCTCTTTCCCCATGAAGGTTCAAAAGGCAGCTAGACCCCTCTTGGTTTGAAATGGTTGTATAATTTATATATGGGATAGTATAATTTATGTACTTGTTGTGTTTCCTGTGTCTAATATTATCAGTTACACTTGATAATACATTTACAGCTAATCTTGGTGTTCATGGAAGCATCGAATAATTTCGGTAGGATATGATTTGGGCAGGTTGGGAGGCTGTCTTGATCAAAGAACTGGCTGGTGGGAACATTGGTGAGGAGGGCTGTGGTTATTTTCACTAATATGTGTTGGTATTTCTGATTCTAGTGTGCTAGATACGTGTGAACGCAGTTCTTTAAAGGCACGTCCAGCAAGAAGAGAACTGATGTGACTGCAAATAAACACTTATTATTGGATTTGGAAGGTTCTGTTCTATATGCTAGCATACTTTCTGTGCTGTATCTAGAGCAAATGAGCAAAAAGAGTTTCAATGAAAACAAAAGAAAGCAACTGTAAAACAAAAGCCCTAGATATTAAATATTTTATGACTTTGAATTTCTCTTCTGCTCTCTACAGCAATGTCTATACTAGTCAACAAAACAGTGCCAGGAAACTTTCCCAAGCACTGCACTGTCTACACTGTTAAATTGCCAGAACAGCCCCTGGATGACTTTTGGCCTGGACCAACTAGGATTTTCCCAAACAGTTTACAGGCACAGTTCAGGAGTTAGCTCCAGCCAGGAATCTGTTCTGAACAGGGTAGTGACTGTCTTGTTTTGGAGGCTAAGAGAGTTACATAGTATGCACAGGGGCAGTCTATAAAAGGTAGCTGTAGTGCACAAGAACCATCCCAGGCACATTCAACTTACTAGTATAGATGTTGTTTATGCAAGCTTGCTTCTAGACCATATATGTTTGAAAGCAGGGAAAAAGAATATATTTGACCTAATCCAGGATATATGAGGATGACAGAAATCATGTTAACACAGACTTTTAATTCCTTGCTGAATATCTTCTCCTGGCTCTAAATAGTAGTAGTACAAGAAAAAATAACAGGGGGAGGACTCAGAACACAAGCAGGAACGGGTAGAGGTCCGCCAGCTCGTGTTCCCTAACCTGAGTGATAGCTGATGTGCCACATCATAAATCTGTGAGGAGGGCTGATCATTGCCTTTGGGCTTTGGTCCTTGTTTTAATACTTTTTTTGTTGTTGTTGTCTTTTTAAAGCTTCCTGTTACCCATTACTCCAAAAGCACAGTTTCCAGGGCCAAGCTTATTTACAAGTCACAAGGAGAACACTAGTTACTGCTCCAGGGTGTTAGTCTGCTGCTGATATAGAAACACTGGTAAGAATGATCAGGTTACCCTTCATTTATTGTTTAACTTCTTAATCAAAGGCTTAACTGGGTTTATATCCCAAGAGAGAGCTGCTGCTGCCCTAGGACTCATTAGTTAAATCATTCACCATAAAATTGTAGTGGCAAAGGTTTCTAATTCGGTTTCCTTGATTCCGTTCTGGTGGGTTAATGACCAAAGTCAGTGTGGCAACTGACTGCCTTGGCAGTCCAAAGAGGGAGATTTTCATGAGCATGGAGAGTAAACTGAATTCCTACCTCTTCTGGGTTGTTCCTTCATAGCAGGGTTTGAGTCTCATTGTATTGTGTATATATCGCAGGGATGTAATTCTCCAGGATTATCAGGATGGCACTCTCATGCAGTTTTGTAGTCACCGTGACCGTTTTCTGGTCACTAAAGTAACATCCTGGAAAAACAGTATGAAAATCATAAGGGTTCTATGAGATCTGAGTGATCTATAGCATTTTAAGTAATTAAATGCTGCTGAAAATGTTAATAAATTATATAATAATTTGAGAGAAAAAAATCATCCTTTAGATATTTAAGAACATGGGCCAAATCTTGGCTAGATGTTTATTCCAGAACAGCCTAAGAGTGCTGCATGCTCCTCTCCTTTCTTTGTGAGAAGACAGAAATTTGTTCCCTTACCCAAAACAATTGCAGCTCCTGTTGCTAGCACAGGCAGGACTTGAAGGTTATTGAAGAAATGAACCCCGGGAGTCTTATGTAAGTTCAGTATACCATAAGTGAACTCCACAATTGTCAATCACAAGTGTTTGTCAATGCTGTTTAGCTCCTAGTCAAAGCCTAAAATATCTAGTTCTTTCTCAGAAGTGGCTAGTTCTGATAGGCTGTGCAGTCTACACTATATATCTATTCTTTGGATCTTGTCTTAGACTATTTCATCTTGTAAAATACATTATTTCATCTCTGGTTGTATGCCTTTTTCAGGCAGGAGACACTAGCAACAAGAGGTAGCTGGTGAAGTTCTTGCCAGCAGGTGTTTCATTTTATTTGGCTGCTATAGAGATTTTTGATGTATTAGAATGATTTTTTTTTTTCTTGTCTAAAGCCAAATGTGAAAATGAATTATGGAGCTGAGGCCTAGCCTACATTAGGAAGTTGTCTTGCTTTAAATTAATTCTCTCTGCAGCCATATGGGGCCTTTGGGTGTTTGGAAAGGCCAACTACCAAATGTTTTCCCATTTTCACACACCATGGACAGGAGTTATTATCTTCATATACCTGCTCCAAATCTGTTTGTTGAGAGAGAGATTCACTCTGCAGGACAATAGGGTGGTTACTTCTCTGGCAGATAAGCAAATATATCATGGCAAACTTAAGAAGTCGTCATCTTTTCTAACTTTTCAGTTAATTTTGTTTTACCCTTAAGACCCACAGTCTCTCTGCTATGAGATATGCCAGTACATATCTCAGGAATGTCATTCTGATCTTTATTAGCCCTTTGAAACCAAACATGCATTGTGTAAGTCCCAGCTTAGTCCTTCAGCTAACAAATAGCTAGCCAGCTAGGTAAAAATAAGTTGCTGTCTAAAGACTTTAGTTTCCAATCCTTCGTAGTACCTATGTTTACGAACCTACAGCCCACAGTCACTTTTAGCATTTTACTGTGTATGGACATATGCAAAAAAGAGATCGTGACTTTGTAATATCTGTATAAGGGGTTGGCACAAGTTTATATAATTTACTTTGGGCTATACGTTGCTAGTTTTTGCACATATGGAACAGCATCTTCCTCTGCAACAATCTGACCTGTATAATGGTATCAGAATCTGGCCTACCAGCTGGAGTGAGCTATTTCGCACTGTATCTGATATTGTTTCTTTTTTATCTGATGAGATAAAGTGCTTTGCTCTGTATCCTGATATCCCATGGCTCTCTTTTTGGAGCTCTGTTCACACATCTTGATCCCATCTGTATTCTTGAAGAGGCCTGTTAGGTGGAAGATGTATCTGTCAAACACATGTAGATTCTGGACAGCAGCCCTTTACGGGTCACGCCTTGAAACATTACTAATTTGATTTCAAAGGGAGCTATTACAAACTGTCTTTTGTGTTGTTAGGCCTCAGGAGAAGGACCTCGGTTGGACACAGTGAAATACTGCATTTGCTATAGCTATGGAGCCGCTTGTTGGAACAGATATAAGAATCAGTCATGTCTTTGTCTTGGAGCTCGGCACCTCTTCAGGAGGAGTCCCCTGATGAGAGAGGGGACGGTTGAATGTGTGTTAAAAGGTCCAGGGGACAGAAACTTAGTGATCCACAGCATCCATCTGATGCTGTCCAAAGCTGTTAAGCAACCTCAGGAAATGAGTAGAAATTTGACTCTTGTTTGGTTATCCTGAGTCCTGAAAGTGGGACGGTGGGTGTAAGAAGCTTGACATACACATCTGTGCACTCTGTGGTAGTGCTTTGAAGCTCCATGTTGTAGCCCGTGGCTTTTTATGAGGCAGTCACGTGCATTTTAAAGACTGAGAATTAGAAACCTTTGTGTTTAAAGTTAAACATGACCATGGCTCGATCATTGAGCCCTCGCTCTTATGGACTTGGTGTGAGAACTATGTGAATGGGAAGAAGTCACCTAGACCCAAGATGCAAGTTCAGGACAGGATGCGGAATACTGAAGTGGCATCTGACAAAAGCAAATAATATGCCGATGCTTCCGTTTTTGTTTGGTCAAGTTTTCAATATAAATTAATCCATTGTCTCAAAGTAGCTCTGATCTTTTTTCTTTTTTAATAACAAACTCTTCTTTACATTTAACAGATTCTGCAACTACATTTAAGAAGATAAATAAATTTGGTTGCGTATAGTAGCTGTGGTTCTTCCCTCACAGCTACTTCAGTATTTAAAGTTAGCTACAGTTGGTCATAGGATCTACAATTTCTGAATACGTTAGACCTATAGTAGTAGCCCGATTGGCATTTATAAACAAATAGCACTTAGGACTTAGTAACACCCTAGCTCAGTGCAGTAGTGTGCCAAAATAAAGGTCATTTTAATTTCACATTATGTCACACAGTTTGGAAGTGACATGTGTTTAATGAGTTTTCTCCAGCAAATGAACGATAGCAAGTATTACACTAATAGGTTTTGATGATATGCCTGAAAAAAAAGGCAAAATCTTTCCAAAAACATTAAACTGATTTTTTTATCAGAGAAAAACCCCCCCAAACCAGAACTCCTGCTCCCAAGCTTCCATAATGACAAAAAATGAGGCTTTTTGGCCCTTTCCGGATGAGAGTTTGCAGAATTTTCACCGTTATTTATTTATAGCATACCCATCACTGAGGAGATTGACTCTGATCCTCCAGGTCTGTTTTCTACACTTCACTCTTTGTCTTTTGTTATTTGTGGCCATGCCTTAACCTTGACCAGATTTGTTTTAGGGACTCTTACCTCTAGTCTACCATTGTCTCCCTTGCCCGTCTATATCTCTCAGGTTGGTAAAATCCTGCTATGTGAAATATGGTTGAGCAGTATTCTTGTAGAAGGTTACGTAATATTACCACAGGATAGATGGCCCTCTAGAGCATAACTGGAACAGAATAAAGTAGGCAGCAATATGCATTATGTCTGGTCTGCCTTGGAAGGTCCCTGACGGGGATAGGAAAGCACAAAGAGAACAGGTTGAGCTTGTCACAAAGGCTGACTGTATCACAAAACTCATGAGAGCAGAATTAAGAGTAAAAAATTAGACCTTATATGCATATGGACCCTGCGATTACGCATGGCAAGACTTGCATGAGTCTTCCTCTTCTCTCATACCAGTCCCTGCTTGTCTTGCCGCTCTCTCCCTGGTGCCCAAGCTGGCTGTGTTTGTTGTCTTGCAGCTGGGTTTATGGTCTCCTTGATCATATCTGGGATTTGTCTCATTCAAAGGCTTAAAGGCATTGCACAAAATCTGTTGCCCCATCTTATTCTTGGGATTTTTGCTTTTGGTGCCAATAGTGGGTTGCATGGCACATTTTTAAGATTTGATAGTTACTTCAGTATGGAGTAGGAAGGAGAACTGCTTTGACTCTCAGAGGTGTAGCTTTTGAGTGTGCAGGAGGGGCAGTGTCACTGAAGCCCCCTGATCCAATGAGGATATGTGAAGATGGTAGGAGGCAGGGCAAACACTGGTGATTGGCTTTCAACTGTTTACCCCTTTCAACTGTTTGCACCAAAGCCTATGCCAGCGAGGCTTTGAAAAAGTTGTTTTTCAATTTTCTCTGTAAAGCTTAGTAGTCAGAGAATGAACTGCCTTTTGGGCCAGTCACCCACCAAGTCCTGTTGTCTCCTTTTTGGTCAATAGTCCATTGAAGTCAAACCTACAGTCAACTGAGAAATAAATCCAAAATGTAAGAAGAATAAAGTGTGCATCCTCCTGTACCTCCTGTCTGCCCCCAGGAAGCAACAGGAATAGGAAGGATTAGAACTGGTTACCTGGCACAATTTGGCGTAGGCTGCAATGCTACAGTGAAGTAGCTATGAAGCTAAAGTCATTCTAATTAATTTCCTTTGGAGACACATTTTTCTGAATGGCACTGCTGGTGTTACACAGCATTCCCTCTTAGGTACACAGACTGCTGAAAGGCTGCTATGTTGTGTGCAAATACTAAATCTTTCTATGTTGTTTAGCTGATCAATTGCTTTTTTGGGGTCATTGGTTATATGACAGTATTTAACAGAGGACAGCTAAGTCCATGTAAAATAATAGTAATTTAAAAAGTAGAAAGAGACCGTCTACTTGCTGCCTTAAACAATGCAATGAAATTGGATAATACGGCCATTCAGCACAACACTAGATTGTTCTTACAATCTGTTTTACAGTGTTTTCCTACCACCCAATAATCAAGCCAAATACAATGTGATACGAGTATTTTTTCGGTACATGGACATGAGCAATTGCATGAACTTCCACAATTACAGTATTTGGCTTATAAACTATTTTAACAAATTTTGATTTGCTTAATTTTTAGTCGTATCAAATTCCGTGGCAGAAGAGAAACATAATGGTTTCAGGAATATTTATGATGCTGTGTTTTTTATTAAACATAGTTTGATGTTTTCATATGAATATCAACCTGAAATTACTATGTTTTGCATGCATATGTCATGCAACCAGGAGATCGCATAAGACAACACAAAACACTGCAGCTTTGTGGCTTTTTGACTGATACAATCCCCCCGCAAAAGGTCAATAGCAAGTGTCTTGTGATCTTTGATAGCAGACTAACACTGCTGTTTTCTATTCCTTCATTATAGATTTCTGTAGAACTGCACATACATTGTATCACTATTTTTAATTGTCCCGGTTATCTGTCACTAAGACGTTCTTCAGATACCCTTTTATAGTCTAGGTGCGCACTGTCATCACGGTGCCTCTGTACTGGTCACTGTGCATGGTCAGCCTACGGCACCGCTACTCTAGGATGTGCACTAGGATGAGGGGTTGAGATAGGTCTGCCCAAGTTGCTGGGATGGATGGATATGCAGACTGCTCCTCCTCCTTGATACAGTCTAGTACAATACCCCCCTGGGACTCCAGCTGTGCTGCAGGTCTGAGGACTCAGGTTGGATTGTAGAAATATAGTAATGCTGAAAGGCTGGCTGGGCTGTCAGAGCCCAATGTCTCTTGTTTCACAAGAGAATTGCATACAGTCTTCAGGCCTTTCATATCTTATGTTTTATCTTGAGACCCAACTGTCTTTGAAAAAACATTAAAAAGGCTTCTGACAAGTATGTAGGTATAATTTTTTTTTTCTGTTAGGAGAGAAAAGTTTCAAACTTTGCATGCTAATTGTTGAAAGAGAGGGCGCAATGTTATATAAACTTGGAGCATGCAAAATGTGAGAGGAATGTGTTCTGTAATGACGCATTTATTTGAATGAATGATCACGATGAAACAATGCACCTTAATTGTTTCTTTTCTTTAGAATAATCTCACAGTCTGAGAAAAATTGATACGATCTCCGTGAAAACTGTCTCCAAACTAGAGTGTCTTAGTGTAAGATTTTTAGCAAAGATTGTATGCAGACAATCATTGGGAAAAATCGTAGTTACTACTTCCTTACTAGCCATGGCTTTGCCAAAACTGAACATACATTGCATCCTCAGAGATCCTATATATACATATAAATGAGTCACAAGTCCAAAGGAAGGAAATTCTCTGACTTACTTGCCTACAAAATATCAATAACAGGAGGAAAAAAAAAAGGTAAATTCTCTCTGGAGTTGCTTTTGACTGATGTTGTTATATAGAACTATTACTGGCACTTTGTTTTCAAAGTTGATAGTTGTTTCTTTAGGGTTCCGATACTTTCTGGCTTGCATAAAATCTCTGTTGTACTCTGGGTGAATCCTATCTCTTCATTACGTTCATCTGAAATTTCAGGATGCTATCTGCTGCCCCGACGCAAATGTGTATCTCCTAATGGAACTTTGCATCCCTGTCAGGTAAAAGGTAGTGCACAGTCTTTTCTGCCTAATATATTTCTAATAGTGGAAGCAATTGTGGCATTAGTAAGCATCTCTCAGAAAGTCATTCAGGTGGTATTGGAGTGTTAGAGGTATTTTTGTTATACAGACTTGGTTTTAGTATGTTATAAAAGCAAAAGGCTCTACTCTAGTATTCAAGGAGGGATAACAGATTAAAAGTTATGTTTGGGATGGGCACTTATCACTACTGAAAATATCTGTGGAATCTCCAGGGAGTCTCCTTAACTCTGCCACATCTGTGTTAAAAGGAATCAATGTCTGTACTGAAGAACTTGGAAGAGTTTCACAGCCATTTCAGTGTGACTTACTGTTTTATCAGTTTTAAAGGGTGCTGTACCTTTTTCAGAAAGGATAGGGTTATGAAAAGTAGGTAAACCATTCTTGCATCCAGGACTAAGAGAAACAGTGGATGAGGAGGAGGAAGGAGACCCATACTGTAAATGTTGTAAGTTTTAGTGCATATAATGGCACAGAGCTGTTGATCCTGGCATGTTGGAGACCTGCTCTCCACTGTCCTGCTCCTTGGGGTCTGGTAATTCAGAGTGACCATATCTCTCTATCTTCTTTGCACAGGTTTAAGTACCCAGAGTGCAAGATAGCAGAGAATTAGATCCAGGTGTGAGATCTGCAAATACTTGGTAGACTCAGTTTTAGATGCAGAAGGTTTCATGGCCCACTGTAAACAAGATCTGCAACACAGTCAGCAGCTGTTCCACTTGCCCCATAGTTTTCTTGGCCAAAATCTTTTTCCTTGTGTCTGAAAGAGCATCTTTAACTGTGAAAAAAGATTTTTAAGATGTCTTATTTGCCTTCAACAGAAAGTTTCTCTATTGGGAGACTGTGGGTCACAAAATGGGAGCTGTGGTTCAGACTTGGTCATGGTGCTCCTAGCCTTTCCTTGCTTGACTACACTATAGCTTGAATTGATCATGGCAAGTAAATTGAAGCTGTTAGTTCATTTAATTGTCGATTCCATGTATGTGCTCTAAGCCAGTCAATGATTTTTTTCTAAAGTGACTGATACTACATCACATAGCTGCTCACGTGGCCATTGGATGCATATTGATGTTGCTAATGGAGTCACCGAGTCAAACTCACATCTAGCAATGTCACAGCTCCCCGGATATTGATCATGATGGCAGTTTGTTCTGCAGCAGTGCCCGGAAAGTCCAGTCGGTATCAGAATCCAATGTACTAATTAGTAGATACGATGACATGGCTTCAGGGCTGAAGAGGCTACATGTAACTTGAAGAAAAACAATGACAAGCAAAAACAATGCTGCTGATGCTGATACAGGATGTACAGGCTAGCTTTACAGTCATTGAGATTCAGCGTCACTTGGAATAACTTAAAAATAGTGAATGTAGTAATGATATTTTAAATACTGAACTTTATAATCATATTTTAATTAAAAGAACTTAATAATGAACCTTGCTGGCTGGCCATTCTGAACCTAGTCAACTTAAATGATTGATTTATTATGGATGAGGCAGTAGAGGAGAATCTTGATGAATGTATGAAAGAAGAGCAGCAACCTTACAAGCTAGTCTAGGGAAAGTCTCATTTGACTGAGTATAGCAACAGTCCCATCAGATCTGAAAGCATCTTGTAGAAAACAGCTGTTAGGTCACTTGTCTACTTCACCCTGAAGATAGGATTTCTCTTTAGCAATATTCTAGTCTAGAGATGTGTTTTCAAGTTATTTTGAAAGCTAACATTAATTTCACCCTATTTCTCCTCCTTTCACTCTCCTGTGCTGCTGTAAATAATCACTCAGCCTCTGGGATGTTTACAACCTTCCAGTATTTGTAGATTTACCACTTCTGATCACTTACAACCTGAGCCATATCTAAACTAGTGACCCAGAGAGGAAAAGCTGTGTATTCCATTACTGACCCTTTGAGACATACATTACCCTTCCTCACCTCCTTTGCATCTAAAGAAAATTATTTTTCTCTATAGGCTCTTTTTCTTCCATGATTGCTCTCTCTTTGTCAAGTACTTTACTTAATAATGTATTTAAGACCTGGTCCTGTGGAGCATACTGATCACCTTCATCAAGGATCAAGAAAGTGGAACAACTTGTAGCATCAGAAAATTATTCCCCCACATGTGCAATTGGATAGGATGGCATAGCTGAGACATCAGAGAATAACTCATTTCTCTTGCAGCAGAGACATTTGATTGTTATTTGCATTGATAATCACTTTTATCATTGTAAGAATTCATCTAGAAAACATGATTCTGTATATAAAGAAAAAAATTCCCATTTCCTGGGGGGAGATCAGTGATGATACTTACTGCTGCTTGAATGATCTGGGATGATGAGTAGTTTGCAGCTCCTTAACAGCGTGTAAGGGAGGCAGAGGAAGGTAGCTGGGTGTGTCAAGGAGAAATGACACAATGCATACCTTTCATATTTACATTGTGTTGGGATCAACTGCAGGGCCAAGAAACAAGAATTTGTTCTTTCTCAGAATAAACAAAGAAAAAAAACCCGTATTCCGTTGGGCCCTACTGGAGAAACACGTAGCTAATGAAGGTGATAACCCTATTGAAATGTTGAGAGTAAGTCCTGTTTCCCTGCTGGTTACTACACTAAAGCAAGACCTTTGCTGGGACCATGCCAACATACAACTCAGCTTTAAAATTTTCAACTCGTAAGAAAGTATCTCATTTTTTTTCTTTTTGAATAATTTTATAGATAGTATTTCCACAGCTCAAACTATAAACTATTTATCAAATGATCTAAAAATGCTACTATATTAATGTATGTAAGAAACGATAGGTATGTTATAGTCTTTAGATACTTACACAGGATGTTACTTTAAAGAGTAAATCTGGTTCTCACAAATCAGAATTACTTTGTAAGAATGATTGTTGTAAGGACTGATAATGTGAATAAGTGTTTTCAGGATCAGATTGCACTCTGTGTTGGAATTTTCTTTGAGTTAATGGTTCCTCCAGCTAGTCATTTACTGACAGGAAAGCCCTCCTTATTGATTATTATTGCATATTAATGGCTCTATCAGATATTTATTTTGCAAGTTTCTTGGTTGATTTTTCTTTATTGATTTCTCCCAGGGGTGGATGAACTGCAGAGGAAGTGGAAATAGCCACTCCTCTTTTGCTAGGTCTGGATATTTAAAAGTATTTTCAAAGTATTAGATCTATTACATGAGCATTTGGGGCAGGCATTTAAATTCCAATAACAGTGGTTGCAGGACTTTTGTAATATTAATGTGAACTCAGAAAACAGCTAGGTGGGCCATGACAAAAAGTACTAATGCGTAAGGAATCACAGAAGGCCAAATTTCCAGTAGAGTTCTAGATACCTGTCTTTAGTGCTGTTCATGCAGAAGTCAAATCTGCGTATGGAGATCGAACTGCATGTTTTCAGTTATCAGCATTGTGTATGCAAATGTAAATTTAGCAGGCATAAGTTTAATAGTCTCCTTTAATTTGGCCATGCCAGTATCTGAGAAGTGATTGGATGGGTTTATTAGTGTTCCATATATAACTTATAACTGCTGTGTCACATTATAAACAAAGCCATTAACTGAAACATATCTACATGTACTGAAATGAGTTTCATTCACTGAGGACACTGGGCACACTGAATGCCTTTTTACTTTGTGTAAAGATAGCAATAAATCTTGCACATTTGCTAATATTTAAATCAAGCTTCAAAGTTAACCCAAATGACTACTTTGATGGAGAAGGAGGCTTTAAGCATTCAACTAAAATTCCTTTTTCTTTGCTTTTTTTTTTTTTTTTTTTTTTTTTTTTTTTTTTTACACGAATACTCCTTTGTTGCAGATTTATTTTTGATAGAGTCCTGTACAAATACCTGGCCTTCCGGAATAAATAGTAGGATTTTAGGGTTGTTGTTTGAAACCAACATAGAAGGATACCTTACATGTCATGGCTATGCTGCCTCACATGCGCTTGGACAAAAAGGACTTGAAATACTGCTGGACCAAACCTGTAACAAAACTATCTGATATTTTGGTGGACATTGTGCATGTGAAGCTACTTTGGAATGGAACTTATAATTCTGGACCTCTTTTCATGAGAGGCTTAATATGAGAAGATTCTTCATAAAACAAATCAGAAGGGAGGACTTCTAACAGTCCATGGAGTTGCATACTTTGCAGGGTTGCTGTTGGGGCAGCACAAGGCTGGATAGCAAATCATAATTTAACCTTATGTGGGTTTACTAGGATTTGCACAAATTGCACTCTGCTGAAGTTGAATCCAAAAAATAATCTGTGGACCAAACAATAACTTCAATGAGAGAGGACGTTCACATAGTGATTTTTCAGCCTTGTCTTGCAGTAATATAAAATGTTGGATGGAAGATATTTATAGAGTTATCATTTTTGCTTGTGGCTCTATCAAATCTGTGTTACAAATCCAACAAATTTAAACTTGATGTAACAATTGTCGACATTAAAAATCTAGTATTTGCTTCTCAGTAATTATGACCCAATTTATAGATACTTTTTTTTGCTCAGAAGACCGTCTGGTATTGAACTATTGGAGAATTCAAACACTTGTTAAGAATATTTGACTTCACAAAGTTCTTTTTCTGGAAGCACTTATTGGAATCACTAGTTTTTACACATCAGACACTACAAATCCAAAATAGACTCTAAAAATAAAGCTACTCATTACCTAGTAAGAACTGTTACAACTGATTATCTTTCTGCCCACACTATGAACTTGAGAAGCCCACTTTTTATACAAGTACTTTCATATGAATTTTCAAACTATAGGCAACATAATTCAAGGCTTGCTGCCTTCATTTGGAAGATTAGGGTGTGCAAAAGCTATTCCTGAGTAAGTTCATGTGTGGACAGTTCTAATTCTGGAAACAAAATGTCTTCTTGTTTCACTTAATATATTTTGAAAATGGAGGTGTTTAGCTTAATCCTTCATTGAACTGGAACAGGTCCACTTATTCCAGTCCACCTGTGAGTTATGCTGGAAAAGGAGTAGCTTTACTGAATAACTACCTGACACTCATTTCAGAAATATTTTTCCCGCTGCTTTGGGTCTGATTCAGATCTCATTTGACATACATTATAGCCTTCCAAATCTCAATTCTAAATTTTGCAACCACCTCATCAAATAAAAAGCTCAGTGTTAAAAGCTTGCAAGACTGAACTCCAAAACTTTATCTAAACTGTGCTGAATGTTTGTGATAGAAATATAACTTAGATTTTGTGGTTTTGATGAATCTCAAGCTATGATAAATTCTTTTTTGACCTTAGGCATGGTAGCTGCATTGTTCTTTAAATATGACAATTATGATGGTCATTAATTGGTGGTAATTTGATGGTAATTAATTGTTTTGGAACGGAGGAAAAGTCAGCACGCGCACAAGTTCCGTCAATCTCTCTTAAGTGGTGCCATGACTTAGAAAAGGTTGCCTGAATCAGGACTTGAGATTGTTAGTTTTAAGGAGCAAGACTTGTATCTCCCTGTGTTTGAGCTGCTCTTAGTGAACTAGAACTGTGATAAGGTTGAGGACTCAAGGCACAGTTGCAAAATATATAAACACTGTTTGGCCACTCAGTAGCCTGGATTCTGACAATTAAAAAGAAAATCCTTGGACATAGTCACTTAGAGAGAATAAATCATTGTTTTTGATTTTTTTTTTTTAATTGAGAACTTCAGGTCCTTACCTAGTTTGTAAAATGGTGGATGAGCATACCTGGGTTGGTCAAATACTCTGTGTATTGGACATTTCAAGGTGCTGTCCTGTTTAAGTTCCAGATCATTACCTTAACAAATAGGAACTTTAACGTAAGCATTGTCAATGAGGAGGAAGAAATTCCACTGCATTGTATGTCTAGAGATAGGAAAAGCTACAGAATGCAAACATAAATTTTTAATTTAACATTCCTTAATTAAAAAAACCCAAAAAACACACACACCAACAATCCCTTCCCCCCGACAAGCTTGCAAAAACTAGGTCTGAATTCCCAGTGGGAATAATGAGCAACAGCAAGAATGAATGCTGGGAGAGAAGAATGCAATTGTATTAGGCTCCATCACAATGGGAGGTAAACCCAAATCATTTATAAAAGGTAAATGCTGGCAGAACATAGGGAGCTTAGAGCACCACACTGCAGGTGTGATTTATGAGGCTGGGGACTGGCTATAAATCAAACCCTTTTGTTTTAAATAGTACTGCTTCAATGCAGGAGATCAGTTTACATGTAGAGGAAATGGTGAAAAAAATGCAGTACATTGCATCCCAAGAATATTAGAGAATCAGATTTACAATGTGACTATCAGTACTACATGCAGGCAATAGATATCTGATGCACAATTTAACGAATGCTCCCCCTGCTTGAACAGAGTGCCCTAATGCAGCAACTCAAGTTTATATTTAAATGTATTATTTTTTTGATCTATTTTATGAGACCAGCTTTTAAAATCATTGCCCTTATGATCAGCAGTGCCTTGGCTATTCTTGCTAACTAGCCAGACCTGTCCTTTTATGTTGCCAAAGGCACTTTCTGTTTCTGTTATTCATATTTTTCCTTAATTATAAAGGTTTATAATTATTTAGCATCTAATTATTTAGCAGCCTTATCCTGTGGCAATGGGTGGACAAAACGATTAATTCCTGAGGACTCAAGTAGGAAGTAGGCATCCTGGAATCTTCTGCATGATAACAGGAAAATACACACCTCTGGCAAAGAAAAGTGCATTTCTCCTTCCATTTTTTGCTAAATAGAGAGACAGACATAAGGAGTTGATCATATTAAATAGAAGGAAATTTAAAGGTAATGGTTTAAAAGCAAAATGATCTTTTCTGCTCTGCTTTCCAGATCTTCCAGGGCTTATCCTGGCTGCATGTTTTGCATTCATTTTGAATGCATACCACTAGAGCAAACTATATGCCTGAAACCACACTGCTGTGTCCTGCAACGTGGGCCACAGAAGCACGTAGAAAAGCTGAGAGAGGACAAAAAGCCTATATTTTGTGAGGAACAGCAGTTATATTAGTTTTCAAAGAAAGTAATAATGAAACAAAAGCTGAGGGCATGCCACTTAAACATATTCTATTCATTTGGTGTAGTGGTATTATATCTGTAATGATGTAGCCATATGAAAGTTGCCTTAAATTCACTGATAAGCAGAGTGCCTTTATGTCAGCAAAGGGCCAAGAGACAGCTTGTATTGCAATGCTTTATCACAATTCAATTACTTTCCAGAGTCCAAAATGCAAATGCTATACAAACACATGAGCACGATTTCCAGGATCTTTCTGAAGCTCTTATATTGCTGTAGCCAGCATTAGCTATTGCTGAAGGCATTAATATCACTTGCTAGTGTGAGGAAAGTATCATTTCACTGAATCATTGATTTTTTTTCTTATTTATTATTATAAAAACACATCTAGTGCCATAAATTTATGGGACACTCTATAAATGTAAAAACATATTCCCTGCCCAGTAGAGCTTGCAGTCTAAATCGGACCAATATATGAAAAGATATATTCATCATGAACACAGGAAAAAAAAAAAAAGAAAAAGAGTGAAACTGTTTTTATCTATTCCTTGAATCAGACCATAGGACAATAGGCTAGACTTTTAAGAGTATTTGGGCTCTTATTTTCCAAATAGCTGTGTGCTTCAATGTCTTAAAAAATATGGTCATTTTACTAGTAAATATAGTGTGAAATCTAATGCTTTTATAAATATCTCCACAAAAAAACAAAAACACACATCTTGTGGGAGAAGAGCAAAGATAGCTTCATGCCTTATGTCTTATGAATCTTCTCCTGGACACTAGAGGCAATTTAGACAGCCTTGAAAGGGGTCTGCCCAAGTTTTGTAGTCCTCTCAGGCTGCAGTGCCATCTGTAATCTTTAAAACGCTCTGTGTCTTAACTGTGTTCCTGAAAACCCTTTCCATCTTAGTTTTTCTTCTAGACATACCCTCCTCTGTCTCATTTCTTTCTCTAAATTGTCCTGGGAGAGAAATACTTTTGTAGGCCAGAACTAGAGTTTTAAAACCTGTTTTGGAAAGCTCTTTTGCCTTTTACAAGAATAAAGATGTCACTCAGGACAACTTATTACAAAAGTCAAGAAAAATTATAATTAAAGCTGATTTAAAGTTTGAATTTCTTTGCCCTTGTAAAGGTTAAATACATGGAAAAATTAAAAAAAAACCCTTTTATATAGCAGAAACAGTAATGAAGGGTTTATGTCTGTAGCCTCCATGAAGAGGAGAGGCTGTGGGTTTTCCTGTGTACAGTCATCAGGAATAGCTGGTAATTACCAAGTTCAAAGCCCATTGTCTTCCCTGTAAAACCAACTGGTTTTCTGGGGTTGTTTCAGAGTGACGTGACGTCTGATCGCTCTGTTCCTTTTATAGGTCGTCTTGATATGCATTGAATCCTGACCTGGGATGGAAAGTAATTTTTGTGAACATATTTACAGAATCATGTGTAATAGATCTAGCAAGGAGTGAAGGCTGGTAATTGTGACTGATGTAGTACCTTGGAGAAAAGAAATCTGAACATTGCTCTCCGAGGAGGCCGAGTGAGGTAATAACGGGTTTCATTGCCCAGTCAAAGCTGACAGGAGGAGAGGCGATTTTGCTTCTCAGTTTGTGCTCAGAGGATGGGAAACAGCATGCATTTTACATGTATGTGGTAGGCAGTAGGGCAGACTACTCAGCGATCTAGGAGGCATTGTGCTATGTTACAAAGGTCTCCTGCAAAGCTGATGTGTATTTTTTCCTATTGCAGGGCAGATATGCTGAATGCCTCTGTGTAAATCTTGAATCCAGGCTTGCCGTGATTTGCTTCCTGTGCAATCTCATTAGGGCAGTGGGTACTCCACTGAGTTAAATTCACAGAAAAAACTTTTTGTATTCTGTGGTTGACAAAGAGAATGTCCTGAATTTATTCTAATGACATGATTTTACTTACAGGTAGGTGTTGGAATGTACAAACCATTTCAAAATGTCTGCTATAGTGGTTGCAAACATGTAATGATCCATCGGAGCCTATATAAACAAGCACTGTAGTCTGTGCAGGCTGTATAAAGAGGAGAATTCATGAATTTTGCTTCTTAAACCATAACTTTCCACATAGGAAGCTCAACTAGGTCACATACGTGTCTGATACAAATCTGATAGCCTGTCTAGTAAGCAGGAGTGGCCCACAGATGTGTATCCACATTCATTATATGTGTTCATACATTTTCTCAGATATTACAGATAGTGTATATCAGAGCCTAAGATCTGACCTTAAAAAGTAGATGTTTTCTGAGATTGTATTCAGCTTCCTTGTGATAAGAATTAGCTTTCCAGCTTAATCAGCATTTACGAATTGATTCAGCAAAGTACTGAAGATGTGCTCAAGGCAATCTCTATTCAGCAAAACTTTTAACTTTAAATACGTGCTTCAGGAATGGAGATTAAAATTAAGTGTGGGTTTATGTGCTTAGCAAATTTGGTCTCAACTCAGTGGGGCTCCAGCTGGGAAAATTAGTCATGATTGTGTGGTTCATAGTGCAAGATTTCTCCATTTGTACTGAGAGAAGGACTGGCACAGAGGGCGTTGCTGGAAACTACAAATACTGGTGAACAGTTAGCAGGAGATTTTAGAACCCTTTGTTAAATAAGAGCTAAACACGTGAATAGGTATAAATTAAGCAGAAGTATTGTTGAACATTAGGATTATAAAAAAAGAAAATTTTTGGAAGACTGACATTTCAGGGTCAAAATTATGTGAAACGTAATTCAGAAAAAGTTTGCAGTAATCTCTAACCCTCGGGGTCCTTTTTATGCCTATAGACAGACATTCCCTTTCTAAGTTGCTTTTCCAAGAATTCTATTTTTGCAAAAATGTAAAGAAGTGAACAAATAGGTAAACACTCCTTTTTTGATATGTTTGACCATTCCTCTGACATTGCACTGTTAGATACAATACAGGCATAAGGAATCAGAATGAATGAGCTTTGGAGATTGCCTTGTTTTTAGATCTTAATATATGTTGGAAATACCATCTTCAGCTGAGCTATTACTACAGTTCTGCAACGTCCATTTCACAAAGACGTTTGCAATCTGAACGCGGGACCTCTTTCACTTCAACCCGTCATTGACAGCAGCAGTATCTCACTTCCTCTCCCACTGTATGCAGACCAGAAACAGCGCTATCTCCTCGCCACTGTAAACTGAAGAACCCAATCATGCTTATCTGCTCTCCAAAATGTGCGCTGTGAGGAATGTCCCACAAAGGGTAACTTCCTGATGTGACTCAAATGCGCCATCATAAGATCAGTGGATGGCTCCTGAATTTGAAAGTGTGCCTTTTTTTAGCATTGATATGAAATATATTCTTTTATAAAAGAAGTTCATTAACTGAACAGTGTTCTTTCACAGCATTGCAGGAATTGGTATTGCAGATAAGAGCGGTTTCTGGTTTGGCGCCTATCTTCCAGTTTGCTAGTGGGTAAAACTGTAGCAAGTTGGCAATGGGAAAGATTCTTTAAAAGCTTTGATTAGGCCTTAATACATGACCTAATTTCTGCCCTTTAACATACCTCTGATAAATTGTTATCATTGTCCAGTGATTTATAAGGTTTGAGATGGGCTGTCCAGTGGGGATGTAACAGGGGTAGCGGACCATGTCCTGGGGGCTGATAGAAGCCCAAAGGAAATTCCATCTGGCCTTTACTCCTTCTTCTTTCTTCCATTTGAGTTGAGCCAGGGATGTTGGAGAGGAGAAGCAAATAAATAGATTAGGAGTGATTCTGCTGGAACTTGCCATTTAAGGCAGAGCAAAAGGCAGCATGAAATATTAAATGCAGGGCAGAATGATTTTGGAGCAGAAGTCTAGATATATGTTTGTAATTATGTGTACATGTATGTTTGTGTAATAGGTGTGAAGGATATAAAACAGAGTAAGCAAACTATTGCAGGAAAGAAGAAGGGGGACATAAAATAAAAAAGTTTGAGAACCCCCTGTCCTAATTATTGTATATGACATTCATTTAAATTTCCAATTAAGTGTGGGCTTGCAAATATCTTATAGACATGGATTCTGCTGATCGGATGCACATTATGGGAAAGAGCACATTTCACTAGTTTTAAATTATTTATTTAATCTCTTTTTTTTAACTTTCATTTATATCTCTTTTTTTTTTTCTGCTAAGCCAGGGAGGAATTTCTTTTCTAAACCTCAGAAATTAGGGATTTTTTCTATTAATTCATCTACCATACCCACTGTTGGTAACATTATGTTTTTTTCCCTATGTGTTGTAATCAGTGTTTGGTCCAGATTAGTTCTAAGTGACATAAGAAATAGAAAACCTACTTTTCAAAACCTGCTTCATAATTTTGTAGACAGTGTATATTCAAGTCACAGTCTCTATCTGTGTAAAATTTGGAAGAAATGTATTGAAGTCAACAAAGCTGTTTTAGTTTAACATAATGTAATAGTAGACTCTGTCCTTGAACTCTATCTATCATTCCAGCACTCGTTAGGCATTCTGGTTTTGTTCATAGTAGGAGCCATCATAAAGAAATTGATTTCTCTCTGCTCACTCATCCAATTTATTATAAGAGAACTCCATGTTCATTTGCCCATTACACAGCATTTTGTGGGGTGAGAAAGAAACAAGCCAAAAGAAGTCGGCAGAAGAAATAGTTGTCATGCTGGGTGAGACTCTGCTCTCATTTATATCGGTATAAATACAGAACAGCTCTACTTCTTTCAGAGTTCATTTGTATTTAGTTGGATGAGACTGGCTGCAGGTTATACTCTGAACCCCAATACCCACCCTCTCTACCCCTATTTGCTGCATTCTCCTAACTTACAGGAGAGACTTCTCGTGATCCTATAGTATGATTTCCATTACTTCTGCTCTTCCCTCCGCTCCTTCCTTGCTAGTTGTGTTCCCCCAGTTGGGCAGTCAAATCGTGTATCCTCCAAGGCTGTTAATGCTGCACTATAAATAGGCTAGGCAGCGATATTGTTGGAGCAAAGCAGTTGGCACACGCCTCTTTTCCCTCCCTGGTGGCAAAGTTGTTCATGACCACAGTGCACCTGGTCTCCGTTATGCGGAGAGCATGACCCTGGGGTTGTTTCTGCATCTGGGTCCCTCCCATGGTTGCACAAAATGTGGTGCCTTTCAATAAGGGCACCGCTATCGGCGTGTTGAATGTCATACAAAGGCAACGACAGACAATGCGAGACCTCTCCTGCCGCATTGCTCTGCTCCGCGAACAAAGCACAGTTCTCGGTGGAGGGAAATTAAAAACTTTCTGCGCAGTTGGCTCAGTTAGAAATTTGCAGTCAGGAATGTGTTAGCTGGTAAATTTGTAAGCTGTGAATAGCACAGAGACTTGACATGACAGTAGATGAAGTGATCCTGTGGTAGTTTTGCTTTTCCTTAATTCCATTCATTGGCTTTCTGTTTAGCCACATCAAATCACCTTCCCACCCACAATTTCAGGGCCTTACAGAAGTTGCCTTCACTTCCATGTCACCTCCCAGTACTGCTTTAACAGCTTCGTGTCTGTCCCCTATGTATAGCTGTATGCTTTCTGTCATTGAGCCCTGGGACAGTTTTTCTGCAGAAAACTGACCTGCTTCTCTATACCAGTAATTCTTTGCTGACTGACCATCTTTTTCTTGCCTTTTCAATTTAGCGTCATTAGGCCTTTAAATCATGAAATAACTTGTTTTGGTTTGTCATGGATGCTGTATATTTATACAAACCCAATTTGGGTGGGCTAAGCTCAGTACTATTCATGCAGTGTTTTGTTTTTGAAAACTGCATGTACAGGATCCCTATAGGCCATTATAAAGGCTCTGAATATATCCTAATTTCAAAGGTGTGAGGACAGCAGCTGAATCGAGTACTTCATGGCATAACCACAGCGAAAATAATTGCAGCAGTCCTTTGCAGCACTTGCAGATATTGTAGAAGTATTCATGCACCTGTGTAATTTGGGGCAGGGTGGGAATCTGTTTGGAAATTCTGGATAATGGTTTTGATTTAATTCATATTGCAGAGACTTTCCCTTTGGAGTGATGATTTGTCCAAGGCTTGGAATGACTCAAGTAAGAGTTTTACACAAATATCAAGCTGTTATTTAAAATGTGTCACAGCATTGGTGAAGCACCTCTGGCTGAGATTTCAAGTTTGTGGTGCACTCTCAAGCTCCATTTCGGCAGGGTCATTAGAAACGTGGGCTCTTCCTTTGGCTTCTCTGGCAATCTTCTAGTAAACAGTCTGTCTGCCTGTTATACCTTCACAGCTGTATTAGCCCCTTCGTCCTCCCCACCAAGCTCCTGATTAACGTAAGCTCATCTTCTCTGAGAACTTCAATCCTACTGGAAATGTGAGTTTACAATTTATTCTGCAGGGATGTGACAGCTGACAGCAAATGGACAATCTTTGCACTCCCGTCACTTTTTGCTGAAATAGCACAAGAAGTACATGCACACATACATGTATACGCATATATGTATACATGCATATTTATGAATACAAAATGCATATTTATGTACAAAAATGTGTATCTTTCTCTCTCTAAAAAGGAGAAAGAAAAAATATAAAAATATAAATACACACACACACACACACACACACACACACACACTCATTGCCTTTTCTTTCCTCTGTTGCCTACCACTCCCAATGGGTCTTTATGCCTATGTCAGTCTTCTAGGGAGTCCGCAGTCCTCATGTGGTGCACAGCTTTGCCTCTGAATCACAGGCTCATTTTGATTTGGTTGCTACTTCCTTCCTTGGCCCACTGCCTGCTCCATCTCTTTGTCTTTATTTCTTTGTTGCTTAGCTTGCTCTCCCTAGCTTCTTAATCTCTGTGATTTTATCAAGGCAAAGTATGCGCTTCTGTAGGATCGTATCAATGCTTCATTTCATCCTTCTGCCTTTAGGAAAATTCCCATGATCTAGCTGCAGCACCCGGTAGAGATAAATTGACTTTTCCTAGATTTCAGCCTTCTCATTACCCTGCCCTGGTGCCCAGTCAACAACCCTTACAAGAGTTTTTTTCAAAGATAGATTTTTTTGGCCCCTCTTCCCTGCTTATTAACAGACTGGATTGAACCAAGATATGGTGAAGACAGCCTGACATAAAAGTGCAAATAATTCCTACAATGAAGCTAGGATTTTTCAGGGTGTATAGATGTGTTCTGCATGACTCCTAAAGGATTTTTGAAAAAAGATTCACCTGGGAGGAATACAAAGCCCCAGACTAAATTAGTAATTCAGAAAAAAGTGTTGAGCTCTCCAGTTACAAAAAAGCCCTCTTAAACAACGCAGCATAGGAACAGTTTTCCCTTTCATGCAGTAAACAGGAGTTTCAGGAGTAGCTCAGTTTCAAATGAGGCGTATTTGACACGCAAACTCAAACTGAAACCTGAGTGGAGTGTTTGTGAATGCACTTGGGTTGAAACTGAAGAAAAGCTTTCCATGAATCACTGTAAACGGAAACCGCTGTGTTAACCTAGATGGGTGCCCTACTTCCCAGCTGAGATGCCTCTTTGTGCTCACTCCCCATGGACTAGCATGAAGCCATTAGAGATAACCTTGAGTAAAGGCCTCTGCCCCAAATACAACACTGGGAAGGATTTGTGATTCACGTGCAAACCACTCTCTGCTTCTTTCTTATGCTGGGTGGAAGATGAGGGAGTTACAAATTCCTGTAAGCTGTGTCCTTCCTTCTCCTTGCCAGCTGCCCTTGGCGCAGTCTTGTCCCCATCCTGCCTATGCTATCCAGACTCTGTGGGCAGCATGTCCCCTTCAAGCCATGGGTTGCAGACCTGACTTAGATGTTCTGGGCCTATATTTCTGGGGGCTGCATGTGTGGTACCTTTTCAAAGGAATTTAAGTTGCATTTAATTTTTTTCCCCTTTTCATTTTTACAGAAAAATAGAAAGGTTACAAAGGTTACAAAATTCCCCCCCTTTTTTTTCTGTCTTTTGTAGTCTATAGTCATTCCCATAAGTGAAGCTGCTGTTGGGCGAAAAGTAAAAGGTGTTTAACAATACACGAAAGCCTCACACTGCTAAGGAAAATGTTACACTTAGTGCTGCAGGTTTATAACACAGCAAAGGATCTTTTCTTCTAAGCCTGTGGCAAATTTTTATTTTTAGGTCACTTTCTACGGTTGTAGAACTATCAGATAACTAGATATGTGTTTCATATCTTCCTATGGTAGATTGTAATTGTTTCTGATGGAGAATTCAGCTATTTTTTTCATGAAACTTGGGGAACTTTTAGACCTTCTGAGTGATTTCACTATTAGTTTAAGTCTGAGCAGATTCCACTATATGTCAGTAGTTTTGATTTGTTGTGATCATTGCACAGCAGCACCAGTGCTGACTGAAGAAAGTAGGAAAAAGTACAAAGACTGGTCAGTGCTAAGATTTGTGGCTGCTTTATTGCTACCCCTCTTGCCCCTGCCAAATCCCATCTGTCTGTATTTGATATCAACTGTCCAGCCTGCTGTTGGTCAAACTCCACCCATGTGGTGTTTTCCAAATATACGTGCTAGAAGAATTAATACTGTGGATATCTCACCATGCAACTCATAGCACCAGCCTCCTACACAGAGAGAAATTGCGACAAAATCAGTGAAAAATCAAAGAATACCAACTTTCACAGAATTACAGAATGGATGAAATAATTGGTCGGAAGGGACCTCTGGAGATTGTCTAGTCCAACCCCTCTGCACAAAGTAGGGTCAGCTAGAGCAGGTAGCTCAGTACTGTGTCCAGTTGGATTCTGAATATGTCCACGGATGGAGACTCCACAACCTCTCTGGGCAACCTCTTCCAGTGTTTGACTCCCCTTTCAGGAAAAGAGTTTTTTCTTATGTTTAAATGGAATTTCCTGTATGTCAATTTGTGCCCTTTGCCTCTTGTCCTGTTACTGGGTACCACTGAGAAGAGTCTTGCTCCTTCCTCTTCCCCCCCTCTCACCCATCAGGTATTTATACTCATTGAGAAGATTCCTTCTGAGCCTTCTCCAGGCTGAAGAGTCCCAGCTCTCTCAGCCTTTCCTTGTATGACAGATGTTCCAGTCCCTTCATCATCTTCATGGCTGGACTCACTACAGTATGTCCATATCTATCTTGTTCTGGGGAGACCAGAATTGGACATAGCACTCCAGGTGGGTCTTGCCAGTGCTGAGCAGAAGGGAATGACCACTTCTCTTGACCTGCTGGCAATGGTCTTCCAGCCAAAGAGGCTGTTGGCCTACTTTGCCACAGGAGCACATTCCTTGCTCATGGTCAGTCTGTTGCCCACTGGCACCCCCAAGTCCTTTTCTGCAAAGATGCTCTTCAGCAGGTCAACGCCCAGCCTGTCCTGGTGCTTGGAGTTTTTCCTCCCCAGGTGCAGGACTTTGCATTTCTCTTCATTGAACTTCATGAGATTCCTGTTGGCCCATTTCTCCAGCCTGTTGAGGTCCCTTCAAATGGGAGCACACCCATCTGGTCTATCAGCCGCTCCTCCCTGTTTTGTATCGTCTGCAAACTTGCTGAGGGTGCACTCTGTCCCAACATCAAGGTCATTAATGAAGATGTTAAACAGTAGAGGGCCCAGTACTGACCTCTGGGGTACAGCAGTTACAACACTTGTGACTGGTCTCCAGCTTGACTTTATGCCACTGATCACAACCCTTCTGAAACTGGCAGTTCAGGCAGTTTCCAGTCTACCTCACTGTACATCTATCTAGTCCGTACTTCATCAGTTTGTCTATGAAAATATTATGGGAGACAGTTGAAAGTCTTACTAAAGTCAAGACTTTTAGGTTTGATCCTGCAAGGAAGATTTTTTCTTTTGTGAGTTATACTACTGTTGTGGTCTGATGTCCTGGACAAATGGCAAAGTCTCTTTCTGTGTCTTTCATAAGGCTGAACCTGAAGTTTGCAAAGCTGTATAGAAAGACAGGGGGAATGATCTTTCACAGAAAATATTTTAATGCTGTCAAGTATGAGTAGTTTACATAATAAGATCGAGAAGTGAGAGTTAGGGCCAGACCATTGATACAAAATATGTAAAATATAAAAATGACATAAAAATATTTAGAAAAACAGAACAGTTTGTTAAAGCTTTTGAAATTTATTGAGCTCAGTGTCCGTGTATGTTAAACAAGTACAGTTTACCTTTAAGAGGAAAGGCTCTGCAGTGGGCATTTAGCTAGATTTGTACACCTACACACTGCAGATGGTTTAGTTTTATAAGAGATGAAACTGCATTTGGTGGAACTGATTAAATATAAAAACACCACCATCTGCCATTTATTCTAATATAAAATGGTTTGGGCAGATGCTGACATCTTTTGAGATGATTGATTCATCTCTGACAAGTGAAGATTCTCGGAGGGTTCCAGCTGCCCACCGCTCACACAATACCCGTGTACAGGAGTAAGCGCCAATCACGGCACTTTGATTTGGATGTAGCAGGTGAACGAAGGGCACTTTAATAACCGGCAGCCTGGAATTTCTAAGTACATTGGTGCTGGGTTTTTTTTCCCCTCTCCTACACTTCTGGCCCACATTTAACTGTAAGAATTTGTTATGCACATTGTATACTGTATTGAAGTACAGCTATCCTAGCACGGTGATAACTGGAAGAGAGTCAATTTCTGGCACAAATAGCTTGCTTTCATTTTTCAGAGTGGGAAACCATCAGATACTCTCTGGATATGCTATTCATTTTAAAATTACTTTTTGCTAAGCATCCATCAGGGTTACATTTAAACTTCCCAGAGTATTATTTATTGAGTATGACACCAAATGCTTTGTAATAACTTAAATAACAGATGTATACCTTGTTTTATTTGATAACATTGACACTCTCTGTACTGCAGTATGCTTTATGGGAGCTCACAGTAGCATGATCTTTTTAAAACATTTTGCTCGAACTTTTCAGAACATGCATGATAAGTTAAGGAAGAATGAATTTAAAAATACTCAGGGCTGGATTGTGATATCCTTACCCACACTAAATAGCAGTTTGCACCAGGAGTAAGTCCTGTTGTAGGCGGTAACTTTAGTGGACTTTGGGTCAGTCTCCAAGTGGGAGTAAGGGCAATACAATTGGGCATCGTGCAATAAGGATGCAGATCAAGTCAATCATAAAGTTGCAAGTATATAAACCACAGGATTTGTTCAAAAGATCTTAAAATAGAATTCTCTCTTTGTGTATGTAAAATGTAATCTCTGACTGTGTCCCCCACTCAAAAGTATCACTTAGAACAGCTTCTTCACTATAAAAAAATCAGTTAAAAAAGGAAAAGGATCTGTTTATATGAAATAACACCCAAAATGTGACAGTTTAGTGTTGTGCTGGCAGAGAAGCGTATGGTATGTATATATAAGTTTGGTCAGAGGGATACTGAAGGCATTGTACTGTCATTTGCTCTAGAATATAGCTGGAGTAACTCCAACAAAGTCTGTAATAACCCTATTGTAAAGGAAAGAAGTTAGTTCTACAGTATGGGTAAGAAAACACTCTGCAGAGTATTTTTTAAATATGGAGAAGAGCTAAAACCTATTCAAAAAAGGATGAATTCTTATCATTGGTACAGAATATTTTCTCCTCACCTGTTGCTGAAGGCAAAGCTATAGATAGTGTCATTTAATTGTTTTAAAGGTAAGGAGAAAAAAAAAGTCAGCAAAATCCTTATCTGGCGTAAATTGGGGTTTGAAGTCAGTGAAGCTAATCTTATTTATGTCGGTTGTACATCTGGGCCAGAGGATTCAGAAATGATATTCCTCATGCCTCTCTTTGTATTAACCCTTTCTTTACTGTTATATTTTTGAATGAATGTGATGTTTCCTTCATTTAAAACCTAAGATTCTTCACATTTACCTCAGCCCTCTTTTTCCCCAGGTACCTTTTCTCCAGGAAAAGGCAATGTCTGGCATCTCGCCTGAGAACAACCTTAGTTGCCCTTCCTAGATACTGGTTTGTAGAAGGCACTGATGAGTGCCTTCCCCTGTGAAACAGGGACTCTCCCATCAGAGAGAGCAACTGTGTTATTTCATCTAATGGTCTGGGAAGCCAGGTTCTTGGAACTGCTTGTGAGGCTGGATTTCTGCTTTGAGAGCGCAATGTTTATGTTGAAATGCAACACCTTAATTTGGATGTTCAGAAGGTTTCATTTGAAACAATGAAACAGAATCTAGAAAATAAGTGTATTTTTGAAGTGGAAAAGAAAATCAGAATCTTAATAAATACACAGTATTTAATATATGGAATGCATAGCTGACTTCAGGGAAAAGACTTTTTTCTCCATTTTGGCTCTCATTTCTTCTGACATAGAAACATAATACAAATCCAAAGTGTCTCATCCAAGAAACAGCCACCAGAACCTTTATAATGCTAATGATCGTACTGTTCTGTAGTGTCTTGCTTCCAGAAGGGTCCCCAAGTGCTATACAAATTACATGTGGCTACATGAATCACTTCCCACACCACTGAATTACAGGCAGCTCCAGGGAGTGGAATGCTTTCTACCGGTGCACAGCAACGTTTTGGGACAGCAAGCAGGCAATGCAAAGGACACAAAATGACAAAATATGAAAAGAAGAAACTAATCAAAATGAAGATTCAAAGATTGCTGAGGAAAAGGTTAAAAACAACTCCGTGTCTTCCTTTGACAATGTCAGCAGGGCTGGTGGTGCATATTGTTGTTGGTATCTGTAGCTGACCTCCAAAATATTTGTCAAGAGAGTTCCCAGGTCTTGGGCCAGGGTATCTGGGCAGGCAACACCACTAGCCTGTGTTTATGGATCAAGACAGAGCAGAGACCCTTTCTCCCTGTATCTCTCCCTCCCATGTGCTGAAGTTTCCACAGAAAGGAAGCCTGGTAGAAGGGTCTTGTGGTACATATGCCCTGGCCAGTTGCTCTGAGGACCACACCAAGGGGCTGTGCTGCCCGGGCAGTTGAGCTGAAGCCAATGAGAATCTCTCAAAGCCCAAAAAACTGCAGAGAGAAAAGTGAAATGGTGTGGTATACTCCGCAGGCTTCCCTCATCTGTCCCAGCGAGGCATACTGAGCACTTTGGTCTCCCCAGTACCTGCGATGCTTTCATCGGGGAGCTGGTCCATGTGGACGGGGTGCTCTCGGTGTGCCTGAAACGGAGGCGAGTTTGGCTTCTGTGCCGCCTGCCACCCTCCCAGCCGTGCAAGTGCCAGCGTTGACTCTTGGAGCTGGAGTAGTGTTAAAATTGTACATTGCTGCCACCGTTGGTGGGAGTGCTCGCCTGGCTGTCAGTGCTTCGTTTAGAGCCAGCTGGAGAAAGGAGAGGAAGGAGGGAGGAAAGAGAGGAGAATTTCCCACAAAAACAGTTCAACAAAAATGAACAGCCTTCCATTATCCCATTTTTTTCCTTTTTTTAAAAAAAAGTTTTGGATTTCTCGTAGAAGTTTAGAAATGGATACCATTTTTTTCTCCTCAGGCTCTTAGGCCTGAAAGTTGAAACATGAAGAAAAAAAAAAAAAAAAAAAAAAAAGACCTTGCCTCATTCTGTCTGATCTTATGTCAGCTGAATTTGACTGATAAAGCTCAAACTTGCAGTAGAACTGAATTTTGAGATTGGGGGTTTTATGTGAGAAGCACTAGATTATTGCAATTACAACTGCTGGTTCCCACCTAAATTTGGTTAAATTGCCATTTGTTATGTTGGAAAGACAGTTTTTCAAAGGGAAACTTGCAATTCAGTCTTGTAAGAAATCATGTTGGGCTAATCATTTCCAGAGCCTGTCTGAATATTGTGGTGGTGACAGTACTGATAGTGAGTGTTTAATAGTTCCTTCACTTGAGAGAGAAGATATGCTAGATAATTAAAAAATCTGTAAACAAAAGCTGAGGTGCAGCTTCCCAGCAGCGTGATACAGAATGACTTTGTGGTGGATGATTAGGCTTCTTGGGAGCAAAATCAATGAAAGCAGCCATAGTCAGCTGTCTTATATATGGTATATGTGGTATAATTTTTCTGTGTGCAGCTGAAGTGTTTTATGGGTGTAGTTGAGGCTGTAGTTATTGTCACATTTTTCTACCTGCTCTACAGTCAACCTTTAGAAAGGTGTCCAATAGATTTGAGTGTGCTCCTGTGGATAAAAGCTTTGTGTGGGGATTTAGATATTCAGGAGAAACGGAAAGGGGCAAAAATCTCCCGGTTTTGTCCCCACGAACTCTCATTGAAACTTCCCAGGTTTCTTCTGTCTTTTCTGCCCACTCTTTCCTTCCCCCTCAGTGCTGCTTATCTGGGGTAAGAATCATGTGTGGAATTTATAAATGCTTCTCTGTTGTGCAAAAGGACTTTGATAGCATGAGATGAATAGCAGGTAACATAATAAGAAAATGTATCTGGCTATAGCTTTGGAAATGTAAATTCTTTTATCAGTCCCCCTGCTAATTGGAATTGCTGTTTGTTGTTTCACATTTAGTGGATTTCATTATATTTTCTTTGGTAATTAGATATTTTAACTCTAAATTAAAAATCCCAGACCCCCACAAAAACTTCATTAAGATGCAGTCAAAGTTGTATATAGATACGACTTTAATTAAAATAATATTGTTAGAATGTGTGGTTAAGGAAAACAAAGCAAACAAATGAACCACAAATATTTGAAATCTGGGAAGAAGGACCCGATCCCATCCTCCCAAGTAAGTCACTGGAAAGATTCCTGCAGTTTTCACTGCGCTCTGAATGAAGGCCATGCCAGACAGAAAGCCAAATCTGAGTGTGCACTTCCAGAAGGTGGCTGAGATGTTGCCCCTTTCCTACTCTAGCCTGGTGTGTGCCCCTGTCAGGTTCTCTTCTCCACTTGCTATATTCAGCTCTAACAGTAGCCAGCTCCCAGCCTGGTGTGGTGGCTACAAATACTCCCTGTCTTGCTCAGATACAATGGAGGAGATGTCAGAAGAGAATTCTTGCATCATTTATCATATGTCTGTATGGAAAAAATCCTTCCAAAAATGTTGTTCCAGGCAGATGGAGAAAGCACTCTATAGACCTGAGGAGTTTTTAAATGGGAGGATGTATGAATTTATCATGCTTCATGGACTTCTTTAAATATACAAGATGGTAAAAATATAAAGAAAAATGTCTTAAAAATAGCCTTGTTCCTATAGAATGATTTTTGAAGGGAAAAACGAATGTGATGCTTCACACTTCTTTGCAGATAGCGAAGAGGAGGCCATAGACCTACTGCTTGCACTTTTAGCACTACTCTAGTGGTGAGAGCCATCCCAAAATGTGTGTTTTGGAAGAAAAAATGAGCTATTTGCTGTCCTTTCTGCATCTGCAGCTTCACTTTTGGAGCTGAGCTCAGAGAGGGCAGAAGGAAAACTATTGCACAAAAGTGTCATTCTTTCTGAGGCTGATTTCTATTTTATTAGCGGAGGGAAGGGGATTATCTGAAAAGCAAGGGTTGTCTTAGTCAGATTTGAGTCCACACTTGTTAGCAACATTAACTTCTGGTCTGTAACAGAGGCTTGGCAGGTAGAGGCAACACAGTCAGGGAGAGCAGTAGGTGTAGAGACCAGTGTGTGAAAACAAGTTCCCTTTGAACAGGAGGAAAAAATCTTGCTCGGTATTTGCTCGCTCATTTACCTCTTTATCCTCTGTGAACTCACACATTTATCAAGCTTTGAAACCAAGTTATTTTTTGAGATGAGTTGCCTTGTGCCTAAAAAATTAGATAAGATGAGAGAAACACCAAAATTCGAATGAATCAAAAGGAATGACATTTTTCTCCAGCTGAAGGTCAGTGCAGAATGCACTGCCATACACCAAATGCATTGCCATGCTCCCAGAATTGGCTTCTTAATTTCTAGTGTCTCCTTGCAACTCAACCTCCTCCCTTTTGTATCACCCCTTCTATTAGTTTAGTAATATGCTGTCATCCTGATTTTTCTTAATTTTGCTTGTGATATTACTTCTCCTTTTCCTCCTCCTATGGGAACAGATTTCTTCTGCCATATGCCCATTTAAACCTAATTGTAGTATCTGAACATCTTGTGTGCTTAGCCGCAGCCTCCCTTGGGGCTCAATTGAGGCAGAGGATGTATGTGACCTTTAAAGCCATGTCAATGTGAGACTCTCTCAGCACATGGGTCTTTAAAGCCTGGATGTCTATGCTTCATACTAACAAATTTGACCAGCCTGTCTTTTTATGAGGATATCATCATTTTGGGCAAATTCCAGATGACTTATTTTAAATCAGCATGTAGAGCACTCTTAAAATCTCAATTTCCCAGGGATCAAGTTTCAGAAGATTAAAATGAACAAATCAAAGCTGTTATTATTTTATTTATTTATTCCAGCAAATTTATAGTAATAACTGCCTGAACATGACTAATTGGCAATTTGTAAAAGGGACTGCTCTCAGTAGCAATGTTTTAAGAACGTGAATGGTGTAACTTTCCTTATTATGACAAATCTTAACAAGTGTGATAAGGTTGTCACAGGAAACAGTGAAAGTCCCCTAAATTGTTGAGTATTAAAGGTTTTTGTATTTGTAACCCAAATAGTCTTTATTTTGCCACTTTATTGCATACATCAGGAATTTGTGATTGTGCTGTGTAAACAGCGGGCTTATAATAATATTGTCATAATAATGCTATACCATACCTAAATCTCATAAAATGTCTTTGGCTCAATGCAAGCCTTTTCACAGACATCCTTGCTTTAGGTCTTTGTCTCATGCCACAGCAGCATCGCTGAGCTTTTGCCTTCCCAGAGCCCTTCTGTCAGTTCAGCATATGAATTCTCAAGACTTCCATGCTCTACTGATGTGGAAGTCCTTAAATATAAAAACTCAGGTGTGTCTCAATACATATAAAACAAAACATTGCATTATAACACTTATCATTATATTATAAAGGTTGACATGTGAGGGTATTTGGGGTCTTTATTTTACTGACTGAAGAGATTGAGAGAAAACAGTGATTCAACAGCAGTGTGTATATTAAATTGGTTTGTATTCTGAAGTAGAAAAGAATGTCAGAATCTAGTTAAAACTGAAGGTACATTCTGGTAACATGAGTATAACATACCTTACACAGGTATTGAAATTAACCCTATAACAAGTATGTAAGCCAGAAAATTCAGTGCTAAAATGACATCTCAATGAAATCAAAATATTTTAGGTTATGAAAATATGCCATTATGATATTCATCCAAAGAATATTAACTTTGTTCTGTCATGCAAGATATGCAATAGGCTTTTGACTGTAATTAGGCATTTTAATATTCATCTTTCCAGGTTAGCTTGGTTAGTTACATTATAAAAAGTAGTTACATGACAGTTTTGTTATTTTCTACTCCTTCTGTTATCATTAAATGAAAACTCCTTATCTAAAAGCCCTCAGCTTTGAAAGAGTTCTAAATAAAGAATTAGTCCCAAATCTAAATTTTGTTGAGTCAATTGTTTTCTGCCAAGAATATGGTAAAGTAGAAATTAATAGCATTTAAACACAAGACAAAACCAACAGCTGGAGTTGGCAAATATTGTAAGCTGGTTTTATTCCTTTTCTTGTTTTAACTCAGTAATAAGGCATGGGGCAGAGTAGTAGCCTTTGCAGTGCAGATTATGAACAAAATCAAATACTAGGGGACTTGTCACTTATGTTAATTTTTAAATCAGCCATCTCTTCCATGATAATCACTTCTGAAACATTATTACAGCATCTCTCTGTCCAGTGAAGAACTCCGCTGATTTTCCTCTCCGGAAGCAATTATTGTGTGGGATTCTCAAGGAGGGGAGTTTTAGAAATGAGCGCATCTTTTGGGAGAGGTAGCTTCTGTAGACTTGTAATGCGAAAATCAAGTTTACATGTTGGCCATTTGCACTGTTGAGTACTCTTAAAGCCTGAGTTCATGGCAACCCCATCAAACTTAAATAAAAGTAGCAGCAAACGCATGACTCCCCACCCCCATTATTTATTTTGCTCTCCTCCTACAAAATCCTTGAGCTCCATCTTTTTTTGTTCTTTCTTATGCACATTAATTCGTAATGAATAGTGTTTCTTATGTACCTTGGAACAATAAACATCTAAGTCTGTGGTATCACAGAGAACAAATAACTGGCAAGACAAATGGATATTACTTCAAGAAAATACCCAGACACAAACTTACCAAACTGCAATTACAGATGATGTATATCTGCGTGTACGGATGAGTGTATCTTATTATCCATGCAACTTTTGAGTCAAAGGTTAGACCACAGAAAAGCCCCCTCGAGAGAGTGGCTTTCCCTTCGGAGCAGGTTGGCAGAGCCTAGCAGAGATGTTAGGCTAAATGAAAGCTGCTCACATGTGGGCAAGGGTCTGACCATTGAATTCAAGTGACAGTGCAGCTAAGTGACTGAGTCTGCATCATACTGTAGGATGCTTGTGGTATTAATACGGGCTCATAGCTGCATTTTGATTTTGTATGCTGTCTATATGATGGACTGTATTCAAATTTTTTCCTTTGGTGATATTAACATAGTTTTATTTGATGCTTAGATCAACAGTATGCTAACTTTTAAATAATGTTATATTCTCTTATACATATATTTTCTGCAGTAAAGAAGGATGATCTACAAGTTCAAAGGCCAGAGAGAAAGATGGTACCTTGTAGCTTGAATTAATGTAAAAACAAGGAAATAGATTTTTAGAGAAGCAAACAGTATGAGCCTGGCCTGAATTGGACCAGGCCCAATATCCTTCTGAGGGAGAAATAAAGGACTTGAACTTTCTCCCACTGAGAGCAATTGCAAACCTGCAGTTGACTATAATAGCTGTGTGTGATTGCGACATAATAAATTTAAGGTCTGAGATAATCAAGGAGGACTGTATAATCTGCTAATGCTTCTGAAAGATGCTCTGGTAAAATGTTAGGCAGGAAGAGCTCTACACTGGGCTGTTAATAGAAGAAATAAGTATAAGCCACTTTCTGTCTTCTTCTGTTGTGCTCAGATATGGCTGATCCTGTGACTCTGATTTTAATTTGACAGCAATTTATAATGATGAAGTTTCATAAAGAAAATCTGTGGAACCGTAACTGTGAATGCTGCGACTGCGAGGGAGGGGAGAGGAGGAGAGGACAGGGAAGGACTTTTGGAAAGATACCTGTTTAATTTTGTGTATTACATAAGAAGACTAGACTGGCCGGAGTAGCCCAAGTTTGGTGTACCCCAGCTTGGGATCCTGTTTTTGAGAGAGACCAGCAGGAGATGCTTACGGATGGTGCGGGAACAGGGCAGTCATTCAGCGTGCAATCCCCACCTCCCGCAATTTACAGCTCAGAGATTTCCTACGAGTAAAGTACTCCCCAATAAAAAGTTACTACTACCCGTTTACCTGTCTTCCTGAAACTCGCCTTGTTCATAGTGTAGCTATTCAAAAACATTCATCGGGCATTTTGTAACGTAAGGTTCACTGAGTTTAACAGAATTTACATAAGAGCTAAAATGCTTTATGATCTGGGTTAAATTAGATAAAAATATTAGTTCTGATCCAAAAAGTCACAGCTGCCAATAAGTATCTTTCCACTGACTTCACTAGGATTTAGTTCAGAACGTCTATTTCCTCTATTATTTCTCAATCGAAAATAAATGTGACTATGCTATTTTTCTTCCTGTTCCTAAACTGGCTGCCTTACAAAGGTGTTGCTGTTACCTTGCTTTTTTTCTTGCCTCATCTCTTCTGTTTATCATCCCCACTTGCATCCTAGCAAAATTTTTGATTTCAGGTTTTAGAAAGGAGACACTTTTTTGTCTTCTGTTTTGAATCCTGTAAAATAATAGTGGTAACAGATTCTAGAACTTTGTCAGTATTTTGTATGAGGGGGCACAAAGACATAGTTTTTCTGCCATGGAAAGCATGTGAAGTATTATATATATGGCAGAATTATCTACCAGCAATAGGAGAATCTTCTGAAGAAAAAAGCCAGAAGTCATTTTAGCAGAGAAATAGGCAGTATTTTTTGCTAAATGGAATTTGTTCAGAAGTCAAGAGTATAACAAGTTTCACTGATGATGGTTAAACTTGTGGGGGGGATAGGTAATGTTTTATAAATTATATAGATTGATATGTAATTTCATGCGCAGTTTGACCAGTGATAGGAGTTTTGCTGTCTTTGTTTTCCTCTTTTCAATTTTGCAGCCTGTGTGTTTCAATTCGCGTGATTTGTGAACATGAATATACATGTCGAGACTCTGGTAAGCAGCTGATGGGTAAGAAAAAGAAAAATGCTTTAGTTTGTTCCAAATAAAGACATTGATGTCCTAAGTTAACTCCGAACTAATGTGCTTTAAGTATCAAAGCTAAAACACACGTGAGGTTGTATGTGCAAGTACTGCTGTGGATGTAATTAGTGTAAATGGGATTTAAGCTATCATATTTCATACAGGCAAGTTCTGTAACCACCTGGCTAGCATGTATATGCTAATCCTTTTCTCCTAATAAGAAGTAGGTTTTACACTGAAATTGAAATGAAAAAAATATAAAATCATATATATAGGGGTGTGTGTGTGTATGTGTGTATATATATATATATATGTATAAAAATAAATCTGCATGCATAAAACCAGATTTTGGTGTTTTGGAAATCAGTTTTTGAATGCTTATTTCTCAATAAATTTGCTGAAAAAAACGTGCTGGATTTATACACTTACTCAGTATATGCATTTGTATGAATCAGGATTTTATTCGCAGACAGAGAGGCTCCAGTGCTTAAGGAAACTACTGACAGCTGAATGTCAAAACCAGTTTCTGGTTAAATGTTATTCTTGGTTGTCTTCAGGAACACGGAGTTTCCAGCCAATATTTTTTTCTACAGTTTTCCTGGTTTGTGCATCATGTTTTCCTTATCCTTCCCTAGACACAGCAAAAATGGGGTCCATTTTATAAGCACAGTAGTCAGCAGATCCTAGAAACGTGAATATTTGTTTTAAGAAGGAAAATATTGCAAGGGAATGATTAAAAATTCCACTTTCAGAAATTAATAACACTTCTATTAGTAACTACAACCTTGAGTTTTTATTGCCCATGGTGTTATAACTAAGCTAAAACTCAGAAACACAGCTAGAGTGTTATTTCTTTGGCGTATTGCTTTGGACCTTTGGGGTATGATATAAGACACAGAGCATTCAGTGCGCTCCAGCAGATTGCTGCTTACTGAATAACCAGGGGAAATAGCTGTAGAATGGAGTCAAGAGGAGCGATGGTCAGAAAAAATTCTGACTAAACAGTTTTTCATTGGCAAATGTCAGATTGCTGTAACCCGAAATTTTCATTGGAATGCATTAACTGTGACAACGCTTGCAAAGAGTTTCTGGTCAAAATGCTCCACCTTCCCCATACTGACCAAGATCCCAGTGGTTGGAGGTAGGGCAAGAAGTTTAGTTCCCAGAAGTACTGGCCGTTTTGTCATGGGTCTCGCAATTTCCCAAATAGAAGCTGTTCTTGTTTGTAAAAATAAACATATCTTGAATCGGGGACAAAAAGACTGACTCCATACCAAAAAGAACTTCATGGGATGTGGAAGATTATGGCTGAGATTCCCGCTCCAATTAATATGTGGTTATTTACACAAAATAAAACTCTTCCAACAAGGAGACTGAACCAGTGACTCAGGCACTCAAATGAGAGGCAGAAGATTAGGGTTTAAGACCCAAACCTGAACCTAAGCCTCTCCTACATATCCTCTAACTACTGGGTTATGGTCGTTCTTACGGTGCACTGCCCTTTTTTTACTTTTGTAAGAAAATTATTAGAAGAATATGACTGTGGTGGTCAGAAATCATTGCGAGCCAGAAGCCTGCGTTGCTTAGTGCCCGGTTTCTAATGTAACAGCATTGTGTGACACAAGCCTCTGCACAGCACAGCTACTCTCATAGAGGCACAGCTCTCCATATCTTTTTTCCCATATTTTCCCAGACATGATAATACTAAGGGATCGAAATCACCAGTACTAGAATACAGCAATAAACCGAGCAACAACAAAAACCTCTTGTAATTTATTCACTAAATTACTGAATAATATTCAGTTCACACTGAGATCGCCTGTGCTGTTGTATGGCCTTGGGGGGCTCTGTGGGTCACCAGCACCCCATTGCTGGAAGACCACTCAACTTGCGGATCTGCCCTACACAGAGCTCAGTTGTTTCCACCTCTAGAGATTGTTGCTTGTCTGAGATCTGCAGCAGGGCGCATTAGGACTTTGAGACATGTTGCCTGCCTGCCAGTGTAGGACTTTTTAGCCAGAGGTGAGCCAAATGAGCGCCATATGCAACACACAGGAGCGGCAGATGCCCAAAAACCACGTTCGTGGCGATCAGAACAGAAACTGGGGATGAAGAAGGCAAATGACTGTGCTAGCAAATGAGAATTACTCTCTTTCCACTTCTTGACATCTTCTTGCAGGCCCGAGATGTTGCCTTTGGTAAGTCAGAGTTTGTAACTCTCAATACCTTCCTGGGCGCATGTGCATATTTTGCTTTTGCAAGACCAGCCCATTCCAGCTTCTAGGAACCAGTTACTGGGAGAGATGGTTACAGCGGTGCTGAGCCAACCTCGTGGTGAGACCCATGGCCAGAGAGTGGGTCACGGGGGTTGTGGGTTCCCCCTTGCCAGCCAGTGATGATGCAGGTATGTGCTGCTCACGCCTCCGGAGAGGCCCCAAGCCTGCAGGTTACAGGCGCCCAGTGTGAGAATAGGACATGCTTTGCCTCTCCTCAGCGTGGGGGGAATTTGGAGGCTCACATGTCCATGCTGCTCCACATAAGGCTTGTAAGTCCTTTGTGTGGCTGGGTCCAAGCGCTGCCTATCGATATATTACCTGGAGTGAAGCTGTGTGCAGCTTGCCTTCCTTCGCTCTGGGGAGGGAGTCTTTTAAGTACCCCTTAACTCAGTCCTAGAGGCTTGGGGTTTTTTTTGTTCCGAGCATTTGCCATCTGAATGGTAAGTGAGCAGCACTGGGCAGTGTGACCCTCTGTTCAGAGGCAGAGCAGCCGAGTCTGGCTTGTGTGGGAGCTGCCGTCAGTTTGGCTTCTGATGCCGAATGGGAATGTTCTTGAATTCCTAATACTGATATCACAGCACCATCAGTTCCTGCCCTGAAAAAGAACCTATTGAAAGGACCCGTGAAAGGATCTCCTTGCAGTGGTTTTATCATACCTATCTGCTGGAGGAAGAGTTTACCCCAGGGGTGTTTCCCCAACGTGCAGTACGCCAAGAAGCCTGTAATTGGCAGAGGCTGGCCGTGAACTCGGTGCTCGTCCGGCAAAACCTTTGCGCAGTGGACATGAAAGTCAACAGAGCAATCCTGGCTTGCTACAGCTGGGGGGGCTGGTCCAGCATCTGTACAGCTTTTCACCCTGGGGCTAGTGTGGGCAGGATGACGCCCCAAGAAAGGAATTACAACTGGAAGTTAGTTCTTCTATTTGGCCGGGGGGGGGGTGGTGAGATGGGGAGGGGGCAGAGACTGTTTGCATTTCATTAGCATTAAGTTTGCCATTTCCAAGGATTGGGAAGAAAAATCTCTTCCCTCTTTGCTAGAATATAGAGTGGTGTTTACTTTCTCATTTTGAAATTTTCCCATCTTGTGTAACAGCTGTGCTAGGGCAGGACTCGCTCTCTACTGAACTGCTGCTTTTTTCCTTTGGCCTTTGTTAAAATTTCTGATAAATAACAGACTGTCTACAGCTGTTCAAATGATGTTGCTTTTTCTAAGTGTCACCTCGGTGTTCATTCCCACCAATGTGGGCTTTGCTTTAGAAGGTAAATAAGGGACAAATGGGGCTTGCTGTTGAGTAAAATTGAACATGTGGGCAGTGGGAAAAGAATCTGAGATGTGAATTGTCCAAGTCTACAGAAGCCATCCACCTCTTACTGTGATGGAGACACTGTGGCATCTTGGCAGCATTTCTGTGTGCAATTTTCTTTAAATAACTGGTGGTTTTTTTGTTTGCTGCAGTTGGTGCTATTTCTCCAAATTTTCTCATTTGAAGGTAATCTGCCTCTAAGAAGCGATTAGCATGATTTGAGCATAGTAGTGTTCACTGGACTTTGAATTTTTGCAGTGGCATTAGCTATCCTAGTACTACTGGGCTGACCACTGTAATAAATAGAAAGAATGTAATATATCTGAATTACTAGTACGCTAATTTATTGTAAAAAGGTAACTTTTCATTATTTATACTACTCTATGGTTTTTTTTTTTTTAGAGGAATTCTCTAAAAACTTTATAAAGTTAGAGTTCTGGTATAAAAGGAATTTATGACCAAAACCTGAAGATTTTCCGTTTCACACACTATATCTCTTCCTTCCATGGCAACAGTTGTTCTGTCCATTTTCTGCTCTTAATTTGTGAATACAGATCCCTCTAAGAAGGAGAAAAGCTGAAGGGCAGAATTTAGTCAGAATTTGAAAAATGGATGAAATAATTTTGAGGAAACAGTATGAATGCAAAGTTTTAGTCTTTGCTTGAAATTAGAAACTGAACTTCTATAGTAATTTTTGAGTGAGGTTAATACTCAGATCAGTTTGATTTATTTCCTATTGCAAATTGCTTATAAAGACAAAAAAATATATATAAATCCGAAGAGAGAAAGAAAAGAGAATGAACGGAAGTAGCTCAACTCTGTCCATTCCACAGCTGAGGACACAAAGTAATAATTGTTGCTTAGCTAAATTATCACACAAAAGAACAGCAAGTCATTCATTTCCACACGAAAAAGCACAGAAATAGGGTTTCTCTAAGACTAATTGGAAGGTTTAAGATGAGAATATCAGTGTTAAGGTTTCTCCTTAAAGGTGTCAGATCAACTTGGGCTGAAACCTGTACTTTCGCACCAGTACAGCTGGTGCAGACCCATTACAATTGTATAAATGGGGAATTGGCCCCATGCTTTAAACAACTTTTTCACAGATATTGTAGGCCAGATCCTCAGTTGCTCTAGCGCTTCTAAAACTCTCTCAAGGCTGTTGAAGTTGCCAAAATATACATTGTATATAAGCCAAAAGTTTTAATGCCATTATAGCACTGGGATCCAACTGGGCTGACCTGCAGCTTCTCCTTGGCATCTTCTGGGAACAAACTGGTGTTTCATTGTACTGGCTCAGTGAAGAGAAAACTCCTCATGGTAATAGGAAACTTCTGCTCTCCTACTGAAAATTATTGATCCAGTAGCCCCAGAATTCCCTGGCTGACTCTTTAAAATACAGGACACTGGCTGAATGGAGCGCTGCAAGGCAGATGGATAGCATTCTGTTGGAAGATAGAAAATTCTGGTTCTTTCGGAAAGACGCTGGATTTGTCAGTTACAGGGAAATCTCAGAAGGGAACTTGAGAATTTGGGGAGCGTGTGCTCCAGGTTTGCTCAACATTTTAAGGCAAGTGTAAATCACTTCTGAGTAAGCTGTGGCAAACAAAATGTTCGTAATTGCAAACTGCTAGCCAATCTTTACACTAGTTTTGCCTGAGCACCACTTAAATTACTACAGCATATTTTATAGACCAAAAAAGTGTGACTAAATAATACCTGCAGCATCAGTAAACTCAGGTGGGAATAAGGAGTTAGATTAAGTCATATTAACTCTTTATGTGTTTTTATTGTGAGAGTAATTGAGTACAATCACTATTTCTTGGATAATAGGAAATAAATCAGGGCCTCTGTCAAAATCTTAGTGATTGGCCACCCCTGGTGCTCTTCACCAGCTCAGCAGAGAGGCCAGGGACCGAATGGCAGTAGGGATTAGACTATGTTCTGGTTTCCTGAGATGGCTCTTTCTCATGAGGGCTATGGACAAAACTGGGGCTAATTGTGGAAATGCACGTTCTGCCGGAGCACAACTGCCTTTGTTCTGTGGATGTGTGAAGACCTACGGGCCACTTTTCAGTTGCAAGTGTTTTAATGGTGATAAACAACGGATTTTATCAGATTCTGAAGTGGCATCAAAAATACACATGCAAATTGTTGATCTTGGTTGATCTCAGGACTTATTTTTCCTGTGACAGCTGGGGCCATCTTAGAAGAAAGCAATGATAACAATGATAAAAGCATTTTTGTAGAGCTTTGTAGTTGGTGAGAGAGGATGTTCAGTTTACCCCAGATAGTAGCCATAACGTGTAAACAGCAAGCCTTGTACATGCTTCTTTCTGAAGTGTGGTTCGGTGAGGCTGACCACTAGTTGCTGCTAATAGAAGTGGGACAGCCACACTCAGAGCGTTGGGCAGATACACATCTAGGTCTCCGCCGCTGGGAGCCAAAAAATGTGGGCAGCAGCTCATTGCATGTATCTTTATCACTGCTGTTTCGTGTTTGCAACTGTTTTACTGCGGCCCTCCATCTGCTAGAAACAGTATTTGTCATTCAATATTTAAAAGTCTTTGAAAATGGTCTTTCACAAGAGAAATAAACTAGGATTCCTAACTTTGTTCTAGCAGAAAGGAACTTACAGAGTTGGAAGATTTTCTAGGTGCATGTGCCGGGGGGAGGGCGGGGTCACTTGAGCATTAGCTTTTCGAGCTGGCACAGTGACCATGTTCAGTCTCGATAGCTTGCACGCTGGCTTGAAAGCAGAAATGCATCCATGAATACCAACACAGGTAGGAATCAGGCAGGGCTTTTTTGTGTCACAGCTAGTGTGAGATTTCATCTTAGAATAGCCGGTGAGAATTTTAAATGCAGAGATATTAGTCTGTATCATGATTATGGTATGTTTCACTTTCATTGCCATGTTTTCTGTTATGAAAGCTTGCATTTATATACCTACAAATGCCAAAGCATTTTAATATTCATTCCTGATGTGTACCCCCTGGGTATAAATATTGTATCTAGAGACTGTTTTTTTTAAACAAATAATGGCGTTTTCCTAATAGGAACAATAGATAGAAAAGATCTACTAGAGCATATAGTCCTCTCCTTTTCCAGCAAAGGGTTCTCGCTTTTGCAGTTGAATCGTAATGTCTGCTTGTGCGTTCAATTCAAAAGCCCCAAGCAGGATTTCTGCAGCCAGATTTAGTACTGAGGGGTTCCTAACTACCATTCCTTTTTTATTTGAATTGTCCTTTTAAGCCATCTTTTAAGAATCCTGATTTAAAAAAAAAAAAGAAACAGCACCCTCTCTGCCAACCCTTTACTACACTGATATTTGTGGAAGAAAAGCTGCAAAAACACTTTATGCAGAGCATATGAAAGGTAAATGATTTTATTTTTTAACCATAATATTTTTACTTTCCTGAAATGTATCTTTTATCTTGGAGGCTCTGTACAAGAAATGGAAATCTGTAATCCTTCCGCTAGCCTTATCTGCAATTGCTTCTAAATTGTCTGCATTTACAGATGTCTCAGTTATAGAACATTGGAATTGTCTATTGGAATGACAGGGTCCATAAAAATACATGAGCACCTGAATATTTTGCCTTTTGTCATATCCTAACACTTTCTCACCTGTCTAGTTTTCCATGCAGGGAATATTCCCGTGAACTTCCCGAGTCCTTCTGCTCTCTGTTTCGCACACAGAATCGATTTTCCTTACCTCTTTGCCTTTCAGTAGCAAGCAGAATGTGCTAAAAATGTCCATGCGTTTGTGTGTGTGTGTGCGTGCGTGTGTCTGTGTGGCATCCGGTGTTTACACGTTCAGTGGACATTTCACTCTCAGCCTTTTCCATCTCTGATGCGTTATGTGGTCAGCTGTGGCTCTGCAAACCTGGCCAGCGCGCTGTGGGAAGGCATGAATAGCCCTTGTTGTGCTAGCACACCTGTGTTCGGCTCACAGCTGTTTGGTTCACAACAGGGTTGCTGTTAGCAGTTATGAAACGTTTTCACACCACCCACCCACTATCCACTGCTTTATAACATTTGCTGGCACTTCTGTCCAGTTTGATTTTTTTTTTTTTTAATTTAAAGGACACCGGGATACTTTATGTATATGAATAATAAGCCAACTTGGCACAACACCTTATTAAAAATATTCCGTCTCTCATGTGTCAAAGATTACTCTTTTTTCTGTCTGTGATAAGTCTGAAACCATAAGGAAAAAATATTTCTGTATATTTTACACTGTGTTTCTTTTTCTAGTTTTTGGATAGTTTTGTGCTGGCCAGAATCTAAACAGACCAGAACATTACTTTCGGTTATTCCACCTATTGCTGGAGACACAGAGTCACCCATTTGTTCTGTTTTTGCATCTTTATGTCCTGATAGCAAGCTCAAGACATAGAGCAATAAAATGTTGCCCATATAGCTAACTTTTTAAACCAACACAACTGGTTGGATGGATAACTCAGCTTCTGAAAGGGAGATGGTTAAAAGCTCACTTTTCCCATAGTCTAGAGGTTGTCAAATCTCTAAATTGGAAAACAGAGATAAAAGAAAAAACAAAATACAAAATGAAGTGGCAAAGTGAAGCAGGTGCTCCATAAGGAGGGGAAAAAAGACAAATTAACTTAATGTAAAAACTGCTTCATTTCTATAGGAGAATGCTATTTAAATTCATAGACTAGGAAGACAGCTGAACTCTTCTGTGTAGTTTTATCAGCTGTGTTTTGTATCTCTCCATGACACAGTATGTGGCTCTTTTCTGAAAGCAGGACAATGTGTTTTGACAGCCCTTGGCAGTGAGAGCAACAGTGAGAAAAGCAAACCAAAGTGATTCAAATTAACACGAGCTGGCTGTTGCAAAGCTGGACCATCCAAAGCATTTCCCATGAATAGAGAACCTTGAATATTGTGAGATGCAGTATAGCCAACTGGGTTAGAAACAGCGAAGAAGGGAGGCTGCTAACGCTGCTCGCCGTTCCACCATCTACAGAAAGCGCTGTGTCCTTTCAATAGACCGCAGTGGCTGTTAACTGTAGGCCTGTTTGACAAGGTGAACACATCCTATACTGATCGCCCTTTAGGACCTGTGGGGAAAACTGCATCAAGCAGAAAAGCAAAGCTCAATTAAAATTGCTGTAGGTAACCTTGACCATTTCCATAAGGGACAGTTCGCATGGGAATTTGTTGCTTTTATAGATCATACATGGGTATCTGTCTGTTTTCTCATTATATGACTGATGATGGCTTTTAATTTTTAAGCATTTTATTGCTGATCAGAAAGAAAAAGATTAGAAAAATTTAATATATATTATTTGATTTTTTAAAGTGTTTCTAATTCAAAGAAGAGACAAAACCTCTTTGGTGCCTAGTAAGCACACCTTAAAATTAAGGGTTCTCTGCTATTTCTACAGCAGTCCCAAGAAAGGCCAGTCCTGCTCCCCTTACTCACAGATTACTGTTAAGAAGAATTCAAAGTGGTCTAGAAAAGAAAAGCTGTAGAACATAAGCCAAAGCTGAAAATCTGTTTTCTTTTGTTCTCTGACTCCACTTCCTCATCTGGTTGTAGATGACGATCATTCCTTTCATATTCCTCTGCTGCTGGGCAGACCATACTGTTTTCTGATATGTACAGTGCTATGATCCATCTCTCTGTTTTGTGTGTCACTAAATTATTTTCTTCCGCTTTCCAACTTCCTAAGCATCTTCCTTTTTAAGATCTTTCATTCTGCTTCTCTTCCGAGTGTCTTCCCCCATCTCATCACCAAATAAATCTTCCCTCAGATAATTCAAAATATCTTTTGTTTCCTTCTCCTTCCCACACCTGCCCACATTTGACTTTTTCTTCTCCTACACCCAGAGCCTTCCCACTCGCATTCCCAGCTGCAAGGCCTCCTCTTCTCCTGTAATAAAACCTACTTTTTTGTTATGGTGGTCTCCTCTCTCTTTCTTTTCCCCCTCTTTCCTGGTATGTTTCTTCACCTTTCGTGAAGCAGTGAAGGAGGAGGAAGGGAGACCCCCCCCTAATATGTAGAGAACATCTACCCTAGCCACACAATATGCTGTTGGTGGAGGACTGGCGAGCAGGATTATGGACCAGGTCATAGCTGTGGGGACTGCTCATTGACATGGGCCAAGCTGCTGCATTCATGTAGAAGGCAGATAACCTTCCTATTGGTATTTCAGCCCCTCATGATCTGTGATAGATTTTACCTGCCCTGTGCCCAGTGAAGCAGGGAATTGTAGATGCAAAAAATTAAGCGATTCGCCCAAGGTCATAATGAAAGTTAATGGGTGAATGAAGCCCAAACCTCCTGGATCCTAATCTGGTGCTCTAGCTATGGAGGCTGTAATAGCAGTAGTGAGGAGGGTGGAAAGTCCAGGCGATGCTTTGCATTCCTTACTTATGGCCAAATATGACACAAATAGAGCCACCCTGTACTCAGCTAGGAGAGGCGGGAGAGGGGGACATAATTCATGCTATTCAGATTCTGCTATTTAGCATTTGCCGATCCCTAATGGGATATTTGCAAAGTATAATATTTTCTAACAGCTGTAAGGACAAGAGAGTCTAAAATTTCTCCCTATACATAATATCCGTGAAATTGCATTGAATATTGTAATGATGTGTTACGCTGCCATTAGCTGCCGCTGAATACCTAATTTGGAAGGTTAATGAAATTGACAAATGTGTGTACTATACGCATATTGTCAGTGCGAGTTAATGGCAACGCTCACATTTTTATTTGTAAAATTATATAAAACCGAAAGTGACAATTATTGTAACTTCATCTTTTCTGGAATACAGCAGAGTGTGCAGTTTGTTTAAATAGGGTTGTATGTGTTTTAAATTTGTATACCATCATATGAAGTCCTTTGCTCATCATGTGATTATATACTTAATTTTTATATGAATGAATGCATGTATTGTGGTCTTTTATAGCATATTGGGCCAATTTTTTGGTTTTTGTGTGTAATCCAGAGCAAAAGATCATAAGTCCTTGTCTTTCTGTTGGCTCAACAGTGTTTGATTACAAAACTGGTGCCAGTTAATTCAAAGAGACATCAGACATTTAAAATGCATTTCCTCAGGCAAGGAAAGTATGCTAGCGTACACTGGAAGAGTACACTCTTGTGTTTTCTGTTAATGATTGAGCTCTCTAAGAGGTCACTTGCAGCTGTTACAGCTTTCAGATATGAATTTTATAAGATCCTCGAAGTTAGGCTCCTAAATATTTCTGTGGCTCTGGCAAGTACTTCTTCAGATCAAGGTCACATTTTTAGATCTGAAGATTCTGACTTCAGACCTTCTTTTGGTCTAAAGCTGTTTGATTAAATAGAACTTCACACAGTGAACGATCCTCCCCGGTCCTGGGGATCTCAGATTCATGTACTGTAAAACAAGGAGAGCCATTTTGATAACTCTCTGTGACATACTACATACTGTAACATGGATAATGTATGGATGTAATGTATGGATGCCTCATCCAAGCCTTGTGAGCTGGAAGAGCGAGGATGGGTGGAGGGAGAGCTACCTTGCCCACTTCCTCTGTTTTTTGATTTTTGGGTGTCTCTTTAACAGTTTGTGGAGTTTCTTCTGAAGGAGCAGGTGTCACAGAGAAGGGCTGCTGCCCTAAGGAGACCTTATGTGTCACTTCCAAGAACAAAGCAGTGTTTCAAACCCACCGCTATATTCAGCCCATGAGTCATGAATCTTTAGATCAATAACCAAAATGTTTTTATATGTGGGGGCAGCCCCAAATAGAGTGAATCAGCGTCGGCAGTTCCGCATTCAGCACAGTTCTGTGAAGTATCTGGTTTCAGATGACTGATCACAAGAGTGGGACAGGGTGATCTAAGCAGAATAAGGAGCTGTTTGTGGGTATAACTGAGTGGAGTTTTCTTTTTGATATTCAGCGCACCTGCTCCTCATTCAGCTTCATGCAGAAGCTATGCTCTTGGGATGTCCCAGATGTGGCGCGCAAGCTCGCAGCAGGTATGGCAGTCTGTGGCATTTATTAGGGGTCACTCAGAGAGAGTGAGGCTTAAGACATTCTTAGTTTTAGATTCGCTTGGGGCTTAATTGTTTGCTTTTTATTATGCAAGATTAATAAATACATGGCAGAAGTTAGTGGAAGAATACCTCTATTCAGATCATTTGTCATGGAGGCCACAGATTCCAATGGTCTGAAACACTAAAGAATAATCAAATGTTTGTCCCTCTCACATTTTATAATAGGGACTTTTTTTTTGCTCTTGCTCCACTCCCAGTGGATGTGTTACATCAAAGTCATAGCAACCCTCTGGGAGAAACTGGGGTCAGTCAGTCACTCCACTGTCATTGTTAGCTCTCATGGTGGCTGGTCTCAGTCAAGGGCCTATAGCCCAAAGGCTCCAATCCCACTTAAATGTTTGCATTAGTTGTGATTGTCAATGTATACATTTATTTGAAATGGTAAGTTTAGTGCCTTAGAAAACTTCACACTGTGATTCGTCTTCATAAGTGGAAGTGTTTTACTCCTCTGTGAATTAATGATTTACTGCTAACTCAGTGAAGTACAAGAGATGTCTGCACCTGGCCCATTGAAGGGACATTTGCATTTGAAGAAGTTAGGCCAGTTAATAGTGCAGGGAAAGGACACTGAAACTGCCTCCTGAGTGGAGGAGGGGAAATGAATTTGAATGAACCTTGAAGCAAACCTTCAAACAGGAGTATGGGGTTACAAGTTCTTCCCCAGCTGCAGGTTCCCTCCCATGCATATGTACCTGGGATGAAGAGTGAACACTAGCTCTGAAACCTTGGCCATGCAGATTAGATGGGCATCTATTGCTTGGCAGCTAGATATAAGATGGGGCAGGGGGAAAGAGAGAGAGAGAGCACTGGGCCTTTTGGATTTGATTTTGGCGCAAATTTTCTTCTCTTTTTGCCAGATGTGTGTTATAAACCTCTGCAACTGCTTTGCTTATTTTGGATTGAGTAAATAAATGTTTTTCTTTGCTTTTGCCTTAACTTGGCTGGAGCTCAAGATAGTTTCAGGTTACTGGCTAACCTACCCTGACAACTGGTATATAGGCACCTACAGCAACATGTAGGTACCCCTCACACTGCTCCCTGATATCCAATGATCAACAGAGTGTGCTGCTTCTGCATGGGACAGTATGGGAGCTGGTAAAATAGGGAGTCTATGCTGAAGTACAGTTTTTGGTGGACCAGGCAAGGCAGAAAGAGTCTTGGGCATACAGATGGGGACTGAGGAGCATGTTGATCCTCCAGGTTCTGGTTCCTCTCCAAGGCTCTTGGAGAGCATGTAAAAAAAAATACTGTGTTTTAACTTTTCTTTGGGAGCTCTGGCTCTTGTATGTTGAAAGATATAATATGATATGATATGATATGATATGATATGATATGATATAATATAATTCTGCTTGACCTGGATTAAAATGCTGAGAGAAATGCTGTGCATATTTGAAAGCAGAAATCTAATCATAATAATGATTTCTTTTAGGAAGCTTGTTCCCATCTTGAGGGTAATTGGTGTGAAGTCCTACCTCCTCAAAGAACACCAACTTTTTCAGCAGGTAAGATGCCACTCCACGCAGGAACCCTCTCTAGTAGAATGCTCCCTTGCTTTTAACAACAAAACATTGTGCTGCAGTAGACATTGGGCAGTTGAATGAAACTGAATAACATGAACAGAAAGCTCTCCTGGTATCTAGGGAACATGACAAAAGTCCCAGCTACGAAGTAAGTGTGGATAATTATTGCTTCATTATAATTTGTTTCGGCATCCAGTGAAAAAATTTGTACTGACTTCGAGAAACACTGAACTGAGCTCAGAGAGAAATAAAATAAAACCCTGGTCATTTAGCCAGTAGAATTTGGAGAATGAAGGTTTAATTTATTTTCTTGTGAAAAACACCAGGTATAAAATACAGAGAATCATATTATACCTTCTCTTTTCCCAGCTTAAGACACACAAATATGAATGTTTAATACCTGAGGCATAAGAAATGTTGCAGAAGAGGCAAAAACTAGAGTTCTCAGTCCTGAGAAGGATGATTACTCTGTTGCTTTTTGAATATATTTGTTTCAGCTGTGAGATCTTCAGCATCTTTTCCTAAAATGTCTATATTAAGCGTAAAAAAAGAAGCGAAGCCATTTCTTTGTATTCTTTTAGTGCAAGCCTTAGCTCTGCCTATGCATCTGTTTCTTAAGTGAGAAGAAAAAGAAACATCCTTGGAACTCAGGAATGAAGAATCCTGATAAAAAGCCGTGGTTTTACCTTTGACTTGCTAACCTTCGATTTTAGATACAAAGAAAGGTAGCACCTGTCACCAGAATAGTTTAACTGAATCAAGGTGATAGAGGCAAAATAACACTGCTTTTGATGTGCATTTGTGACATTGTACATTCTAGGCACAAATTAAAATACTGACTCTACCTCAGGTCAGTGGAAAAATATCTCACTGAGTTCAAGCTATCCAGATTTCTCTGCTAATCTTTAGTTTTCATAACTGATAAACTAGCACTCGGGATACTTAGCTTTGTTTAGACTCTGACAATATGGAAGTTTTCATGCCTTCAGCCATTTCTGACTTTCTTTTCATCCTTTAAAACAACTGTATGTTGAACATGCCACCTGCTTTTTAAAATTCCCTTGATTTCTTCCTGACTAGGTTTGACATAGTCTCCTGTATTCAGCCAGTGGAAATCTCCACTTTTAGTGTGTCTCCACTGTCTGCTCCAAAATGGTCTGGACTATGTAGAAACAACTCTCCATAACCACAGTCAGGTTTTAGCAGTGTCTTTTGAGATCCATTTGTCATCTTTGTTGCACCAGCAGAAAATCATCTTTCTGGATCATATTCAAGGTATTCATGTGCCACGGAGATCAGGAGTAGCATTACCAGGGAGGTAGAGTGGGCTGTCAGCTTTACACTGACATACCCTGATGAGGTGCAAGTCCTTGTCATAGGATAGTATGTCACATCCTATGCTGGCAGCCAGCATATAAATGCTGGAAATAGAAAACTATGTCTGTCCCCGTCTTTTCCTTTTCTCTGTGTGCTTTGTGGTTCTAGCTTGCTGTGCCAGCCTGTGCTGGACTTTTAGTTTGTTATTGTTTCCAAGAGAAATATTGCTGTCTGTGGTGGTAGTTGCCCTGGTAGGAGCAGGTTTTGGCTGGCAGCTCTGTGGGATACAGGCAGCATGAGGGATACGTGCATGTGGGATATTCAGCACCTAGCATCGTAGGATTCCTCTTTTTATTTGGTGAGAGTGCTTGGGTGAGTGAGGCTTACCTGTGGGAGTTGCAAAGTATGTTGCTAAGCCTATTTTTGGTTTTTCTTTTTAAAATCTTCTGAGCCTGTTGCCAAACACACAGGGTTTGTTTTCAGACTCTAACTTCTCAGGTAAAGCTGTCATGTTTATTCTGACTCACTACATCAACACACAAATATGAGACTTTTGTTTATATTTGTTGCTTTTTGTGTATCTTTAAATAGCCTAGAAATATATTTTTCAAGGCTTTATTCATTTCCCAGGTATGAAAAAATGAGGAAAAAAAGACATCAATGTAAAATTTCATCTCAGAAGATGTATTTTGCCTCATGTGGTGTCTATGACGCAGAGTATTATGGTTAAACCTGAGAGAGATCGAGGTTTACATCTTTCTGGCTATAACCTTAGTTTTGAAATCTGCACTCTTTAAATGACCATCACTTGACATCATTAAAAAAAAAATCCACTTTTCTGCAGGGAAGCTATTAGTCATCCTCAAAGCGAGTGTCACCCGCGTAATGCATTTGAGGAACGGTTTGGGGCAGGCTGACTTGTATTCATGAGTTCTGTAATCTGTCATCCACTTCTCAGTACTTCAACTTACAAACATGTTCACAGAATGCAGATGGTGGTTCTCGGCTAGGTTTAACCACAGGCTTATTCTGTTTCACCACATTTTGACCTCTCTGGTGAGGGACGTGTTAATGTGTTTATGAACTGCATATGTATATCTGGCTATAGACTTGTTGAGGTATGCACAGTATAGAAATTGCTTTTATTTTCACACATATTTGGTTTTGGATGTGATCTGGCCGGTCACTTATTCCTGGTTAATTATTTTCATGATGTTAGTTGGTCAGTGTTGTGGAGTGCTGTTTAAAGAAATGTTGACGTTGACCCATCATTTTCAAAAACAGAACTGTGAATTCATGTGGAGTGTTTTAGGGTCATAAAATAATTCAGGTTAGAAGGAACCTTGAGAGATCATTTAGTCCCACCGTGTTGGATTAAACTAGGCAGGCTGAACCAGTTAAGACCCGTGCTGACTGCTACACTCCTCTCCTGGAGGTGCTTGTCCTGCTCCACGATGTCTGAGTACTTAGCAGCCTCTGACTCACCACAGTTTATTGGAATAGACCCCAGTTTATTTTACTAAGGCAAGCTGTAAACTGTGGAAACCAGGCTAGCCTTTCTGCTCTATCTCCTTGTCCTTGGGGATGGGAGAGGAGCAGAGCAGGCAACTGAAGGTCAGGACAGAGCTAGGACAACTGAAACTCTCTGTCATGGCACGTGAGTGGACATCCTCAGTTAAGCTTGTAAATGCGGAGTTTGGGCACCTGCCTCTCAGCTGCACCAAGTCTTCCGTAGATGACCTCGGCAGGTGAGCTCAGCTGTTCTGAAGACAGGAGCAAGCTGATCCTGCTGTCGGTTAAATTAGTACCTGCAAATGGCCATATACCTGGATAAATGATCAAATGTTTTGGGGGGAAATTGTGTAGTGCAACGAGAATGCATGTTCTTTCCTGAGCCATCAGGACTCAGTGCAGCTCCTTAAGCCACTCTCAGGTCTGCAGTGCACAGTAAGGCTGGCATCTCCAGAGGATCCTTGGTCCTCACTGCTTAAAGAGAGATGCTGGTGTTTCCACAGGCTCTTGTAGTTGTCTCCATCATTTTTAACAGCATCATACTGGAACACACTTTTAAGAGCTGCTAATCTGTTGCTGGTTACACTTTTCCCCTGGTGAAAGCTGAGCAGGAGAAAGGCCTTGCTGCCCATCCTCCCTGCCCATCATGGAGCGCCAGACATGGTGCAGTTGTGCTCCACATGCTAGGCTGCTGTGCTGTACAGTGCCCAGCCCCACACAGCATGCTCCCATGCATGCATGTGGGGCAGTTGGACAGAGGGGTGTGAGCAACATCCTCCTCCAAGGGCAGGAATGAGAAGATGCCACCTAGTCCCTGCTTTCTGAACCAACCTGTTTTGTTTTCATTTTCCATTGCCTTAAATTCAAAGGAGGAGAGTGTCCAAGTGGTCAAACAACACCACCAATCCCAAGAACTTATTCAAGGGTTTCAGTTGATTTAGTCTTGAAATGCACTTTCTCACTTGCTTTGATGTGAGACACGCAAAGGTAATGTGCTCCTCTCCCTTTCTGTCATTTTTTTTCCTTGCAACATGTAGAAACTTGTTATCGGTTTCATTGTGCGGATGAAAAACTACGTCTTCAGCAACATCTATAAATGTCACAGGGCTGGGGTTTTTTGAGTGTTTACTGAGAACATATTATGTTTTAGTGTCTCTATCATAAATACCTTTTTGTTAATCTTTCACCCTCACTAAATCTATTACAAGCTTTAATCAACCTTTCTAAGCAGTAGTAAAATGTTATCAGCAGTTGGCAGAGATTGTAAGTGACAGACCCTAATGTTTTCTAATGATTGTCATTATTTAGAAGGTTGTTTGTAGTTTTACAGAAAAATAATTAGATCTACTGCATACATTTGTAGAGAGGTGGAGTGTGCCTCCTCTGATAGTTTACTCCCAAGAAATCTAATTTGTAAATAATTACCTAAAAAAAAAAAAAGCATAAACCAGAGCTGAATCGTAATCCAAGACATATTTAGGTAAATGCATGCTGAAGAGAGCATGTTTTGTGCTAAAAAGACAAGAACTCCCCCAGATGAATAGATTTGGTTTAAATTTTTCACCTGTCATTAACAAAATCTGAAGTCAGAAGTTCCAGAATACATCTTCTTTATTAACTTATCAGTTGTTACACATCTGGATATAGGGTTCATGAAGCTATTATTTTATATTATGCAAGTTATTTTTTCCTTTTAAGAATAAATCAGTATTCTTTCATTTACATGCCATTACTGAAATTTTTTTCTGCAACCGGTGAAGTGTTTCAGATGGGAAGGTGAGATTTTCTTGATCTCCTTAAAATTTAAGACTTTTTTTTTTTTTTCTTTTACACTTAAGAAAAGATTCTGTGAATGCTGCATTCTGGCTGAATATCAGCTTTGATAGATTCAGGCTAGATATATTTCCCTGCCTTCTTATTAGAGCAATTATATTTTAGTTTTTAGCTTGAAGCCCTGCACTGCACTGCTGAATCTGGAAAAGGTGCAGCCCTTAGTTTAGCATAAGCTAAATGTTGGACTTGAGCTCCAGGCGTGATGTTCGGTCATGCCTCTTGTCTCCCATGTGCCATGTGCTCACCATGATACAGTAGCTCCATGGCTCCAGGTTGGGCTGAGTCTCTGAAGCTGGAGAGGCATTTTACTGCACACTTGGTAGGGCCCTTAGGCTTAAAGGGGACCCAGAGGCAGGCATACTCTTGGGCAGCAGCCTCGTGGCATCTCCTTTCCTCCCTCTTGCATTCTTTCATATGATATTACCCCCCACACATGCATATTCATTGAGATAGGGCACTCATGAGGCAGTGTGTCAAGTACTGATGGTGAGTGTATCTACCCCCAGTGAAGGGTCTCCAGATATTTGCCTGTCCCCCCAAACTGAACTCCTCACTCTGCAGCTGAGCCCTTTACTCCGGCTCAGAAGTCGAAGCAGCCTCCTGGAGGACTCCCTTGGCCTGTGCCCTGAAAAGGATGGCTGCACAGCTGCTCTCCAGGGCCAGCTCACAAGTGCTGGCGTAAGACTGTTGTGTTGGTGCAATAGGGGATTGCTGGTCCTTGGGTAGGGAAGCAGAGAGGTGGTCTGTGGATTGATAGATTTGAAAATCATTGGTTTAGTGTAACCAGCACCAGGCAGGGGACATTTTATAGTTTAATGTTGTTTCATGCCCAGTGAATGCTCACTGCTGACCTACTTTTAGAGGGTATAAAAAGTCTGTGAAGGTGTTTAGGTCTCATAGATGTGTATGCATAAGTAGGTGCACACACACACAGAGTCCTTTAGGCTAAGTGAACAGTTGAAGCAGGAGTGTGGACCAAATCAGATTAGTATAACTGAACCGGATCCTAGCTTTTTAATCACTGACTTCATCCAGTCTGCTCTTAAATCTCAAGCTTGCAACTCATTCCCTGAAGACATCCTCTTCTCTGACTTCAGCTAGACTTTCGCTGGGCATGAGGATCAGCCCATGCACTCAGGATGAACTGGAGACTTCTTTTTTTGCAAGTGATTATTTATTTTTGTGTATTTTTTGCAAAGTTTGGTTTATTTCTTGTGGTGGGTATCTGTTGGCTACTGTAGATGTTGACTCTCTTTATTCCTATCATCACCTCTCAAGCATTTCTAGAGTATTATGGTGACTGGTCTTTTTTGCCCCTAGTGATCTCTGTTTCTGCACATCCCAGAAGCTTCCTTGTTTAATATCGCTTACAAAAAAGGATGATATGTTTAGAGAAAAATAATTTAAACTGTTTTTTAGCTATTTAGTAAAAACTAAATGATGTGCTTTTTCCAAGCCAGCTAGGCATTTTTAGCAATTAATTTCTTTTCTCAAACTCTCCATTACCCTGGAGAAGGATGTGCATCCTAAAGATATTATAAAGTAAGCAAAAAACCCAACTTGAAAGGACTGGCAGTGTTTAAAGTTAACATTTGGAGTATATCTGCAAGAAGCAGCAGCAGTGTTTAAATGGGAAATTCCAGACTATAAATTCTTTTTCAGCTAGATTATATGCAGTACAAGTGTTGACTTTCAATTTATACCTTTGATATGACTCATTGAATGTTCTGATTCTTAGTTTATTTGTCCTGTCTTCAGCAAAATGGATTGAATATAGGGTTATCCAACCGTGATGCGTTGTCTCTGTGCCTCAGATGTTATATTGATGAAATCTTAGTGTCTGGCACTATCTAAGAGGAATATAAAAATTTGATTTGGTCTGCAGCCAGTTTTCCTCCCACTCTGGAACGATGATGGAACATCTGGGAGAACGCTGTATTCATTAACCCAAATCCTGAACACTTCACATAATACCTGATCCTGTAAGAATCTGCCTAGTTTTCCATTCTGCATAATTTGTGCTGGATACAACTAGCACATATTCAATCAAAAGACCCTATACCTTTTACATTTTTGAGCCTTTATGTGACATTATGCTTTGTCATAATTGATAATAACAAGATTCCCGTTTGTTGTCTGATTTTAAATGCCAGTTACATGCATGGTGGCCCACTCCATTCTCTCTCCTCCAAAAATTTCTTCTTATTTGTCATTTATATTTTCAGCTGGAGACCTTAGGGTTTTCCCTTGCCCATCCTCTCAGCTGAAGCCATATGCCAAGAGGCCTCTTAACTTTCCTGAGGAAGGATCTTGGAATATCAGACTGGCATCAGTGTGCCACCTTTATTGTTTTTCCTGATTTCATAATCTCCCCTTCTCACAGTGGCAGATGCACACCAGCATTGTGGCTGATCGAATAGCCAGTTTCCTCCTGGGGGTTTGATACTGCACTCTGGCCAGCTGCTATGGGGTATACAAAAGGGATGTAGTTGATACATCCCAAAGTTTGAACACCCTCTGTGACTTTATTGTCTGTGCTTGCCTAAGAAAGGGATTGAGTTTGTCTCACAACCCCAAATCATCTGCATGGATTTGAATATTCATGAGACTGAAATGATGCTAAACTCCTGAACTCTCATTTAACAGTGACTGTCCTAATGAAGAACATGGAAGCTTAGCTGTCTATTTTAGGAAAGGAGGAATAAGGCAGTGGTTAGTGCAGTAACCTGGAACCTTTTCCTCCCTTTACTGTATAGACATACTCTGTGACCTTGGGCAAGTCACATAAGCTGAGATCTGGAAAATAGTTATGCACCTAAATCACTCTGTGGGATTTAGCCACCTGAATAGGAGAAAGATCCAAATTTTCAAGGATCCTAAGATCTTTCAAAGGACCTCATCTCCAAAATGAATGTGGAAGGTCATGGTTTACTCCAGCAGGATGTCATGAGAACAGATGCACCATGTTTGTGTCATGTAAATTGTTCACCTTTGCCAAGTCCAAAGACTGAATCAAAAGGATGTACAAGTATATTCGGTGCAATTATCTGCCTCTTCTGATGATGTTTTAAAAATGTGTCATTTACTTACAGGGTCTAGCAGAGATGGGAGAATGTTTGGGACTGAAACTACAAATTTCTTCTTTGTATTTTATCAATACAGTCTTTAAAGGGTTTAAACTAAAAAAAGCTCAGAAAGATCACTTTTCAAGTCCCTGACACATCAGTATGGCCGAAAGAGTTAAGGCCATTAGTTGGTTGCAGTAAAAATACTTAATATATCATATCTTCAAAGCAGCGTACAAATACTAACTAATTAATCTTCAAAATAGCCTTACCTCCACACCCCACAGTCAACCCTGATTAAAAAGTAAATACTCCTCTTCCACATGCAATCAACGCGCAGGGCTTTATGCACTAAAAAGGTAATTGACTTGTGCTCGTTTATGCTCCTGGTAAACAAGTCAGAGTGGTTCAAAGGGTGCAGAACCAGAGAGAAGGGCAGCAGAGTATTAGGGTAAGGACCAAGGAGTGCGTCCTCCCCAGATGTCATTTACTATAGATATTTTTCTGGGCCTAACTCTCTTTCCACATTGATCTGATAGAGATGGAGCTAGTATTTATGATAAGAGATATTGTGTCTGGCAAGACTGAAACATGATGAAGAGAATCTGTGACTGTGGTGGCACTTTAATACACTCTTTTAGGTACCTAAAAATCCCCCTTGTCATTGCTCAATGTCTTTACTGGTGTGCAGAAATGCACAAGGATTCAGTTCATTCATTTCAGTTCTTTCCTGAGAGCTGGTCTGTTTCTGAATCCAAGGACAAAGTGCAATACTGCAACCAAACTGATGGTTAGTGCAAATAAAGGAAAATTGCTGCACTTTAAAAAGATTCTATGAATTCATCTCAGATAAGGCTGTGTTTCTGAAAACTGACCCTAAGAACAGATTGATGGGAGAAGCTTCATCACAACTGATTTGTCTCAGGCAATTGAGACAGTGACATTTAAAATAAAACTACTTAGGTGACAGCTTATTGGAAACTGTTCTTATCGGACTTGAATATTCGTGGTGCTGAATGAGGTGAAACTGCTGAACTCTTTGAAGCACCCTGTTACTGCATAAGTGAAACTCTTGCAAGAGAATTTGCTACTTTTAAATGCTTTGATAGAGTACAAGTGCACAAAATCACACCGCAATAGCCAAATATTTACATGTGGAAACAGCTCAACAAATAAATGCAGCAAAGTTCAGGGAAGGTGAGTGTCAGGTCTGCAGCCAGCAGCAGGCTCATAGGCTCTGCACATGGCGGAAGAGAGGTCCACGGACCTGTGGCTCAGTGCAGGGGAAGAAGGGAAAGAACATCTCCCAGTCTGCTCGTCTAGGGGATCAGCTACATGATCAAGGTGTTGTGATGAGGTATTACAGTTCAGCTCATCCTTGGTTATAGCGCATAGGCACACTTATCTCCTGAGTCTTAGGCCTTATATGCATTATTGCGAATCAGCTGTTTCGTGGCCATATGTTGTCTGTCTGAGGCCTAAGACTTAGAAGATCCACTTTTCTCTCTTGGTTCACAACAATCTTCCTGCGCGACTACAGTAGGTCACTCTGTCCACTCACCTGCAGCATGTGGGTCACGGTTGTTCTCTACCTGACTCTTTAAGGATGAACGTTTCAGGTGCTGAGATGAATTATGCTTGGGGCTGATATAAATAAGTAGATAGATAGGCTTCAATGGGATTATTGATGTGTACAAAGTTAAAAAAAAGAAGTCTGAAAGGAGGGAGTTGAAATTTGTATAGATGGCATGGCAGGGATGGATATCTGCATCAAGAGATGAAATATACATTTTTATGCGGCAAGTTTAGGCAACAGCATTGGGTGTATGGTGAGCATCGCTTTTGATCCTCCGAGTGGAGACTTTGAATTACCAGTAGAGTAGTCTGCCTTAGCACCTATATCAGTGAAATGTGACAATAGTTGACAGCCCAAAAGGATGCTGATTCTTTGGACAAATAAAGCGTTATATAAATCTTAGTGATAGATCTGAGTGTTAAAGATCACAAAAGCAGATCTGCTAATGAAAAATATTTATAAAAAAGCCTGTGCATTTGGAAGATTTGTTAAGGACTTAAAATATTCTGTCTGAAATTTGGGTGTGGTTGTTTAACAAGGTAAAAAATTATAGATTCTGTACGTGCTTAAACTGAGTTCAGTTTGCAAGATATTACTGGTCTTGCTTTTGAATATTAAAAATCCAGTGTTTGTCGCAAAACCACTTCAGCTCAGTTCGGCACACCTGGGTGCATGCCACAGCAGGATTATCTCTAATCTAATCACTAGGGAAAGTGGTCTTTTCAGGTCAGGACTGAGGTCATGGTTAGACTTTAGATGGAAAATTATGCCTCCTCTTTCTGAAGCATGCTTATTTACAGTATCAGGTGGTATTCACTCATCTCTCCTCATTTCATCACTGAAATGCTAACACTCATTCATCAGTGTCACTGATACTTCATGCATGTGGGGGGGGCACATACTTATATTCTCAAGTAGGTGAACTGACATAGCTGTATCAATTTCAAAGGTAAACCTGTCCTTAATACGTTTAGGTAGTTGTATGCATGTATTTAGGTCAATGGTTTCAGTAGATATTAGGTTTTCATCCATAATAATAATATTGTGTCATTGTATTTAGGTTTTTTATAGTAAAAGAATGAAGCATATGTGTAAGGTTTTAAGCAATTATAAAATGTAAGCCCTTATCTCTGTGCTGAAATTGTAACTGTTCAAACGTCATCGAGTTCCACATACCAAGGAAGCTCCAACTGTATGAATTCATTGTGTGACTGCTTTGCTTTTGGGTTTACATCATACTATAGCCTTATCAGCAAATAATTGATTAAAATGTATCTATTTCACAAGGACAGCATAATTATTAGAAATGAGATGAATATTTTTGGATGAAATACTGGAAACAAGGTGAAAGGCAGCTGAAGGCAATAGCTGTTAAGTCTCTTGATCCTTTCTGTCTCCTTGCTATCATTTTCCTGGATCTGTTATGGTATAGAAATACCCAGAGGCTCTGTCTCTCCCAGCTCCTTCTCCTCCTCCTCCAGAATATTACAACAAAAGTAGGTGTAGTTACTCTATATGCTACCTCTGAGTTCATTTTCTAGACTGCCTTAACAGTCATTAGAGAGAAACTGGCACTGCCAGGGCATGATCAGTGTTACCCTAAGTTTGACATCTAAGTTCAGATGAATCAAGCCTCTGTTCCTCCCTGTAGCCTGTAAAAGGGAGTCTAGATTGCTAGCTCAGGCACAGACATCTACATTATAGATAATCAAAAATAGGGGAGGTGATTTGTGTCCTAATCATTCTGGAGGCACACTGCATGTTTTTCATCTGTTGGGCAACATTTGACTGTAAATGAAGGGAATGAAAGAGCTGTTTTATGCTAATAAATAAATAATAATAATAAAAAAAAAAAAAAAAAGTAAAGAAAAGAAAAAAAAGAAAGAGGGAAACCCCACAGAAAAGCCAGGTGGGGTTACATTGTATCTAAAATACAGCAACCTGAACTTCTCAACAGTGCAGTTGAGCCTGTTTCTACTGCAATCAAAGAGATTTTGTTACTGCATTTGGTGGAGCAAAGGGGCAGAGCTGGGCCCAGTGTTTCCATTTTGGAGCCCTTATTAACCTCATTTCGGGGGAGGTGAAGAGCAGAATGAAGGTGTTGCTGGAGAAACAAAGCCTATATTAAATAGTGCACGTTTATCTTTAGGTTAGTACTGCTCACATATGCTTAAGGGATAATGGGGATGTTGAACTCATGCATTTTCTGGGGCGTAAATCAGCAATGTGACTCTCACATCCTCACTGGGCATCATGCACACCTATTAAACCTAACCCAAGAGTTTTGTAGTCCAGATCACACTCAATATTTTTAAAGCTGGGAAAAAATGATGTTCTTGGTAATGAGGCTTGTGAGTGCACAATAGTTTGAAGGATATTTGATAAATGGAGGCTTGTTTTCTCCCTTCTCCATTCTCTAGGTTCTGTAATTGATTTTCTGCTCACATGCAGCTTGGGTTCATCTGCACCAGTGTCAGCAGTAGGCACTTAGAGCAGCATGGCTGCAGTGCCACTGAAAGCCTTCCTGGGGCTCGTTCCTGACACCGCAACAATGCAATGCACTGAGGCAGGAACTGCTGGCGTTTCAAAGGTGCTCAATTGCCTTAATTTTCATCATCTGTGATCATTTGTTAAAGAAACAAAACAAAACAAACAAAAAAAAAAGTCCCACCATTCTATTTTGCAGCAGGAAAATCTTTGCCCAGTCAAGGCATACGTTCCTGGGGTACTTGGATTAGGAGCTAGCCATGTCTTTGTTTATAGGCACATATACAACTGATATGAATCTCTTTCCACATTTAACACTATTGCTGCTTAAATAGTGTTGCAGAGGAAAGTTCTGTAATCTGGCACAAGTACAGTATGCCTTGTGTTTAAAAATGGGGAAGAGTACCTGTGCTCTACAAGAATATCCTTTACATATTGTCAAAGGGAATTTCTTTAACACATCTTTGTTGTACAAACATATCCTTATTGTACAAGGCATAAATCTGTAGAAGTTTTATAGTCACAGAGTTTTGAATCTGACTAGCACTCAGATCCAAACATTATTAAAGGGAATGATACTTCTTTCTGCAATATGCAAATAGGATGTGGAGCTATTCAGAATGAGGTGTTTCTAAGGCTGAATTCAGTGAGATTAAAAACTAAGCAGACCAGCATTCTGACTGGGAAGCGCAAATGCTATATTCCTAATAAGTATGGCTGTAGCCAGCTGGTGCATTGTAACATGGTGCATTCTTTTTTTCTGTATTTTATGCTATCACTGCATGACAAATGCTTGCACACTGCAGAAATGAGGATCATTCAAATACTTAGCTGCCTTTTACTTGTTTTGATAATTCTATACATATGATTCCTATAAGCTGAGGAAGCATACTTCCAGTGAGATGGCTTCTGTTTTGCCACACCAGTAGTACTTTCTTGTGCACACAGTGACTGAACTGGAAAAACAACTCTTGGTGCAGCTGCTTGATTTTATGCTTTTAATTCATTATATAGAAGAGAAAGTACAGACACAACATAGTAAAACGTGGATCTTAGGCTCACTGAATGTTGATTTCTTTTCAGTTTTTTTTTAGGCTAGCTATGTGCTGGAGAGGATAACCAGGGGAGTAAAACTCAGGTGGAAGAGAAGAGTAGGGAGGTATTTTGTTGCTCCACTCCATCTCCAGCAACATCCTGCTACTGCTGCACAGGACCATTTCATTATGGTGGGATGTTCATTGTCACAGACAGCTAGGCTAACTCTATCTCAGCTGATGGAGGTTTGGCCTGTCACTGGCCCAGGCTTCCTTTTTTAAGCAATGGAGAGGGCTGAGCACCCCTGAAAGAGGGATTTGGGTCTCAGGAGCACTGACTTGCTCCCTAAGGGTGACAATGCCTGGCAAAAGGGGCTGGTGAGAGCAGCAGTACCCTAACGGAAGTGCCTCAGTTTAGAGTCTAAAATTGATGAAGTATGCCCATGTCTCCGTGAATGTGCCTTGCTCCCAGGCTATTCACACATCTTGTTGTGCGCATCTACCACATTTGCAGACACACTGAGAATGTGTTGTTATGTCTGGAGCCCATTTGGACCATGCTCTTCTCAGAGGGATCGGCAGGCGAAGATATGTTAGTTGTTTGCCAGGAGGTGCAGTCCTCTGTATTGAAAGCAGCCTGGGAGCTCTGTTTGCATTTTTAAAGCCTAGGACTTTCCATAGTTGTTTTAAAGGATGAAGGCAGAGATAGTGATACGTGTTTAAGGAACAGTAAGATGTGCTGTGCAGTTATGCAGAAATTTAACTTGACATGCTTATTTCATGTATAAGCACTAAAGATTGCGAGGGAGGATTAAAACATAAAAAACTTATTTCCCATTGGAAAAAGAAAAAATCAGCAAGTGAAACATGTTTCTCAGTGTGAAGCTTTTCATTAAGAGATTGGCATGGTGTGATGTGAAAGAAGAAATCAGGGGTTACAGTGTTTTTCTGACAAATGAGGAGTTTTTTTTTGCTGTGCCACTTGCAACTCGATTTCCCTCTATAAAAGTCAAGGTTTGATTATAGTTTCTGCATTATTATTTATAGTGTAGCAGTTATACATGCCACGTCCTTGGCTGTGGCATTGCAGTTTGCACCATCTATGTCTGCTTCCTAAATTTATTGATCTCATTAGAAGATAAAAATGACAAAGATAGCTCATAATACTTCTGAGAAATGTAAAACCATTAGCAGGTCATTGTCAAAGTTATAACATGTCCTTTTAAGCTGCTTAGCAAACTGGTGGCAGCCTATGATACAGGGATTAACCTGTGCCAGGAGTGACTGAGTGGATCGCATTGGAATGGTTAATATTCAGCCTGCCTACAAAGCTTTGAAGCTGCCTCACAAAATGATACAAAGAAATGATAAACAGAAATACATTAAAAACAAAGGGAACAGAAGTTTTTCTTTGCTGCCCTTTATTTCTGTCTCTGCCATGTAAGAGGCAGAATGGATGTTAGAGCTACAGTCTGAAATTAGAGTTGTTCCTTTAAGTTGGATTTTGCTCCCCAGGCATAGAAGTCTCTTCTGCGTTGCTCTCTGAGTGTAGGGTGACCTTGAGTGAGACCCTAAAGCCAGCTTGTCCTGAAGTGAGAGCTTGAAGACACTGTCCTAAAGCCATGTTTAGGCATATAAGTGTAACAATGACTGTTTCAGAAACACTGGGTACAGTGAAGCCAGCGTTTGATGCCCCTGGAAGCAAGTAGCCCATTGTGTACTGTCCAGGTGCCTATGCTGATACAACAGGCATAACAACCTTTCCTACTTTTTTACAGAGGTCCTATGCAGTTGGGTTATTATTATTATTTTTTAAATTTCTTTCCTTAGAGGAATGTCTGCAGTACTGATTACATGGACTCACTGGACTATTTGGGTTTACAGAGAACATTGTTAAACTGGGGCTGACCAAGTACTGCCTAGATTAGGATATGACGCCCAGATTTCCTCCTTTGGTTCTCAGGGATGAGAGCAGGATGGGCAATTAAGAAGGAGAGGAGGATATGGGAAGAGGATTGATACCTAATAGGTCTCTTCAGTGTCACTCATTCACAAGAGAGGGCAAAGCGTTAGCGTGGTTCAGATACAGTTACTGTCAGATTCCTTTGCTGGTGTGGTGGGCATATACAGGTGGGCTCTGACAAGGGCAGAAGTAAGAAGGAGAGAAGAGAAAGAATAAAAACTCAAGCTCAAGTTTGCTGTTGCTGAGCATCATGTGTGTGACCTGCTTTACACCAGTGCACTATTCTCTTTGGAGAGCATTTCATACACACATTCCAGTGACAAGTAAACAAGCTTTAGGGCAATGATGAATTAGCCCAGACAATAGTTTATGGATTACACCAGAAGACAATGAGGATAATAACATTATTAATCTTTTCATTTATTTATTCCATTTTTTACCTATTCATGACCGTTTGTTTGCTTTATCTATTGGAAAGTGAAAATTATCAGGAAGGGAGCAGGATTGGATGAAACCATACAATCTTGGGTAGGTCATGCATCTATAAATTAGGTGTAATACTACTATATTGTCTACATTACTGAGGTCTTTTTGGGTGAATTAGTGCTTTTCAAATACCTAGAATGCTTCATAAGCATGCTGTGTAATTATTAATGAATACAGGTATTCTCGACCATTAATTGCCATATCATTTTAGTCCAGTCTACTAGCATTTGATTGTAATAGAAACATCGTTTTCTACTTGATTTAACAAAACAATCTTTAAGGTTTAAAGAGATATTTCACAAATCACAGAGCACCAAAATCGTGTAAATGCTGCTATGGGATGTAGTCAATATAGAATTAAAAAGTGGTAATATAATTAAAAAATTTGTGTGAGAAAAGCTGATTCAATTTCATCGAGGATTCTGAGCTTTAAAACAAAATTATTTCATTCTAATTCAGATTGGAAAAAAACATAATGAAATATAAATTTGCACATCAAAGACTAAGTCCTGGAGGCTCTGGCTCTGCAGTTCTTTGCCTTGCCTTTCTCTGTTCCAGTCACTGGATACTGGAAATTCTCAGATTCCTGTCCTAGGAGCAACCTGCCAGGCTGGCCCAATTGACACTGATTTTAATACCATTCCTATGGTTGGTGCTCAAGAGCGAGGGATATTTCCCATGGTTTTCTATCCCAGAACCCTGTAATTCTTTTGCTGTGTGTTCTTACTTCTGAAGGATTAAGGCAAAATCGAAAGGCTGCAGAAAAGAACGGTAAGAACAATTCAAAGTCTGAAAATCCTGCCTGACATTGAAAGATTAAAGCAGCTCAGTGTACTTAGATTATCTGAGAGAAGGTTAAGAGGTGACTTGATCATGGTCTCTAAGTCCCAAGTTGAGAAACAGTTTTCCTTTACATGGGGAGTCTCTAATATAGCAGACAAAGCCATAGCAAGATCCAGTGATTGAATACTTAATCTAGACAAGTTCATACAAGATGTAAGATATATGAGACTAGCTGCTAAGACATTTTTCTTAGGATAGTGTTAGATTCTGTGTCATTTAAAGTTTTTAAGAAAAATATCTTTGCAGAAAGCTGCTCTACCTTGACCAGAAATCCTAGGGTTTATGCAGAAATCCCTGGGTGAAATCCTATGGTATGTGTTGTGCCTGAGGGCTAGCTATAGGATCATAATGATCCTAAATTAGGACTGTATTAATTCTTTAATAAAGAACATTCCTTAACACTACATAAACTCGGCCTATAGAACACATCAGTGTTTGTAGTCTTCTAGCCCTAATGCCAACATTCACAAGCTCTTTAAAACCATTTTGTACCTCTCTGTGCTTAGCCCAAAGAAAGGGAAAGCTAGTTAATATAAAAAGATATTTTTAGCCTTTCTGAAAGCTTCTTATGCCAATCTCTAAAAAGAAACAAGAATATTCTCCAAAAATGCAAATACTCTGTCTAGAAGCAAGAGTATCATTTTCAGTTTAACTGCTTCATCATTATGTACTCCCTATGTATAGTAAGTGCTGTGTGGCAGTTGTTTCTAGGAGACAATCAGGGACTTTTCCAATAACTACATAATTATGTTTCATAATACATGTATTTGTGAGGCATGGGGCTGTACATGTTCAAAGCACTCAGCAGTCATTAACTAATGCTCACAACACCTCTAGGAGAGGGGTAAGATAGTATTATAAAGGGGAGTTGAAGTTGAGGAAGTTGAAATGAGTACCTCAAGACAACACGAACCATTACTAGTGGAGAGAGAAACAGAGATTAGTATCTTCTGATTTCCAAATTGTATGTTCATTCCTCCAAATCAAAATGTTACGTTAGCTATATAGGTGTAGGAACACTATTTTTAGTGTTATGTCCTAAAACTGCAACTCCTGCAATGGTTTTATTGCACCCTTCCACTAATGCAACAGTAATGCTGTGTCAGTCTATCTAATCTGGCAAAATCTGCAACATTAGCTTCTGTAGTTCTTACAAGGACTTGTGCTTACCCGCTGGAGTAGTTCCACTGAAATTAAATCACTGCCTGAAAAGTATGCTTTATTTTAAATAACCGTGAAGAAAAAGTGTTACTACCTATTTTCAAGGTTTACCTTTATGTTACAAATCCATGGCCGTACAATGTGGTAGTAGTGTCCATAGAGGAGCTGGAGCTAAGTTCTTGCTATGTCAAGTGCAGCACTTACTGTGTTAACAGAGGAGTGTCTTATAAGAGGATCTATTTACATAATCAATACAAAGCCAGTAGATGGTCCTCCAGAGTACCATAAATACTATGAAATGGCTTACTTGAGACATGTCTTCCTGAGCTCTGAGAAGAAATTTATGAAGGACTCTCCAAACTGTGTAGAGTCCATTTTGTGTGCGGAAGGGAAGTAGTACTAATCTGCCGTAAAGGAATGTCCTTTCATAAGGGATTTCTTGACCACTGGGCCCAATGCCTTCTCCACTCCTTCACCCTGTATGACTGGCAGACATTTTGCAGTCAATATGTGATCTGTAAGTGCTCTGACAGGGATGCAGAGTCCGACCAGTTAAACCTTATTCATGAATAAAACTCATGCATTCCACACTTGAAGGAGGAACTGATAATCACCCTTCTCATCCAGATATTTCCAGTGCTGTATAATGCTTTCTTATTATGTTTTCTCATGAATTTGCAAAAATGATGGACAATGCAAATTTGAAGGAGCTAGCTGTGGTAGAAAGTAGCCATCTATTCAAAATATGACTTCCTATCTGGACTTATGTTGTCCTTAGTTTTGGGAATTATCACGCTTGGCTTCTGGACTTCCTTGCTCCTAGAGATTGTCACACTACCTTGATGATCAGATAGGCAACTACTGTGGGAGAAATGGAAGGATTGCCATACTGTTACTTCATGGACTATCACAAAGGTATCCTGGTAGTTTTCGGACATGGGTGACCAGATGAATAAGCTCCTACCAGGCCTTCTGAATTTCCATTTTGACCACTCCTGATACTAATCCAAAAAACTAAAAGAAAATTTAAATTCTAATGGGCTGTGTGTGCTTTGAATTAGAAAAGGAAAAATATTTCTAAAAAAAAAGAGACCAAGTTTCCTTTCCTCTTTTTGGTTTCTGGCACAAGACATGCAAATGTTAGAGAGAGAAAATATCCCTCTCAAAAGAAAAAAGCTCAGGGAAGTCAGCAAAAAAAAAAAAAGTTTCTTGAAAAGAAAAAAAAAAGACGTCAGTGTTTCACTACGAGATGAAAAGGAAAGTTGTAAGTGCAGAGAAGGCAGTCACAGATCTGCTTCCTTCTCATTACAGACAATTTCTAGCTTCCATGCCGCCTTGGCTCATCTCAAAGGCAAAGAAAAAAAGACATGAATAGAAGAAGCATCATCAGTGTTGCAGAATCTGATCCTGGCAGGTGGAAGGATGAAGGCCATATGTGATCAATGTGGTCTATAGAGCAAAAGCAGATCATTACTTTCATGAATGAGGTGGGTTATTCTTGTGTTAGTTGGGCAAGAGAAGCAAAGTCATGGTGTAGCAAAACACAAACACTTAATCTGGTAAGATATGTGTATCCTCTGCATTTCCAAATGCTTGTTTAAAGGTTAATCTATATTATGGTTTCACTTTATGGCTTGCCAGTGCAGCTCACTGATTGTACAGTGCTCTCAAAACAATCTGCCATTTGAGAAATCCACTAATAACGGTCAATAGTCAGCATCAGAAATGGTCTGGGAAATGCCCGTTCCCTTCAAAGAGGTATACCAGCACTTTCTGTAGAATGGAAATAGGAATGACAGGAGGGACTTCAGCTTTTCTAAAAAGGTTCATCTAAATTATCAGTTAAACTAATGTCAGTAGCAACTGGACCCCAGATATTAGCTTTCTTCTGAATTCCAACATAGCTCATGAAAGGAAAGTACAAGAACTGAAAGCAGTAGGAGAAAGGACTTTTTCTGCACATTTCCTGCAGTCATTTTTGAAGGGGAATGTAGAGTCAGAATTTGAAAGCTGCATCATGGAAGAGTGGGGCCAGGGTCCATATTGGGAAATGGTATTTAGCCAGAGAGCCATGCTCATAAGGACAGAAATAAGGCAAATGACATAGAATTGCTATCACTCACCACTGTGGCATCATTTCCTAGTTTAAACACTTTGGGTTTTGGGGTATTTTATGAAGAATAATATATCTTGAGGAGAAGCAGACGCTTTTGTGGAAAGCTGACAATAACTGAATGTAAAAAACATTTCTGGCATTTGAGAAATAAGCTATTAATGAGTAGTAACCAGAAGTAGTATAATGAAAGGTTTTCAGCTAGCTGTATTCTTTTTTAACTTCATACCCTGGTTGCTGGATCATAGTTCCTTAGTTTGCGGTGCTGGATATTTGAGCAAGAACCTTTATTTTGTGAACCATATGATCCTAGCTACCATAAGATATATCGATACTGAAGCTATGCAGCATTGCCAATTTGCTTCATGTATATTATGTATCCAGGCAGAGCACTTCATCATCACAGACTGGTTTCCAATATTTATTTCATCTCATTCTCCCAGTTCTCTGCTGCACTGTAAAGACTAATTAAAAGGATAGGAATAAATGTTCAGCTTTTCCCATGGGGGAAGTTCATGAGTAGAATCCCCAAAGATGTGTACTAGGGACTAGTAGTAAAAGACCTGACAGAAGTAGTAGTGAACTAGCACAGCTTACAAAGAATGCAAAGTTATTGGGTAAAATACATGCTGGAAAGAATTGCAGAGAAATGTGATGATACCGACTGTGTGATAAATGGGAGATAAAATTCAATGACAACAAATGCCAAGTGATGTACATGGGGAAAACCAGTGCTAACTTTAGATTACAGTAATGGCTTCTGATCAGGCTTTTACTTGTCAGGAAAGAGATCTTTGGGTAGTAATAGATAGCTTTCTGAAGACATCAACCCAGTGCTTAATATGGATGCGGGCAAGGGAGGCGATCAGAAGTATGGAAAAGCTTCCACAGAAGGAGTGGTTAAAGCCTAGTGATTAGGCAGTGGCTCTTCAGCTTGAAAGGAGGAAAAGGCAGTAATCTCTAAGATCATGACCAGCATGGAGAAAGTGAATAGAGAGTTCAACTCTTCTTGTAACACAAGAACAAGAGGACATCACATGTAATGCTGGATGACAGGTTTGGAACAAATAAACAGTCCATAGCTAAACTGTGGAACTCATTATTTCATGATTTTGTGAGTGCAGAAAGTTTAGACCTGCTCAGAAAGCTATTAAACGGATGCATGGAATACAAATCCACTGAGAACTATTAAAATATCATCTTATCAGAGAGTGTCTGACCACGTAGCATGAAAGGAGGAGCAAGCCAGCTGGGGAACTATGAGTGTGTATCTGCCCTACTCTTTTACTCTTCCCTAGATATCTGCTATTAGCCATTGCTGGAAATGATATATAAGGCAAAAAGGACCCTTGGTCTGACACAATTTCAGGAGTTGAAGGGTGCATTCAAATAGTCTGTTTTGCAATATATACGATACGTGAAATGTATCTGTGCATGTGCATGGTAGCTGATGGTGACTGCTGCTGGGATAGGAATGGGGGGATGTTCACAGCTGTGCAACTGCTTCCCTGCCATGGATTCCCTGTGGTGCCCTTTGGTGCTAATGAAGCTGACAAGAGGGAGGGGAATTTGGAGTTTCCGTGTTTCTTTCTCAGTTCTGGTAAATTTGTGCCAAAAGATATTAAAACTTGTTTCTGTGAAATGGTAAGGAAGACAATATTTTGTGGTTTGGTTACATTTTTCCTTGCTGTACTGACTTAATTTAACCAGTCAGTCAAATTTCATTAGTCCTCATCACTTCTTGACTCACTATGTTATGGTTGATGTTTATTCATGTTCTCCTGATTGTACAACTCATCAGTTCCCTCTCCTTAATGCATTGATATGTAATTCTTCACCAGCATTCAGGGATGGTATTATAAGATGGAGGGGAATGCAGTCTTTTACTCCCTATTGTTTGTTTCTTTCAGAAGTCCTTGCACTGACACAAACAGACTTTCCTTGTGCATGGAAAGAGATAAGGTTGGGGTTTTCTGTTTTGTTTTTTCTTTACCACACATATTTTCCCCACCCACTCCCTCACTCACTTTTATACATGCTCACACACAGATGTACTTGTATACTAGCAGGTTTCAGAGAATTTCACTCAGCTTAGGAGAATGTGACCAATGTCTGGGATGAAATGTTTATATTTTCAGCATCACGAGTCATTTCCACCAATCTTACCATCACAGGTGGGTGTTTCTGGGAAGGGTGCGAAAGCTCCCATCACTCAGCATTTATGACACTGAAATAGCATTAGTGAAAGCAGTGCTATGAAGAGTCGGGGTGCACTGTGTTGTCACAAACTATTTGCTGCCTGTCCAATTTAGTACCATTTTCAGAAGCAGAGAAGTGATTTAGCTAATCAGTGATGCAACCGTCTGTGTTTTTCTGCCTATTCTTTGTTGAAAATATTGGTATGGCTCATAGCTCTGCCTCATTGCTGCATCCTTTGAATATTACTTCTCATGCAGAAATCTGTACATAGATAATTCATATGCTTTTATGAGTAGAGGGATTTTTTTTGAACTTGCTGCATTTTGTTTAAATGTTCTCCCTAAGCTGGATGTCTCCACAGATAGATGAGTGCATCTGCAAGTTTCAAGATGTGCAGTTTCTGTTCTACTCACTTGTGGGTGGGGTGGGATGAGTGTGGTGGGGTGGAAGAAGAAAGGTGAAAGAAGAAATAATCTCCTACATCAATAAAGTTTCTGGTTCCTCACACCAATATATGTTCTTTTACAGGTTCTGCCTCTCACACAGTGACCTCAAGAGAAGCTGTGTGGCATGAAAGGGTTATTATGTGACTGGACACCTTGAGTCAGCTGGGGTAAATTACCGCAGCCTCTTCACTTAGTTATTAGCTAAGTCCTTGTGTTCTGGGAAAATCAGTGGAGCCTGTTTTCACTTGTGGAGTATCTAAGCGATCAAGTTTAAAATGAATCGTTCCAAATAATTTAATCTGCACTTGCAGGTGCCATTAAGGCATTTTTTTACTAAGAGAATTTCTTTATCTCAGAAAAATATCTTTCTCAGTCACAATGGTTTAAATATGGAGTAGCGGGATAGGTTTTGCTCATTAGAAAGCCTGATGCCGAATTCAGTGTTGCCTTCTGCTAAACTTACCTCCTCCAGAATTTAAGGCTTCAAGTTGCAGGGGATACAACATAAGGCCCTGGTTAATTGCAAATAAATAGTGCCAGAAATATGTACAGATGGTACCTGAAGTTCATTGCTGAAGACTATCCAGTAGACTATATATAATTTGCATGACATGTATGTAGAGCAAGCAGGAGAACAACTTTTTGTGGTTTCTCACATTTGTAAAAAAAACAAAACAAAACAAAAAGAGATCATAAATGAACACTCTCAGTCTGTGAAACATCTTATCTGGGAAAACAGCAACCTGTATTTCTATTTATTTACCTTAATTAAATTAATTAATTTAACAAGTCTGAAGATTTCAGCATTTTACAGGATACAGGTGTAAATATCTGGCGAGTAGAGTGTATATATTAAACTACATCTACTTAGCTAGTAAATATTTTCCTGCATTAGTTTGCTCATTCCCAAGCAATCAGTTGTGAACTCCAGTGTTGTAACGGGTCCACAGGGAACATTTGTGCTTTGGTTGGCACTTAGATTATATTCATCAAATGATTTCTTTCCCCCTTCAAGGCTGACATTTCAGAATGTTTTTTTTTTAAAAAGGTTGTGTGCCAACTGCCAAAGTCAATTAATTAAATGGTAAATCTGAAATTTTTAGGGAAAGACTCATTCCATTTTGCTGTGTGACCTTGGAAAAGGGAACATTTAATCCACAGAACACGTGGTTTACCAGAGGGTTCTGATCTGCTTGCATTGCAGGTAATTCCCAAAGACTTTTTGTGAGATCAGGGGTTACCTCAAGGATGGGATTTGACTCCGCTTATTCTTTCTTCTTTTATACTCTATAGTAATGAGAACTACTTTTGAGGACTTGCTATGTTTGATAGCTAAAAGGATTCAGCACTTTGTAGAATGAAAATGTGCAATTTTTTTGGCTCATTTTCCATTTATTTAGAGGACGTTTCTTTTTAGAGTGCAATCCCTGATGAAGATATGACATGCAGTCCCAGAATTTGGGATTCCTATGCTGGCCAAAGAACTTGATCACAGATCCATAAACGATATGGGGAGAAATTCAATAGGTATGAGCATATGGCAATCCTATTCTAAGATAGCCCGAATATTACAAGTCTCCCCAACAGACATGCCTCCCAAGGAGTGTATCTGCCTTCTGTGCTCAAAGGGCAGCCTGGATAGGAAGCTTAGACTGGATCTGTAACCTCTATGTGACTAAAGTTAAGTGATATAAATCTTAACTACTATCATTCCCTATGGGCTTTTCCTTTCGGCATTTATGCTTTTCATATACTTCCAGACCTCTTCCACTCATTGCTTAGTTGTATTACAAGTACTGACCTATTTTACGAACAATATCAAGCCTTTACTTTTCTTCCTCCTACTTCCCATGTCACTTTTTGTACATCTTATTGAACCCCCCATATTGTATTTGAAGTTCCACTCTCATAAGGTGCTTTGAAATGAGTGTAGTGCAGTGACTGCTCTTTAATTATTAGTGGTCTGTCATTATTTTTGTATTTATTTTACGTTTGCTTATATTTGTCCTGCCTGAAGACCACAGGTGTGGATCAGAACCCTGTATTTTTGGGCCCTATATATGCATGGAATGAAAAGAACAGCCTGAAGATGGTATAAAAGACAATAGAAACGGTGAATAGGGCAGTTAGGTTGAGGCAGACAAGATGTGTGAGTTTTTCTTCCTTTGCCATTTGAAATTGTTTCATTGTATGTTGAAGCAATTTCAAATTCAGGATTTGCACCTAATTTTTGGCCTGCCTTTACCCCTTATTTCATGATGTTACTGAAATCGGCTGTTTATTTCTTTGGGAGGAGAAAAGTTGCCTAAACAGAGTTGTTTTCTGCCTAAACAGAGATTTGTTAGGACTTTGGTCTGTAATTTGACAACTTGTGATAACTGAGTGATGGGGGTGGAGGCACTAATGAGCCATCTGTGGTAAGGAGAAGTGGTGAAAACCACTAGTGTAAAGCATGCTAAAAACCAGCCTTCTAGGAATGTAGGCTCTGTATATTAAGTTATAGGAAGGTAGTGCCTCCCAGGGTTCATAACCTTGTACCTTCTCCTACCTCCTTGCTTTAAAAGAATGAAGAAAGTTTCAGGTCTTTATTTCATCAGCCCTGTAGCACAACTTTGAGGGCGGGTGTTTGGTCCTCTACCACCTCTTTGGAGCTTCTCTCACTGTCTGGAAAGAGGCTATTTTGAGGTAAGGACATCGCAGTTTTTCCAGTTGAAATTGTTCCTCCTTATGAAAAAGAATTAGAGATATGTTGGCCCAGAGAGACTGAGAATCACACAGATGTGAGCAGAAGTGGGAGACCTTCTGTTCTGTTCTTCTGCAGCCACTGTTACTGTATTTAATTTGAAGGATATTTGATGTAATACATTAGAAGAATGCCTCCAAGAGTGAAACAAATGAAGGATGCCTAGTTGTGGATAATGCTGGAGGTTAAAAGTATTTCAGACACCCAGCTTGATACTATGAAAAATGAAGTGCTTCTATATATGGCTAGAAGAAGAACCCCTGAGGGGACTTGGGAAACTTTACATTAAACACCTGAAGGACTTCAGATGATGCCAAAATGAAGTAATAGAAGAGAAGTTTAGAGGACTAAATTTTGGTCTAAATCCCATCTGAAGCACCTTAACTCTTGGGTGGGTCTAGCACTTAGCTGATTTGTGTTTAAAATACCTATTTGTAGAATGAATTTATTGATATTTCTTTATCTGAGGGGAATCCTATATGGAGAAGTGTGTCAAGTACTCACTTATTACAATAAAAACCATAAGAATAATAATTACAATAAGTACCATATATCAACCTTAGGTGGATAGAAAAGGTGTTTTAAATGACTTGGAAAAACTAGCAGAGAACAAATCTCATGAATGTTTCTGGATGATTACTGGATTATCAGATTTCCCTTAGTCAGTACCGGGTGGTTATCTATATTGTTTCTGAGCAATAGGCCTGTATCTCCCTGTGAAATGTGAATCCACCTTTCCAAGAGATTATTAAACATGAAAGAACTAAACATCCTAATTTTTTCCCAAAAGTTGTATCTCAGCACTGTCTTCATCAGTAGCCTTGTCTGCAGGAAGTGTAAAGTTTCCTGCTATGATTGTTTGACTGCTGCCAATTATCAGATCTGCTTTTGGCAGCTTTCCCCTCAACCTGCTGATTAGCTAATGTGTGGTTACTAATACAATATGGGAAACTGGTGTAAACTAGGAAGCAAAAGATTTATTAATTTCATGTGCTAAATACTGTTTGTAATATAATTATCAATACTGTGAAAAGAAATACTGGCTTGAGAAATAGTAACGTTTCTATGTCTTCTTGTGAAATGAGGCACAAGAAAACTGTGCAGTAAACAGGCATATTTTCCCCTTGATGCACACACATAATTTTCATTAGATTCATAGATTTTAAAGGCAGAAGAGGGACCATTAGAGCATCTAGTCTAACTACCTGTAACACAGAGGCCATAGAATTTCATCTAGCTACCCCGCACCAGAAAACAAGAGCCGGATCCTGACCTGGATATACAATGGTTTTACTCCACAAAGCCACAATAATATACATTTATAACAGCTGAGAAATTGGCAGTAGACTTAAGTGATAATGGTTTATGGATTCTTTTTGCATAACCCTAAATGAAAGTGGTTACTTATACTTTAATAGCAGTGTTGAAAGAGCTTTGTCAGGAGTGGTTTTTTGCAAAATATTTAAGCTGTAGAAGAAAATATTTAGTTTTTTCCAAACCTTTCCGTGATGATTGTTTCACTGTTTTAATTAAAACTTGTCTCTTTACTTGATCTCCCAAAGAAAAAGCATAATGTTAGCAGAAGAAAAATTTGTTGTTCTTAAATTGCAATCTTTACCAAGATTCTTATTTATAATTAATGCATGCCCTGCTTCTAGGATTTTAGTGGGGTAAGGAGGAACAAAATAATGTAATAAAAGCTTGAACTTTCCCAGAGCCAAAAAGATCTTGAACTCAAAAGTTCAAAGAATAAAAGTCTCAAGAGCTAAAATGTAGAGTCCATAATTTCTTTCATTAGCTTCTATATTTGGCAAAACAAGATGTCTCATCACTCTTTTGTAGCCATCTGTACATGTGTGTGGATGATGTTATTATATTTATAGCAGATACAGCCTTATCATTCAGCTACAGACAGACTTCTACCTGCTCAGAGCTACAGGGTTTAAGAATGCACTCAGACAATGTTGACATAGTCAACGCCATAACATCCTGCAATCTGCACAGAAACTAAGACTTTGTGCACACCAAAGCTGAACAAAAAAACCTTCCTTCCTGCTCCCCTAACATAGACGAGAGTGTTTAAAGGAAAATACCAGTGTGGGGAGAATATCCTTCAGATTCCCCCTGATTCTTAATCAATTTCTATCAGTTCTGTCTCAAGGGAGGAAGCTGAAATAGAGGAAGGCAAAATATTTTGTCTTGTTTGATACAAAAATCTGTAACCGTTACACTGATAGCTCCAGGTAGAATATGTAGAAAGGAAGAAAAGTCACTGCTTATGTGGATAGTAAGCAGAGAGAATCTCCTCTCATATTATTCCCATTCTCAGTGGCTATAAGTCGACTGATGGCTTGGCTGATAAGCTGTTGTTATATTCGCTTAACCCCCCCCCGCCCCGGAAACATACATTTTAATACATTCCCCCTTCTTTACTTTGTGTTTTTCTTCTTCAGAGTTGAAAGTCTATTTCAACATATTGCAGCACATTTTGGTGCCACTGTCACATGGAAAAAGAGCTATAATGATTTACAGCACAAATAAACCTCAGGACACATGCCCTACAGCTCACCTATAAACACCACCCTTTCCTCGCCAACATTTACTTTAAGCGGGAGCCCTGTTAATCTAGAAGAGCCAGCTGCTGGGCACAGACTCTCAGGTCCCTTAGGGAGACAAGGTTACTCATTGCCCTTATGCAGAAGAATTAAAGTCTTCCCCATCCTTTAGCAAATTTTCAGTTACCTCTGTTGTACCTCTATAAGAAAGCTGAGAAAAATTAGCTGTATGTCCATTTTGTGTATGCAGGCAAGAACAACCACATAACAATGTCTGTATTGTTTCTAAATGCCATCTTAAATATTGTCTCTTCATGAGCATCAGCCTGCTAGCTTATATTAGATGCTGTGGTAAAATGGATCCTCAGGAATGAAATGCATACAGTGGGAAGAGGAGCTTGTGAAGGAGAACAGTCCCCTAGAGCAGCCTGCCAGAGTTGGTGACAGGCTGTAGCATGCATGAGGCCACAGCTCAGTCTCCTCCTGCCTCCTTATGGAAGCTTCTGCCCTAAAGATGATGTGTCTTGAACGTGCCAGTAGATCTGCACTGTGATACAAGATAAGACAAGACAAAACTTGAGAACCGTGGCAAACCCAGCCAGGAGACGTTCAGGTTGAGTTTTAACCGTGCGATAGCAGTTGTGGGCAACTTGGTATAATCCTGTGTTTATCACTTGGTTTAGTCCTACATTTCTCAGGCCTTTAGGCTGACTTCCAAGAGACTTTAAAAATATTGTTTCAAAGGGCTTAAGTTAAGCTATTGTTAGAGAAAAATTGGCTAGGTTTTATGGTCTTGCCAAATTGAATTCAGCTTTATGAATGAAACCTGTCATGAAATCTGTATAATATAGTCTCACTAATCAATAAAAAGGCTTCTTCAACCTAGTCATACATAAATATCAGTAATAAAAAATTTGGACAATTGGGAGAGCATTGCATTCACAGAAGCTTTGCACTTTCAATCCGGTGATAAAACATCAGTCTGCATATAGTTCCATCCTGTCATTTGCTTGTGGAGTACTTCCTCCAACACTAAAATTAAAATTGAAAGAACTTTCTCACTTTGGGGGAAAAAAAGCACTATTGAAGAGAGATTCTCACTGGCAAATTAATAGATAAGGTCTGACCAGCTAACTCAAAAGCAAGCGAAAGGTAAAAATTGAATCTCTTTATCACAGCTAAGTCATTTTTCCAAACTGGGGAAGTAATACAGGATAGGATATATGGAATAGATTCTCTTTCAGAAAGTGCTTTTAAACTTTAAAAGATCCATAACTAATACTGGGAACGGTTATAAATGACAACCTTCTCTTTTAGATTATGTTACATTTATTACATTTTAACAGGACTTTATGGAGATTCTCAAGGAATTAAGGTTATATTTATGATAAAAACATGGAGCTGCTTCTAAATAGCATTTTCATCATATTAACCGTTGCCTAGATAACAGGCATATCTCCTCAAGCACCTCTATTCTGGTTTAGCACTACAGCTTGCAAATTAATACAGTCATTATAAGACAGCAAAGCTATATCACTTACCATTTCATTATTGTTCAAATCAAAATCCATATTTTTTCAGTTTTCCCTAGGGTTACAAACTGGATAGGGAAATGTTATCATCTTGCAAAATAATCTCTCAAGACTCCCTCTCTTTGGTGTTAAGAGGAACAGCTAATCATATTACACTAATTTTCATATTAATAGGTCCTGTGCAAAGAGAGAGTTAACACTCTCCTTTTATGTTAAATCCTCCAATGCTGTTTTTTTATATTTTACATATAATTTCTATATATAATTTAATATAGTTTATATATATATTTATATATATTTAATCCACTTGGAGCTAGATTAGCACAAAAGATATCATGTCCTCCTCAATATATGAATCAGGGTCAAATCAATAGCCTACCCTTAAATTTTAAATCAAAATGGCAACCTGTCATCACTAAGAGAGTTAGGTAATGTTTAAGTGAATAACATGAACACATACCATGTTTTAATGGAAAATACAGAGGATAACTTACTGCAGCACAGGAAAACACTCTATAGAGTATCTTGCAAATACTTCATTACTTACAAAAGAAGCTGTGATCCTACAGCATGTGCATCCACTTTAAAATGAGAATCATTTTTAAACCTGAATTCTAGTTTCTGAGGGATTAATACACGCTTTACTTTTGAGATGTTTACTTTTGTAATGTTCTGAAAGCTTCTCATATAATGTAGTACAGTTTTATTTAAACTCCAGAGCTGTAACTTTATACATTAGCATTTTCTGGTATCGTTTTTTTCAAGCTGCTAACCTGAGTAACGTGCTCTGTTCAGAATAACCAGTGTGGTTGTTAATGAGGCCCACGGAGAGGGGCAGGAGCCCTCAAGCACGTCGCTGGGCTAGCAGGGCCAGCTGGCTCCAGGAGCTCCTTGTGGCCGCTGGGCTTGGCCCGCGGAGGAGCTCAGCTCTTCCATGCTGCGCTGCAAGTCAGCCCCTTGGTAAGCCTTCGAGCCTTTCGTACTGCGCTAAGCTCGGCTATCGTAACGATGCCACCTCTCTCCACTACCTTCGTTATCCTCTCCACTCCCAGTCCCAAGGGGTGCGACCAAAATCAATGGAGATTTTGCTGGCTTTGGTGTTTGGGCGCTACTCCCCAATTTGCCTTTCTCCAGCCTGCTCGTAGTGCTGCTGTTTAGACTTGCGTCCTCCGTCCCCCTGCATTCTTCGCACCCCTCATCTTCTCCTACTTTTGTATACTTTCATTCCTAGTCCATCCTACTCCTGCCCCTCTCAAAAACTGCTAGATTGCTTAGGCAGTGAATAAAATGCAGATTAAACGAGTGCTTTCAGCTTCAAGCTAAAATGTGTGGACAGCATAACAAGAGGCCTAGAGGAGCCGCCGAAAAGCAATGCCGTTTTGGGAGAAAAAGCCGTAAAAAAGATTCCCATTAGTTTTGAGGACTCACCATAGTTTGGTGGTAGCACTCCTGGCTGCCTTCATGAGGTCACAGGTCTACTAATAAAATGTGGAAATAATTTTAATTGGTGATACATTTTATCCCTTGTTTAATGAAACTTAAAGCCAGCCACGGTTGGATTCTTTCCTCACTATATTGGTGTAAATATAGATCAATTTTATTCAAACTATGTTCTTCTTGATTTACAGCACTTTAAGAGAAATCAGACTCTGGCACACTCCTGAATTTCAGATATTATACTGTATTTCCATTTATAACCTGACATAATTCCCACACAGCATATGGTATTAATCTGGTGTAAACACCATGTTATGATGCTACCCGAACACATACAGCTGACATGAAAATGTCTTCAAGTACAATATTTCCAGAAGCAATTATGTCTATATGGTTGATAGCTAGCTTGCTATATGAATTTTTGTTTCTTATTCCTGTATACCTGCATGTACACAGGATGAAACATTATGTATGAAAGAGGAATTATTTTTACTGTTTGAAAAGAAAAAATCAGGATGGTCCACTTTTATAGCCTGCCAGGCTTTTCATGCAAAAAACCCACCTCCATATGAACACAATAATTTTGTAATGTTGGAATTTCCTTTGTTTTCCTTAGAGGGTGGATGTGTAGGAGAGTACAAGGAACAGAGTGGCACAAAATGAGACTGTTGACATGTTTGTAAGAGAAAACTGTCAAAAATAAGTTTTAAAGGAAATATTTGATTTCTTAGTCAAGGTAATACTCCTCCTGATATGTAAAAGTCCTGTACATGTACTTCTGCTGGTCAACAAGTAATTCTTGCTCTTCCCTGCTGAGAGGGGAGAGAGCCCAGCCCCTTGTCCAGGTAGATGCATGTGTGAGATGACTGTCAAAAAATTGTCTAACATTGGAGTTGAGCCAATCATTTTGCTAAAAGGAGATAAATGAAAGCATGTCTTTTGGAAAGTAAATGCTTGCTGATGGTAATATTTTTGCTTGAACACTTGCCAGTAGGGCCAGATTCACAGCTGGTGTAAACTTTTTTAGTGCCATTGAGTTAACACCAGTTTGAGATGGAAAATTCATTTATTAGGATTAAGTGCAGCTTTTTAACAGATTATTCGTAGCTACACCTGCTATCCGCACTCTCCATGTTTCCTAGTCCTGTTTTTCTTCCTGAGGATCCTTTCTTAAATACAATCCTAGGACAAACGAAATATGGCCACCTCAGTATCACGTCCTCATAGTGGAATGGAACTGTTCAGCGACCCAGTTCTGCTCTCGTTAGCATCAGTGTAAATCTGAAATGACTTCATTTTAATTACTTCATACTTGCACAACAGTGATTAACAGTAGGTTAGGCTGTTTATGATTTTGTAAAGTGAATATTTCTAGCTCATGCTATAATCCAACATAACATCTTAATTTTAGAAAAGATATAGCTAAACAAATTGCAGCTAGGCAAGTGTAAATCTGGAAGAACTCTACTGAAAATTTACACCAGTGTGACTAAGAACTGAATTTAGCCCATTACGCTGAATTCCTTTTAACGGTTTCTGCATGTTCAAACATCCACCAGAGATTAGATGGAAACCAGCAGACTTGCTGTTATCTGTGATATAAGCGGGACACCAAGGTGAAAGGGTAACGCATTATCACACTCTGCCACCTGGCCCATCCGACACAATTTGAGCAACCATAATTGTATTGATTACTTCTTGTGCTCATGACTAATGACCTCTAGCTGCAATCTTGCATTTTCTAAATCTTTTATATTCTGATTTAATAATAAGATTTGATTAAAAATTGCCATTAGCCAATGCCAACGATTAGTCAGCAGGACTGATGCCGCCAAGTTCCAATGAGTTTCATTATTCTGGAATTAAAAAGGACAGAGAACTTCTCTAGATTAATAATACAATGATTCTGTCTCAATCAGGAATGAAAGAAAGCAACTCTAATATACAAATGTGGCAAAATGTATGGCTATTACTAATAGCTGCCTTTTACAGAGAAGTGTTTGAAGAATTAAAGGGATGTTGTCACAGATGGTAGGGACAGTTTGCATTTACTTTCTATATTTGATTGGAAAGCCAGTGTCAGATGGTGTGTGAAGGGTCATTTTCCTAAAGAAAGCCATTTCCTTTGATGAAGCAAGAACATGGGGATTATTCAGCTTCTCCACCAGCATCCCCATCATGACAAAATTGTGCAAAGTGTATGCAGGCAAAAATGAACTGTGATGATAAAAAAATGAAAAAGGAATTGGTTCAGGTTATTCACCTGCTGAGAATAGTTTAACCTATGAAGACTTTTTTGTTTTAAGGATGAAGTAATATTTGAATGAAAAGACATGTTGTCAGATCTTCCACAGGAAAAAAAAATATGCTTTTTCCCTTCAAGAAGGTAAAATATTTAAATATATACTAATTTTTAGACATATAGCTAAATCCTGCTGGAATGCTGTCAGGTTAAGGATACACTTAAGCATGTACTTAAGAGCTCTGCTGAATCTGAATTGAGGCCTCAATATTGGGTGTGCTTGAGCAGATGCTCTATGGGGGGGAACATCTGCTGTGGGATGCAGTGCTCCCCTGGAACTGGCTGACGTTGAAGTCAATGAGAGCTGAGAGCACTCAGCACCTTTCAGGTTCAGACCTTTAAATAATAAAAGACTCTTGAGGCACAGTAAAAGCATTTCCCCAAGTTGCGCAGGAGCAAGAAAACTATCTATCTATCTTCTCCCACTTTCATCCTCCAGAAACTAAAAACATGTTTCAAACCCAGGCCCTATACAATTTTAGGATATTTGAATAAACAAATACCTCTTTTAATTATTGTGTATATAAAATCTTTTCTCATCTTCAGGAAAGTAATTTTTAAACATACTTTGTTAATAAAGTTTGCTTTTGGCAACTGTTGTTTTCCCTGTTTATTATAAGTGCCTTTAAAATGTTTCCATTAATTAAGGCTGCTTTTATGGACTATATCCATTTAGTAAAATTACAGAAAGAAATGCTGCCGACACATCTGCCTTTGACTTCTGTTTGCCTGAGCATTTTATACCCCTGTGAACAGCACAGTGGGGAAAGAGAGACTGTGAAAGAGAATGATAGAAAGAGGTGAATTCTGTCCAGCAAAACATGGAGGTCAGGAGAAACCCAGCTGATTACATGCTCATGCTTTCCGGGATTTACAAGAGGAGAGTGGAAAGTTGGTTGAACTCTAGTTACAATGTAATAGCCCTCTTAAAAAATAATAACTAAAATCCTCAAAAGGAAACAAAAAATATGTAGAATGTGTATTTGAATATAAGAGATTGTGACTTTGGGGAGCAGGCAAGAAGGAGGTTGCTCTGAACATCTCAGTATTAACTTACAGAGGTTTATACACCCTCAGCTGAAAGCATTACTAGCCAGATTATAATTATAATTACCTTGGCTTCATCTCAGTGTTTATCTGCCATGACACCCACCCAGCCACCTGCCTGCTATTAATTCATTCAACACTAACTTCATCTTTTTTCCTTTTATCTTGTTTTTTTCCTGTTATCCTAACTTTAAAAAATGTGTCTGTTATTAGAAACAAACTAACACAATATTTGTTTGCCCATGACATCATGTGTTCCTTTGTTAAAAAAAAAAAAAAAAACAACCCAGAAATCGTCATATTATAAAAATAACTTGTTTATATTATATAGTGAAAACTGGAAAGATCCAGCATTTGACTCAAACACCAACGATACATCATGCTTATCGCCCCTCGTAAGAAATTTCATCCTTTTTTTTGAATATCTGGCATTATTTCAGGTGAAGAAAAGATTTCTTCTATAGAAGATCATCAGCTGTTCTGAGTTTTTAAGATCCCACGGTGTGTGTGCGATGTGCAAGTGCTGTGTATTTGTTGCTGCTGTCATTACTGAGGTGCTGAAGTTTGTTGTTTGCTCTGACAGAACGCTGAAATGTCCAACTCTCCTGGAAGATGACAGCTTAAAAACGGCGAAACAACAGCAACTGGAAATAACAGCCATTCCCATAGCGCTTAAAGCCTTAGCAGAATTGAAAATGGCACTCTGCTATGCTGTTTATGGGGTAAAAAACTCTCCTTACCAGGATATCTGGGACTGAGAACTGGTACCTACATGCGGATGTCCTTTTGCATGTTCTTTGAACGATAGATTGAAGAACAGGCTGTAATGTGTGACAGTGAGCTAATTATAATAATGGCTCGGGGTCAGGTAATGCCTCACTATTTATCTGACCCGACCACTGTTTATTATACGCCTCGTGTCAACACATTTTTACAGAGTGAAAATTACCAACTAATTAATTTAATTTCAGGATTTAATGCCACCGTAAAGGAAAATGAGCAAGGTTTAGATTGAATAGTGATGTTTCTAGAAGGGAGAATTGTAAACACAGAAGTGAAGAGTCTTTAAAAGCAGCTTGGAGTTGAATGGTGTAAAGGTCTGATCCTGCAGCCATTCATCAAGTGCAGTTCATCAAACTGCACTTAACTTTAAGTATCTGCTCAAGTCTTGTTGAAATCAAAAGCATGTGTTTAAATGCTTTTTGCAGTGAGGTCTCAGACCCTGCTCAAGCAACGTTTCTGACTTCGTGGAGCCTGCTTGCCTGAGGAAGTGTGTCAAGGTGAAGGCCTAATTGCCCATATTCTTTTCTGTACTGTTGATGCTCCGTTTTTCAAAGACGTTTCTGCTCTCTGTCAGTTAAAGTTTGAAAATGTCAGAATGTAAGACATGTTACCCAGACTTCTGCACAGATTTTTGGGGGCACAGTTCAAGCGAGCAAATGAAGGAAGGGACAATTCTGAGGGAGTATTCTTGTTGCTTACTGTATTTCTCAGCTGCCCAGAGTATGCAAGCTGCTGCTTATAGTTGGTTCCTGCTCTGTTTCAGCTAAATGCCTTTGGTACAACTCTCAAAGGCACAACGGCCCATTGTATACATGGAGATAATAATTCCTTGCACTTTTATAATCTTTTTAGCCTGAGGATATTTTGTGACTCCCTGATGCTGGAAGTAGTATTATCTTCCTCACCTTTTGTCCCTTCTGTCCTTTTATTTGTAGGGAAGATCAGTGCTGGGGAAAGTGAGGCAGACGCTTCCCAGCTCCTGGGCTATTTGTTTGCTTTGGCTCCAAGCAGTACTCATGGATGAAACCCCCAAGGGCTGCATCTCTCTTTCCCAGAAGAGAGCCCTGGTGTGTCCCTGCTAGGTCATCGTTCTGGGTGACTGAAGGACCAGGGATCCCAAGCGCACTGCAGGGGGCATCTGCTGAACTGTTTTGCTGCAGGTTAAGTTTCTTGAGATACAAGAAATCTGTGGCAGAGCTTACAAGACAACCCACGTCTTAGCTGTTCTCCTTGGACCTTAGCTAATCACTGATTGCTGGATTTTTATGGTAGACTTTAAAATGGGAGTGGGGTGGAGGCACCGCACGCAGGAATCTCTAATTTTAGATCGAATGGTTTTAATGGTAAATTCAGGAAATATTTAGTTAGGGTACAATTTTCAGAACACAAGTATCAGTCTGAAGCTTTTATCCAGCTCTGCACTGATTTTGTACTGTGTGGCTAGCCCAGCTTTGTCTTCAAAGTCATCTTTTGTGTCAGACAACAATCACTGCAAGGGAAATACGTACAGCTATAGCTTTCACCAAGACATCAAGAGCTTTAAGTCTGGGGATTGGGGTGGCAATGCATAGGTCTTATGATCCTTCTCATCTCATTGGAAAAGGTCACAGAAGTCATCAGATTGACTGCAGAACATTCCCTCAGAGCAATGCACCTTTTGTACATTGGAGCCGCTACTATTTTTGAAGCTGTGGTCCATGTGGAGCACAAATCATACTTTAACATGTATATCAATGCATTAGAAATACCCTAGGGGGACAGAGAGAGGCTTTCTGTTCAGTGCAGTATTTACTCAAAAATTTCTAGCTTAGAGTAATGTAAAATAGGCAAGAAAAGCCATTGATGGATTTTATTTCTTCTTTCCAAAAGCCAGTCAAGGACAAGGTATGGAGATTCTTGACTGTAGTTGATGAATGTGTTTTTTCCTTTAAGGAGGAAATAGTAAGAAAAAGATCAGTGAAATGGATGACTGTGGATTCTTTTTACATTACGAAAGACATTAGGCAGCCTGAAGGGGGCTAAAATGGTCTGGAAGAAGCAAAACTGAACCTGTGGCAATGGAAATGTTTACCTAATCTTGTCTGTAGGGACAGCACAGTAGACCATGGACTATGTGCTCTAGAAGAGAACTTTGAATGTGCCCCATGTCCTCTGCTTCTACCACACTGGCTTTGCATAAAATGTGTGCCCCTAAAATGATCAGCTTGTGCAAAGTGAAGTATAAAGGATTTTAGATAGCATCTATTACCCTTGTTCAACAAGAATCTGCCTAATAGGCAAATGTACTAATGTACACTTGCTAGAAATAGAAAATATCCCTTCATTTTTCTTATGTGAGTTATAACTGGTAAAAATATAGAATTGGAGATGCTGACAAAGTTGTTACTTCTACATTCTTAAGGAACAATTTCCAATCACAAATGTTTTCATCTTCACCAGTGCCCGGTGGAAACACCTGATGAAGAGGTAGATCAACCGTTATCCTGCAGGGGACTTTGTTATGTCCCACACCAGGTTTTCTAGCAAGAATTCCCTGTTACAGAACTGTACCTAGCCTTGAGTTTCTGCCCTTGGCCCCTGGGTGATGAAACAATTATAATACTGCTAGCAATGAGTGGTGCCACGGACACATGTCCATCTAGCAGTGCATGTGAAGAAAAATGAAACTTCATAGAGACCTGATTTTGTAATGATGTATTCATATCCATATTCACCATGAAAGACCCTCAAGAACGACCAATTAGTTCAAATACCTTTTTCTTGATTACTGGACAACTACCATAAAGATATTTCCTAAGGGTCAATAAGGCTTTGTTACTAGGCTTGTCTGACCATCGATATGTGAACACTCAGAGTTATGAATAAATCTGATACGGAAGAACCCCCCCCCACACACACACAAATAAATTATCTTTAATGCCTAAAAGATGCTCACTCTAGTATTCAGCTACAGAACTATGAACTTTCTTTATGGAATTTAAAGTTAATTTAACTACTTTTGGTATCTATGAACACAGAAACCAGGAAAAAAAAGAAAAAAATTGCCTCTTCTGTCTTCTGTGTTTTTTCCACAGGCTCAAAATGGTACCACGGGTAGGTCACCTAATCAGTCAATAATTCAATAGTAATACCATTTTTTACTTCCACTTTTGTTTGTCTTGTTTGAATTGAGAGCTTCTGGGAAGCAGGAACCTTTTCTTGTGACGATTTTGGAAGACACACCAGAGGAACTGTCTGGTATGAACCTTCAGGCATGACTGGAATAGTAACAAATAGTAGCAAATGATTTTTAGTCACTGGTTTTCTTCATTGTTTTAAGCTATGTGAAAATGTATAGGAAAAAATCATGCTAAAATGACACGCTACTGGAAATGGATCCAGACTAAGATCAGCCAAGGCTGTGCTGGGTACTTCTTAATTAACTCAATGAAGCATACGCAATGAATAAAAATCTAACTTTTGCAAGGCAAATAAGCTAGGACTTTTATGGATGCCAATAAAATGAATGCTGTCTGGGAGATAGTCATTAGCTGAGTGGAAGATGTCTGTAGAGGCTGTGGTCTAGAAAGCTGGTGAATTTAATGGCACGGGCATGGAGGATTGTGTAATACAGTGAGTGGAGCTGGTAAAAAGAAAAAGAGTAGCACTTTTTCGGTATGAATATGTTTCATCTAACCAGCAGTAAATTGCATGAACTGTTATGGTCTCCTGGTCTACATTAACCAAGGTCTGACTAGCGTTAGCAGCTCTCCACATTCATTTGCCAAATAGCAAGACTGTGATGCTGTTCCTCACAAACTAAGAGGCACATAAGCTAACTTTGGTAGGATGCTTACTCTGTGTGTGTGTCTCTGTGTGTGTGTGTGTGTGTGTAGAAGTAAAGAAAAAGATTTGTAAACCAGCAAATTCTCAGGTATTTCTAACAACCCTTTTCTGCTATTTGCGATTTTATGTTTAAAAAAGAAAAATGGAAGCACTCACCTGTTTGGCTGTGGTTTGTTCCTACTCCACAGCATTTTCCTGGCTGTTCTGAAGTCTCTTCATCCTGTGAGAAACAGAGGAAGAGGAAGGAAGGGAGGACTGAAGTTTCAGAAGAATGAAAAAGATTAGCAGAAGCAGAAAAATGGTGGCCTGGTGAAGAGCAGTGAGCATATATATGCCTCAGTGTCACTTCAGAGTCACGTGTGTCCCTGCTCTTTGGTCAGACTGTGAGGAGGCTGGTTACCTACCCTGTACTGGGTGTCTTTTAGAAACTCCCATGGTCTCCAGGAGATATGTGATGACTAAAGCTATTTCTCTAGGGGATAGCTGCCTTTCTGTATTTACTGGCTGTTCAGCTGATATATGAGAGAATGTGTTCTAGTGGTTAGGCAGTTATTGTGCTGAAATAATAATTACTCTAGTTCTTGTTGCTTCTTTCTTGCTCATAGATTTTCTTGTACTTTGCAGAGGGTGGAACATTTTAACTTCTCTTTTACGGATTTGTTGAAGGTAAGGTAGCAGAGCCAAGCCAACATCCCATGAATTCCAGTCTATCACCATCTCCAGTGGCTTGCATTGCTCCCCAGTTACTGGCCTAGGTGCTGATCCAGATTGCTTTGGTCGTGTTTTAGATCAACAAGTGTCTGCTGCCCTGCAGCCTTCGTTGTTTCCAGCTGTCTGGTGCCTCATATCTCTTGGGAGAAGGGGGATGCTGGTTTGGCATACCATTGTATAACCACCCATTTTGTCTCCAGATATAACAGAAAAAGGCTGGAGAAAGCAGAGGAAGATCAAGCAAGTTCTAAATATCAGTTACTGATCACTGATAGATGTGATGTGTTTAATGTTGGGGTACCCCTAGACACAAAGATCACAGGATAAACATTCAAAGGTAAAAGGCATTATGGTACCAGAATAGTCCAGAAAGCAATGAGAAATAATAACCTAATTGATTTTATGTTTTTTTTTAGTCTGGTAGATTCTTTTATATATGAACAATTCCTGACAGAATTTGGGTACTGTTAAGAAACTAAAAATGCATTCTAGTCTGGATGACGCAAATGGCTTGTATTCGTTTCCAGATGAAATGTGCAGAGCTGTAGAACAGTTAAACGGATATTAAGAACTTCTCTCAGTTAATACCTAGAAGGTTTTGTGCCTAGGCTGTCAAGTGATCTTTTAAAATTATATGTTGTTCTTTTGATGCCAAAGCAGTGGCTGGTTCAGCTTAAACTTTGCATCACAGAAACATGAATATTATGTATTTGAGAAGAAGAGAATGAAGCACATGGTAACACCTGACTCGACATTGCAAAACTCTGGCCATTTCCCTTCTGCAACTCATAGCTGTTCTATTATCTGTAATCAGAGTGCTAAGATGAATACTTGTTTTTTTCTGGGCTAATACATTTTGATGACAATTGTATATTATTCCGAAAAACTAGAGAGAATGTTTTAGTCACTATAGCTACTGGAGGCCAGATTTAGAAGCTGCTACTGAAATTGTACTGTGCACATGAGTAACTGCTCTTTTGGTGTGAGTCAGATGCTAACTGTTTAGCTCTGATAACCCTAATATTTACAATTTCAGAGTCTTTCTGGGTTCCATTATTTTTACACTGACACATACAAAACCTCTCAAATAAATCTTGACTGCAGACATAATGGACAGTATTCCTCCTGCCTGCAATTGGTATCCAAATTGACTTCTATGCTTACTATTTCCCACTGACTGAACAGAGAATCAGGATGTGGCAGTAGTAAGTAGCATGTAGCCTCAGTTACTCTTTTAAAGTTACATGCTCTGGAAACTGTAGTATTTGAAAATATTTTGATGATAGGCTACTTGAATATGGTTTGTTGCCCCCTCATAAAAGTGGAAATGAACCTACATCAAAACTATGGGATTAGAGCTGCCATATTTGAAAGAATTTTTGGAAAAGGACACTACAAATATGACTAATTAGATTTTATCATGAAGAATTAAAAGAATAAAAGAAACTCTTATCCAGTTTTCTCTAATACAGTCATTTCTCCAGAACACTGATTTCAGAAGAAAAGGTTATCCTTCTTCCCTTTCCTCAGCCTATGAGGATTTCATATTCATTGTTATTAATAGCTAAAGAATCAGTGCAAATAAGAGCTGTCTCCCTGCATCTACTGGGGTATAAACACTTGTCCTCTTCTCCATCCTGCAGGTCACTCTACTCTAAAAGAGGCAATGGTAAATTTAACAGCCAAGGTGGTATGATTAGAAGACTAAACACAGGTATACAAAAATATTACAAACAACCATGATTTTAACAAAGGCTAATTTTCTGATAAAACTGAAAATGAAAGGAAAATTACACTTCTGCAGCTGGAACACAAGCATCACTCAGAACATGACATGTGCTGATTACACAAACAACAGTATTTCCTCTTTCTTCAGCCTCTTCTTTTCATCTTAGCTGGAGGCGAAAAAAATAGCCATAATTGACATGCAGGGAATGAGAAGATCTTTCAAATCCTTTTGACCAGATACATGCAGTATCATTCAAGCCCAAATTTTGTTTATGTGAAAGGTCTTGCTGAAGTCAGTAAGGGAGATTTTCAGTGGGGGCCTTTGCAAGGCAGGCAGAACGGATAAGATATTAGAACACAGCCTTTTGAACAAAATCTCTCTCTAGCAGAAATTCACATGAAACATGCAAAAACACACAAAGTTTGTCTGGAAAGAGAGGATTTTCTTTGACTTCTAGAGTCCACTTTGCCTTCTTGGTAAGGTGAGACATTCTGGTGATGATGTGTTTTTTTTTTTTTTAAGCAAATAAACCCTGTTCTGTATTCTTAAAAACTTTTGCTTCTTAATGAAACCCTTGAATGAATATTGCTTCTCTTGTTTCTCTCAGAGACATTGACCATGTTCTTTGAATGATACTTGAAACAACAGTCCTAGCTGTTGCAACCACAATGGTCTGCAGCATAAAAGTTGAGATAAGTATATAAAAAAAGGTATTGTCTTTTACTAGGACAAGTGACTTAGGAAAAGACGATTGGACTTCCAGAAACAAAGTCAGTCCAATGGTTTCTTAGGCCATGACTGGAGCTTCTGCGTGCTGTAACTTTGCAGCACAATAATAGTCCAGGATGCTTCCAGATTAGTTAGGATATTGCACAGATTTCATTTTGCATAACTGCACCAGTACCTAGAGGGCCTTAATGCCTTCAGAGAGCACAAGCTTAGATAGCCTCAGAGACTGAAGAACTTTTTTTATTAACCCCTTTAGTCAGGAGCTCTGCAAGCTCCTCACTGCTGTCCTGCCAGTTGGCTTTGCCATCATTTAGCAATGCCTCTTTATAATGCACAGAGCATCTCCTCCGACCTCACTGCTGAGACCACTAACTTTCTGGTGTTGTCCATAGCCACTTGCCTATTGCTTATTGCAGACCATGTATTTGTTTCAGATCAGTCAATAATATGAAAGTGAATAAATTTTCACAAAGCTAGATTTAAAATGTTAACATCCAGAGAGGTGCTAAATAGCCAGTTACTAATCCTTTATCTTCAAGCTCCCCTTTTATCTTCATTCTATTCTAACGTGCTTTGAGAGTTACTATGAGCACTATATGAATTCAGTATCATTTTTTGCCCCAGGATTACTAGCTGTATCTACAATTTTACCCAAGAAACTAATGCTGTTACATTTCACACAGACTACCATGTTGCTCTCTAATGGTTCATGATTAGTTTGACTAAGATATGAACCAGTATCTAATAACTATCATGAACCTTTCAAACATTGAAAGTTTTCTGTCCTTAACCAGTCAATGATTTTCTTGTTAAGAAAATGTAAGTAAGTTCTTTAAGGTTTCTTTTTAAATGTAAATAAATTATAAAACTTTTTGTCCTTTCAGATGTTACGGCTATTCATGAATGGTTTGAATTAGTGAACACATTATCCCTCAAAAAGGAAGAATTACACTTTAGTTATCAACACAGATTTAAAAATAATTGGGACTAAAGTGTCCTTCTTATTTAGTACCTCTGGGGATACATCTGTAGCTTGACCTCACCATGTCTTTTTCTATATTGAGCTAGTTTTGATGTTTTAATAGGCACAATATTACAACTTCACACTGTGACATAATATTATGCCTTCAAATACGTACACATAGGCAACACAAGGGAATGTTTGTTATCTTCCCCATGTAAGAACAAGTGCAATATAAGATAAAAATGGAAAAAAAATGCTTAAGTAGTAAAATATGTTTCCTTCATCCTGGTTTTCCTGATGAGGTTAAAGGAAAAATACACAAGTTGTTTGTTTATTAGGTTTCCAAGCTGCCAATATGTACGGTAGAGAGAGAGAGCGAAAAAAAAATCAAACTTCTGACAGGTGCAGACAGAGAGAGCTCTGAGGCAAACTCTGATTCTCCAGGGTGTTTAAAAAATTTTCCTTTTGCCAGACCCCAAAATAAATGTCATTCGCTGTGTCCAAGAAAATAAACAGTTCTGTTGACTTGCCAACTCTCAGGGCTTGTCTTGGAGTTTTATGAGATACATGTAGCTGAAATTCAGATTTTTTTTTTTTATCATAGATACTGGACTGAAATGATACAATAGTGGGAGAAGCATAATGTTGCATTTTGGAAAACAAATACTTTTGACTTATGGGAGTGGATTAACATGAACTATTCCAGTCACGCTTGAACAAACATGTCTCGTTTTTTGTTTTGTCCCCTGTCCTCTCACATGGTACTATTTCCTGTCTTCCAGTCCCTCCCTAGCTATTCCTTGCTTTCAAATAACTGCCATTAAAAATTCCAGTCCAGACAAAACTATCTAAAAATGGGGAAAATATTATAAGGAATGGAGTCATGTGAATGTTGGGGGGAGATGGGTGGAGGAGAAGTGAATCTGACAGTTACCTACATGAGAAATAGCCATAACACTGCCATGATGTATGTCCTGGTCATCTACGGCTTAGCTGTACCCCTATGAGGAGCCCTAGGTTTGGTTATGGTGGGTTGCATAGTCTTTGACAACATGTTCTCTAGCGGTAGCTAGTGCTGTGAAGGGACGTTCTGCTTCATTTTGGAGCAGTAGTAGTGTCTCAGCTACAGTTTGGTGGAGCCTATTCTGCTCCTGTTGTCTGACCCTGCACATACAGTATGGCTCAGGGACCTTCCAGATGGCCACCCTCATCCCATTTGCCTCAACTGCCATCCTAGTAAGACCATATTTGTACCCATTGTGTTTGAAAGCTCAGTTTTAAGGCGGTAATCCTGGTTCTATCACAAAGTCTCATAAATTAAATTGAAATCAGTCACATTTATGGCTGGTTGTTAAAAAGCTGTAAGTGTTATGAATTTATGACACTGTGCTCATATTCAGCTGTTCACTGCTTCTGCTTCTAGGTCTTTTCTCCTATGTGGGATAAAATTTATATTTGTGGGTGAGATCATTATAAATCTTTTATGTACCACAAGTGCAATTTTAAATGTTTGCAGGCATGGAGAACTGTGCCCATGAGATATCAACTATATTTCATGGGTTATTGCTTCATAGAACTGACAAAAATGAGCTTTGCAACCAGTATACACTCACACATACTTCTTAAGTTTACACATTTGACCTTTAAAAGCTGGTAGACAGTATGAAATGCATGACTTCTTAGGAAATAAAATACTACATGGTTTGTATTTTACTTGGATGTCAGTTCCCTGTGTTCATATTTTTATTTTTTTTTCTTCAGTAAAACATGTTCTCAGAAGATGTGCCCATACCAGTTCTTGAAGGCTTCTTGCTGAGTTCAGTTCAACCTGGACAAGTTCCTCTGCAGTGAGTATAGTGTACATACACCCTCTGTACGTATTAGTGATGAAACCCAGGCCAGCAATGAATAGACATCGTGTAAGTGTGTTGGTGAGATCTGAAGCCTTCACACTGAGCTTTCCTATCACAAATATTGGAGATGATGTATGCAAATTTTGAAAGAGATACAGAAGAATATTTTCAAAAAAAGTTTTTGTTTTTTTTTTCTCATGTGATAAAAAGATGGTACTAGAACTGGGTGACCTGTTAATAGAAGATAAGGTATACAGAGCTAGGTTGTAGGTGTGGCCTTAAATGAACACTTGGAAGAAGAATGATTTAATGGAAAGCACACTGGGCTGGAAGCTGTGAAGCCTGAGGTTTCCCACCATTGCAACTTGCCTACTGGGTCAGTTCACCTCTCTGTGACTGACATAGACATGGATTTAGCAGGCGAGGAGATGCTGAAGGGATTTCTTTCCTCTCTCTGTTTGCCTGATTGCCACTTTCCTGCCACACACTACATGGATACAGGTTCTCTTCTGCTACATCTGTGCAGTGTTGGGGTCATGTCTCCATGACATGGTACATCAGCTCCATCTTGTTATTCATCTCACCTGCCCATTTCAGACAAGAAAGTCTTGTATGCTTACTGCTTTTGGTATCCAGTGGAAGTGTAAACAGCAATAATACTTTGCTTAGGTCCTTGTGCTGCCAAAGCTCTGAAGTTTCTTCTTGTTTCATTTATGAATTTCAGTTATATTATATTGGATATTTGGTAATTTCCATGTTACTTTCCTCTGTTTAACATTTTATGCAATCTGTTTACCATTTGTGAACCTTTTCATGCAAGGCTCTACATGTCAGCTGCTTTTGTATGTGAATGATTAAGTAGGGCACATATTGTTGTTTCTGTCCCCTGATTTGGGTAACTGAAATTTTTGATGAGGAGAAGAGATTTCAAGATGGCAGTGAGAATGTTACCTCCAACAACATTAGCACAAATGTGCTTGTAAATGTTTCAATGCACATGTGCTTCCTTTGAACGTTTTAGCAGCATAACTATTGAATATTCACAAAGCACAAAATCATTTCATTCATGCTTTCTATTTTAACAAATAGGCACAATCCTCTTTTATGCAACATTCATCCAACTTCATAGTATGCATCAAAATATATTCGGATTGTTTATGATTGATGTGGTCATCCTCTTATGATTCCTCTGGGCTAGATAGAAATAGAAATGTAGGGCAGGAGTCTCCATTGCTGTGCAGCTGCTTTTCACTGCACCGTCAGCATAAAAGAACTCTAAAGCTGGATGATCTGGCTCAGCATAAATGTAATTCTGCAATGATGAGCTGCTGTGGGGCGCTTACATTTCTCTTCCTTCATCTTGTTGGGATAACATCAAAAGGATGTATGGCTGAAGGAAGAAGGGAATGGGGAAGACAACATAGTTTCCCAGTCATACTCCTTCATGCTGACCATTGGTTGTGATGTTAGTTGACAGTGTCTTATGTCTAAGCACTAACTGGAACAGCTCTTGAGCATTTCTGATATAATAGAAGGCAAATGGCCCATTGACAGACCAGCAGCAGGTTTAATGGGGGTTCAGATACAGCCAGTCAGTCACATTTAGACACTTTAGGTCCATAGGGCTGTATTCTAAAACGTATATAGGTGTCTGAAGGTTCATATAGGCACCCAATGCAATTTTTCAAAAGGGTTTTGACTGAAGACACAGATTTCTGAAAAACAACAAGGTTTAAGCAATTTATTCAACTATACCTGATTTTTGGGAGTGACTTAGGAACCTAATTTGCACTTTTTAGTGAAGCTTTAATTCTTAGTTTTTCATTGTTCAAAATGGCACTTACCTGAGGGATTTAGACTGCTAAGGACCTTAGGTGCTTCTGAAAATGTTGACCTCCAAAGCGAAGGCCTCTTTGTATCTGTTTGTAGCTTTGATCTGTGCTGTCCGCAAATGTCAAGATCCCAGGATCTGTTTGCTTTCTATTTTGTGAACGGTTACATGTAAAAGGGATATAAATACTGGATTGGTTTCTAGAGGGAAGCTCAGCAAGAATGGAGGAAAGAAGCAATGTTGCAGCACACACTTCAGCAGAAGAAATCTGTCTGATTTTATTGGATGTATCTTTCAGTAACTTTAATGTGTCTAAAGGAAATGGATATTGCAAGAATTTTTTGTGCTTCCTGACTCTGAATATTTTGCATTAATTAGTTTTGTCTCTTTATAGTTCTCTTGGTCGGTAGAACCGGAATCCTTAACTAAAAAGTAATTAAGCCTTTAATGTGACTGTGAAGATTCATGCAAACACACAGACAAGCATTGCTTTCCTTAATCAGAGTAACCTCAGTTACTTATTCTTTTTTATATAGTCTTTTAATCCATCTAATGTTCTCCAAGGCAAGCTCTCTAGTGTTTGTGTACCCAGGGAATTGTGCAAAGCAGACTGAGTTTGCTGCAGCTTTTATTCACTTCTGAAAAAAAAAAATCACAATCCATTTAATCTGACAAATGAAACCTTTGATTACATGTTACCTGCACAATACTGCTTTCTCTTGTTAAGGCAGAGAAGGAAATAGATGCAGAAATGTGTCTGCTATATTTCCAAGTTAGCAATCTGCTGAAGGAAACCATGATCCTGACAGGTGCAAGTACTGGGCTCTCGGGCTTATGGAGTCTCCTGAGCCTCTGAAAGGTTTCTCACCTCACTGATCCAAAATAAACTTCAGTGCTTAGGAAAAATCAAAACAAGCAAAATGTTTTATGTAGCACAGTATGATACAGAAGCAAAGAACAGGAGGAGAGAGAGGAAAAAAACGGTTATTTCTACATTTTGGCCATGAATTGCAATTTCTCCATAACTCATCTTTTGGAGTTGGCCTTTCCTGGGATGTCTCCAGTACTGGATGCAGCAATAGAAGTGTTATTGTTTAGCTATATCACTAGTAGTTACTTAAAATAGCTATTTTTCTCTCTAATACATAATTTAACAGTTTGCATAAAGAGTATTGTGGAGACTAACCACCTTTCATTGTCTTTAGTTTAAGGACAGCTGCAGATTTGGGTTCTTGACCAGTTCTTGAGATTTTTTCCACTATACGTCTCATACAGTTTTAAAAAATGTCAGGAAGAAATATACTGTGAAATGGAGAGATATATCATGCATACAGTTATATCAGCTGAGGTGCAGCCTATCTGGCTGGAAGGCAAATCATTCTGTACATATCTCTCATCTTCAGGTGCTAGGAATAGCAGTGTTTGAGTGCTTTTAGCTACCAGTGGAGTAAAAAAAGGTTTTTTTTAAAAAGCACCATTTCCCTATTTACCTTTAAAGTACAATCTCTGATCACCATCTTCTGCCTAAAATAAGTGCCTTCAGCACAATCCTCAGCCTCAGCCATCAGGTTTCAGCTGCGGTTCCACAAAGATGTAAATAAGAGCTGGTAGAGTCCCTGTATTTGCCGAGGTTTCTTTTCTTTCGGTCCAGGCACTGTAAAATAGTAATAATAGAAGCAGTCTCTTTGTCTGGAAGGGGTTCTGGGATGTCAGCTGAGCCCTGGGTGTGCCTCTAAAATTAACTGTGGGACAGATATATAAACACTTATGCCATATATATACAGGTATATGTGATAAACTAGAGCAATCTTTATGTGACTATTTCAGGAGGAAATATGACTGTTTCAGAGGCAAAACCAATGAGGATCATGCAAGAAAGGAATATAACAGAGCATCTTTCCATCCCAGATAGACTAAATTATTGCTGAACGCGGAGGTTAATGTTCACTCTGAATTGGGGCCTGCACAGCTGGGAATCTTAGTGCTGTTTGATCTGCCCTTTCAAGCTCTGATGATCCCACTAAATTGCATTTAATGGACATAGGGCTGAAGTACAAAAAATGAGAGGGCTTGTTATAAAACAATAGAGACAACTTAGCTCACATGCACACCTGTTCTTTGTACTTCATGAAAGACTTTGTCCTGCAGTGGGGGAAATATTTTCCGAAGCACTCTTTTGGCATTGTTTGCCTGAGTTGCAGAAGCGCGGCTGCCGTTTTCCAGCAGTCGGGTTTGCGCTTGCTGCAGTGGAGGATGAATGTTATAAGAGAGTCATTTGTACTTGACTAGTCACATCAGAACAGGATGTTGCACACCTGCACACTCCATTGAGAGGAAGAAAAACTATTCTGAATAATTATTAGCCAGATATATTTGAGTTAAATCAACAGATTTCACCGTTGCAGGCTACTGAGGGCTCACACAGTTGCAGTAACTTCACAGAAACACCCTCTCCCCTTCCCTTGTCTTTAAAGATGACACTCAAAATTTGACCCAGCTGAAAAATGGGGATTTTATGTTGATGCTGGTTTTGGCAGTTTTCTGAAAAAGTCATGGGGAGGAGCAAACTGAAAAATATATCTTTTTATTTCATTGAAAATTTTTTACTAGCTCTAATTTCCTGTTGGTTTCAAATGAGTATGAGAAATATTTCCTTTTTTCCTGAAATGATTGAATGTGATTTCCATCTTTTCAACTTTAGATTTATATATCTATTAATCTGTTCCTTACTAATCTAATCTGTGTGCCCAAGATTGCTCATGCGATCCAGTTGCTGGGCCTGGTCTTCTTTAAATTCTGGTAATAAAAGCAGTCCTTGACAAACCACTATAATCCTAAAATCAATATGGTGCTCTATAAATCTGGAAAGGAAGAAGGCATTTAGTTGCCAGAAAAAAAATGGTCAGCATCTGACTCAACTATATTGAGTCAGAATATAGAAATAAAATGGGTTACATATAAATTTTCTCCTCCTTTTTATGTATAATTTAGATAATGTTATTTAGTCTGAAAATAACTGTCTGAAAACTATGCCCATAAACTATATGTCTATTTTCTCGGTATACAAAAAACATGCAAGATGTGCAGTGGCAGTATAGACCTCTTCATACTGATATGCTGATCGCTTTCAATCCCACCCTCAAATGTTTACCTAAAAGGGGAGCTGCAAGGCTGATTTTCTGTGAGATCCACACTCCTCCCTATGACTCATCTATTGATTTCACTAAGATTATGAATGGAATTGTGGAGAACTGTTTAAAAGATGTGTCCTATGGTAACTTGCTTGGTATTGCAGACAGTTCAGGAAAATTATTGAGACTGGCTATCAAAAAGGCCTTTTTTTCTCTGGTATTGTTGCCATGTGATAACAATAATTTTGGGAGACTTGAGGAATGCTGGCAGTCTCTGTTGCTAGGAAATGTGTGATAGCGTTGCATAAAGACTACTACAGAACAGGTCTATACTTATATATTTTAAGCCCACAACGGGCCGTTATGATCATTACTTTTGAGTTTTTGCACATCTTCCCTCCCTTCCTGACTTCTCCTCCTAAATTTACCTGAATTAGTTCCTACTTCACATCTATGAGTTGTGCGTGAGTTAGGATACCAGATAGGTGCCTGCGGCCTGAGAAACCTGTGGGTTGACTATAACGAGACTCTCTCTACTGGCCCATCTGAGATTGGAGTTTTGCAGCTACTATTCAGAGTGAGTCATCTGACTACTGGAGATGGCCAAGAGCAGAATGGTTTCCATTAGGGTCCATTGGCTGTATGGAAACATGAGAATAAAGAAGAGTGCTACTGAACTTTGAATTGCAGGTCCTTACCACTCCGGAGGAGCTCCAAGGTCTTTCTCTCTCTGCTTCAAGAAAAAAGAACATTGCCCTAAGTGGTGGAATGTTTCTTCTGGGAAACTGATAGGAACTGTGGTTAGAAAATAGCCAACAAAGGTGAAATGAGAATACAGAATTGTAGGGTAAGAGCAATTAGCTCAGCTACCGTAGGGAGGAAATTTAATTAGATGATTCAGGGAAAAGCAATTTAGGTTGTTTCTTTTTTTTTTTTTTCTTTTCTTTTTTTTTTAAATCAATGTATTAACCCTGGATTAGTAAGCGGGAAGAGCAAGAATGCACAGGAAAGGATGTCTGTAACAGGCAAGTGTGTCATTCTCTCTGGTGGCTGATTTTGAGGCAGACTGAAGCTGGCAAGCTGACAAAATTGGAAGGAGAAGGCTAATTTAAAAAAGAGATAGTGCTGTTATTTTTGATTGTATTCCAGATGTCCGCAGATCATGGATTTAGTCTGGCCTATCTAACTTTGAAATCTGGATTGAGATCCAAATCGCTGCTGAATTTATGCTTTACTGAAGGAAAGAGATTAATCCAGACCACTGATCACTTCAGAGTATTTGCTGCAGAGAAAGTCCAGGTGTGTTTACTTTATTCTTTTGCCTATTAATCTTTACCTAATTTTTCCAAATAATCTACTCTTAAAGGTGGTCAGCTATCATGATTATAAGAACAATAAGATAGTGTAGATTGATGTTTTCTGAATACTTGTCTGCAAGACAGCCTGTTGGGTTCATAGTTGTCCCCAGATCCCTGTAAGCAATTGAGAGTTTTCTACTGAAAGTTTTCTGACAAATGTGTGGAGCGGTCTGAGAGAAATGTGGACTGTCGACAGTGGGCCATTGGGCCAAAAGCTTTGGAAAACATTTCATCTTATTTTTTTTCTCACTAGGAAAGCTCTTTGAGCTGCCATTTTTGTTTTCGTTGTTGCATCTAGTAACGTAATATGAAAATGGCCTCAAAAGCTTCTGAAGCGAGAAATGGTAGAGTTGACTTTGTGGAGCTATGTGTTTTGTCTTAAGAATCTTCTCATCTCATTTCATATAATGAATGTTTCAGGATGGAGTTCCCTCCAAATTAGAACAGGAAGCCTGTGCAATGGCTGTAGTGGGGTTGGCCTGAGAGCTTGCACTGAGTCCAGAGCAGTGGCACCTCTGGAAGGTGCCTTCACAGAAAGGACTGGGAATTACAGAAAGCTAGAAGTCTGTAATGAACTGCTACAACTTGTGCTTTCTATTCTATAATAGTAGAATAATAAGCAAAAATACAATTACAACAAATGCATGTAACTTCATGTAAACAGTCTGAGTTAGTATAATGATGGTAGTTATGGGGAGTCCACTGTTAATATTATCTAATTATGAAGAATGTGGAAGTACTAATCTGGGTACTGAGTCCAAGGTACTGTACAATAATTTTAATAAAAGAGGAGGCGTGGGCTGCTCATTGGGGAACAGGGTGGTCTTGGTGTTATGCACATCCCTGCGTAGATTTAACGTGTGACTTTCACTAGCCATTGAGGTCAACATTTTTAAACACAGATAAAGTGCTTACGTCCATGTTTTACCATTTAATAGAAGTGGCTTGATTTTCAGAGGTTCTGAGTCTCCCCTACCTCCTAATTTCAGTGCAAATCATGATTACTTGCAACTGAGGTGAATTTGGCAGCTGGGACTGTAATTACCCTTCATCCTACCCACTCAGTGCAATTGATGTGAGTGGTGTTCTGGGTGTTTATTGAACAGAATTTCACTCTTGGCTGAGCTCTTGTGCCTGATGTTTTCAAAGGCACCTATAGGGAATTAATGCCCAAATCCTACTGAAAATCAGTAGGGTCTTGGTGGTTTTTCACCTTGGATTCCTTTGAAAAAGTCAGTCTAGATTTGCTGACTTTGACCATAAAGTTAGACAATGGAAATTGGTCTCACCCCTGCAAGAAATCTTTGTCAGGTCTTACTCAGAGCCCAGAGATGAAATATTTCTCTGCAACTCACAGAGCAGTGATGTCGTATTAATGATGATAACATAACTATGATGTGATTTACTCTTAATCAAGAGAAGAAACAAAGTTTATTAGCCTAACTACAGAAGCCTGTATTATGCTAATGCATTTCCACCAAGCAGTGGGAAGAAAATTTTATTCCATTACCTCTTCCATTTCTACTGTGAAGGAATGAGATTTCATGTTTACCCAGAAGCGGGAAAATCCCTAATCCATAAAGAACTCATCATTTTTTAGGATTGATTTAACATGAAAGGATTGCTGGGGAAGAATTAAAGGCCGGTAGCTCCATCTTTTCATCACCACAGGTCTGGTGTGGTGCATGGTCTGAGTCATCTGATGGTGTAGGGGCTGCTGCTGCGCAGTCAACTTCATGGGAAGAGATGTGGAAACAGGAACAGCTGCTCCCTGCTAATGGTCTATGTGTAGTTTCCTTCTCATTCTTCACCTGAATGGCAGACATCTTTGCCTTCCATGCCATAGGGATCCTTAATTCAAGGATTGAGCTTGATTTGCCCCTAAGGGATCAGCTACCTCAGACTGCTGTGTGGAAGCCTACATAAAAGCTGCTATCACAGGGCAGTTCATGCAGGGTAGCTTGTCACCCAGCTGCCTGTTTATATGCTTGTGCACCATGGTAATGTGAGGTAACCCAAGGTAGCTAACTTTTAAGGAGACAAAGCAATGTCTGGATCTGAAATCTCTTAAAGAAGAAAAAGTTTCTTTGCATTGCTTTAAATATGATAGGTGCCTTTTACAGTGTGAATAGCATTAATATCTATATTTAGTTTAGTATCTACAATAAATCTGATTCTGAAACATAAATCTAAAGAGTGGCTGTTTCTTTTTGTTGGAAGGACTAGCCATGATAGTTCTGTTTCTTTCTTAGGGCATTCTTCAGCTTTCTTTGCAAAACTTTTAGTTTCCTATGAAGGGTTTTGTCTGTGTTTGCATCTATTGCTGGATCTTGTACAAACTTGGAAGTACTTTCACAATATGCCAGCAGTCATTTTCCTTTCAGTTCTGTCCATTTCTAGAAGAAAGAAAGAAAGTTGGCATGCTGTGGGCCTTGAATACAGTATGTTTCCTCTTGTCATATTGTTCCAGCAGTCAGGCAAAGATCACACATTTTTTTCCCCTCAGATGGCTATAAAACATTTTACTTTAGAAGTTTTCAGGTAACTATATGTCACTAAACCAACACACAAGCAGTGTGATTTATCACAAAGAATAGAGCTGCCTCAAAAGTGTTCATGAGTCGGTGAACATTTAGGGCTGGATCTAAAAATGTTGCATGTGAGAAAAAAAAGGAGAGTATTTAATAGAAGCTTCAGGCTTTAATCTCTTTCAGGTTTACAGACATGCTAGCATATGGATTCACATGTGTCTGCCATGTGGTGGAGTTTGTACCTCTCAGAATCCAAAGCAAATAACATTTTAAGCTTTCCTTTTAGGGGAGAAAAGGGACAAAACATTCACATACTAATAGCTGATATAGCTGAAGAGAAAAAAGCTCAGTCTACTTTGTCCATGTAAATAGAGATATCAAAAGCTTCAGCCTGGGCTGTTTAGACCCGTAAGGACTCCCATGCAGCAGTACTGAAGAAGGACAGGTAAGACCAGGTAACTCTTGCATGTGAAAACTCCAGGGAAGGAGATCTGGAACATGAGAGCTGAAGGCTGAAAGGCTGCGGGCTGCTGCATCGTTGCAATCTGCTGTGACAAGGGGAAGACAGGTGTCTGGAATCGCCCATTGCTCCGAACGCGTGGCGCGGCCCAGGCAGGCATGCTGCACCAGCTGGAGAAGGCATCCACGGCCCTGTGCAGAGTTATCCTAAGCATCCTCCCTGAGACTGCGCAGGGCTGAGCTCCGTTAACTTAGGGCAGAGAGTAAATGGCAAATCCTAGTCTGATACGTATATAAATATAGCCGTCAGCTCAGAGCAGGTGGACGCTCTGGCTTTCAGGCGGGACAGGCTTGAAGGGTCTGATTGCAGGATTGGTTGTCCTTTATTAAGAATTTTATTTAGATCTATGTTTTGTAATGCTTTATTATTTAAATATTCCTTGTGTATATTAGAAAAAGAAAATAAACAAAAGACATACTTCAGTGTGTTCTTATAGCATATCAGATATAGAAAATGAGCCTCATTTGATTACTCTCCACTATTCAAAAAATCCCAGGCAGTATATTTGTTCCAAAACAAATTAACCCTTAGGGATCTTTTTTTGATTATAATATCCAGGGTGTTCCTATATATACAGCAGAAGGGTCATTAAAAATAAATCAGGTTCTTCATAATGGAATCATTTCATTAAGTACAAGAGCTAAACAGCATTTGCTAGTTGAAGGACAAAACGTTCTGTCAAACTGGAGATTTAGAACTGTCTAATCAAACGCACAGCGAGACTCCTTTCTCCTCCTTGCTCTCATGGAGACAAAAGCTAGCTAGCTGCCAGGAGGTAGACAGGAGGTATATTTAAAACAACAATAACTTTGGGTGCAATGGTTCGGTGGGTGACCACACCACTAGTCCACTTCAGTTGCATGACAGCTGCCTGTAGCCAGCGACACACTTAAAGGTATAGATAGATGCAGTCTCACGGCTAGACCCTGCAGACAGCCACATTCTTCCAGTCTTGTGCTATAGTCAGCTCACTTTCAGCGGCTTACATTGTAATCAACTACATTCTTATATTAATATGTTATAGCCCTTCCTTCTCCGGGCTGTATGTTGCACTATCAAAGTCACTTGCTCTAGTCAATCAGACGGCCAGAGCCTGGTAGGTGTACGGAGGGGACAGACAGAAGTTTTCACTGTGAGAGAAGCACATATGCTGCAGGCCACTGTAACATTGTAACCTCATGCTATTACCAGACCCCTGTCCTTTAAAGTATAATATGTGATCAGATGGCATAACCATATGCTGGCTTCCATATGTTTTCCCTGAAGTCACTCTGCTATCAAGGACTATGTTGTCAAGTCCCAGAGGCCTTTTCTCCATCCAATAAGCCTGAATATCACACTTGATTTGTTGCTTGTCCCTGAGGTATGGCTCCCTTAGTCACCTATATACTGATGGCTGCGTAGACTTTGCCTAATGAGCAGCTGTGGCCTCTTAAAGTTTCTCAAGACTTCTGTGTTAACCTCCTTCCCCTCTATCCTGTACCCCATTTCCCCAAATTTTGTTTTAATTACAGGACCTGTCAATGAAAGGAGAAAATGGACAATTGCCTTTTCTAGGTAAAAATAAGTGAATGGCCAGAAAGGGGAGGAGCTACAAACTTCACTGGCTTGCAGATTTTAATGAGCCTGTTAGTATGTGGAAATGCCTGACCTCTGAGTGTGCAGAGTGCTGACAAGTGGGTATCATTCATTAGGCTGTCTGGCTTTATATAGCAAGACATGGCCTACAAAAGCTAAGAGTTTTAGAATAAAGCAGTTCTTTTTTTTCCCCACGCAGGTATTTATAAACTTGTGGTGGATTGTCTTTCAGACTGGAAGGGCTTCGGACAGGCTTGTGTCTTCTTCTATGTGTGCATAACAACTTACTCACTCTAATCCCTTCGAGAAGAACTCGCAAAAGCCAAATGTCTATCAGAGACAGCAATTATGATCTCAAGGCATATCAGATATTGTCTGGGATGCTGCTGTCCTGAAACTGGTCTATTATAAGGGCAGCAGGAATATCAGAGAATTGCTGGAAATAATATTGGTCCATTTGTCTGTTTTTAATTCACCTCCCACTTGTGCTGTGAGCTATTATTGTTCTGTCAACCATCACCCTATTTTCATTTATGTTGCACTTAGGTCATCACTTCTTACTTCTTTTGAGATGTCAATAATAGTAATTTGCAGTACCTTGGCCATTCCTTTCTGTGGACAACACTGTGCACCCCAGTGGACTCATTTCGATTATCAGTTTTTCAGGACAAGAATTTTATCTATGTTTTATTCTCCAGTTAGCATCAGGCATACTTTTCATGATTACCATGTAAATAGCAATTACTGAAACTAAAAGGTGACTTAATAGCTCTTTGAGTCAGTAATACACCTGTGGCCTATCATGGACACTATGCTGGAAAAACTGTCTTGTGAATTTGATGACAAGACAAGGCCATCATCAATTACGTTCATTTAAGGCTCCAGTGATATTTCTTATGGGAATGGAGGTGCAGTGCCAGTATTCTGATCAAATTCCAGTGCAAGCAATTGTAATCTGGTTTCCAAAACTCTTCCTGTAGCTTCAATAACATTATTATTCTGTGTCCTTATTATTATTCTGTATCTTTTCTGAAGCTGTTGGTTAAGAACTGTTGTTAAACAATAGATGCCTGTGAATAAAGTCAAGCCTTGAGTAGTGAGTTAGTTTTTAGAGAACCTGCTGATCCATTGGAGTTGAAAGGTGTTATCTAATTGTAAGCTCATTGTCATAAATAAAGTAACTAACTTAGTCAAAGTCTCCCCTTATTTACAGATGATGTAGCTTCACTGAAATTACTGTAGTTGCATGTAGCACAAACAAGAGTAGAATCTGGTTCATTAATTCTAATTCTGTTCTGGCTGGACAAACAGACGATGCGCCCAGACAGAATTGTCATTGCATATAAAAGAAGTGCTTTACATACTTTCAAAGTATCATTAAGACACTTATTTGGGCTGCAGACTAGGAGCATCTCGGAACACAACCCCGATGACATTGCAGCTGTTGCGCTTGGGCATTAAAAAGAGTCTTTCCTTTCATTGTAATCATTTAAAAATTACCAGTCATGTGCGGACTCTAAGAGCCTGACCCTCAACCCATGTGAGTCAGGATGGGAATCAGGACATGTCTTTCCATTGGAGTGTGCATGCTTTGGATCACTGCATGGATTTTGAGCGCCCTGCCACTGACACCAGGTAGTGACTGTCAGTGGGTTCAAATATTTACTGAAATAATCCTAAGTAGTTAGTGTCTGAGGACTGCTCTCATGATAGAAAGCACAGTATAGGTGTGAAAAGGGGCTTTTTGTACACTTCTATTAGTGTAATGTTAGGATTCCTTCTCTTAAGAGAAACGAGACAACTGTTTCACACTGTTTGTTAGCACTGGGACAACTGCCCCCACAGCCTTCCCCTCTGCAAGAGCCGTTTGAATCTGCAGGAATAACGTAAAGGTTAATCTGTGATTCAATAAAATGTATGTGTGTGTGTGTGTGTGTGTTTGTGTGTGTGTGTGTGTGTGTGTGTGTGTGTGTGTGTGCGCGTGCATGTGTGTGTGTGCTGGAGGGGTAACAACTCTCTTCCTGCAAACAGCAATTCTGTATGAGCGTAATCTTATCTTATGTTACTCTCCCAGCAGCATTCCCTTGCGCTGTGCTTGTATCTGTCGTTAAGCATTGACTCCTTCCACAACTTTGTCAGCCCTGTCTTTGTTGGGAGGAGGGAGGGAGGGGAGGTCCCGATCTAACATTGCTCCAACTCAATGTTGCATAACTGCTGAATGTGGCTGAGAGCCGTGCTGTTCCCGGCATCACAGCCCTGACTGCAGTAAAGCCCCAGGAAAGACGCTTCACACTCTGTCTTTATGTGTGGGCTTTTGCTTAAAGGATGTAGTACAGTGCAAAGAAATTCCTAAATTGTCAAAAAGTTGCTTGGGTTTTATGTAATCCTATGCTGTTTCCACTGGATTTTATTGTGCAGGCCTATATAATGAATTAATGCTGTGGAGAAGCATGTTAAAGGAAGGCTATTCATATGTTCATGATGTAGGTTCATGCAGGACTTCACGTCAGATGGCAGAGTGGTAGCAATAGCTCAGTTACAATAGATAATAAATCCTCAGGTTTATGCAGTAGCAAAAGTTTCTGCCTTATGTGCCCCATTGGCACTTGTCATAGAATCATGGGAAAAGTCAGTGTCCTCAGGAGGTCATTCAGTCTGACCTCCGCTTCACCATTTTGTTTGCCATGTACTACAGAAAGCACATTCACAACAGCAGAGTGGATCGGAGGTAGCTTCAGCATCTGTTTGCAGTGGTGAGATTTTGTCTCCCACAGTGACGTTTGGCAGTACGTTTGTGGGCAGTGGGTTAGTTATCCTGCAGGAACTGGTTGTCTTTAAAAGAGCCACACCACGTATCTGGGAATGGTCGAACATCTAGAGGACAGACTGGATATAAATGTATGCACAGAAGCCTACCAGTAATGTGGAAAAGAGACTGGGATTATTCTAGGGACAAGTTCTTCATAATGAAAAGTGATACTTTAAGAAGTGAAAGACAGTGCCTACAAAAATGATTCCATTTCTAACCTGCCTTCATGCAGCTGGATTTTCTTCTGAGATATTCATCTGCCTGGATGAACTATTTCAGTTCTATCTGTGCAAATTTGCAAAAAATTTTCTGTGTTTGATAAGGGTGAAAAAGTACCCTTCACTGTGGGAAATAAAATATAAGCATTGTGAAGAAAAATCCGTAAGTAAGCGTTATTGTGAGAAAAATTGACCTTTCAATCTTCTAGTTTGTCATGGGTGTAAGATTTATTAAGTGTCATAGAAAAAATGTTCTAAGTCCATAGATACTTCATATGACATCATGAACACACTTCTGAGCTAATTGGTGCAAATAATTTCCATTCACCTCTATTACATGCACAGTTTTTTTTTTTTTTCTGATTTCCTTTCTTTCCTCTTTGTCATTTTTCAAATGAGACAACACTTGTAGGAGCTATCTTGAGAACGCTGGAAAACATAGATAATGCTGGGCATGTGAGTCTAAGACCAGGCTGGTTACCAGTGTGATTTGGGGGCAAAGCAGTGAATTGAGGAATCTAATATTGCCTATGCCAATGAGCTCTTCTGTGGTCTTCAGTTCTTTGTTGGTCAGTTCTGTCTCCTTTTGGGTAGAATGCACTAAGATCTACAGATAAATGCTATCCAAAAGCAAAATTTTATCTTCATTGCTAAAAATCCCTGAAACACTAAATAATAAGTAATACGAGGTTATAAGTATGAGCCTAAGCACTTAAAATTTAGTATGCTTGAATCTGGTAGCATTTAGCTTGAACTAGAACTTCAGTACTTTCTTGTAGGATAATAGGCATTAAAAAGAATTCTAGTGAAGAATACGAGTTCCCCAGGTAGTGACCAGCATGGGCATGCATAACATGTAATACTGATGGTTTTTGAGCTCCTTATGCCTCACCTTTAACAACAGTAATTTGTTCCAGACAACCAACCACTATTTCTCTCTTTGTTTTTCACAAAGGCACAGTTGGAATATGAGTGGTACTGAGAAGAGTAGAGACACTAAATTGCAGCCACACTGTACTTGAAGAAGTCGTTCTTGTTTCAGTTTCAAGGGTTCTACTGTTAGGCACAGATTTGGTCTTTCCTCACCATAACATTAAAAATGATTTTCAGTAAAGAAATGTGACCCTGAGATAATTAAATAGACATTTATATCAAAGGAAAGAATCCTATAGCAGCCTGCTTATTAAATGCATAATGCTTTTGTGGTTCTTCCTTTTGGATTTTTTTTATCATGGGAAAATTTCATCTGAAGCAAACTGAAAAGTATGAAGCAAAGATTTGTATAATTTATTTTCTGGGCTGCATGCAGGTATGATGGTGTTGGGGCCACATATCTGTGTGACGAAGAGGCTGAACTGCACTAACTGTTGTTAACGGGAAAAAAAGATGGCTAGACCCTCTTCCCCCATAAATCCTCCTATGGTTCTCTTTGGTGACAACAAAGGTGACCACTGCTGCTTCTATGGAGTGGCTTAATGTATGGCTGTCTTTACATAGTATTGGTCTTGCTGGAGACAGCAAAAGGCTTTCTTCTGCAACTGGAAGTGCCTTCCATGTGCAAATATAATCTGATCAAGGACATATGCCTGCAGAGGCCTGTTGTTTTTTGTCTAGTGTGCCTGCTTACTGATTTAAAGTCAAATTCTGCAACTGTATATCAGTGCAATCCCATTGTCTCCAGAGATCAAGAACAGTTTGGGTCTGGCACAGAAAAGGTCTACCACAAACCATGTAATTCCTGCGTGTGTATGATGCGCGACTTATAACCTTGTTCTCTGCAGAGTAAGTGGTTTGTACATCTCTTGTGGAGACATAGTAAAGAATTCCAGCACTGCAGCTGAACTTCATTCTATTTAAATTGCCCTCCTGCGTTTACAAACAACTGAATCCCCCTTGCCCACTTCTGTATAAACAATGATTGCGGTATAAATAACCTTGAATAGTTTGTAGGCTAAGTCTGTGGTGGGATGAGTGAAAGGTCAGAAAGAGGCTGAGAGATAGCACTATCCAAATAGGATAAAGAACGTCTACCACAAAAGCTGTATGTTTTAAAAAAATCCCATTATGCACTGGTGTAAACTACCCTTCACTGAAGAAGAGAGCAATATGTGAATTCCAAGTCTGGGTTGTGGATTTATAGGCTTTCCAGTTAGGAGCTATTTTTTGAAATGTCAGTCTATGATTTTTTTTTCAATCAAAGTGGTTTTAAAGAGTTTGAAACCCAAATTCTAAGTAGCATTTTCTCTTGTATTCTAAACATCTGTATAGTTTACTAGGAATGTCATCTCATTTTGGCATTTCATCTTATTTTTCATGTGAAGCTTGAAAGCAATGGAGAACCACTGTTTCTACTCAGTGCAACTGCTGGAGTCTAAGGATTTCCTAAAATCACTAGTAGAACATAATCCTAATCTGGAAGTTATTTCTTTCTCTCTCTCTCTCTCTCTCTCCCTCTCCCTCTCCCTCTCTCCCCCCCCCCCCTTTTTTTTAAATTTCCCTATAGGAGCAAGGGTACAAGAGAGAGAAAAAACAGGGTAAGACATATTCATGATTTGTGCCCTGTTACATTCTGTGCAACGTACACAGGGAAACAAACTTGTGATTTATGCTTATGATAGAAAGAAGTGCAGAAATTGTCTGCCGCTTCAGTTCTGCTAGCAGTTTCCTAAAGAATTTTTTCTTAAGACAAAATTGTTATACTTGGAAAAACAGCTGATTTGTAGTAAAAATTACTGTAGTATTACCAACTGTGCTTCCTGAGTAGACGTCTACATTCTTTGTCATACCTTTCTCCTTTAGTTGAGGTAACAGTAAAGAAAGAAGGAGGATATTATTTTTACATTATTGCTAATTTAAAGCTGGGAAGCCTCATTAGAACAAGTCCAGTTCTGTCAGAAGTAGAAAGTCCTATACAGGCAGTGCATGGAAGTGTGAGGCTTCACTTTATTACACAAAGACTAGACAAGGCTCAGAAACTTATCAGAAATGGATATGAAAACTGGCTTTACTGTGTCCTTTGTAGTGCCTCCAGTTTAAGTACAGACAGTTTCTTGAAACACAGGACATAAACCACATGATATCTGCAAAACATGTCAACAGTTTTATATAGTTTTGTGTGTTTATGCATGCATTTTGTGGACAGCTAGAAGAATCACATGTAGGATATTGAATCCCAAAGTTCCTAGCTGATCAAACTAAAGATATTACCTCTCCTTAAAGCTGGGCTTATTGAGTAGTTTGATGTCTTATTATGTGTGGAATTCGACGTGTGACCTACTGGCCCACTCCTCCCTCCTCCGCACTGTTGAGGTGTTACATTGCATTATACTGCCTTGTCTTCATTTTAAAAAGAGAGGAAGAGCCCTCAGCACTTCTCAGGCGCTCGGGTTCTCACACAACCAGGTGGGAACACCTCCTGTTGAATGTGCGGCGCGGGAGCCGAGGTCCTGGGGACGGCTATCCCCTCATGAATCATTCATAGGGGTGAGCTGCCATGATGAATGGTTAGCTGTGAATGACGCATAGCATTAAGAGAAAATAAATGCATTTCAGTCTAATTTCATTTTTCTGCCCCAGAGATGGGGCAGAGCCCCAAGTGTCTCAGTGGCAGGGTATCTTCAGTGATGGAGGAATCTTGAAGTCCCAGCCACCAACTCCTGATGAACCCACAGGTCTTCTCCAGATCTTTCCAAGTAGGAGGAGGTGAAACAGCAAAGATGACAGGATAAAACATTAGGTGCAGGCTGGGCAATAGGAACATTTGTTCATGCCTTTAACTTTTGCTGTATTCCCCAAATTTGGACAATTCATGAACAATTAAATGGGTCACTATATTCTGGCCAGCTGGGGAATGCCAAGTCACATGTTATTGTTTCTGCTCTTTGACTGGCTGCCTTCTATAGCTAATCAACACAGTGTCATTTTGAAATTCACATCTGGGAACTCTTTGAGCTAAATATGCACTTTTCATAAGCTCTGGCAACTGTAAAGCTCCAAATGCTTGAATATTCAAGGAAAATAAACACACACATGAGAAGAACACGGCAAAATGGAAATCTGTGTCAAGCGTGAAAGAACGCTTAGGATATCTTTTGCCCTGTGCTCCCTGCCCTCTACTCAGCAGTATGGTGAGTAGATGTCAGAGATGTGTGCCCCTTACGTAAGATGTGTTTGCAATGCCCCTGAACTTTTGGCATCCGTTCAGAATGTAGTGAACTGGATTGTGCCAGTTTAAATATATCTGGTCATTTTCCAAGACTGCTCAGCTGTCTACCTTTCAGAGCCCTAGCTGGCACCTCAATAAACTCAATCTGCATTTCTATGTTTGCTAAAGCCACTGGGCTCTCTAGTGGGAAGCTGGATATTATTACAGTTAGAGCATGGAACCGGGAAATGTGAGATCTGGAGTCCTTTTCAATGGCTGATACAACTTACTGTAAACTTCAGGAAAGATTCCTCTGTGCTTCAGTGTTTAGAGCAGATTCTCAGACCTCAGTCTAGTGAAGCACACTTTTAATCCATATGAGTAGTCACATGGAGTTTAGGGGAGTGAGACTTTGATGTCTCTCAAGTTCAGCCTTCTGGCTGTATTTCATAATATCTAGGGATACTGAGGCACAAGGGAGCTTGAAGACTATTAGGCAGGTTGATATAGGGATAGGTCTAAATGGCGCATTTCAGATTTCTAATCTGCAGTCGTTGATATTGTTTGCCATTACTCACACCAGAAACAAGAAGTTCCTTGTGAGCGAAAAAAGCTTTTCAGAAACAGCTGCTGACTAGATCAGCACTAATTCCCTATTTTGCCGAGTGGACTACATGAAAGCATCACGACTCTTTGCTTATATCTATTTTTTCTCTTTTTATTATTAGTCGGTGTGGCAGTACGGAGACATGCCTGAGGACGGTGACAGGACTGGTCTTCTATGATGCAAACTATGCAGCTATAGGCAGTCATAAAGGCCACTGTCTCTAAAATTTCTCTGTCCTATGGAAAATAACTGAAATTCCAACCTGCTGTGAGAATCTCCAGTTTTGTTCTTTCACTCTCCTTGAAAGGAATATAAATAAAGTTTCTATTATTAATAATGATATTAATAATCATTAAGTACAAGACAAACATAGACAGTCATTGCATCAATAGAAATCTCGGATTAAGGCCAAATTCCTTGCCACAACTGAATCGAAGTGCCAGTCATGCGCTGACCCCATGGCAGAATACATTCTGAAATTAAGCTGAATAACTTAGTTTCTAGCTTCTGGTGGATCATCCTTGTATATGGCAAAAAGGGCAAAGCAGAAGGGAGGGAGGAAAGATTAAAAAGAGCAGTGCAGTTATTTGGGGATTCTGCATTTAGGAAGAAAAGGACACTATTTGGCAGCATGATGTGCCACCAGGTTGGTTCCAGCTAATGATCATTGTGTGAATTGAGCTGTAAGGAGAGCTGCCCATTGACCAGCATTGATTGCTGTCACCGACAGGTGCTAATGTTCAGAGGGCAGATCACAGCTGCTTGCACAGGGTTCCCATTATCCTTTGCCGGGTATTGATTCTCCCTGTGGGATGTTTCCTTCCTAGCTGTGTTAATTTTCAGAGCACATATTTGCATTGGTCTGTGCTGAGAGGGATAGTCAGAGATGCCTTGGCTACATTTAATGGCCTTACCGCCTCCCCTTTCACCCCCCAGTCCCTTGAGTCTGCAGAGACCATGGCTTTTGGGATGCAAGTTTCCTTTAATTATGGTGCACATTAAGGGACAGGGTCTATGAAGAATATCATTACCACTCCTGTAATTGCTTCAGGTGCACTCAAAAATTAATCAGAAAGTACACAATGGGTTTTTTGTTTTGGTGTGGGTTTTATTTTGAATCCTTTCTTAGCCTGAAGACTTAGTTGCCTATTTGCAGGGCTCACACAAGTGTAGCATGGGATGGGAAAGTTGTTCATGAGGTTGCCAGGGCAGGGATTGTTGTTTCCCTTCCATGCTATTTTGGCGCCGCACACAATTGATTAACTGATGGACCTCAGTTACCATCATCCAAAATGGTAGTATTAGACATACATTTTGCATTGGTATAAGTATCTTTTAGGGTTCAGTGAATATATGGATTTGTCTATTGGTATGTGTCTGCATGGTGCCTAGAGCTGTGTTGGGATCTTGCAGTCTTCTGGTACTACGTAAAGTTAGTTATAAAAGTGGTGTCTTAGCTCTCTACTTTAATAAGTCAAAGCAGCCTAAAAACAGAGTTTTTGCAGAGAAGTGAGGTAGTGTTAGTAGTTAACAGCAAAAATATTCAATCACTGAAGCTTTTACCTAGTTTTGGCAGGTATAATTACCTTAGTGCAAACGCTGCCTCTGCATATGAAGAAATGTTATTAATTTTGTCTCTGTTACATGGAAATGGAACAACTAATTTAGATTCACTGAACAAAGTATACCTTCACACAGATAAATGGATCCTAATTTTATACTCCTTCCTTAAGGCATCTTCATTTCTATGGTCTGAGTAGAAAGAAAGAAAGAAAGGGTACATCTGAAGCTAGTTAGCCCTAGGGCTGAAATGCTTAGATTGTGGTGTTTCTGTAATCAATAACACCCAAAAGATGGATGTAATTATCTTCAGCTCCCTAGTTTAATTGACCAGGTAGTCATTTATAGCTGAATAGCCTTCAGCATGGGACCAAGACTTGGATTAAATTCTCTGGAACCTACCCCAACATTTGTGATCTCCTTGTGGAGACAGGAAATGTGGCATTACTATGAAAAATAGCTCTTCTTCAAGCCCCAAAGTATCAAAATGGCTCCCTCATGCTGGAAGTATGGACCCCAAATATCATATTCCAATACAGGACACTTTCTTGTTTTCCTAGGGCAGGTTTCCTTTTACTATATGTTCATAGCTATGGGATGATGAAGTCTACAGACATGAATGTCAGAGTGTCCTTTTTAACCCTGGCATGTTCACAGTGCACCTTCCAAAAATGAAGCCAGGGTGAGTGGACTAAAAAAGGATGAGAAAATACAAAGAATAATATATATAGCTATATATATGTTTGGTAAAAGCAGGTAGGGGATTTCAGCAGCATCTAAACAGATAACTAAGGGCTGTGTTCCTCATTTCAGTTGCTTTACCTCTAACGCACAAGGGTTTCTGCTCATCTTGAGTGCAAGGACTGCAATCGCCTCTGTGGCTGCTGGAGTGAGCAGCTTGTGCTGCAGTGCATGCAGTGTTGAAAGAGCGGTCCTAATCGTCGGTTGCAGCACATCAGCTCGTTTAGGCAGCTGTGGTGATGCAAGTGTGGACAAGGCTACAAGTCATCTCATTAACTGATAACTGCTGTATGCCATTGGAGAGTGCAGACTTAAGCTACCCCTGAAATGAAAAAAGCCAGCTGTTTAAGATCAGCTGGGACATCTAATTTAAAAAGTAAAAGAAAAAAAAGAAAATCCTAGCCCAAGACAGTTAATAGAGAGAGAGTCTGAGTCTGCTCCTGCTTAAGCCTGGATAACTCAAGAGAAACTGCACAAAAATTAGCATAGTGAAGCCAAAGTAAACGCAGTGATCAGAATCTGTGCCCAAGAGAGAGAGCATATGTGAGTTTTGTATGAAGAAGGGTGCTGGGAAGGGAAATTTTGGTAGGCAATGGATAAAGACCAGGAATATTTAGTAACCACTTATTGCAATGCTCCTGTACCTTCTTAGAATCAGGAATGTGAAAAATTTTCCCATTATTTATAGACAGTAATGATACGTTGAACAGCCGTTCTCTGTTGGAACATTCCAGTTTTCTTTACTAGATTTCTTTGTGGGCCTGATTCTTCTTCACACTGCAGGGGTACAAATCTGGTCCCACTCATTTGGGAGCTATGGCATTGCATCAATGTAAACAAAGCAAAAGGGAGAAACTTAGACTTTATGGTTGGGAAGGAGCTTCATGAGTTAAAAAAGAATTATTGGGGGGGATTAGAAATGAAAAAATAAATTAGAGAGAAAAGACTTAAAAGAGGCAGGTGAAGCTGAGAGACAGAGCTTTATTGAAGGGGGTGGTGAGATAGTGTGCTGTGTAAGACAGGAGTTAGCTGAAAGAGAAGAAAATAATTAAATTCAAATAGAAAGCTAATTAAAAAAATAAGAAGGAGAAAAGAATATATTAAAAATGAAAAAAGGAAATAGAGGGGAATATGAAATACAAAAATGTAAGCACTGAGAGGTAGGAGATGAAGAAAAATATCTTTATCTAAAGCAATTGAACAAAATAAAAAAGCAGCACCATTTTTATAAAAGTCTTTACCTTTAGATTGACAGCTACCCTAAAAGATCTCCAAGAAAAGCAATTCAATTCAAATTTGACTCTAGTTAATTAAGGCACCAAAGTAGATTACTGATTTGGGCAGCAATTCAATGCAGTTGTAGTGGAGTTGTCAATCAGTACAACTGCAATCCAAATTAGATACCAAGAAAAAAAAAAGAAGAAAAATAAATAGCTTGATCTTGCTGCTGTAGAAGTTATTAACAAAACTCTCATTGACTTCCATGGGACAGGAAGAAGCTTTAGTAAAGAAAAAGCCATTATCAAGAAAGAGAGCAAAGGACAGAGGTTAAAATGAAAGAGATGATTTGGGTTACAAGTCATGACGTGAAGATGGGTAATGACAACTTCCTTTGTCCCAGGCCCCTGCTCGTTTCTGGCCTGTTTTGCCACACTGCCCCTGTGTCAAGTGAACAGATGAGGATGGGGCTGTATTTTCTCTCTCTTCTCCTGGAAGCAACCATCATGGATAGGCTAGGAAGGAACAAATTACTTCTTTCCAGAGCTTGGCACACACAGGAAAGGGTATTGACACTATTTCAGAGTGACACTGAACTTCCCAGGGCTGCTCTCAGGGCTGCTCTGAAGATGGTGCAGCTTACTCACCACATGTTCCTTCAGTCTTCTCCCAAAGATGCATTAATCCTTAATGAATAAAGGGACTGAACGTTGCAAATCCCTATGCACATAAATTATCATGCGTGAACTGAAATGGAAATATTCACCTATAAAACATGTCAGATATTGTTGTCCATACTGGCTGCAGCAGTCATGGGTCTGGAAAGCAGCCTTTAGCCAGGAGGATGGATGCTGCTCAGGGCTCAGGCTGTCGCAGGGGGTTGCCAAAAGCAAGTCATGCCTTCTGCACGTGCAGCAGTTCCACCCGGGGAATTAAGTCACTCTTTTTCTAATGCCCAAAGGTGCTGTGAGAATAAACCTGTGACACCGAGGGATAAGAAGATGGAAGCTAATACAGACCTGGCCAGAGTGATAAACAAGGCCACTTGAACCTGTGGCACAGCCACACTGTAAAGTAAATATCTGTAAGTGCCTTCAGAACAAATCTTGTTCTTGGGCAAATGGCTATAATATGGGCTATGTCTCAAAACTTCCTACATGTTACTGTCTAGCTGCAGCTGCAAGACTCTGCTGTCTGGCCCCTGCTAGCCAGGGAAAGTGGGGACATGCTGCGTGCGCAGCACAGGTACAGGGTTGCGGGAGGCAGCACGCTGATCTGGGGGGGATGCACAGGTGTAATTCAGGGTGGTATATAGCTTGATGAGTTTAAGAGCCTTGGTTAATGACATCATTACCATACTACACAAACTCCCATGGAAATTAATGGTATTTCACATAATAAAAATACTGTGCATATAATCAGTTATGTAGAACATTAATGTACCTTCAAAAAGTCATAAAAAACAGAAAGTCAATTTCTTCTCTGTAGTTATATCTGAAGTGAGGGCTCATAATAGAAGCACCAGCACACCTAAAGATGGAAGTCTTCATCTTCTGTGGTTTTCAGTTGTTCCTCGGGTTTTATAATCCACTGTTAGAGATTTTAAAATAAGAATTCTTTCCTCTCTGTTTTGTTTTTGGTTTTTTACCTGTCAAAATCTGTTTCCCCTTTGGTTTCTCTAATACAACAGAAGACAACATAAATGTGATGCTAGCAATGAAGTATTTTTGTTGTAGACTGAGCTGGACCCCTCCCCCCTGAAATGAAATATTTGTGCTCATCCAAAATAGCATTTCTTTTTTTGTCCTCTCTACTAAACAAAACACCAACTTTTAACCAAAGCTAAACATTTTTTCCCGGAAATCACCACTGGCCATGAGGGTACCAAGTTGAGCTGTCTGGTTTACATGGTATGCATTCAGGAAGTTGTGGATATATTTACTAATGCCTTTTCAGAGGATCTGCTAAAGTTTTCTGAACTCTTCTACTCCTCATTTACTGACACAAGATAAAAGTAATAAATCCTATACTAATTTCTTAGTCTTTTTCCTTAACTCGCTGGTATGTCATCGAGGCTGGAAGCAGGTCCTCTGAAATGGCTTTAGTTCTTGCCCCTGCTCCTTTTGGTTTGTTTTCTGAATGAGTCAGTGTTTCCACATCTTGAACTGATCCATTAATTAAGCCAAGTCCTCCTCATTACATGAATATGCTTGTTTCTTGGTCCTGTCAGTTTTTGTGAGTCTTCTCCCTCACTTCTTCTGTCTGTGTCTCTAAAGCCACTTCTTCCTTTCTTGGGATTTTTCTGTTCCTCATTTCTCCTGGCAGACAAGTAGTTAAGCTGGGTTCATCAGTGAATCTCTTAAACTAAAGTTGGTCAAATCATTGTTACTAAGATTACATGTTCCTCAGCGTCCCTCATCTAGGGGAGAAGAGCTGAGGTGAATTCACAGAAACATTTCACAGCACAGCAATTTTCCTTGTAACTTCATCAGTGACCAGAATTAGTCAGTTGTATGGAGACAGATTCACCAACTCAACACAGGAGGCACCATTAAAACACTGTTTGTCACCTTCTCAGCAGACATTTTGCTTAACAGAAAACTGAGAACTTTACTGCTGAAAATGAGAGAAGCTGATGTCAGAAGAAATGGGGACTTGCAGAAGTATAAAATGACAGATACAACTAACTACATGAAGATTGCATGCTGGGAAGCTGCCATCACATCATTCCTGTGATGGAATCAGTGGTCCTAAATAGCTGAGGTATTACATGCGTGTGCCCTATAGCCTTACAAGGTAATTCATTCCTGACAGACACAGATGGAGGAGAAAAAGGTTATGCTTCTTCAGAATCCAAAGGAAGGAAGACAGGAATTGCAGAACTTGCAATTTAGTGCCTAGAAGTGCTCCTAGCAGAGTAGCTAGCGATCTACTGCATTTTGAGCCAAATGCTCTGAAGAAGGACTATTCAATTATTCTATTTTCAGTTCTATAATCTTCACCCCAGATAACCCGCATTTGTATAAGGTCAGAGGCAGAGGCAGGAAGGGTATTTCAATGGAGAGAGAAAACAGGCCATGGGGGATTGAGGGGAAGGGGTTTACTGCAGGAATTGAAACAGTCAATGGAGATTGAGAAACTACTGAGAGAGGAAGAATCCGAGTTAAACTTCCCCTTGCATTACTTACATATATGTATATATATAATATATGTATATAATATACACTGTCATTATGGCACAGGATTATTTTATTTTATAAATAATCTTCAGCATATATTCATGAAAATAGAATATTTTTTTACCAAACTTTTGGCTGAGCTCTGCTGAGTAGGAGGCAGTGCTCTGCAGCTGCTCCCCAAGCGACGAGGAGACTGGTAAGGATTATAAGATATCCCCAAGGAATCTGGAAAATGCCATGCATCTAGGACCTCACTAAGGTTGTGGTGAAATGTACTTGCATTCCAGTTCTGAAAGCAAGCCTATGATTACGGAGCCTCCTCCAAAGTATATGCATCAAGTCTCTTCCGGGGTTGTGTCCAAAACTCAAATCCTAACTCTGCAACTAAAGAAACAAATTCCTGTTCCCCAGGGAATATTTGGCAGGTGTTTTCTGACAGTGTTAAGAACTGGGCTATGGCTGGTTTCAAATAAAATTGAGTTCTTGCAAATGGGGACATGAAACTTTCTGTATCCATCTAGGAGGAACAAACTCTCTTGTTCTGAGCAAGAGCATATTGATGCTCAGTTTTTGTTAACATCAATGACACATTAGGTGTCCATGTCTGAGTTGAACCACATAAGGAAGCTTCTAATTCCTTCTGTAGGGAATGCATTAGGCAACTGAGTTTTGCACTTGTTATCAAGATGAAGGTCACTTTGATTAACACCTTTGATTTTAAATTAAATTGTACATTCTTTATTCCTTTAATCTTTCTGCACATAAAGCTCACCATAGGTTAAATTTGGGTTTCTCGATTTTTTTCTTTTGTGTTTTTTATTCTGGGATTCACTCATAACTGTTTTTTAATCAGCAAAGTATTGCTAATTTTGCTACTCAGGCTTAGATCAGTCACAAGATTTCCCATTGTTTTACTTCCTTTTTATCCCCTCAGGTCCCAAACAAGTCTTATAAGTGACACACTTACTGTTTAACTAATTTCATAGTCTGCTCTTCCTGAATTCACTGAAAACTTTAAAAATGATCAAGTGCATCAGAGCTTATGCTTGATAGAGGTACAATTATCTTCTATTGCTTAATTTTTCAGTAGCACCTGTTGCTTTCGGAAACCAGAAAAACTATTGTTTGGGAGTCACTTGTTTTCATGTTTCTGAGTGATTTTCAGCTCTATGGGAATTCTTAGCTTTGCTGTTCTTCTTTCAGATTGATTTCTCATCTCTCCTATTGCCTTGTGGTAGTCGTCAGTAAGAGCTTTGGGCCCAAGGTGCTTTAAGCAACTCTTTTATTCAGACACAGGATAGCAAGTGCTTCTGGTTAACAGAAGATATGCCCCAAAGATATCCTTTTGCCTGAGTTTTCCTGTGTCTGGATGTAAAAGTACAAAGTTCCAGGTATGCTGGGGCTCTTAAGAGTGAGAAAAGTTTGCTGCCCATGAGGCTGGTAAAGGTTGGGAAGTCAAGGAAACTCAGTAAAGTAAAGGAAATTGTAGTAATCTGACTGAACTGTGGCCCTGTACTGTTAGCCGTGAGGTCACATCAGTCTGTTCCCAGCTTCCACCTAGCCCATGTATTTCATCAGGAGCTATGAGAAATGCCAACGATGCTGTTTTTTAAAAGGAAAGAAAGAAGTGCAGGCAGGACTTACTCTCAAGGCTGAAAAATGTGCAAGAAGTTCTCAGAATCCTTTAAATCAAGCTATAACCATGATAACACCATTCATCATAGCAGCCCCCCGCCAAACCAACCCCTTTAAACACAACTCTTCCTGCTGTATAAAGTCTTTCAATGAAAGATTTTATTACTGCTGTCTGTACTATTTTTCCAGGGTGCTACCATAATAGAAATCAACACAGAGAAATCGGCAATAATCACACATGTTTCATATTGGTTCCCATGTGGAAAACATTTCAAAGGTGTCAGTGCCTGGAAAACCTGATGGTTTCGTTGAATACCAGAATGAAACTCCAAGGCAAACCCTGAGGAGAGATTAACACTTGGAAGTATAAAATTCAGGTAGTAATGAGAAGCCAGGTGTTCACTGTCAAGGATTCCAAGTTTCCCTAATTACAGGCGAGTATCTGACTTTAACTGCCTCTCTCAGGTGAGCCAGTAATCCTTTGTTGACAAAGATTTATAAAGAGAAAAAAATAACAATAGGAGAAGAAAAAGAAATATGCCTCTGTTTGTTGCTGGAGAAGATATTACACAGGCAGTCCTATTTCTAACTAAATTAAGATGAGAGAGGGAGTTGGAAGTCATGTTGCACCCACAGTGATCATTCTGCAAATTGCAATATGGATCTAGAATTTCATGTTAATTACATTTTATTTGAAAAGTGCTGCACTACACAGTATTTTCCACAGCAGTGGAGGATTGATTCTGCTCTCAATTATGGAGGTGTAAAGTGGAGTATTTCCAGTGGAGCTAATGAAGTTAGAGTATTTTAACACTGAAATGAGGAAGATTACAATAAGGCCCTAGAGCCTGCAATATTGCTACTGCACTTAATGATCATTACTGCAGAATGCTGTAGTCTGGTAATTATTTTGTTCATACAGGTAGAAAGATACACAAAACTCACATTAATGTATCTGTAAGTAAAATAGTAAAAAAATTTCTAACCTAATCCTGTCTCTCCAAATTGTACCATGTATTCCTTTTTGTGTCTATTGTGGTTTTGTGTAAAAAGGAGTGTATTCACATTTTGAGGAGGGTGATTTAAAAGACTGAATGGGAAGCTGAGCATCAAAGCAATGAAACCGTGCCTTCTGTTTCATTAATCCTGCAGACTGCTCTGATGCCTATTGCTATTATGTGGACAGTCCATTACTTCTGCTGGTTTGCAGGAATGTTTTGATCCAGACCTTAAAGTATGACAACTCAGTCTGTGTATGGCTAGGCAGAACCCCTTTCCAACTCTTGGCTCACCCATTGCATCTTCATGTGCAAGCCCAGGCTCGGGCATTGCTTTCCTGAGCTCCATGCAGGAGTGTATTTAGGGCTGTAAAACGGGCTTGAGTTCTAGCTCCTGCGAAATTGGATGGAGCAGGCACAGGTGAGACCAAAAGTGTGACAGCCCAGGACAACAGCAGATATCCTGAGCTCCGCTCTCCCTGAGCAGGTCTGGACACAGGAGCTGCATCTATGCTAGTAAACTGACCAGGGTTGGGAAAAACCCAGCCCACTGCTCAAGTATTGGTATGTGGTTGTTCACACTCTTAAAATGTTATCACAGTCACTGTAGTGGGTTTAATTAGCATGTTTTCTCCCATAAAACACCTGTGGATGGATGGAAACATAGCATACACTGAGAACTATTCTGGAAAAGGCAGAGGCAGTGTGACCATCCTGTTTTGGGGGACATGAGAGTGTATGAAGGCGGACTGGGCCATGACATTTGGCTTCAGAGCCTAAAAACAATCTCTAGTCCATTCTGTGCATTAGCACAGAAGTAGCCAGCGTACAGATGCAGCTGCACAGGAGCAACTGTGAGGCTGGATGAGGGATAAGTTGCCACCAATCCATTTAACTTTCTACTTGAAGCCCTGTAGGGCCAAGTCTGGGAACCAACCGGGGGGTAACCCAGTGGCTATTGCTGAGGAGCTGAACTATGCGCTTTAGGGCACAGTGATATGCCAAATGGATGCTCTGTGTCTGGCAGCACCATCCAGCTAACTCACCACCTGGGTGACTCTGAGCTGCCAACACATATGTCCTTTCTGGGAGGCCCCAACCTTAGGGAGCAGGGGAGGTGTAGGCAGCCCAAGGGCAACATCAGTGTGAGTTGGTGGTCTCAGGAGATGGGCTTCGCCGTGTTCCTGGGACTGGCCAGGTCAGGTACAAGCTCAGTGTAGCCTTCAAGTAAGTGATATGAAGGAAAGTGGCTGGGTTAGGGCATCCAGCATTTTAATTCTACTTAACTCATACTGTATTTTATTTTGACATAGCCTAAGCGTATATCCAGTGCCAATCTCCTTGTTATTGCAACTACCTGTTGTATATATATTCCCCTTAATAACATTTATTAAAATGGCCATTTTTTGTGAATGCAGATCTTAAAAACTCCCATGCCAGCCTGTCTATCCAGTTAGGTGACTCAAGCTTAACATCTATGGATGTAATCAATTTGAACATATGATGGTATATCAGTGACAACAAGAAAACAGATCATTTGAAAAGACATTATTAAAAGATTCCTCTTTTCTGCTGGACCGCCGCTTTCAGCAATACTGCGGTCCAGGTACATGCAGATTTAATAACAACTCTACCATTGGCTACATTTGAAGATGGACTTTTTCAAAGGCAAAAGGGGTGTGAAGGTCCCCAAATCAACGCAGTGGGGGATGGGAGGTTGTCTTTTTGTGTCTTGTAGGCCTTTGAAAATTTCCTTCCTTCAAACTTTACACTGGTGCTGGCAAGTCCAGAACATTGTTCAGTGGCTGTGCATTAATGGTACACTTTTGCCATTCTGCGTTTGGCGGTGTTGAATTGGTGCTGAATTGTTTGTCACAATATTACTCCTAATGCCTTTTAAAAATTAGTATGTGTTGGCTGCTTCCTCTTCTTGTGTCAACTGCCCCTCTTTGGAGGGGATGCAGGAGGAGGTGGACTAAGACGGCCTCTGCAATCAGCTTTGGTGGGTCGGACAGGGACAGAACCAGTTTTACACCATAGGGGTTGCTCCTCTTTGCATTTCACAGAACAGAAGTGTGTTTCTTCCTCTCTCTCAAAACAGAAATACAACACAAAACCTCATTAGGGAGAAAGTTCTACTTTTTTCTAGTTAGACACTTGTCTTCAGGAAGGATATCACAGGTCAGCTCAGAGGCAAGAGCTGGAAAAGGCACACTACACATATTCGTCATGTAATCTATCTCCTAGGATGTGCAACTTGAAAAGAGTTTGTATGTTGCAGTAATACGTCCTTCTGTTGATCTTCCAGGCAGAGACTTCATGTATCATGTTGATAAATTGGGCAATCCATGGGACCAGTTCCACTCCTCCCAAGGTGAGAGGGAGTTGTCTGGTACCTGATACTAAAGCTATAGAATTATTCAGATTGACTAACATAGCTGAGCGTATGCCAGACTTGTTTTATTTTCCCTGTCGGATAGCTTGGGGAGTTATGTAGCCTACGGGTGATGAGGTTTCAGGAGCAGACAAAAGGTGGTAACATCACTTGATTAGCAGCACTCCCAGTGGCATGCATAGTTCAGGACCTGCAAAATGGGTGTAGTTGTATAACTTGGTGACCAGCCCAACTGCAGGTGCATGTGGCACAGAGGGCAGGGAAAACAAAATCTGCCTTGCTTTGCTGGAGCTATTGCTCAAGGTTTATCATGTTTAGTATTTGTCCTTGAGGGTTGCTTAAGGCATTGCCGTAACATAAACAACTATTAATAATGATTCAGCAGCTATGTTACGTGGTGTGAAAGGAAAACAAAACCAAATAAGGCTAATCTTTCGCAGTACTCTCTCAGTTTCCTATAGGCACTGGTACCTATCTTCCAGTTATAAAATAATTAAATCTCACTACATTCTAGTGGTGAAGGACTTGCTCCTAACACACGCCAAGGCTCCAGTCCTCAGCTGCCTAATATTTTTCGGGATCTGGATCCGGGTATTAGGATCTCATTTTACCAAAATGGCTTTTGATTTTTCCTGTTTCAGTTCTTGAATACTCAAACAAAATCACTTCAAAGCCTGTTGTTCCATGTTAGTGCAATAAGCTCCACGCAGACACCTGGGCTCTGCCTCACAGTGCCTTCCTTGCATTTGCCTCTCACATTTGTGGAGCAACACAGTGACCTTTTCCTCCTCTGGGGTCCAAAACTCAGTGCTGAGCAGTGTGTCAAAGGACCTGCTGACCAGCGCACTTCTCTTTGTGGAGCTTGGCTGCAGCGCTGCTCTGAGTCCCTGTTTACCATCTCTCGGGGCTCACATGGAGCCACCATCTCACGTGGTGATACATTCCTCAGTGCAGCCCACTGCTGCGATTTCTCCCCCAGAACTTGACATCTGCACCAGAAGCCTTCCCCCTGTGGTCATACAAGTACAGTATTGGAGAAGCTGTCACATATGAGGGGTTTGCTCCTTCATTGATGGGTAATGTGCTGTAATGGATGGAGCTGTTCCAAAATTAATGGACACTGCTGCTCAGCAGGGTTTAGCAAGGGTTTAGCATCCTAGCTTGGTGTTTGGGAATGGGAGGGTGAGTCACTACAGAGGGGAAGGCAGTAGGGCGGTGGTGTGAGGGTGATTCTGATGCCCCAGCTCCTTTCTGCCCTGGCTTCTCTCTACTCAGGGCTGCTTTTACACCCACTGGTGTGGTTTTTTGTTTCTTTTGCTATTGCTAGTGTCCTCTTGCCATGGACATGCCTCTAGGTCTAAAAGCTCTCCATGTGTAGCTGAGTCTGACCAAAAAACACGGTCAGGTTTGATTCTGTTCTATCAGAAAACAAGAAGGAGTTAACCCAAGTGCTGTCTTCATCATAAATACATGGAGACACTTGGAGACAGAGTCAGCTAAGTCAGTAATCCATCTTGAATTCAGCCTGGTGATGTGGAGAGTAAAGAGCACATGGCCAAGAAAAATGCACTGTGTATATCAAAACACAGACGGAAGAAATTAGGTAAAGAAAAGATGCTGAACATAAAAAGAAGCACACAAGAAAATAGAAGCAAAGATAACAAAAATAAACAGCAAGAGGCAGATTCAGACTCTCTCTCTCCCATTAGAGATGACTTAACTGACATGAGTTGTCTCACTGGGAAGGTATGCAGGCAGGTGCAACTCAGGATCTGTCCAAATGTGGCCTACCCAAGGTGAACATTTGAACATAGAAGTGAATAACTGTGTTTTGTACCTGAATTAGTAATTGCGAGGGACTGATTCCAACATGCCTTAGGGATTTAGCCATGGAAATCCCACTGACCTTCCGTAGTGCTTATGCACCTACATTCCTTAGGTGCTTTAGAAAATCTGTGTATACTGGGCTCAAAGGAAAAGTTCACTATTATTATTATAATGTGACTATGATTTTAAGATCTTGTTATGCACTCAATTTTATACAAATTTATGCAGTAGTATTTATCAGGTCAGTGTTGCTGCTATCAGAGTGTAGAGTTCAAAAGGGTGTGAATTATTGAGACCTAACATCGTACTTTAAATTATGTCTTTTTATACTCACATGAGAGTGTCCCTTCTGAGTCACATCTGGTCTTCGTGCTGTTTACAAACTGCTCAAAAAAGCTGAGCTGAGTTAGTTCAGTATGTCAAACAGAGGAATAGAATTTAGCTCTATTCTTAAACCATGATTATTTATGAAGCAGGCATGTTGGCCAACAAAAAGAATGAAAGCTGACAGGCATGAAAATAACCAGGCTGCTAGTACATCAGTTTTGCTTGTGGTGGTCCCATCAGGAGCTTGAAGAGGACTTAGGTACATTGTGAAACAAAGGATATGTAGTTAGCACACATGACCAGTTGTGGGGTTCCTTAACACTACAAATCCCATCTGCTGGTGTGGCTGCAAAATGAGAGAAGCTACAAGGGGCTGGTGTGTGTGTGTCTGTGTGTGTGTGTGTCTGTGTGTGTGTGTGTTTGTGGTCTGTGCACATGTAACTGTCAGCACTGAGTGTGGGCTGCTGCACCTATTTATCAGATTAACCTACAAATGCACAAGTATAAGAAGGCATGTAACTATTTGGAATATGCATGTATTTAATGCACACCCAAAAATACATTAAAGGAATGTAATTAAAGTTGCAATATGACACATTCAGAAAGTGTGAATCTGTCAATATCAAGATAGCCACATAGCCTTAATTTAGTGGCCTACCTATAGGAATAGGTACTACAAGAACTGTTACATGATCACATATCTTTTTTTCCAAAGAATGCCTACCTCATTCAACTAATAGCATGGACAGAGAGTACTGAATGAGACAGATGATCAATACTTATTTTTAGCCTTGTTTTCTTAAGAAATGAGTCTTCTGTTGTTATGTGCCAGCCATTCCTCTCCCTAATGACTTTAAGTCTGTTGGGCAGTCTAATCTAAATTTGACACAGGAGTAGGCTTCTCTAAAAGATGAAGTTCCTAGAATGATTGTGGAAATTGGAAGTGGAGCTGAAGAAAGAGATGCAAATTGGCATCTCTGAGTGAGCTAACTAGTTTATTAGACACCTGAGAATCCACAGGGGCTCACTCACAGTAAAGGATGTTCTGTTAATTCTGCTGTTCATGGTCTGTTTGGGTTTGTCACTCATAGTGGTCCTTATACTCTGTTTCCAACAGCAGGCATGCACCAGATAAAGAATTTTCGCTGCATCGTGGACTTTGGCAGCTGTTACTCTTTCAAGGGAGTACCTTGCGAACACTGAGTAAGCTTTACAGCAGTAAAAAAAGAGATGACTTATTATCTGCATTTTATGGGAGAGGATCTAGATGCACAGGGCCACCAATTTTGGATAGTCATTTGTCTAAAATGGGACAGATCTAGATTTTTCTGATGCCCCATGCACTGCTAACTCTCAAATGGAGCTGAAACAACTCAGAAACACTGACAGTGCCATCCATCCTGTGGACTGCATGAAGCATGTTTTGTAGTACTGCTTTGTGCACCTCTGTGCTGTATGAGTATGTTTATTGCAGAACATATGCTGTTTTGTGTGAGTTACCTCACTCCTTGTAAACCTACTTGACTTAACATAATGCAGTAGGCCCAGGTGAAGCTGGAAACTGAAGAAATAGGGAATGTATTACTACATTTTCAACACAGAGTGGAAATTGTGGAAAGGTGAGAATCTTGGCACCACTCTTACACTGGGAGCATGAAGAACAGCTTACTCCACTTAATAGCAAGCTACAATGAGAAACAGTTTGTCAGTTGTCTATTTTTCACAGTCTCTCTCGCTCTCTCTCCCATTCCCCTTTCTCAGGCACATGTTCCTGAAGCCCTACAAACTCCTTGTTTTCCAAGATCCATCTCACAATGCCAAGGCAGACTGATGGAGTAAAGTAGAAATTTGCTATTTGGCCCTCGTGTTTCTCCTACCTTCTTTTTTTTTTCTTTTATTTTTTTTCCCCATGGCAAAGAATCTTTGGGCTAAATATTTCTCAGGCCTCTCTAATGGGCCTGTCTAAAGGGGAAAGGAATAGGAAAATTTTTGCAAAGATGTAAACAGGAGGGTATTTATGAAAGTAGAAATGCAGTTGAACAAAAGGATCAGTCTGGAACACCTTGCTGACATGATCATCTCCTTGATGTCAAAGGTTCCTCATTTGTGGAAGACTTTATAGAATCAGGACACAAAATATGTAACATATTTTGACTACTTCTAGTAAACTTGTCATCTCAAAATTATTTGAGGTTTATAAAGTAATTTCTAATTGCTCTAATTCACTTACATATAACATGGGGTCATTTATAATATCTATTAAGAGATATATAATATATATAAAATCTTGATCTAAATAGGCAGTTGAAAGCTGAAGTGTGGAGCCTGTTTGTCCTATTCCTTATACAGGAAAAAATCTGGTACATGTTTCTTTATTAGTTGTATAGTATACTATCAGGTAAAGACTCGAACCAACAACCGTGTATAAAGTTTTACTCTCTATAAAGTGGGAAAAAGGAGAAAGAAGACTGCAAATATTTTGCTGATATGATGAGAAAACTATAACTCTCCTTATAAAGCTAATGTTGTGCTATTTCAGTTTTTAGATATGTATAATAATACGCTGTGAAAATGAAGGTGCTTCCTCCCATAGTGCACTATTCTTGATAAAATAGAATTTATGTGAAATATTTTATACAATTTCATAAAATTAATCCAAGAGCAAAACTGCATGATCTTGTATGGCAACATAACTTTGTATTCATGGCTGCTGTTTTTTTTTAAAGCAGAAAAATAATGTGGGTTGATGCAGTGTCCTAACACAATAGGGGCTAATGAATAGAGCTTGCTGCACTCAAGAGACTGCAGTTCAATTACTAGTGGTGCCAATCAAGTCAGAAATATTAACCATGGTAACAGCAGATTTGAGTTGCATGGAATGAGGCAGTGGCTTCTTGGGGAAGATCGCCTTTTGGGAGGGAAGGGGATGCTTACAGCAAGAGTCGCAGAAGGTTGGAGAACGATGCTTTGTGGACAAGGAGGGCAACATTCAGCTCATGCTGCAGGGAACCCTGTGCTGTTTGGGTATGTTTGAAGTGCATCTGAGAGGTCATAACTAATAAGTGTGACTAGCTATGGGGCCTGTGCTGTGTGCATATCCTATAGAACTGTATTTGCTACAGATACATGTATGTATTACACAGGGAGTGTACTATATACTAATATAGTACAATACACTAGTTAATTAGTCATGCGAAAGAGGAATTTCAGTGCAGGTTAGGTCCTAAGCAGTAGTAAAATGTTGCTGGAGAAAGTGTGACTATGCTGAAGATGAGGGTTTTTTTTAATGAGGATTTACTTAGTTTAGCGTGTTTGTTCTGTTGGCCGCTGATCGGAGTGATGATCCCTTGATTTGATGCAATTATTAGTGTCATGAACAGGAAGCAGCTGGTGTCCTGTTCAGAAAACAATCTCAGTTTTTATTGCAGGGAACAATATTGAAAAACAGTGTGTGTGTGTGTGTGTGTGTGAGGGGTCTAGTCCTAAAAATTGTGGTAGTTTAGATACTTTCCCTTTTTCATTGACCAGCCACTACCACAATGTCAGTGTAGGTTTATCCCTCTTCACAGAATGCTTTTATGGTGATTGTCCTTTGGAATATGGAGAAAATCAGCTATAGCTCTGAAATGGCTATTTTGCACCTGTCTCCTGCCTCTCCTTCTCTTCCAGCTGGTGAGCATGCCTAGCTGCGCAGTGCTTTTCCCTTTCTCTTATTCATGAAGGAATGGCGCGTCTTCTTGGTCAGCGTCATTGAAATGTTTCCTATTCTTTGCACTCTGTGGGCTTAAAAAAGCCAGCTGTTACCAATGGTTACTATGCAGTGGTATCTTAGCTCCAGTGCTTCTTCAGACTTTGATAAAAACAATAATTTAGGACAGGTTCGTTAAACTGGAGGAACAGGAGCTGATAAGTGAATTTGAATGTGTCTGCAAAGCTAATAAAAATAATGTGTACTTAATGACTTTTTCTGAGGATTTTGAAATGTGCAGCAAACATCATATATGTTTCATGATATTTCTGTAAGGCAAGCAGTTTTAGAGCCTGGATAGGAAAGCTGAATCACAGAGGTCCATCTTGTCTAGTTCTGGCATCCGAAATGTAGTCATCCCAGTCTAGTCTCATCACCTTAGGCCTCTCTTATAGTCACAGATTAGGCAATTTCAAGGAGTGATTCATCTCAACTATCTTAGAACCTGTTCCAGGATGAGAGGACTGGAGGTCTCTGCTGCCCAGCAATGGCCCGCAGGTAGACTTCGACAACTGATGTTTGGACCCTAAAGTCAGATGAGATGGAGTGATTTGACCAACGTATCCTGGTAAGTTAGGAAAAACAACAGCACAGGAAGTGAGGACAGGCAAAGCCATCTAGCAGCTGAGGCTGTTCTGGCTGCTAGGGGGTTGAGTTTTGATCCCACTTTTATCACTACTGTCTATTTGACTTGAGACAGAGTGACCTTCCATCATTTCCTCCATTTTATGCCTTCTCCTCCCACACTTTGTCTGTTTTGAGTGCTGAACTTCAGAGTGTGGGAGACAGTCCACCTTTCTCCCTAATGAAGATTAAATCTCTGTGTCTCACTCCTGGTTGAAAACATGAGCCAACTGGTTAACATATCCTGGTAAAAAGTGCTCTTAAATCATTGCTGTTTCAATTGCTTAAGTGACTAAGCTATCAGTGGAGGAAGGATGAGGAGGCACTTGTCATGTGTCTTAGACTAATGCCCTCACTACTAGGCTAAATTGTGATTTGCTCACTAGATTGATGAATAACCAATTATTGTGAAACAACACCATAACAGGTTGAGAAGTTAGTGCTTAGACTGATTGACAGTCTGTTGTCAAGACATTTGCTTGAGAAATACAAGAACCACATTCAGATCATGTTATGACTGGTTCAGAATAGTACCTGAAACCAAGGTAGTCTATAGTCTCAGGAATCACTGGGTTCCTGGGCTAATTTCTTGTCAACTCTTGGAATATTGAAATAACACCAATGAGTGTCTGAATATGCTGAATGCCTCAGTGTAGTTCACTGTCTAGAGCACTGTCTCTGGAAAGAAGTGGTTTGGTTTCAACCTGTGTCTAGTGAAAGACAGAACTGAACCAGTCTCGTGTGTTTGGGCAGAGCTGTAATTACTGGGAGAGAGTACAAAATCGGAGTGATAGCAGCAGCATCAGGATCTAGATCTCAAATCCTTATTTTGCTCATTCAGTGCAAATTCAGGAGTAGTCTGGGGATTACTGAAATTATACCTTTTGGCAAGTATTCCGTATTATTTCACCTAGTCTTGTTTTGTTGTGTAATCTGCCCACAGCACCTATCCAGTTTCTATCAATGGCTGCTTTAGTAGGCAATGTGTGAAAATAAAGGGAAGAAAAAGAATTGGAAAATATGCACCTTCAGCTCTGTTGACTTTAGTGGAATATGCTGGATTATCCAATATTTCTATTCTTTCAGTGTCTATGTTTTCTTCTTTGATGAATTTTTGCCAATTAATCTCAGCCATTTTGGCAGAACCATAACTGTGCCATTCTCTATGGTAAAAGTTTCTAATAATCTGCAAATGAAGAGTCACTGTCTCCAAATTTTTCTTCTTTCCCTCCAACAAACACACTTACTGTAACTGTGTTCTGGAACCCTTCTCCTTCCTTGATTAGAAGTGTAGGAAAGGAAACCTGTTTAATCTTCATTCTCATGCTTTCCTGATTCACCTGGATGCTCTTGGGAATTTACAGGAAAACAGTAAGTCGGAAGAAAATTACTGCCCAAGTTTTATGCAAAGTTTTAGGATAAATGAGGTTCCACAGTTATTATCCCTTGCCATTGCCTCTCTTCAGCTCCTGTCTGCCATATGAAGAAATGTACTGCCTTAGTAGCAAAGTATTTATGGTAGAATATGGATTTAATAACAGAGTAAGTTTTATTTCTGAATATCATTCAACTAACTAATGTTAACTAATGTTAGTTGAATGATACCCAGGCCAGATCTACTAACAACAGTATATCTTTCATTTTTTTAACAGTATTGCAATCTCTATAAAAAGAGAAAACATCTCCATACCAAAAATAATCCCAACAGCCCAACCAAACAAATAAAAATTGAGGGCCTTTAGTCTAATATAAGCCTCAAAGATTGTTCTTCATTCTTTTTCTTTTTAGAAAGGTTAGCACAATAGCTTCCCTTCAGAAAACATTTCCCGTCAAAGAATATGAGCTACTTAGTTATTTCCTTGTCTAAAACCAAAATACATGATGTCCAATACTATTTTGCTGGTCCTTTTAAACGATTGCAAGCAATCAATAATGCATGTCCTTGCAAAAGGACAGACCCTCTGTAGCTTCTTTCCTTGCATATCAACATGAGTTTTCTCACTGCCTTGTGTCTGAGTTGTCACTTACATTAAAGTCATGTTAGAATGGCAGTAATAAGCTGTGCTTGGTGGAAATAGTCAAGATTTCCTGCCCTATGGGGCTCAATTATTCTTTTAATTTCATCATGAAGTTTTCATGGATGACAGTGAATTCTGTGGTATGAACAAAAAGCAACATGGGCTTCAATGAGATTTTAAACTGTAAGTACCAAGCCTGGTTGAGCCTGGGCCCTCCGCTGGCCCAGGGAAGAAAGAATTACTGTCTGGAAATCGGTATAAAGAACCTAGAGGGACTATGAGGCACAGGCAGATAAGGAATGTGGAAATGGGATGCATCTTACTGCAGTGACAGTAATTAAGCCACTTATGGGCTTCATTTTTGCAGGTTTAGTGTTTTATAGGGTCTATGTCTTACCAGGCCTCGGGTTGACACAGAATTTTATGTCCAGTCTACTGCAGAAGGGCTAATAACAGAAGACATGACATTGCAGCCAAAAAGAGGAAAACTATATAGCAAAGGACAGCTAAGACATACTTAGAATTTGAAGAGCAAGATACTGACTGCTCCCATTACCATGGTAATCATATACATTAACATAATGTAAGTTTCAGTGCCATAGTTGTTCCTATTTAATAGCTAAAAATGGAATAGCACAGAATCACAGAATGGTTGAGGTTGGAAGGGACCTCTGGAGATCATCTAGTCCAACCCCCCTGCTTATGCACAGTCACCTAGAGCACATTGCCCAGGACCCTGTCCAGACAGCTTTTGAATATCTCTAGAGAAGGAGACTCCACAAGCTCTCTGGGCAACCTCTGCCAGTGCTCAGTCACCCTCACAGTAAAGAAGGTTTTCCTCATGTTCAGATGGAACTGCCTGTGGTTCAGTTTGTGCCCATTGCCTCTTGTCCTGTCACTGGGCACCACTGAGAAGAGTCTGGCTCCATCCTCTTTACACCCTCCCTTCAGATACTTATACACATTGATAAGATCCCCTCTCAGTCTTCTCTTCTCCAGGCTAAACAGGCCGAGCTTTCTTAGCCTGTCCTCATATGCGAGATGCTCCAGTCCCCTGAGGCCCAGAATTGGACACAATACTCTAGATGTGGCCTCAGCAGGGCTGAGCAGAGAGGGAGGATCACCTCCCTCGACCTGCTGGCAATGCTCTGCCTAATGCACCCCAGGATGGTGTTGGCCTTTGCCACCAAGGCACACTGCTGGCTCATGGTCAACTTGTTGTCCACCAGGACTCCCAGGTCCTTCTCTGCAGAGCTGCTTTCCAGCAGGTCAACCTCCAGCCTGTACTGGTGCCTGGGGTTATTGCTCCCTAGGAGCAGGACCCTGCACTTGCCTTTGTTGAACTTCATGCGGTTCCTCTCCGTCCATCTCTCCAGCCTGTTGAGGTCTCTCTGAATGGCAGCACAGCCATCTGGTGCCGCCCCCCCAGTAGGGTGAACACTGCTAGCTACAGGCCTCCAACTAGACATATATGTAAGACATAAAGGGTGGTGGACTGGGTAATGGAGAACAGCTCTTAGTACAAACAATAAATGCAATCAGAGATCTGTGTGCACATAAATCTTCCTGAAACAAAATATAACCTCGATACCAAGGAGAAGATTCCTGAATGCCATTATCCTATTTAACGCATGGGGTTAATCAGGCTCCTATTTTGTTATGTTTTTTGACCAAGTGTTGATCTTTCCAAAGCAATGGAACCATGACTTTGGCCTCAGAACCACTCCAGAATGGTGAACTGAAGACTTCTGCAGCTGCTTAAGTATGAAACTGGGGTAAATGGCAGGACAATGAATGCGGCAGATTTAAGTTTTAGAAAAGACATGTGGCTTCCATTATTATTGTTTGTATAACAGTCCTGCATTTTCTTCACAATTTTACCGATGTGTTAAATTTCAGCCGTTTGCCCTGTCAGTTTTTCTGGTACACGGTACATCATTTTCTCTAAGATGCATAAGTGGTGGTGATTAGTGGTGCGTGATGAATGGAAAGGGAAGATTTACTTTAAAAGGAAGACTCATACTTGAGTTCTATATGTGAAAACGAAATGTAGACACTCTATTATAAATTATATGTTGCTATAGTTGCTGCTTCATGTTATGCTGAAGCACCACAGCCCAGACAACATTCAACACGTGCAATGGCCGTAAGTTATTAAAGTAGAAGCAGACACCCATATATCAGAGTGTCAGCATCACTAACACCCAGTCAATTAATCTCTAGCAGTTGCTGGTACTAGTTAGATTACTCTAGAAGTGTGTGTGCAGTCCCTCTCTTTGAGGAGGAAGTCGATGTACATATGAGCTTTCTGATGTAAAGGCAAAAAATAGGGACTGTACTTTAAAGGTACCAGCAATGATGCTGGAATGCCTCGGCTCTCATTTGGCTTGCTGAGTTTAAAGCGGTCACTTTTGAAGTGCTTTTTAGCTATGCCATCAGGAACTTTTAGTGACTCTCTGCAAAGGAAGAATACACCATGATATGGTTTTCAAGTCCTTGGAGAAGAACAAAAGGCAAAAAAGGTATAAATTCCCTGTGACTATTGTTTTCCTTCAAGGTGCAAGGCTCTGGCTGTGAAGAGCAAGTGGTCACCAGCCTACTCAGACTGGAATGTCAGAGGTGAGAGGGACACTGGTCTTAGCTTAGGTCAGTACAATGGAGCAGGTTTAGGCATGTAAATGGCTGCTAAATTGTGTTTAGCCATTCCGAAAGGTCTGCTGTAGTTACAAGTATTATGAGAACAACTATCACTTAGCTTTTCTAAAACTCTGGATGGCTGGTCTGATGTAGCTGCAAACTCTTGATCTACTTCTTGCAGACAGTGGGACTAACAATCACAATCTACCTTTTGAAATACAGATATGGAACCAAAACAATAGGCTTATAGCATAGAACTATTATGAATTTATTTTCTGAAAATTGCTTCTTTATATTTGAAGAAATTTTGAATTTCTTCAGTGACAGTAGAAGCAGAATAGCTCAGCATTGTAGTGAGGCAACATATATGCTTAACTATCTCTTTCATATAGTTTTTTTTTGTTCCTTTGTTTAAAGTTTTTTCTGTATTTTCAGGCATATCATTTAAAGAACTTGCTTTGCAAAGGCTAAGACTTTTTCCCAGATGCAGGCAAGACCAAGTTGAAACAGCAAGTCAGTTGAGTAACAGCAGTTTTAGTGAATGAAATACAAGTCTAAAGAAAAGCATTTCCCACTGGCTAGCCTGAAAATAGAAAAGGTTACTGAGCAACTTGGAAAAGCTGATTAAACCTTTCAGGGGTTAAAATATAATATCAAAATAAGATAACAGAGTAGTGTTTTATATTATGACGGATAAAAACATGTGAATTAAATAACGCATACTTGTATCCCCATTGGATTGTTGAGTTACTTCACTATAGCATAGTGTTATTTATTTATTTGTTCCAACAGCAATTTAGATATTTGAAAAGTGAGAGTGACACAGTTGCAGGTTAACACATTGAAGCATTTCTACCTTGTGCCTAGAAAAGGGGGAGCACCTCAGTGGTTCCAAAGGAAGAAGACATAGGAAATGGAATGGCAAGATTGATACAGACAAACAAACAAAGAGAGACGCCAAGCTTTGATGGGCTAAATTCAGTACTGAAAGGTAGATAAGTCTTAGCAAGATTTTTGAAGCCTCAGACAGGAAATATATTTATTACCTTGCCTTGCCTTATCTTCTCTTTCTCTTGTCTTGCCTTGCCTTTCCTTGCCTTGCCTTGCCTTCACTTTTCTTCCCACTAGGCAGTTTAGGAGAGGATGGAAACATAAAATCTAGATTATCTGAGCAAAAGATGGGTCTGTATGTGCAAAGCTGCACTTTAAATTTATTGCATTGAAAGAGACAGACTCGGAATGCGACAAGGAGCAAGCCTCCCCTCCCAGGAGGTTTGAATAACTTGGAACAAATGAGGAGAAGCATCCCAGGACATAGAAGCTGTCTGCTTGGTGCTCCCTAAGCACAGGAAAAATCTAAAGCTGCTTCTCCTTAGCTGAAGTTGGTGAGAAATTGAAGCAATAAGACCTACTTTTCTGTAGGTAACTGCTTCCTCTGACATAACTGTTTCCAGCCATGACGAGGAACAAATGATGGCAGTTATGTGTACTGCAAGTCTGTAGTTTTCTATGGGCCAATGACCAGTGGTCATCAGTGAAGTCATGGTAGGTGGTCTTCACTTGAAATCTAGAACTATATTAAGAATTACTTTCAGTATTGCTTCAAATAGAAGTTAGATTATAAGAATGTACAGTCATTTTGATTAATCTGAGTGATGGCCTGTTAATCCTAAAAGTTTGAAAACCAACTGCTGAAGGGCACTATGTCCCAAAGAAGTGCTGCAGTCCACATCCGGAAGATGACTGGTACAAATGATGGTACAATTGAAAGTTTATGCTGGTTTGGGTTAAAAAGCTCACCAATACCAAGAAATGGGAGGAAGGGGAAGGTTCTGTTTCAGGATTCTTGGATGTGGAAGTAAAGTAAAAGAGAGAGAAGACAGAGTTAGAACTACAGCAAAAGAGGATCAAGACCCAGCATCTGAAGAACTGAATACTACTAATAATACCATGTCATCCTGAAAAAATTCTGTCACCTTTGGCATCCAGGCAATTAGTCAGCTTTTCTGGCAAAGTAATATTATTGTACTACTTTTCAGGAACGAGCTAGACTTATGGTGTCAGCATTCATTTTCTAGAACAACTAGCTGAATACTCATGTCACCTCCTTTTTTCCTTTTCTTTCTCAGAAACACCAACATTTCCTAGATGAAGTTGAATATGCATCATGAAGTATGTTCTGCATTCTTGTATCTCATTTTCTGCCCTTGAGACAAAATCCACTGTAAGGCTCTGTATATTAGATATATTTATGTAGTTAGATATGAATATTGGAAAACACTCACGATTAGTATTACCTGGGCTTCACACTTGAGAACAGAGACCTCCACCAGTAAGGAAAAGAAAACACTGCAGAAAAAAAGAAACTTTTGCTGTCCTCTTTTTTTTAAAGGGTAGATGATAGAAATCATGTTGATGAGCAGTTGCTCCAACAAATAGGTTTACTGATAAGACTTTTGATAAGGTTCTTGTAACCATGAAGAAAGAATAAAAACCCTAGCTCTCCAAGAAGGGGGTTTTCATTATGTCAGTGAATGGGGATTCTGTGCCCTTTTCCTTCAGCCTTTAAAATTACCAGCAGCTCTGTTAATAATAAGAAAAAATAAATCTAATATATTCAGCATTTGTGATAAACTAAGTTTAGGTTTAAAATGAGTAATTCCTTGCAATTAGAGACAATAAAAAGATGTGTAGAATGGTTAAACTACCATGCACACCGCTTTAATATGGCTCCATGAAAGACACATTTGCCTAGCTAAACACTTAACTAGATTGACGATGAAACTGAGATGTCTTGCAATCAGGCATTATTTGCGCAGGCAATTCTTGTTGTACTGTACATAGCTAGAGAGTTGCTTTAAATACAATAAATAAAAGTAAAATCTTACACAAGGCAGCACAGCTTAGTAATTGCTGTTTTGGAGCTCACGTCGCTGCAGTTATTTAGCTCAGCATTTCATCTCCAGCTGCAGCACAATTTTTGCCAAATATAGATAAATGAAGTTAAAGTTATTGGCAACCACTAGTTCTGTATCCCTGTTTCGAGTTCATAGATTTCATAGGAATGGCCTTCCTTTATTTTTGTAGCAAGCGATTGTTTTGAACTCTGAACTTCTTCATGCTGCAATACAGCATAGTGTTTTCAGTTCTACTTTATCAGGCAGATACTGGTAAACAGAGAGAATGAACAGGTTCCCTGTTCGAAAAATATACCACGTGAAATGTGAGGGAGGAACAAGCTAAGAAACTGAACCTCACCCAGCATATGTTAGGAGTTTAATGTAATCTTGATACTGAATCTGCAGACAGTGTCTTTCAGCGCTGGATGTCTCCCCGCACAGAGCGCTAGTTTCATCGCTTTCTGTCTTGCACGAGATGGCCTGGTAGCAGGGTTTGCTGCAGACAGACCCTCTTGCTGCGACATATGGACAGACGACTTACTGGTTTCTTTAGATCTTCTGAAGAGAGCCCTTCCATCTCACAGAATCTGACAAATGAGACATGAATGCATGATACATATGTAATATTGTACCTGTTCTAAGTCACTATAGAAATGTTTATTATTAAATAAACTCAAGATCTGCAAAATTTAGAGAGACATTCCTGTTTCTTCAGATTTGTTCCATTCAATTTCTATCTTGCTCTCACACACTCTTCAGATGTTCAGTTTTACAGCTATTTTGTGTTTATCTGTAAACAAGTAAGAGGCATCAGGAGATGCTGGTGTTTCCCACTGGCCCACGTGGCTGCTCTCCCTTTGATCTATGGACCCTTCTGTTAAAACGCCATCTGGAAAGAGACTTACTCTCTAGAAAGCAAACTCGCAGAACTTCTATTTTGAATAGATATGCATGGTAAAGCACATACCAAGAACTGTTGTGAAATGGTCTAGATATGGAAAGGAGAAAATACTTGCTTTTTATGACCAGCCTGCAGTTTCTTTCCACAGACCTTCCATATTAATAAGAATGTGCAAATCTTTTGTCATATGCTGCTTTTACAGTGACAGCTTCATTTGGGACAATGGCTTCTTTTGGTAAGCTCTAAAATTACACTGGGAAAATGTATTAAGTTTGCCAGGAAGATTTCAAAGGGGAACCATTTTTTCAGGATTAGAGCAGGGAACTGTTTAGGCTGTGAAATTTGCCTGATTCATGCAAAAACTGACTGGTTTTGGCCAAAGCAAAAATCTTCTTTTTGTGATTTCTCATCAGCTTCACTGACACTGTGAGTTTCATTTCACAGATCCTATGTCATCCTTTTTTCCAAAACAAAACTTGGAAGGTTTAATGAAATAATAGCCTTCTAATTGGAAAAAAAACCCAAACCCAAAATACATTGATAACAGAGCAGCAGCTGAAGAGCAGATATTTTTATTTGCCTGCCTGCATATTATGAAACAGGACAAGTATAGTTCTCTAGGTAACACAGAAAGATTTTTCAATGGATGTTATGAAATGGTCCAGTTTTCAAACTGCAGTTATTTCAATATTACTTTGGAGAAGTTCAGCTAACAACTTCTCTGGAGCCCAATTCATTGGCTCTTTTGAAATCCATTCGGTCTCACAGCTTAGGGTATATAACTTCCTCCCATGCTATGAATATAGTATTTGCTCTTAGAATGCGATTTCTCATTGAAAAGGCTGAAGTATATCACAAGTAGACTGAACTAGGAATGATGGGTTTTTTCATGTAAGAAATGTCAGTGAAAACAATATTTTTCACTTTTGAAAAAAGTTTTATTACAAAATATATATATATATAAACTCCTTGAAAGTTGTCTTATGGGAAAATAGGTACCACTTCCTGCAGAGAAAAAGAAAAATATTTCTGCTTCACTGAAAGGCAGAGCAATATATTTTCAACACAAAATTTGAGATTAGCTAAATTAGGACTATTATTTAAGCCTCACACTCCCGTTGTAATGTGTGCTTTATGTGTATTTTACAAATGAGTAGAGAGAGCTGTTACTACCTGTCTACGTCCTAAGGTGAATCAGTGCATGTGGCACAGAAACAGAGATTTCACATCTCCATCTCCTGCTCACAGTACTGAAACAGTTGAAAGTAGTACGCTATTGTACGAAGAAGGGAACGAAATGGGAGCCTTTGCCAGTATGACCCTTTTTTCTCATGACAGCAATAAGTAATAACGAATAATAGTTTTGATGGTCCAGGTAGTTTCCATAGGATTTTACAATAGATTCCCTGTTACAAGTGTTGGTGAAGCTTTTCAGCAATGGACTCAGAGAGCATTTTTCTGAATGTTTTATATGAGCATAACTCCAACAAATGCAGTTAGCTCTGGTTAATACCAATAAAGGAGATATGCATCAGCCCCACTGCTCTGTACTGAAGAGGAGCTATTTCTTAGGGCTAGATGACTGTCTCTGGTTCCTACTGTCTCTCGCTGACTGAAGTTTACTGCATCAAATAACTCTACTTTTTCAGGCTACTTGTGTGTGTATGTTGTTGACTACCTGGCCTAGGTTATATTTTGGTCTGTCCAAGTGTGGTCAGTGTTTGTTAAAGCGCGTGTTAGGCCAGCCTAACCCAGGTCTCTGTAGAGACCTGCACATGGTCAGGCACATTCTGCGGCCTTATGGTTTGAGGGTGAAATTACTAGTTTTACAGTCAAATGTAACCAGCTCTCATTCTGGTAATTTTCCTCATAATTGATTAACCTGACGAGAAGGCTGATCTGCTCTCATCAGCTGCATGGTTCGAAAGTGGAGAGGAAAAACAGAGCCTTTCTGATACGGTGGCTGCATTCCTGCTGTGTATCCCTCCCAGCGAGTGGTTCACCACAGTCTCCTGTTTGTACACAGAGTGCTGCCCTCCCCCTTGGAACAACATAACAACAACATGATGTGAAAATAAAGCAAAAAACTCCCAGGAATGTTCCCCTCCGAAGCACACGTGCACATACAAAAGCACACGAGTGGGCTCACACACATGCTTAGGCGAACACACGCGTGTACACATGCACAAACTCACATGCTCTCACATTTGGCTCTGTAGCCACCTTGGTTAAATAATGTCAATAGCAGAAAATCTTACGGTGCTGACACTTCCTTTGGCTGTAAAATATTTACTGTTCCTTTAAAACTGTGAATAATAATAAAAAAAGCTAGTCTGTATACTGAACAAGGAGTAAAAAAAAAAATCCTTTTCTTATTAGAAAACACTTGAAACTTATCATGTGCAGCAGATGGGAGTAGAAAATGCAGCTTGAAGACAGTTATATAAATATATCCTTGATGTCTGTTTTGCTTTTCAATTTGCAGTGAAAAGTACAAAGGTAGAGTAGAGCGCCAGTCAGGGCTGCACTGTGTCTCTTGATATCCATTCCAGATGTTGGCTAGACTTCGTGGAGCCAGGCTTATGGCACTGAGGCTGGAGCTAGTTGTCTTTTCCTCCAGGTGTGATGCTTCATGCTGATCCCCCCACATGCTAGCCCGTCTTATCCAAACACGCTAAGCTCTGTGACAGGCATCTACCACCTTTTTGACCAAAATTCACCTCCCTCCCCCCTGCCACCTCCACCGTTTTCCACCCACCCCGACTTCTTTCAGCTTGATGGGCTCTGCAGACAAGCCCACTTGTCCCTGCCTATCATTCTGTCACTTCAAAAGCAAGTCCCCCTAAAAAAATGAGCTCTGACGTGGTTCTCAAATAATGCTAGTCAGTTAGTAGCTGCTTTGAATATTCCTCTTTGTGTTTTGAGAGTGTCTGGAGGTACTATTTGACACCGAGTATGTCTGCCAAGCCTCTAATGGTAGTTCTCTGTTTGTGCATGCTTGTAAAGGATTTTACACTGTAATATTTTAACTCCCTGATTAAACATTGCTAAGCACAGAAGTATATCATAAATCTTGCAGGCGCCAACTCCATTTATCTGAATGTTAGTTACTGTCTACGGTGGGTAAACAAATTACAGCACAGTTTATTACAATATATGGGGCCACGATGTAGCTCTATTAATATCTTGTACCCCCTGGAAATATATTGTTGGCTCACAGTCTGAATTTTCTCTCCTGAGCAATTAAAAACAAATTCTGAATGGAGGGTGGGAGGGTGCGTGTGAGAGGGAGGGGGAAGCATCAGACACTTTCAAGGGGAAACTTGCTGGGAGAAACAATAATGAGCTGCAATATCAAATTACTACTATCCTGGGTTTGAGGTCAGTACATATTGAGCTAGTTGTAAGATATTAAAGTAGAAACTTTTCTACTTTGGAACTTATTAATGCTGCTAAAGCTGCCAGCAAAACATCTAGAAAGCATTTGAGTTGGAGAGGGCAAAAACAAAGGAGAATGTTAACAAGCAAAAGCATCAGAGTTTCTTGCTTTCGCAGCTACACGAAGCGCATTTGCAAAGATCATTCTCATTAATGCTAGCAGGTTTGAGGCACACAAATCCTCCACTTGTTGATAGGAGATGAGCACTAAAGAAGCTGGAATATTTCTGAAGCCACCTACAAAAATAAATAGTCACTTTTATTTTTTTATCAGTTTGCTTAGCCTACGCAAATAATCCCAGTTATGTGGATTTATTGCAATCAATGGAAGCTTTATTTTCACAGAAGTTTCTGAAAGTGCAGAATAAATGACTGATTAAAGTAGGAAATTGAGCCTGTTTCAATTCTACTGGAAGGCTTGTAGGAGGACTAGCTCAGTCCCATTTTAGATGGTTTATAATATGTTTCAACACAGAACTAGAAGCCAGGACAGAAGAGCTATAAGTTTTAAGAAAATTCACGGCAACTATTAAAAATAATTAAACTTATAAAAAACTGGAACAGGATCAAGATCAAAATAGCATGTGTAAATCCCCTTACTTTTAACATTAGAAAAGCATCACTGCTGCTTATCCTGGTGCATGGAGTTGTGGCTAATAGGCCAGCTATTTCTGGAGCTATACCTGTTGGACTTTACGTACAGTGGTACAATCCAGGCTTTAACGATAGTGGTAAAAGAGACTAAAAAAAGTAAGGAATAGTTGCTCCTCTATTCCTCACTGATGCCTGCAGGGGGGCTGGCACTGAAGCCTCTGATGCAAACTGACAATTCTGAAATCATGTTCAGTGGGAGCAGGCGCTGCACGTGTGCTATCTCCCTTCCAGGAAACCACAAAACACCAACATTTTACAGACTGGAAAAGAGTTCATTACTTCCAAGGGCAGGGCAGGATAATGTTCCGATGTTCTTAGCTGGGCTCCAGCGGCCAATAACACAAACACTATCCTTCATAAAAAGCGATCTGGGCTTGGTAAAAATAGAAATTCAAATATTTTGAAAGTTTCTGCATATTGTCAATACTGTAAATCATCATATGAGATTGTACAGCGATTAGTGAAAATATATCCTCAACGAATAAAATTAGACCCATGGAAATTTAGCTAAGCTGTTCATTTTTATATCCAAAAAAGAAGTAAAGCAAAATTCATTCATTGCTGGCCTTTTCCTACTTGTCAATAGATTTAGGCCAGGGCTGAACCTGGTTATGAAGGTCTTAAAGAAATGCAAGCGGTATGTTTGTGTTAGTTTGTCAAGATCTTGTTTATATACATGTTCATTGCTTGATTCAACAATGTGCTCAGCATTCTGGCCTGATCCAGCAAAGCATTTAATCACATGTGTAGGCATGTAGGCGATTTCTTTCACAGCAGTTAAACTATTTATGTGCTTAATGCTGAGCAACTTGAAGGGCCAAGCCTGCAATGGAATTATTTTTTTAAAAATGCCATGCAGGAAAAGCAATGCAGTTCAAAAAGGTACGGTCAGGGCATGTACCACCTTGTTACTGCAAAGAGAGCCCGAAGGTGCCGAACCCTGCTTGCTCATGCTTCAATTGACTTCATGCACGTAAAGGGCTCCAAGTATCTCTGACAAGGTGTTTAGGATACATCTCTTGATCACCAAGGTGGAAGATTCAAATAATATGTCTTGATTTCTAAAAGAACAGGAACATTTTAGGAATACTATCTGATTCTGCACCCTGAAATATTTTGTGTAATCAAATCAATACTTCAGAACATGTTGTGATCCTGGAAGGACTCACCCTATGCTATCTTGTGAAGTAGGGGAGTTTTGTCAGAGGGATGCCAAATAAACCAAAGTGTAATTTCCTGTGGTTGAACATTTGCACCTCAACTGGAACTGATTAGGAAGGTTTAAATCTAATAACTGGAAAAAGAGGGGCAGGAAGGGTCACAAGCTTGCAGAAGTTTTTTGGAGAAGTCAGTTAACTGCGATCTCATGAGAGGACCCTATGGAGACATCAAAAGATCTTTTGGCAAAAGCTGAGAGCTGGAAGAGCAGGATAGGAAAGGGGGCGGGGTAATGAACCTTTTAGAGCTGGAACTACAGAGATCAGCAAAACAGGGTAGTTAAGTGCAGGAAAAAGCTCAGGGCAGGACAATGAGAGAAAGTTTGCCTGCTGGCTTCGCACTGGAAGAGTGAAAAAGCAGAAGATAGTAGAACAGCTAGTGTGTTGACCTCCCCAAGACGCTCTCCGTAGTAGGCTATGAAGAGACACTGAAGGGCTTGCCTCTTGACTGGTCCTGGAGAGAGGATGGAAAACTTCATGGTAGAGAGTCCAAGGTGAGCAGGAAAAGATGGCCAAAGGAAGGCCTTCAATGCCTTTTAAAATAAGAAAGCTGAAATGGAACAACGGATAACAACAAAATGTGCTGCCACTGGGGATATTGTATTGAAGTACAGTTTGGATTTATGGGTGAGAAGGACATAGAGAACATGGATTTGTGTTGAGGCTTCAATAGCTGTCTTGCACTACTAAAGAAAATGAAAAGACTGAGTTAGAATGGCTTAATCCCATGACATCTGATAAAGAAATTTGGAAACAATAAAAAAGGGAAAAGGCGAATGGTAGTCCTGCCAGACTGATCCATTGTGACATAGATTATTTATTCTTTTCACTCCATTTTCAGAGATGGGTAGGAGAGCCTTTTAAGGATCTGATCCATCTGGAAAATTTCAAGTTTGGGTGCTGTTTGTGCTGTGGAAAATTGACCTTATTCCATTTTTGCAGACTCAATGACAAAGGACAAGTTTACCAAAGACCCCAAGAGGTTTGAATGCCTTCCTCAACCTTGGATGATTCTATTACTCTTTACACAGTGTTCTGTGGCGTAATCATGGACTGGTGAGCATGATTAGGATTGTCAGAAGGGATTGTAATGTTTATTGGTACTATAATATTAAACTCTATTCTATGTACTGGGTTTTTGTAACTATTCCACAAATATGTTTACTGGCAAAAATATTTCCATGCACATTCTGTAGTAATCATTTCAAAAGCAATTGTCAAATTCACAACTGTTAGTATTTGCAATGAAAATCGTAATACTTGCATCCAATCAGGACACAAAACCCAGTAACACAGGATCTAATGTTCAACCCCAGTTTATATGACTTGTGAGTTTTCAAACACCCTGATAGTTTTAGATCTCTCTCAAAACAAAATCACACTGGAAGTAGTGTGAATCTGACCCAAAACCAATGTTGGTTTTTGCTTAGTCAGGAATGGGGTTTTGGATCAGGCTTTAGAGCATACGTACAATTTGAAAGATACATTCATTAATCTTTTCATACTACTTTCTTGGAGGCTTTCTGGAGCCATGGTGAGTTTTGAGATAAGGAGAATTAGATGAAGTAATAGGTAAAAGTTACCTCAAGTGTAGTGGCCTGCATGGTAGAAAGCATGGAAATGCTCATGAGAGAAGGAAATGAGCCTATAGTCTGGACCGCAGATGTAGTGACCAGTTAAATTCATGAACAGAAAGTCAGTCAAGCAGTACCAAGCACAAAGTTACAACATCTGGCTATGAAGTCACTTATCTACACATCACTAGAAGCTGGAATGATATAGCAGGCAAAATATCATATTGTTTTCATACTATTCACAGTTTCCTTATACATCTACTTTTGGCTGCTGTTTAAAGATAGATACATGCTAGATGGACCTTTGGTTTGACCTTTGTGCTGTTGTTCTCAAGGTCAGTCATAGGAATTCCCGGTTATGCAGATCTTCACAGATCTCCACAATTATTAGGACAATCTCTACAATTCATGAAACTCAGCACTAGCTTTAAAAAATTTAAAGATTAGCTTGAATACATTGCTTGCTTGCTGGGAATACTTTCCTCAGCTCTACATTTTACTATGAATTCATTCTTTGTCTTTGTAAAGAATTTTCTACAGACAAATTTCTTTTGTGACTTTTAATGCTTAGGCTCCTCCTGTATCTTCCAGGATCTGTAAGTGTAGGTTTCCCCACTAGATGAATTAAATCTGCATTCATTTTTTTTCTAATTTCAGGAATTTAAATGAAGTTTCTATGTTGTGAACTATGCCACCTAAGTACTGCTCCTGTCGAATGCTAAAAAAGAGACATGTTGATTGCATGATTCAGCTCTCCAGGGTTTTAGTAACCCTCCAGAGAAGACTGTCTTTTTTCTCCTCTAAGGTACAGGGCAACCCAGGAAATACTGGGGTTCTAACTTAGATGACTTAATCAAATGGTTAAAGTTAGCACAGAGGAATCGGGGATCATGTGATTCCCTTTCAGCTCTGCACTTTTGGATTGAAAGCAGCTGGGAGGGGGTTAGAGATTCCTGGTTCACGTCTGTAGTGATAGTGGAGAGGGGTTATAGAGCAGCAGTGGATGCATCTGCCTGTTCAGGGAAGTTGCAGGCAAAATGCCTCAGGCAGCAGTGGTGGAGAGCGCTGTAAAATCCTTGTTAAACTGATGCTATGTAGTATAGTGTGAGGTGTCCCCAGTGCCTGAAACGAGACTGAGGGAGCAGTGTATGTACTCTCAATCTCTCCGGTTTCTATGTGGCCATGAAATGCCACAAGATGCCCTAGCAAGTCTCCCTGCTACACTCAGGGAGTCTGCATACTGCATGGATCCCAGCTGCATGCTTTAGAGAAGGTCAAAAAGGCTCCTGTACATATTGTACCTTCGCAATATGCTCATAAGCAGCCAAAATGTAGGCCTGTGTGAAGAGTGCCAGTTGCAAAAGGGAGACTGCATGGCAAGATTACTCTCATGACTAGAACAAGGGGAACTGGTGTGCTAAGAAAAGGATGCGTAGCTGCAGGCTGGAAGAGAGATGAACTGATTTACTAGGATTGTGAGTCTGTGTCTGTCACAGCCCTGATAAAGCTCAGTCCTCTTTGTACACTCTAAGCTGCTGTATTTGGGTAATATTACAAGATACATAAATGTTTTAAGCTTTCTTATGTCTGAGTAATATTCAGGCTCTCTTTATGGCAGAGTTCCTTGATGTGGTTTTTATCTACTATTGTTTCATGGAAGCAAGACTCCTACGGTCCATCGTCTCCTCCCCTACTTCTCCACACACATCTTTCCCCAGAACTCCACATTCTGGTCAGCATAGACTTACAGTTTCCCAGCTCAAAGACATGTATTAGTTGAGATGAACAGAAGCATAGACTTTACAAGGGTTGCAAAAACAATCATGTCTTACTTCAGCTAGCCTAAGAAGTAAACATCTTTGGACAAAACATTTCCTTCCACATTCAGTCCCCTGCTCCAGTTTCCTCATTACCTTGGAACAGTTTTTGTTCTTATGTCAAAATTTTCTGGGTTCTCCATGACACTTTTCCAGTTTCAAGCCTGAATCACTGAGCAAGCGGTCTGCCCCCTCTTTCTTTCCTCTAAAGTTATCTCAGAAGAAACAACTTTTATAAGCCCCTTTCCTATACCTCAGGTGATCTTTAGGTCAGTCTTATCAGGTGATCTACTTCTTGCTAACTAATCAATAGTTAAATCGTGACCATTCCTGGAATCAGACTTGAAATAATCATTTGCTCTGGACAGTTGCTGTCTTTTATCCAAGTGTGCTCCATTTAAGTAGAGGACCAGCAAAGTTTAATGGCTTACTATTTTTAGCCGTGAGCCAGGTGCAAAGAACTTTTCTGTCACCTACTGTGGGTTTTATATCAACATGGAAGCAAAGGATCAGAAAGAAGGAGCTGAATGTTGAATTTCTGCTGGAATTTGCATCTTGACAGATGTCCACATGGAAGGTCCCAGTGTCAAGGAGAAATCATCAGGAGAGAAATTCCCAAAACTGTCTCAATCTGAAATGCTGTTTAACCATAAGTCTCATTATAATTATCAGTGGTAGGATGCATTTGTTCCAGATTTGAATTGATAGAATATATTCATTTTGAAAGGATAATCTTACAGAAATCTAAATTTTCTGCCTAAGCTTGTAACGCAACTGTCTCTGCTAGTGATCTGAAGTCAGTCACTCGCTCTCTGATGCAAGCACAGCCTCAGAAAATGATGCCTAGGACTGAACACAGTGATGTCCTGTGACTCCACTATATCCTCATTGCTGGCAGCATCTGCAGGACTCTATCTAGCTCAATATCCATTAGCCCAGAATAGGACTGGTTCCTTTCTAACCAGCAGTATCAGAGATCAAGTCTGAAGTCCGTTGCAGAACTGGTATCTTTGGCTTCACAGGACCATTATTGTTATTTATTTATCTGTGGTAAGAATCCCAACATTTCAAGCTAAAAATATTTTGGGGTGAGATAGGAATGGTTTCCAAATTCAGTTATGAATTACACGATCGTTACATGCCTGATACTTGAATGCATGCAAAGCATAAACCCAAGCTGGATGGACACTCCATGGGCATGACTGGTTTGGAGTTCATGTCTTCTCATACAAGATTTGAAAAGAATGAACTTTAGAAATTTTAGTTCAGCAAGTCCAAATCCTGAAAAATATTTCATCTAGGATTATAGTGGAAACACATTGAGTGAAGAGACCAGCTAATTGTTATCACTGTCATTCTTATGTAAGAAATGCCTTCAGCTGCCTATGTGAATGGAATTAGAACATAAATTCTTGACAACTTTAACACATGCTACCTGAATTCCCATCTGCTTAGCTTAAGAACAAAAAAGGGGGTTCATTAATGTAGTATTGAATAAATTAGTTGCTCTGCTATATGTGCTAAAAGGCATTACGATATTTAGTGCTGCTTTTTTTTTGACTATTTCTTAAAAAGCCTGCTGTATTTTTCATATGAAAACCAAATAGAAAATTGGATCTGCTTCTAACAAAAGAAATTCTTGTTTTGAAGTTGCAGAGTGGTGGCTGACCACTCATACACATGGGCTGACTAGAAATGTTGCTTAGAAACACCACGTTATCAAAGAGAACCCAACATCAGGTTGGAGTGTTTCCCAGACAGCCGGTTAGTGGTGATAATTTGCAATGGAAAATTCTAATATCTGTTCCAACACTTCTTTATTTTCTAGATCTTCTTACTTTTCCCTCTTCAGATTATTTGTCATTTCACTTTACACTTTTGTTCAGACCTTTGATTTGGAAGATAATATAGAGGTATGTAAGCTCTTTTTTTTCAGACTGGTAAGTGAACAGCTCCAGCAAGTATTAAGAAAATGTTCAGCATAGTTAAATATATGAAAAATCCATGGTGAAGGAACTGCAGTGTAAATTAATATTATTGACATGGGGACTGACTTAGCTCGCTTTAAATGTATTATTTTCTCTGTATCCCTAAACACTAACCACTTATCTTGGACTTTTGGTTCTAAGGATCATAAAATAATTCACAAATTCTATGCAAAACCAGGAATTATCTTACCTACCCAAACATTGCAATCATCTCCTGATTTTACATTTTCAAACAGGAAGCAAAGAAGTTGTTCAAGTAGAGAAAATAAAGAACTGTGTTTGTGTTGTGGTGTGAAAGTAGGAAGATTCAACAGGCTTTGGATCCAAGCACATTGGATTCCAAGCAATTTCCTGTTGGGCTGGACTGTTGTCAGCTCCTCTGGCCTGTGCCAGGACCCACAGCATCTAGCATTGCATCCACCAAGGTTGGGAACAGAAGGAAATGGGTCGCATTGGGACATATGGAGAGAGGAAGTCTCTGAACCAGCTGGGTCTTAGACTGTTTAAGTCTTATAGATATTGACAACTTGAATTATATTTTATGAAAAAGACTTTATCAATTCAGCAGAGTGGCTTCTAGCCCCAAACTGAGCCCTTTGTACTGACTCAGGGGGAGGAGTGCCATCTACTGAGTCTCCCACATAAGTTCGCACTTCATCTGCCAGGGTTTGTCTGAAGGTCTTCAGGGGAAGTGCCCAGCCAGAGTACAGCAACTTCTCTTTTTTTTAAGAAGAATCCTTTTTATCAAGGATATATATGGCAAGCTGTTGGACTTCCCCAGCGGCCCTTCTCACTGCTCAGCCTAAGTCCCTTTTAGGTCTTTCCCTACTTGTACTTTTTCTTTTAATTCAAGTTGAAAAGTGCCATAGTAGAATCAAAGCTGGTTCCTTGATTAAAAGAGGTGGCAAGACTCAGAGACTTTTATACCTCTCTCCTATCTTAAAATAGGGCACTTCTCTTCCTTAAAGCTGCTACAGAATCATGGACAGACAGACCTCAGCCCTTTCCTAGCCCTTTCTTCGCATTTCAAGTTTATTTTGAGGAACAAAATAGCAGTTTAAGTTTAACTGGCAACTGGAAATGTCAAGAATGTCAGTACTGTGGGGGGAGGTGAGTTTAAGGGATTGCAGGCCCTGTGTTCAATACATTGTATTTTCAAGATCACACAAGGGCATGCATTTCCCCATCGCTATAAGACTACTGCCAGTTGCAGTATAATAAGCATAAACTGAAATGTTTAGGTTACGTACAATATAAATGTCCCCTGCCAGAGATATTCTTCCTGTGGGAAGGTGAAAATGATTTGTGAAAACAGCGAGTAGAAAACGTAGATGGCAACAGAATGTGAGAGAGATGCTGCAGAAAGATAGTAGAAAAATGTAGATCCACATTTAAGATTCTTGTATATTCTAAATTACCCAAATGCCGCTGATATAGTCTGTATCATGGATTAAGGTATATTAATGTTCCAAAAGGAAATAAGAGGAGGTGAGTTACCTGAATGAGAACAGATAACAGGCAGTATCTCAGCATGGAGCAGGAGCCTACATGTCTCAGAGCTATCCTTGGAGCTCGCGCACTGATTCTGGTGTTCACATGGTGAGTCCCACAGCCACAGGGTAAAATTAAACCCTTTTACAGATCTTTTACTGCTGTTATTGCCCACGTGGCTCTCATAACCTCTTGTAGAGATGGCAACATGGCCAGTCACTGCACCGGGATGCCATCCTGTCCTTGGCGGTGGAGCTCAGGTCTAGAGGTGAGGAGCAACGCTGACCTCATTCAGTGCCTGCCTGCCTGCAGTCAGGTACATGTTGCTCCTGTGAGCTAAAGGTCACCTACAGGCATCACAGAATGAGACCGCAATTGCAACAGGGCTGATGTTTTCCTGGTCTGAATGAGGCCTGGATGAGGCTTGAGAGGAGAAGATTTTGCTATATAGTAACATACACATTCACACCTCCATCCAGACAGAGCTAAGCTGGGTCCAGCCTGGCTTCATGACTGCACGAAGCATGGCAGAATCAGCGCTGTGTTGGTTTTGCACGAGTAGGTATGCCAGCTTGCGTGGTAAGAGTTTTGTATTTCCTCCTTTAGATCAAGCCTGGATGCCTTTATAGTGCTGTACTGCAGCTATTGCTATCAGCTTAGCGCAGTATTAGTTCAGGTGACACTGTCCTGAGCTTGATGGCATGCTCTGACTATGCCTTATGTCATACCAAAGAGAGGTTATCCAGGCAGGGAAGAGGAAGCATCATATGCACTTTAGAGGGCCATTGATCCAGCTCAGGTTCAGGCTTTTGCCTCTTACCACAGGGAATTTCCAATGAATCTTTGAATTCAAAACTTCAAGTGAAAAGAAAAAAACAGCAACTCCACCCCCTTCAAATCCCAGACTCTTAAACTAATGTACAAGTGCAGGGGAAATAATTTATATCTGTGTTGATATCAATTGATATCATCAGGAAGATGCCAATCAGAGATGAAGAGGTAAAGAGTCAATCTGATGCTAGTCTGATTCACAATGAATAGTTTGTCTGACTCAGCCCTGGGCATGGCGATACAGTGACTGGGGATGCACCAGCTACAGCCCTGCGCTTATCATGACTCTGGCCCCATCCGCTGGCCTTAAGTAGCTGCCTGCCACTGTTGCAGATTGATTTATCTGTGATGAGCATTAGAACTGCTGTCAAGGAAGTGTTTAGGCATTTGGGTTTTTTTTTTCAAGTATCTTAATAATTTTTTGTGCTTCTTAACACATTATGGCGTATTCGTAAAGTTGGAGAAACAAAGAAGCCCAGCGTACAATTGTCAGTGCATTCTTTTGAGAGGGCCTGAATTCCTCTGGGATCTCAGCTTAGGCTGTACTTATATACATGTGCACATGGAAATAAATATATACATACACATATATGTGTGTGTGTAGACACACACATATGTACGTGCAAATTTTGGACTTAATGTAATTAATGAAGGTTTTCCATTGACGTCAGCAGGTGAGGATATGGCTTTAGACTCTGTCTAGTCTTTGTGCTCATTAATGTTGATTTTTTTTTTTTTTGAGACTTAAACTGCGTGTTCCATATACACCCAAGCTTTTGTGCATCTAATGTATTTTTGTTTGCAACAACATGTACAAATTTCATCCTGTATTGAGTAGAAGCTGCTTGCTGAAAGAATACTTGAGGAGAGCCCTTGCCCCCCCAAAATCAAGAAAGAGCTAAGATATTTTGATACTTGGGGTTGTGACGTATTCCAGAAATGCCTTTTTTTTCTGAAAAAAATTCAGTGCTAACCTGGGAGCTTTGTTTTATGTACAATCTTACCAATTGTTTACATTCATAGAATACGGGTCATTGCAAATATACCTTTGATCTGAAGCAGGCCAGATTTTTCTTAAACCATTTACATTTTTCAGGGAAATCATAGTCTTTTTACTCCAGGGGTGTAATTTAAATAAAAATTTTTTTTTCAACTTTCATTTCATTTCTTTTCATTTCAATTTTCATTTTCAAGTAAATGACTGAAAAAATGTTAGTTTCCATTAGAAAGGTTAAAGATTTGTGAATTTCTTAGCAATGCAAAAAAACCCTTGTTTCTCCTGTGAACTTGCTCATGAATTATAGAAATAATATTCTAAGAATAATTCTTTTTGAAATAATTTACAAGTAATTTAGGATGTAAAATCTTTGAATATAAATTATCATTGGTGTTTAAGTAAGTGCTGCTGTGTCATAATTTTAATTCTAAAATACCAGTGCCTGAATAGGACATTGTTCTTGCAAGAAATCACTAGATGGTGCTATTATACATAGTCTGCCAAGCTGTTTTTCTGCGTTTGAGCAAATGTTCAGTCTTGAGAAGACATACATAGAGACTGCTACTTTATTAGAGGGGCTTATAGGAGCAACAGTGGCACTTGCTTTACGCTGCTCTTATGTCCTAAAGTTTTTAGACAAGGTTGCTTGCAGCCAGCCAGGCTTTAGTGTTGGATAAAGCATTCTAAAAGAAGAGACATGCAGCAACTGTATTCAGTTCAGCCTTTACTCTTTTAGTGTTCGTGCATATATAGAATATGTCACTTACTTAGAATATTCCAGACTGTTCCTGACTTTTGTTTCTTAATCACTAGGATACTGACCTATGAAATCCTTGAGATGGTACTGCTTAGCAAAGGGGAATATTGGTATCAGAATGAGACACTGACGCCCTTTCTAATTAAGCTGAATTGTGTATTGTAGACACATACACTCCAAATGGACTGTCAAGGGATGCGTGTCTTTCCTCTCAATGGATATTAAATTAAGCACACAGGAGACAGCAGGCATGTGCAGACACTTTTCCTTTCCGTAGTGGAGCGGCTGGGGGAAGAGCTGGAGCCCTGGTGCCAGTTCCCTCGGGCACCAGCTTGTGCCACTGTGGAAACCAGATGTGCAAGTAACGAGACTGCAAGAATGACCCAGAGCTGGGTGGGTAGACAGAATGAGAGAAACATGACATTTTCCTCCAAAACTTGGATCCCAACTCAGACTTTCTTAAACTAGATGTTCCTTTGCTCTGAAATGCTCTTGTACAATGTGTATAGCATTTAGATAGAGGATAATTATTTACTGCTATGTTTGGTTATGTGCTTGGCTGTCATGAATGAGGTCTGTGCAATGGATTTGCCAAAGATCATGTTGGTAACCAGGATAGGTCCATAGGACAGTCGTTTTGATTGTAGATCTGGGGCACAGGGGAGAGACAAAGAATTTTAGCACTGTAAATGGAAGGGCTGAAAAGGCAGGAAGCACCATATTTAAGGACTTAAATTAAATTAAGCTGCTTAATTCAGGCCCGTTGCATACATTAATTATGACAGCCTGTAACAGAGCTCACTAGAAACCAAAATGCGTTTCTTACATATTTTTGAAGAGAAATTTTGGTTCCAGTGTACAAAAATATCCCAATTTCAGAATCTTATAGGAAATCTGTTTACAACTGAAACATGCCTTCTTTCCAGTAGATTTTAATCAAAACTTAAATGATCTGATGGACCATTTTTAACTACAGAGTAGTATCTTTTTTTATATATATATAGCACAGTTACCTCTGCTCTTTATTTACACAAGTATGTAAATACATATAAAGATATTTTTTTTCCCCTCTTTTGCTTCTGGATCACTGTCCTATTTAGTGCATGGTATAGGGTAGGCACTTGCAGTAGGAGTTTTGGGGCAAATATGTTCTCTAGGGCCTTGTCTTACAAGTATTCACAGAGAAAGAGTCAGGGATTTGCAAGAAGAGGAAGAACGGTTTGATGGTTCAGGAAGTGGAATATCGTGCTATTTTACTCTTTGAGTATGGCTCTCCATAGAGCTTTTTTGTGTTAATGCAAACATTACTTAAACCTATAGTTTTACACATAGCTGCTGTTCGTGCCTTGTGTTTAAGAAAGAAGAAATGCTGACTGCTAACAGCTACAACTAATGCCAATTGTTGCTGTGTTTTGGATACATGATCACTAAAACATCAGTCATTCTGAGACATCTGGTTCTAGATGTCTCATACTAGTATCTTCAATTGGTGAACTCTTCTATAAAATTTAGCTTTGATCTCTCATTTATTCTTAACCTATAAAGTAAGTATAGGAATAAAGATAGCAATAACAATAGTAGCAATAACAATTGTAATACCTAATTTTCTAGAGTTGTCAGGCAGATACATTTACTCATGTTTGGGAGTAATTCAGTTACTGTGGTGACAGGTTGGACAAAATGCCCAGAAGGGAATTAATGATGCTGTACTCAGCACATGAGTTAGTACCATACACACTGTAATGTAGATTCAGAATTATATGTTCTTTATGAATACATGAAAAATCTAAATATAAAATATTCCAGGGATAGTATTGTTTTAATGTTTCTGTCTAAAATCAATTTTCATAACAAATCTTGTTTTCTATTCAAAGAAAAACTTTCAAGAAAAACAGTTGTCCATCTTTGTGTGAAAAAATAAAACCAAAAAACTTTGGACTGAGAAGGAAAAGATCCTGCTTTTTTCTTTAGATAGAAGAGAAAAATCTCCCTAGCCCTTTGAGATCCTGAGATTTCTAGCTTATTGAAGGAAAGTAAAGAAAAAAGTTTCAGGCATGACTCCTCTCCCCACACACCTTATTCATTTTTTTCCAGATGCCTGTAATGGAGAGTAAAAATGAGGAGAGGAAAGATGTGGTTATCTACCTCTGTGAAATGGGGCTGGCTGGTTCCAGACTTCTTTCATTTTTGTCCTTCCATTTTGATAACACTTACACATTAATTTGTATTTCACACAGGCCCCAGAGACCTGCAATAATGATTTGACTGCATATGTGCAGCTGATGGGTGGTTCTTTTTTTGTGAGATGCCTTGCTTGCTCCATACAAAGTAAATGCTGTTCAAATAAATGCTTGTATTGAAGTTTTGAAGTTACACTATGAGTGGTAACAACTGGGACAGAGACAGCAACTGGAATGAATGCTGAAAATTTCATGCTCTCATTGCTATTGTTATTTGAGACCACGCTTCCAGAGGTTGGAGCTTATTAGTCAAAATATTAAGGACTACACTGTGTTGTTGGGAATAACTCTAATCTGTTGAAGGCGTAGGCTTAGGGGGGCGTTACTTTTCAGAGAGACAGTTCTGAGGTGTTACATCTGTCTCCTGATTTGTACTAGCTTCTAGTAGTAGTAATTGATTGCTGGCCTTTATATACACGAATAACTGTACACATATGGTTAGCTGTTCTGGCATGTCAGTGAAAAATGGATCCACTACTTGTCTGTATGCTCCACAAAGGGAATGTGGAGTGTAGTCATATTACAAAATACTCTGCATCTGGAGTTAAGGCAATAGTTGCTCACAAAGGGGTGGAAGTCACACAATGGGCTACTTTTCGGTAATTACTCTTGAGTTATTTAGGCCCCAAGTGCACATAAAATGAATTAAAAGAAATAAATTTGAGTTGAAGGTATTATATCCCCCTCCTCTTAATTTCAGTGGAAACCTTTAAAAAATCCTGGCACCCTGCTGCTTTGGAGAAACAAACCTAACAGCACTGAGCTAATATACATGAACCAGAAAGTGAGATTGGCTGGTTTCAGTTCTGTCACAGGCTGAAAGCTCTAACAAAAAAGTAGATGAAAATAGAGCACAAAGAACGTAACCGAGAAACATGAAAGATTTCAAAATGCTTCCCTATCGTGGCTTTAATAACAATAAGATAGGTAGGAATTAACTTTGTTTTCTTTTTTCTTTTGGAAATCTTGATTTGTATCTTTCTCTAAAAAAATGCCTGCCCTGATGAGCTGTGTACTAATATTTTTTGCCTACTGCCTTATTTCTTCTTATATCACATAATCTATCTTAAGTGTGTTTTTTACTCAGATTATAAACCTTTTGTGGCAACAGCTTTGATTCTTAGTCATCAGTAAAATGTTCAGTGCTATGTAGATAATACATATTTAGAAAAAGATTTTGTAAACAATATTTGCTTGCTGGAGTAAGTGTTACACTGGTGTAACAATATCCTTCTAGATGACTGATTATAAAATTTCAGATATACTTTCATCCTATGTTTCATTGTATGTCTGAAGTATACATATTTGACACCATAACTGCAAAGGCAATGCATGAAAGTGCTGCCTGACTGGTAAAAGTGAACTGGCATAATTCCAGAAGTGTGACTTTGATGTGTGTGTAGCTGAATGTGCAAGCCTACTCTACAAAGAAACTCTATGAAAATCACTCTAGGCTCTTATTGTGCCTCAGTAAGTCCAGATCACTTTCCTTGGGGCTTGAAAATCAAATTAGTTTTTTTAGGTCATAATTTACCATCAGTAGTGAAAATGCAGACCCACATATGCCAGCAGTATAGCTGATATCCATATCCAAATGTGGTCTCAAGGATGGCCCCAGCTTGACAGAAGACCACCCCGTTCCCCTTAGATTCTTCCTCATTTAATCATGTCTTTACTGTTAGAACAAACTTTATGTTGTTGTCCTATATGTATTTCTGGTTATGTCTCTGTGCCTTCTTTCGAGCAGCCCTTTACAGTGAGAAAGTCATGTTTACTTTTGAGACATTCATTTCTATTCTGAAAGGTATTTTTCCACAAACCTACAATAAATGGCCAGGAACTGATGAAATCTGTAATTTCTGATGAAAGGAAGAATCTCTGAGTTACTACCTCATCCTACCATTGTCTCCTTTGCCCTTTCTTGGCATTTATTCCCTCTTTTTTATTCATGAATGATATTTATCCTGTCCTGTCAAACACAAGATTATATGGATTTTCTGGGGAGGAATTTTAGCTTTACTTGACTATGTAGTGATCAGTGTATTTTTATATATGTAACATAAAATTGCATAGAAATGAAAATCTATAGCATTTCTTTTCACTAAGGCCCTCATTTGGTATGAATGAACTTTTAAATTTGGGTCATGGTAGATGTGACAAAGCGAGAGCTCAATATGGAGCTACTGGAGACTGCAGCTTCTCTGTCATATTCTGCCTTTCGCTATCGTCCCGGTGCCCTGTTGGCCAGCTGCAGAGTGAGTGGTGCTCTTCTCTCCTGCTTATTTTCAGTTCTTTGAGGAAATTCATAACTAAAGGTAAATTCTTTATTTAAGCTGCAGTTGTGGTTAGCTAATTTGTGAAGAGGAGTAAGAAAAAAACCCTTTTGTTTCTTCAGAGCCCAGTTAAAGAATTTTCTGCAGAACACTGAAAACAATTGAGTTACTGTGGACTTTTGTAAATACCACTAATAGCTTTTGAAAGTTTTGCTGTCTTTTTTCATTCTATCCACAAGGCCAGTGCAAAAAATTGCTTGAAGTAGAATTCCCAACAAAAACTAGGTTCATCTCATCTCAGCTGAGATTTCATTTCCAGCACAGAAGTCAGTTTGCTTTTGTAACTTCACAGTTCTTCTGGCTGAGGTGGGACTGAGCTGTAAATGTGAACCCACAGATTCTGAATCGAATCATGGAAATTGCACTGAGTTATACGGGGATTTTGAATCAAAAGAGATGTATATTTTCATGAGTTAGACTGAAGAATAGCTCCTGGGAATTAGTCCACTCTTTTCTCTTCCTTTTCTTCGTGTGTAAGTGGTAGGTTCTTGAATAGGATTTTGAATAAGAATTAGGTATCCAAATTTAGCCTTCTAAAGTGACTATCCAATGTAAAAGATTGTTGACTCTACCCAGTGAGGTGCATCTTGCAGGCTAATTGTAAGCATACAGCCCCAGGAAGTCAGCCCATCTGCAGCTTGTACTGGCTTCAGACAGGGGCAGCTCGGGATTTTGTGTTCTGGATTCCCTTGAAACCCTGGAAATCAGGGTTCAGAGACAACTGCCTGGGTCTGAATGGCGCTGCATCACTTGGGACAGGCTTATATATTTAGTTTTAGTATTACCTTTTCCACAGCTAAAAGCAAATTGACTTTAATAAATAGAAAGCCATGACACCCATGGAGCTGGGGTGCCAGTGAGGCACAGACATGGCCAGTTTTCTCAAGTGAAGCTCCAGCATTGATAAGTTAGGAAACACTGCTTTCCATGTTGTAACGCATAAGAACCATGAGTCATTATCCTTTTATGGTGTTCATCTGTACAGTATTGTGATTTCACAGTATACACTAGAAGGTTAGGGTTAGGAAAATAATAACATTGAAATAACTTGATTTGATCAGGACAAACCTAAAGATAAATCTTATGAATTTGAAAGAAAGGAGTTTCAAAGCTAATGTTTTTATTTGAATTAGAATCCCCTCAGATTTTGGGCAGAGGTGTTTATATACATTAAATATGATTGATGGCTGATGCTCAACAAATTACAAAAGGAGAATGGACTAGCTTCTGTGGGCTCTTTTTTAACAGAAATATGGATTCTCTAGCACCAGAAAATAGATTGATTTCTGCAGGGTAGGTTTTGTGTTTTTTATTCCTGCTTATCTTGTCAGAGCATTTCCTGGCATTGGTGATGAAACTCTTGCCTTAAAACCTCAATGGAAAGTCTCTCGCTTCCCTTACAGGTAGAAAAAACGGTAGCTTCTAGGGCTGGACTGTGATTAAGGACATTTTTCTCCCACTTCAAATTGACCAAAATAACTACAGCCTACTACACATGAAGCCTCAAGGTCTTTGCTTCCCAGTAAATTAAATAACATCAGAGTACAAACCCAGGCATCAGAACTCAGTTGTCTATACTGTCAGATTGTTAGGTTGGCCACAGGCTTGGTATCCACCTGAGCTAACTGGCACTCTCCCAAACACTTCCCAGACAGGAATGGGGAGCTGGCATGGACCATGGACTTTAGTCACTAAGCAGTTGAGATGCAACCACCTTGCTTTGGAGAGTAAGAGAGCTGAACTGGACACAGGCCATTACATGTCAGTTGTCCTCAGTGCTAAAGAAAAGTTTTGGGCACGTATAGTTTTCAGTGATATTAGTTGAGCTGAAGCGTAGAACTTACCTCCTGTATTGAAACTGTTCTTGGATACCTTGATGAGGTTTGATTTGCCTGACAGCTCACCTCTGATGTGTATCCTGTACTATGGCATTGGCTTGAAAGAAAATACATGACCAGCATCTATTTGTACCACAGCAAATAGCTACACTGCACATAGAAAGAGCTGCCTGAGCTAATGTCAACCCTAAATGGTAAATCTACATTATATAGTATGCCAAACTGCAAGGCAATATAGCTGTATTTATACTGGACTGCACACAGGTTAAGTTGTTTTTCGGCTACACTTCCGGTTCTTTATTTTTTTTTCATATGTTGTTGTCTCAGGTATGCCTATACTTATGACATAGACACCCTTTAACCATTACTCTAATGTAAATCTATCAAAGCACTGTTTCTGTGAGGGCAGGTACTCAAGGGATCACATGGCACATGGTGGTTTAACGGCAAGGCTTTTACTGATTTTATAGAGGGCGATTAAATGAGACTTTGATGCCTACTGCATGAAAGATGCCATATACAGGAAGTCAGGGTTGTATTCTTCCTGATGTGATTCTTTCTGAATCAACTGTAGACTATAACTGATTACAAGTAAAAGCTTAATGAATCAGGCATACTGACATCTCTTTGGAGGGCAATATTTGGTTCCTGTTTATCTGATGTTAACAGTGCATTCTCAAATAAAGCCCTGCATACAGAAACATTCAAGCTTTGGGCTTAGGACTTTGGGTTAGACTCAGATCTGAATGTTATACTCGTTTCATCCCACGCAATGTCAAATTAAAGCTCAAAGTCCAAGCACTTGCATACTTCGCAGGATTATAGAGTGAGGCCTGAACTTTGCAGTTCAGGCCCGTCTCTAGTTAAGAATATAGTTTGTTTAGGGAATGTTGTGTATGAAATCACTCTTGGAATATGACAAAAAATCAGAAGAAAATGATATTATTTGAAATACAAACTGGGCAAGAAATAAATTGTTCCTGACCTGTTTCTATTAAGGAGCTCAAACTTGATTAATTCTTGGCCTGGATGTGCTCTTACCTCCAGCAATTACATGCCACTATTACAGTGATTATTTTATAAAAGCTAATAAACACTATCTGGAGTTAATATTTGCTCCTGAGGAAAGTTTGCCAAGAGCTTAGAAGAAGTTTACAGAAGATTTTGCCCATTAGGTTTGTGTACAACATTTGAAATGCCAAAATCCTTTTCGCATCATTAATCACAAAAATGCAATGTAAAAACAGTTGTACCTAATAAAGCTGTAATATGATACAAAAATAGGCAAACCCTCAGGAATTTAACACAATAGGTCAAACATTGTCCATTCCAAATGAGTTCCAGTAATGCCACTATTGACTCGGCTTTGAATAGTCTTCTGCTCTTTTGAAACAAATACATATAGATAAAATAGGATTTTATTTTCTACAGTACAGATGCAGCTGTTATTAATCTTCTCTTTCACAAAGGATACTTGCTAATGCAGTCCAGGAAAGCTGTTTTGTCCAACTTGCCACAACTTCTTCCTTGTCCTCTAAAGCTTAAAGCTTGCTCTGTCTTGAAGTCAGTGGGGTTCTGGCTGCCCCTCACTCATGAGTTCGTTATGTGTAGGGGTCACTAGGGGTTGAGACTCTCTGGACACTGGGAAAAAGGAACTGTTTCTCCAGATTTCTGATCATGGTTCAGATCAAGCGTTCTGTAGGACTCAGCGTTGTCATGCTATGGTACTGCCAGAAATGGGAGCCAGGTGGGGGGGGAATGGGGGGGAGAGGGAGATGGGCTGCATTTGAGAAGTATCATGTCCCTGCAGTTTGATCCCCACACAGCTGTTCCAAAAAGCCTGGAACTTCAAATCTTGGAAGGGAAGTGGCATTTCATCCAGTGAGCCAATTTGGGGAGCACAGGAGCATTCTTAGTTTCTTAATACAAAGTTGCAGGAAGGCTGATGCTGTCCAAATCCTACCCATAAACACTTCACAATAAGTCATGGAGGAGGTACAGTACCAGATAAGTAATTTGCATTGGATGTGTAATGTATAACTGAAGGGCTTGGTCATGGTCTTGGATCCTTTGACTTCTAACTACTAGTTGAAATTCAACTCAGGTTGAAAGTATTATTTTCTGTGTTAATTAACACCTAGGAGTCTACAATTGGGGCTAGAACTTCATTTTGTGGGTAGCCAACATACAAGAAAAGAACAGAAGGATGTTCCCTTTCACAACAGAATTAGAACTGAAATATGTGGAAGAAAGACAGAAAAAGGGTACAAGATGCCAGATGATTACACGTACACTACTAAACAGTGCCAAGGCTTATTTTTCTGGCCCTGAGGCTGACTGGCACAATTTAGCCATCTCCATATTTAAATTCTCTTACCTCCAAAACAGGGTGGCTACCTCCAAACCTCTTACTGGGAAACATCACTGGCCCATGCTAGCTCCCAAATGTGCCTGAGCATTGCTCTGAGGGAATGGGAAGCAGCTTCTGCTGAAGTCACACTTGGGACTGCTTTGGAAGTTGGACAATAGGGTCAAAGGAGGTTTGGCTCCTTGGCTCATGCTCTGGCACTGCTGACTTGGATAAGAATTACCCAATGAAACAGTGAGACAGTACTAGTAGCGCTGGTGGTACTGGCAATACTAGTAGGACTGACAGTGATCTTGGCACACCCACCTCCTAACCGAATATGTTGTTCACTGTGGTAAATATGAACATTTTTGGAGGGGTAAGGCATCACTCCCCTGCCTCTTCCTGCATGAGGTTCAGCTGTGGCCTTCAGAGCTTAGTGGAATATTGCCTGTCCTGATCATTTATTATTACCTACCCTATTTTTCCATTTTACATGGACTTGTCTATTAAACCAAACATGCTTAAGAATGAAAGCTGTACAAGTTTATTTTAGCCAGGCAATGGGTTAAGCTCTTCAGTAGAAGGTTGGAAAAGCATTTACACAAAGCAAGAAAAAAAAAACCTTATAAATTCCATTGTAGAATACATATGTAATAAAATTTGTTGTTGTTTGTCTAGTCCTGCCCATCTTAAGCTGTGTCTCAGCTGTTCACCTTGTGGTCTGAATGTTTACTTTCAAAGCAGGATCTTTTCAGATTTTTTTCAGAATCTAGACTTAAAAGCAGTTTAGGGGCCTGATGGGCTTTGCTCCTGAGCTCATCCTTCTCTTTTAAGATGACAGCCTTTCTACCCTTTTCTTTCTCCCTATCTCTTCCTTTTTTAATTAAATTTCCTCACAGTTAGTCAACAGCAACATATTTTGATAACTCACAGTTCTTCTTAGCCAATGGCAATGTAATTTTGACAGCTCATAAGCCAAATTTGGTTTTAAGAGTTATTTTGGCTTGGCTATCTGTCATGCTTAGTTTCTGACTCTCCCTGAACCTCACCTTCTCCAAATCTGTTGCTGAAGCCTTAATCAGCTCATTTTTCTCTGTTGAGGATAGTTTAAAAACTGTCTTCACAGTATTTCCTGAGTTATATATGATAAAAATTATTATTTTTGCAGCACTGCTGTTACTTCCGCAGTTTAGATTTTGGAGACCACATACGACACATTAATAATGCAGATGATAGTATGTTAACAAAGTGAATTGTCCAAATTATTTCCTTCCACGCTTTTTGTCTGCCGTAAGGTTTTCTTTCATCTCAGGAAAGATGGGGAAGACTGGACCCCTTTCATTCTGTTACTGACTACAAGAAATCAGGAGCAATGCTGCATTGCCAGATTCTTGTTACCCGCAGGAAGAAGGAAGTGGAAGCCTCTTGCTTGGCTGAGCTGCAGTTGATACAGGCAGCCACAACTCTCATCCCGTTTGTTTTTGCAGTTGGAGATATCAGTTCTGAGGAGCTCTATGGCTCTCCTCTGCTGATAAACATGAGAAACTTGATGTATGGGAAAATGGGACTTGATGATAACTTGACACTTTCACACCTTGAGAATCAAGCGCAGATCTGTCAGAGACACATGCTATCAATATGCTGATGAAACATATCCCACACAGAGCACATTGCAACCATAGTTAGGAGGCTTCATATTCTTTTACTGCACAAGTTATTCTTTTATCCAGCCAGCACTGAAGTGCATCAAAGAGTTCTATAATAAGGTTGTGACCACATCACAAGGACAACATGGAGCAGATGATCTGACATGTGAGAATACGACAACACCTAAAACCTCTTGCCATGTAGCTGACCCTCAGACAGCCCTAACTTATGGTATCGACACTGACATCTTCCCACACACCCTACCACCATTTCAATCGTAATAGTCTGCAGAGCTCTTCCTTTGTAGCTTTGTGGTTATGATGAAACCTTTAGCCTACCCCATGTGCACTCATGGATCTGTATTACTTGTTTAGCAGAAAGGCTGTTCAGTAGTCACCAGTAACTGATGCTCACCAGCAGTTATTTAAATTCAGATGTCAGCCACAATGAAAAGCAACTGACTGATAGAAGACTGCTTCATTGTAATTCCCCCAATTTTAACATTTAACATTCCTTTGTGGAGTTGCATTTTGGTCTGGAACAGTTCAGTAATGTGAGTTGATAGCAAACTGGGGGTGAGCCAGAAAGTCAGTGCTTAACCCAGAACTAGTACCTCTGGGAGTGAAGACTTCAAGGATCAGATGTTCTGCATTTACATTGCTTCCAAGTTCATATGGGGGGAGGGGGAAAGATGATGGAAGCCATCAATAAGTTTATTTTGAATTTCTTATTCAACATTTCTTTTTCCATACCTTATCCAGTTGCGGATATCACACAAAACCTAGGGCTGTGTTCTTAACCTCACAAGCTGCAGACTAAAAAGTTAATGAAATGCAGTTCTAATTTTAGAAATCAGTTCATTTGGGGTCTGGCTGGCTGGGACAATGGTGCTGGGAAGCTACAACTGGAACAAACCTGGAACAGACAACAGTGATGATTTTTGTTTTCTCTGTGTGAGACTTGAGATTTCAGCGCTGCCAAATTTCACGCATTCCTGGATTTTATCTAAGTGTCACACACTCAGCCAGGCTTCAGGGACTGATGGTGCTGGTCATCAGGAGATTGTTGTGTGGCTCCTGCTCAGTCATATCTGAGATATGGTCACCATCATGTTTTTTAAGAGCACCCATTCCTGAAGGCAATAGAAGGCATTATTTTCTTTGAGGTTTTACTTTACTGACTGCATTGTGGGCAACATAGATCTCACATTCTCACTGAGACTTACTCCTTTTTTCCTCATAATTTTAAACCAGAAAGCATTTGATACTGAAAGGACATGCTTGTTTTTAGTGTATGGAATAACAGAGAAAGAATATTCTTGTTTTGCATAATACATTTCTCTATTCTGTCCCTTGCACTGTGCAGTTCTGAGGATGAATAAATATTGCCCTGTTTGTTATTTGTATTGTTGTGGCACCTAAGAGTACCAGTTCTTGACTCCACTATGTTTGACTTCACAGACAGGATAGGAAGATGATCTCTTTCTCAAAGAGCTTCCAATTGAGATATAAGGCAAGAGGCAATGGGTGGATACAGATGGGGAAACCCAGAGAAATGTGAATAAAATACTGGTCTGCATGATGGGGAGGAGAAGACAACAGTAAGGGAATACCACAGCTTACCCACTGCTTAACCACCATCAAGTCTGGTTTTAAGGAATGTAATGAAGTAAGTTGGGGATGTTTGCTGGGAGACGCTTTCAAGTTAAAGGGCAGTACAAATCAGGAGTTAGAACACCTGTGTAATCCCATCATTGAGCTTCAGATTGTTTTTCTAACATGACAACACTTTCTGAAATACATGGTCTTGCAACCAAGAAAACGCTTTAGAACTTGTATAGTAGAATGAAAGCAGATATTCACTTTGCTCACTTGTGTCTCTGACTCAGAGGCACTCCTTATCATCAATGGACAAAGGAAAGGTCTTCTACAGAGGCAAAGCACCCCTGCTGAATGTGTAAAACCAATCTGAAGTAGACAGTGTGAATAACCCTTGGAAGAACTCATTTTAAAAAGGTACTGACAAATACTGAACTCTCTTCAGTATATATTTCTCTTTCAAATTCTTATAGAAATACCTCACCAGAATACTTATAATCCATCCAAAGGTATAAAAATAGCATGAAATAACAGCAAATTCTAAGTCAAATTAAACTACTTAGTTTACCTGGAATATATTAATAAGATGCCACATGATTTTAGCAAAGTTATTCTTCTACTTATATCACTCCTTCTTCTGTTCATAGCTTTTTTTTTTTTAGATTATATATAGGCGCCTGCTCTCTGCTGTCTTATTTCAGGCATCTATTTTGGCTGATTTAAATGTGAAGAAGGAAAAAAAGTCATAGAAATTCCTGTAAACAAAATCTCGTTCTTGAAAAATGATGTGTCATGTATAGTTTAATTTAATCTTTGTGTGGTTTTCTTTGGCATGTTGCTCACGCTTGGGTTTCATATGGTATATCAAAGCAGTTTAGTTTACAAACCCACTTGTTGGGATACAATTGCTTATAAAAATTCTAAGAAAACACGGAAAAAGAGCAAGTTTGCAGTCTTGAGAGAAGTAAGTGACAAAGATGTTTTTAAGAACAGATGAGGCTGGGTTTGTTAAGCACATACACTGTGAAAAGGCCTTAGACAGTAATTTTATATTATAATAGATTGTCTTTTTTTCCTTCTGCCAATACTCGTTTATTTGGCTTCTCCATCTTTTAGTGTCTATCTATGGAGATGTTAGGTCACACCTCGTACATAGGGAAGATGTCACACTTTTGAAATTGTCTTTGTATTTATGTTGTCAGCTTTTTTTTGCACCCAAGAGCTTGGTAATCTGTTATGTTGGAGAAATGAGGGCTTGTTTTTATGGTGGCTTTCAAGCAATACCCGCTGAAATATATGGCCTTTGTATATGAAAAAGGCAGTTTACACTGCTGTGTAGCAAAGACCGTATTTTCTTACATTTAGGAACAAAGACATGTCAGGCTTTATTGAGCGCATCACTAACTATATAACTAGCATTAAACACTCTATTTGCAACTGTTGCTGTGTATTTTGTGTGTGATTATCACCCCTAGATCTGCATCCTATAAAAAGATATTTCTGTTTGCTTAATTATAAAGCTCTTTATGAACAGGCTCATCTGTAAATAGCTTGGTGCAGCTGAAATAGAAATATAATTATAATGAAGGCAGATGTTTCTGAGATACTTCTCATGAAACTTGTTCTGAATATACAAAGGAGGAAGGCTTTTCTAAATGGTGGGACTTAGGCTCTCAGCCAAATGTGATAGGGGGCTTCACTAGGGGTACAAAATATTATTATTATTATTATTATCCATAATCATCTTCTTCTTAACACCATATACAGTTGCCATCTTCCAGTATAAGTATCTTTCTTCCTGAACCTTGTAGGGGCAAAGAAGTAACTTTTGTATCTTACTTCTATGGACTAACTTCCAGGAAATGCTGTACTTTTTCTTCCCCAATACTTCACTTTGCAGATCTCTGAAACTCATGAAGTTTAGGTTGCGTTCTGAGGTTTTCGGTGTTTGTGAAGCTTAAATCAAATTTTTGCTCCAGACTTTGGTAGAGAGAAGTTTTGAATGGAGCCATGAAGTTTTGGGTCATTTGGATGTAAGTATTGCTCTTCTAGTCTGCCCCCTTGTCTCATCATATAAATCATTTAAATCCTCTCAGTGAAACAATGAGACAATAATCTTACTGGTGATAGTATTTTTTACTTCATTGCACAAAAACTTATAAAACCACTTAATCATGCTTCCAATGGAATGATATTTTTTAGAAAAACTCATCTTTCAGGCAAAACATGGGATTCCTTCAGCCTCCATCCCTTTCAACACTAGCAGTAAATGCGAGCGCTACAGTGGCTTGCTGATAACAATTGATCTCAGCCTGCAGTCCTCTCTTCAGTAAACTTACTGTCCTGACCATCTCTTGATTATGCAGCTTCAGTAACTCACCAGCTGAGTCAGTCGCTGTCCAAGAATGTGACCCAGCTAGATATAGCCTCCTGGTGGGCTTGTGAAAGAGAAACAGCCAGTTTAGTCCTGGATGAACCACAAACTAATTTACGCAGTGGAATCCAAGCTTCCAGCCCAAGTAACTCTTCAGTTAGCAGTTAGTACTGCCAGTCTGCCCGTCACCTTCTTTCTCATTTTGTCTGTTCCCAGTCAGTGTGACTGAACAAGGGAATATAAAATTTGGCTACCTTAAAATGTGGAAAGGAAGAGAGTGCAAAGCAAAACAAATTGTTAAAGATGATTTGAATTGAGCCAATAACACTCATGATAACCCTGTTGTGATTATTTTTCAAGCATAAACTTATGCTTCTTATTGCAGTTTGCAAAAACTGAATTCTTGTTTTTTTTTACTACGAGGTATAAGGGGCTTGATTTAAAAGCAATCCATTGATTTTAAAGAATTGTAGATCAGGTTTTGAATGTGACTTTGGAGAACCTAGTAATTCATTTTACTTCCCTCCTTTGGTGGCAAACTAGCTGCCTAATGGTGGCCTCATCTAGATGTATAGAACGGATATGCATATGTACGTGTAGATGTACAGAATGGATATGTATAGAATGGAAGGTATATGCCTTTCTTGAAGGCATTACACCTCTTAGCATAAGAAAGCTGAATCCAGTTCACTGTGATTCTTCCTGAGATGTAAACAACTGTACTTCCTTCTGCTCTCTTGTGCTGAACAATTTTGTTGTGTTAACACAAGCTTCATCTGCAATGCCATGACCTGCTTCCTGTGGTTACCTTTGTATAGTCCACTGCCACTGCTCAGGGTTTTGGAAGACATTTTCATTGCTACTGTATGTCCAATATATGTCTGTGGCAAGAGAAACTGAGTTTAAGAACAAACCATAATTCTCATTTTAAATGTTAGATCAAAGGCTGCTCCTGTGAAAAACACACTGGACAGAGATTTCCTAGTTCATCTGATTAATTTAGCTTTGTATTTATAGTATTCTTTAATGGAACAACAACAACAACAACAACAACAACAACAACAACAACAACAACAACAACAACAACAACAAAATCTGCTCTTTCAATATATATGTGTCACTTCCATTAACGATAACAGAGATTATGTATGCACTGAAGATGAGAATGAAGCTCTCAGACTGTACATACTTCTGCCTGAGGCCAGGCCTTGGGGCCTAACAAATCAGCCTGGCTTTCTCATCTCTTCTGACCCCAAGGGACTCCAAGTAACTTGACTACACATAGGAGAGGGAAAAACACAAGAAAGAAAGGCACTGGATTTAGCCAGAAGAGAAGTATTCACCAGTCACTGAAATATAGGAACTGAGATTAAACTTAGTGGAGCACCTGATGACAAAGAAACACAGACTATTAATGAAATGAATAATGCTTTTCAGTTTAATGTAGAATGAATACACTGTGTAAGTAAGGCCATGACAAAAATTTGTGCATCAAGAATCATACACTCTTGGGAAATAAAGATTAATTACCTTATTGTTATTCTTTTATGAATGGGAAACTGAGGCACAGAGATATGATTTTCTTGAGGTCTCTCTCTGTTCTCTCACATACATACACACACACACACACACACACTCACACACACACTCACGCATGCAGAGCCTCTAAGGAAGACTGGAAGATTTCATAACCTTTGGCTACTCCTCCTGTGCATAAGTCCATTTTTCTACATGTGCTCTAAATTTATGAACTACACTTCCCCTTAGGTTTCCATATTGATAAAAGTGCCATCCACAGTCTTTCCTACCTTACTAGCCATGAGAAGTATTTACTATGAAGCTTCCTTTCCAACTGTAACATGTATGATGACCATGCTTGTCATTATTAAAAAGAAACAACTCCAACAATATTACAAAGTGTTACACAGAATCGCCATCTTTAATCTTGAGGACTGCTGCTAATAGTCTGCCAAGCCTGTGGTAATCATTTAACCTACCAGTTGTAAGGAGTATCTGCAGCACTTCTTTGCATCCCCACCCTCACCTCTTTGCCCACTCTTCATTGTCCTTGTCAACTCTTTTCCTCCCAGGAGGACATCTACTGAAAATTGTATCCTTATAGAACAAAGGAGTTAAAGGCTTTTGACTCCTTCTTGTAACCATTTAAAGACTAGCCTGTTTCCTTAGCAGTGAATAAAGTATTTGGTATTTGAATTTGGACATTCATGAGAAGTGTCTGAAAGAGAAATATTAGGTATTATTCACATTTTCCCCCACATTTGCCTGACAGCCAGACATTCCTGCATTCATTATCTCTTTTGCTCTGCTAAATCACAAATATAATTTGTTTTAGTCTATTGTGTTGATTAAAAAAAAAAAGAAATAAACCTTGACCTAGTTGTTTTACAGTTTGCTACAGACTCAGGTATAGGACTACAGGTATAGGATGATAACCTAATATATTAATTTTGAAGAAAACCTAAGTGTGCTTGACTTCTTAAAATGTTTAGCTGTCATATTTGGTTCCAGTTTCACATATTCCTACCTTGCTGGTTATGATGGCTAAACAGAAATGGAAGCCCTGAAGTGCTTCAGAAAAGTCTTTCATGAGTTTATCAATCATCCCAGTTTTGAGAAACGTGAAATTATGAGAATTTTTTGAAATCCATATAAAATCCAGGTGACACTATAAACACACTGGTAAGTCTGTGGTCTGATTCACTATTTCTTTATCTAAGTAGATATTCCTGATAGGCATAACTGCTATTGTGGGTCACACACTGCTTTATGACTTAGAGCAAGCTGCCCAGGAGAGTCAGGTATTTGATCTGCTCACAGTCAGGAGGCAGTAGCCGGCTGGTCAGTCAGGTGGCCAGCTAGCAATGCCAGCATCTCCTGGACAGCTAATCACCACATATGCAGCCTGGGACCAGCTGCAGCCGGTATTAGCTCTTACCTAGCCAAAACATACCCTTATGGGTCACAAGATGGATCTGGAATGAGATGAAGCATGGTAGGGGAGCTAATAAAATTATAATGTGGCCTTAGACAGGGTATATGGGATGGTGGGGATGCTGTGGATGGAGAATGAGTATCTCCAGTACTGATAAATTGAAGACTTTAATATCTTGACTACTTTTTTTTTTTTTTTTGGTATCACTGACTTAGACAAATATCAAAGAGTAGATACCATCTTCATATACTCAGTGTACATTATCTGGGTTGGAAGAGTGATGATCTAAGTCATAGGTTTTGCTTTGTTTTGCTTCACCCCCCCCCAATAAATAACTGAACATTTTAAAACAAGAGAATAACAAATGATGAACAACAAACTCTTCAGCAGTTCTGGAGAAGGTGATTCATGCAAAATTATATCAAACTGATTTGTGAACATTTTTAGGAATACCCAGCAGATACCTAAATCATGTAAATAACAAACTTGCTCCCCCAATTCCTACTGCATTGGGTAATTTTGTTTGGAAATTGGTTGTTTTTTCCGGATTTGTAATCCACTGTATCCAAAATAAAATCTGAACTTCAGTTGTAAACTTTGTGGACCTCATTGTCTTTATATCGGTGCTTCTTTGTGCCAGTTTTACAATATAAAGCAGACAAAAGTTTCAAAGGATTTAGATTATGCTGTCAGAATTGGATAAAGAAGCATGAGGGTAACTTACAAATTAGGCCCATGTTTTGGAGTCAACTTTTACCCAAAATGTAAAAAAGAAAAGGAGGAGCAGTCTTCTGTGAAGAGTGCTTTCTTTTGCCATACATAAAAGAAAACCCTAGAAACACTGGCTGTATAATAGTATAATAATTATTATATTATAATATATATTAGGTTGTATGTATTATATTGTATAATAGTATAATTTTTATACTGTAATTTGTATAATATTCCAGGTGCTGGTGAATCTATACAAAATCAGATTTTTACTACAGTAAAGCAAGTATGGCAGGAATATTTGTCTGAAATCTGGCTGAAAAGATACGTCCTGTAAAGAAAACTGTTTCACCTAGAAATTTTGAGCTACAGTAGCACACTTTTGCACTCGTAGGACATTTCAAGGAGATAGGATCTGGACCACAGCCTTCAGTGGTAATGGGCAGAGCATCTGGGAAGGGGGAAAATCAAAGAGCTTTTATAATGTGGGATCAGGAGGATTGGAACAGCTGGGGAGGGTCAGCCAGGTTATGACATTTGGGGCAACTGTTGGGTAGGGAGCTCTTCGGTTAGGAAGGATGAGAGTTATGGCAGCTGGAACTGAGTTGGCATTGAGACTTATGATCAGGAGGAATTGGGAACAGTATAGCATCTGGAAGCTGATCAGGCAAGGGGCGTATATCATCTGGGGGATCGGGAAGTACACAACAGCTGGGAAGGGTCAAGCAAATACCCAATACACATGGAACTGAACAGCAGGGCCTGGTGCCACATACAGCTTCTCACATTGCTTCTTTATGTACTGCTGCTTTCTACCTTTCTGTAAATTTCCCTTAACTCATGTACAAAATGTGTCTTTGTGCAAAAACACAGAGGTAGAAATAAAAAATGAATTTCTACTAGGAAAAAAGGTCTGGATAGCCCTTCCGGACTACAAGGTGGCTTTTTAAAGTCCATGTAATTCTAATTATTGGCTATTGAAAGATTTTCCCCTGCGAACCCTATTGTACCCTCTGCCTTTCTGGATGAAGATTTTTACGAAGCTTTCTCCAGGAGCTTAATTAGCTAGAGGAGATGCTGATTAGTGTTATACAGCACCTTCTCCACCAATATAAGCTCAACATGTGGAAACCCAACTCTTGGCAGTGTCACTCAGTGAAGCTGAGTTGACTTCACTGCAGACACCACTGGCACTGTTATTCTAGATATCTCAGGGAGGACTAGTGCCATGTATCCAGCTTGGTCGACAACAGCTCTGGCTGAACTGGTGTTTTGTCTGTTACTCAACAATTTATTTATTTGGTGCTCTCCCTGCCTCAGGCATTTCTCTTTTTTATTGTGCTATTAGTTACTTCAGGCATAATTGTACATTTTGGCAATTTTTTCCTAGTATTTCTATTTCCTATTTAAGGTTTATTGTTTCTTATCTTCTTGACCTTCACCTGTACCTTGTCTGTACTGACCACTCTGTCCATTAATAAATGAGTTCCTTGAAAGGCCTAATTCTTTACAGAAGTATGCCAATGTGGGAAATAATGTCATATCCATCAGTCAGAAGTGACAAACATGCATAGTGTGGAGGCTAACTGATGTTTTACCTCTAGAAAAACCTGGAGTACTCACTTGTGTTTTCCATAGCTGCTCATATTATTTTTTCTTCTATAGGATCTTATTGCTTTCCAGACATGCTGTGCCTTGTCTTTGCCAATTGTTGCCATCTGTCCTGATGACATAGTGATGGAGGTTGAGTGTGTTGCTGAGCTTCTTAATAATGTCACAGTGTCATTTTGTGTTATCTCTGTTGCTCTGCTGCTGTTGTCTTCCTTCATTGTTTCTCTTTCACAATGCGTATACTCAAGGCAGTCAAAAAAAATGCCCTCTGGATTTAAGTTCTTCTCTTCTTCCCACCATATCTAATATCTCATCTGTTCTCTACAGCTGCTTTCTGTGTTCTGTATTTATTCCAATCATATTCTATACAGTAGAAAGTGCTGCTTGTAGGACAGATTTTTTTAATTTCCTCTTGGCATTCAGTAACACTCTATTAAGTGGCTGTGTTTACACTGCAGTTGTCAATGATCTTTTCCGGGTCCTCTGCTCATTAAGCACTAAATTCAACTTTCCTGGCTAGCAGTGTTTTGAACGTTTCATGTGGCAATATGGAGCCGGTCCCACAGGGAATGGTTTCCTCTTACCAGACTGCTCCCTCCACGTGCTATGCTCCCTGTTGGGTTTATCTAACTATGTCATCTCTATGAAGGATACTTGAAGCAAGCTGTTGTCTCTTTCTTAGTTGCATACAGGTTGCCAGGGAGCCTGGGGGACCCACCATCTGACATTCATAGTGCTCGGCTTCTATCCGAATATGTCTGAGAATCCCACTGAAGCGTGGGATGACAAGTTCCCTCTTTCCTTTTACAGAATTGCTTCTTGTCCACAACTAAGGTAATAAAATGTTTCTGCCAACTTGTTGTTGTGCTAACGTTCAGATCAATATCAATCATTACAGAATTATTAAAAGGGGCTTAAAATAATTTTTCAGGGGCACCTTATAAGTGACTTTGTTTTACACATGGAGATCATGAAATCTGAAAATCCCTGGTGACTTAAGTCAAAAAGAAAGTACAGCAAGAGCAGCAATTACTCAGGCTTTCCTTCTCTGCCTCTGTATTATGCTTCAACTTTGATCTAGGTAGACCACATCCAGGAGTGGGAGAAAATTCATTGTATGTTCTTGTTCATTTGTTAGCTTGTCTACTAAGATGGGTGCCAATTAATGCCAGCTATAACAGTGGTTGGGAGATGTGGACCATTCACCAGGAATTTGACAGAGCCACATTTCATTTCAAAAAGGTCACTGAACAAACATCAGAATGGTAATAATTTTCAGTCTCTCCTGAACTGGGACAGATTCAAACTTGATTTGATAGACTAGACACTGCTAAGGATAGTGAAGGTAAACCCTGGGTTAAAAATTATATCAGAGAGGTAACATGGAAACAAATATGGGGACAGAGAAACCTTAACATAAAATCTTTAATTATCTTTATGAAAAAAAGAAAAGTTTGACAAACAAAGAGCCTAACAAAGAAGGTTTGGGTTTATAGTCATTGTTGATGCATGGTGGAAGGGCAAAAACCAATACGCTATGGTAATTCCTGGTATCCCAGAGGCAGAACTGAGGTCATGTAAATAGCAGAGTCCCATCATAAAAAAGTACCATGTTTTAGAACTGGTATGAAAAAAAACCAAATCTCAAATACAATGTTGAAGGTTGTAATGTATTGATAGGTTTATACTACCAAGTCTTATGCTTCCTCCCCTCACTGCATTTGACTCTTGTTTCTTCTCATGTGACAGGTTGATTGTTGTCTTTTGTTCTCTGCCGGGTTCTCCCCATCTATTTCAGCTTAATTTTGCCAGCTTGTTCTTCCTTCCTTCATTCCTTCATTGTCTTCTACTCTACACCCTCACTGACATTGACTTTCATACTGACACACTTTCGTGACCCTTCTAATGCCTTAGCTACCTATTTCTTGCTTCAGCTCCTCATTCAACCCTCACCTTTGGTATAACTCTCCAGCTTGCCACAGGAGTCACATGATTTGGTCTTCAAGGGTTATTTTCTTTATGCCTCTGATCACAGGCAAGAGGCTGTTAGAGAATCCCCCTGCACTGACTACCTCCTGGTCTTACCTCAGCATGATTCTTCACCCTTTCCACCCATGTAACATCATTTATGGTGGCATTAGTATTGATGTCTTCTCTTCGGCTTTCAAAAAAACCTAAGTGCAGATCAGTTAGTGTGCTATAGGTAAAGTAAGTTAGCAAGCATGAATTATGAACTGCTCAAGAAATAGCAGCTGTTGAGCTTGTGTGCACAGCGAGGTTTGTCTGCTGCTGATCAATAAAAATCGGAGTCAGTAGCCATGCTACCAGACAGACCATCTGTGGCTAGTGTGCCAGAAGCTTGCTGACCGGGATAGACACTGCTGGCTTGAAGGAGGATGGGGACAGTTTATATCGGTGTAATCCCAAAATGAGGGATATGAGTGAATGTTTAAATGCCTGTGATTACTAGCTGGCAAACTGTGGGCAAAGTTACTGCCTGGCCCAGGTCTCAGGGAGGAAGGTCCTGGAAGTCTGACAATAGAATATTGGGACTAATTTTGTTATGCCATGCTTCATGTTTATATGATAAAGTAACATGGATAACAAAACGAGGATTATTGCTAAGGAAATTTGGTAGAAGGGGACCAAATAGGAGGAGAGGGACAGAACTTTTGTCTTCTCTTGTTTAAAAAAACTAAAAATAGTGCTGGTTCTACTTTCCCTCTGAGAGCAGGGAATTTGAGATACAGGTGAAAGATTCTCTTTGGGTTTTTCAAAATACTGCTGGGAGAATGGAAACTGGGTCACAATGAAAAGTTGCTCAGTATCAGTCTTCCCCAAGAAGAAGGAAAACTGAAGCTGGTAGAGGACTGTCAGTCTGATGGTACTGAGCAGAAGGAAGAGAAATTTCCAGTTGGGCATGAAACAGCTGCTGGAGAAGTCTAGGCAGAAAGGATGAAGGGAGGTTCCCATTAGGTTATGATTTTAGGAGGTCATTGGATTAATATGCCAACACAGTAATGAAACTGAGACAGCAGGGTCATGCATCAGATCTCCTCAGGAGCCATGGAGATCACTATAAGTCAGAAAAGATTTCATCTTGTTCCAAGACAACACTTACTCATGTCACAAAGATGCAGGGCTGTATGAAATCAAACTCTGATGGTGCCCGGGCTTCTCACAGCTGTAACAATGAGAAGAGTTGGAGTGACTTGTGTCCTGGTAGTTAGGGGGAAGATTCATGAATTTTGGTGTCTTCACTGACTCTCTTTCTGGAATAACAAAGGAAAAAAATTAGATTCAACAACAATAACCAAGTGACAGTGTTTGTAAAGATTCATCTGGTCTTTCATCTGTTTACTGAATGAAGTATGACATTTCAAATTGTATGAAGCAGCATTAGGTCTTCTATGTAGCAATATTGTGTGAGAACTTTTTTTTTGAGAAGGGAGATAGGGTTACTTCACTCTTTACCCTTCTTTGCCTTTGGGTTTCCTAACTATACTTATCTACACTGTCACATTGCCAAAACTCAGTGCTAGGTTACCTGCAAGATATAAGTCCTCTATATTCCTCTGGTAATGGTGTTGAAAAATTATATGAGACTGTGTCTGGTAAAAATCTGATGAAATTAAAAATATGCTGTCTGCTGTCATCTTCTCAGCTAAACAAATCTACTTGTCCAACTCATTGAATCTCTAGTGTGCAGGCCTGACAACCTTTTGGCCCTGCTAACTCTAGTCTGCAGACCATGTTCTACTGCAGTCTCCAGTTCTTTCTCCACAAAGTATCTGTCATATTTTTTTCCAGTGGAAGATTGATAAAATAAAATGCTACCCCCCACATCCCTTTGACTTTCTTCCCTTGAAATTCTCGGCTTTTTCTCCTTGTCAGAGAAGCAGCAGTTCCTCGCCTTCAAAATTCCATTTGCCCAGTGAAAAGCTCCATTCCCTATCCTTGCTTCTGTCAAGCCTGTTTGCCCTTGACTCTGCTTGAGAACCTTGTGTTAACATCTCCTATTTAAAACAATTCACCCATGATCCCATTTCGCTTTCTAGTGATTACCCCACTTTCAATTTTACCCCTGCATATGCTGTGTCCAGTTACTCAGTTTCTCCTCCCAAAACCGAGCATAGCTGACTTCATTTTTGTTTCTGTCCCTTTAATTCAGCTGAAGTTACTCTTGCCAAAATCTTAAATGCCCTCTTCTCAGCCAAATCTCATGCTCATTATCCTGTTCTCATTCTCTCAATCCTGACAGCTGTCTTTGACATAATCAACTATGCTCTTCTTAAAATCCCGTCATCCCCTGGCTTCTGAGGTGTCAACATCTGTTGATTTTTCCTTTGACATTTCCGATAATTCTGAGTCTTTCCTTTCATAGTTCCTTCTCACTGATCGATAGTTCCTTCTCCTTAATAACTCAGTCCTTTTTTTGCTATTCTCCTTTCTTGCTATATTGCACCTGTGAGTAATATATGCAAAACCAATTCAACTTCTGTTTCTTTGCAGATGACTGAAAGATAGAGCTCTGCTTCAGATTTCTCTCCTTTTGTACCAACATAAATCCCAGCTATTAGAACTTGTCTTTGTGAATGTCTACAAGTCATTTTAAAGGCCAGCCTGAGTAAAACCAAATTCTAACTCTTTAACTATCCACATCATTTTTTTCTCAGTCGCTATGGACATTGTCCTTCACTGATATAATTCAGAATTGTCTCTCACTTAGACACATTCTTCTGTCTAGGCTATGGCTAGATCTTGCAGATACTTTTCTGGCACATCTTTAAGATATGTTCTTTCCTGTTGTTCCATACTGCTAAAATTATCATCTAGACTCTTTTCTTTACATCTCAATGCTCAATTAAATGTCATGTCTTTCTCTCTTCCCTTCACAGATACAATTTTGGCCCTCTAATATCTATCCTCCCTTTGCTGCTGTAAAAGACATTTTCATAGATTGTTGGTTTGACTATGTCAAGCTCACTGTGTATCCATTCAGTGGTTGCCCTTTTTTTCTGTTGAATCAGTCACTGTCTGGATCTTCAAAACCCTTCTCAGCTTTTCCCTACTCTATTGAGTGGTGAGATGTTGATTCCTGACCTCAGTTAGCTTGATGTTAATTCCTGTTATGCTACTGTTTGATTTTTTTTTTCATGTTTTCTCCTAAGGACTTTGTACACAGAAGAAACAGTGCTATTTCCTTAGCCTCCTCCAAAATTTCTCTTTAAAACGTTCCTCTTCCAAGAAACCTACAAGAAACATAGGAATAATTTGGCAGCTTGTGTGGGATACACCTCATCCAATGTTAGTGATTCTGATATAGAAGCTACATCTGAGGTAGTTGTCCTGACTCCCTTTATAGCCAAGACAGCCAGGTGGAGTCTCATCCTGGAGTTGACATGAATTTCTCTATATTGACAGTAAAGAGAAGCTAGATACTGTACTGATGTGACAGATATATAAAACCCAGTGAATATACATAGGATTAGCTTCTTATGCTAATTGATTTTTATCTCATTATTTTCTGATATTGTTATTCAGCGGATAGCATTTTTTTTCCCTGTGGATTGTCAGTTCTAGAGTAGGAACCTTCTATTTTTCAATCCTTGTTTAACACATAATCCACCATGACTTACTTTCATAGGTTCCACAATAATATATACGATAAATAATAACCATATTAATGATCCTATTGAGCTCAAAACAGAGAGCTCATATAGGCAACTTGACATATTCATCCTTCTTATGAAGCACTTGTAGAAATACTCAGTAATTTCATTTGCTCATATATATGCTGGACAAATGTTTTCACGGAATAAATATTAACAAAGCATTTTGTTGTTACTTTAAAGCATTTCTTTTGTGTTGGGTAATATGGTAGTAAAATGCTTCTGTTGATTTGATTCTAACAAATAAGCAAGTTAAGTCAAGAGGCAAATTAGGTGGGAAAGCCACAGGATTACCGAAACCACAATCTAGTTAAGCTCATCAGCCGAAGAAACCCTATAGTCAGAAACAAATAATTTACTGTATTTGAATGCAGAGCACAGTCTACTTAAGTATATTTCACTAGAGTCACAGAAAAGTCCTTAGAAGAATAATAATAATACAAAAAAAAAAAAACCCAAAAAAACACAAAAAAACAAAGCCAGAGGGAGAAAAACCAAGAAAGGAAATAAAAATAATAAACAGTAAAAGAAAGGAAAACAATTAATCTTAAACACACAAGAAGAAAGAAATATTATTTCCACTGAACTAGCCTGACAATTTGTTCAGTCTGATATAGCAGTTACTGTGCTAATTTAAATGCATTAACCAAATGCCCCAAGTGGCTGATGCAATGCTGTAGTTAATTCTACATAGTGTGAGGTCTTCTCACTTGCACCAACATATTACATTTGCACAAGTCATATTTTATGTCATTCTATATTGGAACCACAGGAGTGGTTTTTATCAAACTGGAAATGGAAATGTGAGCAAAACACATCTATTTTACCAGCTAGCAGAGTATATGTTCCCAGAAACATAGCATCCATCTGTCCTTCTTGTACTCTTACTGTATCTGATATCAACTTGGGTAGATAAATAGTTATCTTGAAGTGTTTTTTCATAGTCTTAGATGTGTAAATTTTTAATTAGCTCTAATAATTGCCTTTTCTTGATTGTTTCTATGAACCATGATGTATAGCATATAGTCTTTATAAATCACATCTAAAGTGAAAATTTCAAAATCTGCCAATTATAATGGGTTACATTTATTACAAGCTGAACTGCAATTTTCTTTCTACAGGCAGAAGTGCACCTTGGATAAAAAGCTAGTTACACAGCAACTGCCACATCTAATGTCAAAAGATAAGAAATACTAGGGCTGCAGACCTTTCATAATGATTTGTCTTAGTACAATCTGTAACAGCATGGTTAGCATCACAAATCATACTAACATGGGTATGATCTCTTCAGGGAAAAAAATGGGTGTGTTCCCAAGAAAAATACTTCTGTCTTTTTGCTTTGGCCTTTAACCTTCTCCTTTCCAGCAGTGTTCAACTGAATACTCATCCTTCCTCCTCTGCTCCAGGCACATGGACTGCTGAGAGACTGCTGAAGAATCACACCTTCGCAGCACAGAGAGGCACAAGAATGTGTTGCAGGGACACCATGGGTACGGAGAATTGTTTTTTAAGGTGAAGTTGCTGAGGAAAAGAAGGTTAGTGAAAATATAGCGTTATGATGAACCATGTTTTAGTTGGATTCCAAATGCTTCATGGCTTTCCTTGGAGCAACGCGTGTTCATTGAAAGGGACAGGAATCTTTAGACCTATGCTACATCCTGTAGACACTTACATAGGTGTACACAGAGAACTAAAATTTTTTCAGTTCCTGTGAACTGTGATAAAATGCTGTGAAAGTTGATGCTGAAAATGCAGTGGTGAATGGAATGGGAATAAGTGGGAACCAGCGCTCAGAAGACCTTTGCATTGGACCCAGTGCACCTAATCTGTGTACCTAAAATGTAGGCAGTCTCCCAATAGCAAGTGCCTCTGTGCCCTACCTGGTCAACAAAGGAAGAAATAGATCTTGTCCATTTATGTGCCCACTGTTTAGTGGCTTTCAAGGGATATTACATCTCTTCATTGGCTACAGGGGGAACTGAGGCTCTCACTTCACAACATATCTAAAATAGTGGTAAAAATTAGGCACCTTGTACTGCTTTCACCTACCAGATAGCCTGGTTACAGCAGTCAATGTCAAATCCTAAATCTGCCTATGTCGGCGGTGAAAATATGTTTGTGGTGATATTTCAGTGTTTCTTTATACTGTAATAACTACATGCATCATAAAAAGGGACATACCAGACACAACTTCCATGGCTCAGGCAGAGTGTCAATTGATGCCTTACTGATCTTTTTGGAGTCAAGTCTAAGGGCAATCATGCTAACTTTTTGTCTTTCAGATGCCTTTGATATCTTGCCTCTCTTTAATCCCTGTAACTTCAAAATTTATAGCTGCCTCTAGTCTCATTCTATTAGTTGTCACTTTATACCAGGGAAAAAATGGGCGGTTATACTGGTGCCATGTGTGCAACTCAAGTTTCTCATGGTGCCAGAGCAGGAATTTGGTTTGATGAATTGTGGTTGCAGGGCTATGACAACTCTGCTTACAGGAGGAAAGAGTAATACATATGGATATTACTCTCTGCATGACTATGACTCTCCAGTCAGCACATGAAAATGAAGGTCCTGTATAGGCTTATGCGAATTAGTTTGCTCTCCACCCTGAAAAAAATCATTTTCCAAGCCTCAGTTAAATGAAATAAAAGCAATGTAGTCTTGAAGAAAGCCCTGAGCCAGTCCTTAAGGATTTAAACATTGCTTATGTTTTCTGAGAGCTCAGATTGTTAGCAGATACTATTATGTAATAATCGATGGTTCCTTCTCTACAAGAGAATGGAAAAGGATGGATTGCCAAAAAGGAAAAAAAAACAAAAACAAAAAACAGAAAGAAGCCAGTGTCTGAGCTTTTGTGGTAAATATGTTTATTAGCGTAAGAGCCGCTCTGCTGGTTCCAGCAGGTCTCAGGAAATGATTTAGGTTTTCTTCTTTATTTGATGAACATTAGACAATTATGTTAACAAAACAGTGTGCCTAATCGTGTACCACACCCTACTGGACTCAGTGTTTCTTGTACGTAACAAGAAAAGTTCAGTCTGTAAAGCCGTGCAGGAACACAGTTTTTGCCTGTGTTCTTCTGGAAATGATAGTTTTTGCAATTGCAAGTTTCAAACCGAAAGCTCTTCTGGAGATTTAACACAGATGAGGAAACTGATATTGTGCGTTCGCTAATGACACATATGCACACAGCTTGACCAAAATACAGGTTGCAAAAACAGATGTTTAAGTCTGTTAGTGGGTTGTATGCAACGGCATACTGGGTGTGATCTGGGTTTACATGTGTTTTTAATATATGAGTCTGTACAAACTGATTCCAATGAATGCACATCATGTGGAAGATAATGCTTTAGTGCTTTAGTTGAAGAAATGTGGTTTTTTTAGTTAAAAAGAATAAAATATTGCTCTTCATCAGACTCTACTTTGTTTATTTGACATCTATTTCAGTTGGTTTAATGAGAAAAGAGAGACGGGTCAATTGTCCTTCATATACTGAAGATTCTTTTACAGATTCAATTTTTTATTAGCTGGAAACATAAGTTACTTTTATCACCAAAATTTTTATGTGGCTGAACAAACCTGCCTTTATAAAATGGACATAACCTTTTAGGGCTTTTAATGATAATTGTCTGTAAATTAGCCCATTCTTTTTAAAACGACCCTGAACATGTGATGAATTTTCTTTTTTCCAAAAAAGAAAATTCCATTTCTGCTTAGTGTGATTCTGAATGTTAAGTAATTCAGATCAGTTATTCACTGCTAACTGTAAGCTTGTGGGACAGGAAACAATCTGTGTTTTTTATAGTGCCTATGTATGTGAATGAATCCTCTAGGCATAACTGCAATACCAGTAATAATATAAGGAAGTGATAACACTGTGAGCCACCCCCATGTCATCGAAACGTGTTGAAGGCATCTTGAAGCTGTAAGCAGAAGGCAGGTTCTGCACTGGACATAGTATTGCTGTAGAAAAAGGCAGTCGGGAGACTTAGCTTGACAGATGATCCCGCTTTGGAATAGGTCCTTTTGCTGCTCTGATTTTTTTCTTCTCTTTTCTCTGTCTGTTTAGTTCTTTATGTGTGGTTGTTTGCAGGGGGCCTAGTACAATGGTGTTCAATTTTTGTTGAAGTTCCTTGGTCATAATAAAGTAATAATTACCAAAGGGAGGAGAAGGATTGTGTGTGACATACAAGTAAAACACTGTGATCTTCCTTGTGCAAATGGAATATGTTTTCCTTTGTAGAAAGATGACTACTCATATGGACTTGCAATTGCCATGTAATGAAGTTGTGCCTGAAGACATGTCACGTGAACACATTTGAGCAGTACAAAAGAAAAGTTAATAGGAAAATGAGAGAAAGAAAGATATTACCTGGAAGGATTTCAGCTGTTTTGTAGAAAGGTCCAGTGAACAAATGCTCACCTAAATGAGACAAATCTATCAGTATGACTGAAAACAGAATTACCAAAGAATATAGCTGTTACAGTCTGTAGGACTTTAGAAATGGAGACTATAAAGGTTTCTTATTGTACCCTACATTTATAGGAGATGTCAGTTAATCGAAAACTAATACACATGCTAAATGACAAACTTAATTTTTGTCTTAATTTGCAGGAAAAATAGAAAAGGTTGTTTGGGAAAAATTTATATATATATATATATGTATATATATATATGCTATGGTGCCTATAATCAGCCATGCATCCTTTTGGCAGTCACAATGAAAAAAACTTGGAGGCTGTTGCAAACTCTCAGGGACCTAAAAATATACTGAGTAAAATACAGAAACATCTAAAGAGTTTGTCTTGAACCATGTGCATTATTTGTATCATAGCTTCCAATATCTCCAAATTAGGATCATGCCCCAGTTATGCTAGATACTGTACAAAAAACCGCAGGAGAACAAGTCCTTTACAAAAAGTAGCTCAGTGATAAGAGTTTTATAACCCTTCCACACCATTCCCCACCGTCCTATCAACTGTAGCTTCCAGGAGGAGCCATTTTACTTAAGCTGTGCTTGATGTTAAGTGCCCGATATTGTGGAACAAAGTTGGATATTGCCAGTTTTGCTGTGTCTCTACTAGGAAACTAAGCAGGGCCAGGGCTGATGTTCATACTGCTAAACTGTGCAGCCTCGGTCAGATTGCCTACTGACAATGATCCCTGGCCCACGCTGTGCCCCAAACCACAGCTGGGAATTGCCTAATGGGGGGGTGACAATTAGGCATGGGCCAAAATTGTTCCAGGGATGTGGCAGCACTTTGAAAATACGGATAACTGTTTGTGTCTGTGGTTCTGTTTAATTTACTGTTGTGGATGTGGCAAAGTGTTGGAGGCATCGCCCTACTCTGAGCCCGCTCCTGCACCACATGGGTGGCAGCATGAACCATGCTGTGTGGTGTTTGCAGCCTTGGGCCTTACCTCCTCCCCCATCCTCCCTTCAGGAAGTCTGCTTGTGATAGAAAAATATCGATGATAGATTCAGGAAGGAGTTATGTCTCTGCTAGTGAAACCCTGGGTATGAACCTAGGAGCTCAGAATTGCCAAAGAAGAATATGTAGACAAGTGGACACAAGGGTTTAGTGGCTTGACATTACCTGTACGTCATGGATGTTGAATTATGCTTGTATTGTGCTTACCAAGAATGCTCCCAAGGGTGGAGTCATGCTCCCTCTGCACTGTGCTTTCGTACCAGAGGAGACCTGTGCACAGGCCATATTCCCCTGCTACCCCCACTTGAGGCTCTAGGGAGAGGAAATTTGATAGAAAGAAGTCATGTTGACCTCTAACTAGGTTTCATGATCAAAACAATCAGGATGCGAAAGCTGCAGGGCACATTGTGGGGTCCCCATAGTAAGGTCTTGGCCCTACAAGCATGGCATCCAGAGATAATTATCCTCCAGTTACAGTTAGCCAGTGGTAATGTGTTAATGTGACATCATTAATGAGATGTCTCAAATTAAAGGTTGAGAGGAAGTGGATGTTGTCAGTGAACCAAGTTTTCAGCCCTCAGATTACAGTATTTCTAAATGTTTCTGAACATTGCTAGAGGCAATCTATGTACTTGCTTAAAAATAATTATATTTTAAAAATATTGAACATCCTGCAGTGCCTTTGTCAACAGTAACTGAAGAGATGAACCAAAAACATGCCTATGTACCACTTGAGTCAATCTAAACCAAATTTTATATATGGAAGCCCTAATTAAGCTTAACATAGCTCCAGACTTAGAGGCAGAGTTCCAGAAAACATTACTAATTTGTTTCCATGTTTTGTACAGGCTATTGCTATGGAGAACCAGGACTGTGATTTCAAGTGACTTAAGTTCTCATTTGGAACTTCTCTTAATACTAATCTGTTTCTATCCTCCTACTTCAACAGCATCATTTAATCAGTAATCCATGAGTATTCCTTGTGATATATCTTTTTCTCAATATATTTTTATTTTTCCTATTGCTAGAATGTAGCAAATCTGGTAAGATATCTTAGGTGCAAACCCAGGAATATTACCATTGCAAAAAAAATCACAACAGGCCATAAAAGTGGTTCAGTAATACACTGAGAAGTGGGTTAGAGTATTTTCCCACTTCGGTATCATTCTATGCAGGTATTTAGAAAACACTAAATAGTTCTCTGAAAAAATTCTCACTGTTCTGATGTGTAAGTTATTCATGATATGATCACTTGCATTATTTTCTGTGTATGATTCATGGTGGTTCATTTCATTTGTGTGGTATTGTTTTTTGATTTGGGAATGAGCTTTTGCAAATAGATGATTAAAGAATCATGAATATTACACTTTCCGTTTAAGATCTGTATGCCAGGGACTGTCTTTTCTGGTTGTGCTAGTCTTTCCCTTTGTCAAGACATCCCTGTTACTGCTATAATAAAAAAGCCCTAATATAGCGCTGTATGTTTGACTGATGACTAAACCATAATCTTTAATTTAGGCAGCTAGTGACTGGTCAGCTGAATCACTCTCCAAGCTCTATTGTCAAAGATATGATTAGGTTCTCTAAACATAGGTCCCTAGTAGCAGCTGAGATGCCTTGTTTCATCTCATCTTTGCGCTTGGGGATGTCGGATGTGCTTCAGTTCTTCTGAAGTCTTAACTGGATTCATGGGAGCCTTTAAAATGGCATTGGTTGTCTCTGCCTAAGTGACTTAGTCAATCCCTAGGTTTCCATTGATTTTACAGGGAATTCAGACATCTAGTGCACTGCACATAAAAACATGTAAGTTTAAACGTTTATTCTCAAACTGAATCTTCCTTTCTCTTTTTCCCCCACTCACACCCCTGTCAGGAGAAATACAGAGACGCTGTCTGAGCATCAGGGATGGTAATAGGAAAGCCAAAGTCCATCTGGAGTTGAATCGGGTGAGGGACATGAAAGGCAATAAATATCAGCAGAAAAAGGAAGACAAAGGAAAGTGTGGGCTGAGGTCTTTACTGGTAAGACTGGTCTTCAGGAATCCCAGGCCCTGGAAACCAGTGGGAAAGTCCAGAGCAAGGAAGACTTGACTTCAGTGGAGGAGCATCAGGTTAGGGAACATTTAAACAAACTGGATATACATGAGTCCATAGAACCTGATGGGCTACACCCCGGGGTGCACCCATAGGTGCTGAAGGAGCTAGCTGATATCATTGCAAGGCCACTCTTGATTATCCTTGATAGGTCATGGTGATTGAGATAAGTTCTTGAGAAGTGGAAGAAAGCAAATGTCACTCCTCACTGGAGGCTAGTAAATAGTGGTATATTAGCAGTGGATCAGTACTGGGGCCTGTATTGCTTAACATGTTCATTATGGACCTGGACAATGGGCAGCATGCCCTTACTAAGTTTGTAGATAATACAGAACTGGGAGGAGCAGTTGATACACCAGACAGCTGTGGTGGCATCCAGAAGAACCTTGACAGCCTGGAGAAATGGGCCAACAGGACACTCTTGAAGTTCAGTGAAGGGAAATGCAAAGCCTTGCACCTGGAGAGAAATAACTTCACGCACCAGTACGGGCTGAGGGCTGACTGGCTGGAGAACAGCTCTGCAGAAAAGGCCCTCGTGGTCGTGGTGGACAAATTGACCATGAGCCACCAATGTGCCCTTGCAGCAAAGAAGGCCAACAGCCTCTTCAGCTGCATTAGGCACAGTGTACCCAGCAGGTCGAGGGAGGTTATCCTTCCCCTCTACTTAGCACTGGTGAGGCCAAATCTGGAGTGCTGTGTCCAGTGCTGGGCTCCCCAGTACAGGAGAAATAGACATACGGGAACCAGTCCGGTGAAGGTCTACGATGATGATGAAAGGATTGAAGCATGTGTCATATAAGCAGAGGCAGAGAGAGCTGGGATTTTTTATCCTGGAGAAGAAAAGGCTCAGGGGGGATCTTATCAATGTGTATAAATATCCAACGGAAGGGTGTAAAGCAGCATAGCCAGCTTCTTCTCAGTGGTATTGAGTGAAATGATAAGAGGCAACAGGAACAAACTGAAGATCGGAAATTCCATTTAAACCTAGGAAAAAACCTTTTACTGTAAGCATGATCAAACACTGGAACAGGTCACCATGGCAGGTTATGGAGTCTCCATCCTTAGAGATATTCAAAACCCAACTGAACAATGTCCTGAGAAACCTGTTCTAGCTGACCCTGCTTTGAGCAGGAGGTTTGGACTAGGTGGTCTGCAGAGATCCCTTACAACCTCAGTGATTCTGTGATTCTGCATAGCTGATTTAGGTGAGAATCCTACCAATCAAGGATGAGATCTGTTCCTTTTTGTGATATTGATGCTTTATCCCTGAAAAAAAATACTGTACATCTTGCAGTTCTCACATAGTTTCTATAATCCTATTGAAGGGCCTGAGATTGCCAGTTTAAAATTTACCTCTTTAGGGCTCTATGATAGACACAGCATGTGCACATAGAGAGGCTATGTCTATGGTAGCAAATTAATCGTGCTGTTCTCTGGCACTGAGGCAAACTGGAATGAAATGATCGGCATCCACACTGCTCAGGTCTCCTACCTACCAAAGCAAGATGGCCCTAACCCAACTGCCTACTGAAGTAGTCCTTGGCCAGTGCTGGCTTCTGCACCGTGCCCAGGAACTGTCTGGGATAAGGCTTGTTGGCCTGGGCTAGAAGTGTGCTGGGGATCATTTTGACAGTTTAACCATATAAGTGATCAATTGCCAGTGCTTGGGAATGTTTCCCAGCACTGTATAATTTGTAAGTATAGATCTGGCCATGCAGTCCTGTGGTGTGTTTTTAAATACTGGTTTTCTTTACCTGGTAAAGGATAAAATTGTATAGATTTGGTAAAAAAAAACAGAAAAACAAAAAAACCCTTATGCTCATTTCCTTGCTACAGGCCAACTTTTTCATAGTCTGGATCATGCTTTGGGTTTATGCTGGAGCCTTCTTGGATGCCAGGATCCTTTCCCTACATGAGTTCTCTTTAGAATCATGGAAGCTTTTCTCTCTGGACCAGGACAGTTTGTCTTGAATTTGGCTGGCCTGTGAATGAAATCATGCTCCCTTGCCCCCCAGTGAATGACTGAATTCCCTTCTTTTCCTGTCTTCTGCCTGGAAACTTCCTGTATATATGTGTTTTATATGTATCCCTGATGATGCCATGGCTTCTTTGTTTTGCCTCTGGTAATTCTTCACTCTCAGAGTTCTTTTCTTGCCAGTGAACCAGTGTCCTGATTTAGGTTTTCTCCTTTGCATACTAACTATCTCATGAATATAGCCATTAATTGCCTTCCATTGTACTCAGTCTGTTGGATATTTTCTAGAACAGCAGTTCCCAATCTTTTTTAAACCAGGGAGAATGTAACCTTTTTTAAGAAAATCCAAAGATGTCTGAACCTTTTCAAAAAACAGCCATGGACCATCTTATGCAGTAATACCATAACAGTTTTTATTTGCAAACAAAAAACAATTAAGCTAAAATGAACATCCATTCATTACTTAGGTTTTCTTCCATTTTTTTGTTTGTCTGGATGAAACTTTGTTTGTAAGTTTTTTCCAACCCTTATTCCCTCCCCAAATTCGCAGATTCCCCTCAAATTCACAATTACTTTGTGAACTACCTTCTGGTATCTTGTGAACAACCACTGACCAAAGACTGGAGAAAACTTTGTTAGAATAGTTGGGATTAAAATGAAGAATTCCACATATGAAAGGGGTGTTGAACTCTGTAACACTGACCAGAACGTTGTACATGAGCACAGAACCGGATGGCTAAAGATATTTTGGGGTTTCAAGGTGCAAATAAGTACCTATGGGACTGTTTAAAAAGAAGAAAGAAAGGAAAAGGAAAAGGAAAAGATGAAGACAAAGACAAAGAAAAAAGAGAAAAAGAAAAAGGTAAAATGGAAAAAGAAGGGAGAGTTCACAATAAAAAAAAATATTCCTTTTACACAGTTATCTAAATAGGATCTATACTTTTTGTTTGTGCATCTCCCTATATATAATGCATTTGTATGGATAGGCAAACATTTACATGCAGGACTGAAAAAGTGGTAAGCGCAAACTTGGTGTTTCAGGCAGTTTTTCAAAAATTTGATTTGTCATGGTTACCAACAGTAGCTTTGAACAAATTTTACTTTCTCCAGGTTCTAGATTAAATTTTCCTTGAAAAAATTTTGTTTGTGAATACTTGTTTGCATTATGGCCACTGCTGGATGTAAACATATTTATGGCCTTTGTGGCAATGTGGATGTCCTAGGCAAGGCATTTAAAGCACCTAAAGATTTAAAAGGGCCTCACGTTTTCTCCTTAGTTTTATGTTAGCTCAAAAGTTTCTATTTGTGTTTCTCTCATCCTTTAATTTCCAATCTCTTTTTCTAGGGATCAAGTTTTGCTGGTTTGTGTACAACTTTGAGATCACTAAGCATGAGGCTGATAACCTTTAGAATTTCCTTAATGTGTAAAACATGGGATGTTGCATTCCAGTCTTAAGCTGGATACTCTTGGGGGGTGAGAGTCCTCACCTACTCCCAGTCTGCTGAAAATATATGATTTTTGTGTTATTCATGGGGATGAAGTTTGGGAACTCAGCAGATTTTCTGAGATGTAGGATGTGGGAGATGAGATGCTATTGTTTAATAGCTGTGGATAGTCCTATGTGATGTTGCTTCAAACATGTTCACTGACCTACCTGGTCAGAGAAGTGAAGTTACTGAGTAACCATGGTGTGAATAAGTACAGGAAGCCAGCAGATCAAAGAGCTAACTACTGCTTAGAAAGCTCTTCTCAGGAGAGTAAGGGGTGGGAAATGGGGTCAGTCCTTAGATGCTGACCCTGTTGAGGGCAGACAGTGATGGAAGAGGAGGGATCCTCTGGTGAAGAAAACCTTTTTTTCTTTTTCTTGTAGGCTCTGCTCAGTATGCCTCTTTATTCTCCACTCAAGTTAAAACTTGTGTTGTGCCACCAGCATCGTCAGGGTTTATATGCCTAATCTATTTTCAGTTTTGATATTGTTTATTCTGGTACCAGCAAGCTTGGTGTCAACTCCTGAAGTACGTAACTGCCTAAATGTGTGCTCCCCACAGAGGAGCTTCTCTACAAAGCGCTGTGGTTATGCACAAAGACAGAACAGTCTCTCCTCTTTCTAGGTTCACATACCCTCAGACTTGTACTCTCTTTTCTCCGTGTACTCCCTGTAATAATGGTGAAAAGGTCCAAGAAAAGGAGCACGGTGTAAAGTCAGAGAATCTGTCAGTAAACCCCCAGTATAGCTGCACAAAATGATCAGCAGCTGTAACCCAATTAAATGCAGCAATTTAACAGTACACTACTGCTCACCAGAGGGTATGTACTGATATACTCTGAGTACTCAGCCAAACCGTTTTGTACCAATTCTTGCAAACTTCTCCTTAGGAATCTTTAACATTTGGCTAGAGCTCCTCAAACACAAAGGGAAGATGAGAGGGAAGAGAAAAAGCACAAGAGCAGAGCGCAGGGAGAGCCAATTAGTAAGTAAATCCACTCTGTCTCTTGAACATAAAGTAATAGCTTCACAGGTGTGCACAGAAAAAGTTGCAGTTACAACATAACTAGAAGGTTAACTATTTAAAAGGTCATCTCAAGGAACATTCATATTAGTGTAGCCTTTCTTCTTCATTTCAAAGCTCCTGCTGCTCGTTTATGAGGCCAAAGTGAGGAATCAAGCTAGTCCTCATTTAATGTGATCATTTTAATAGCTAAGCCATTTCTGCACTTCTTTGCTTTTATGGACAGCGTGGCTCCAGTCTGTGCTGATCTGAATGCTCTTTTGCTTACTGGTATATGTGTGCTGTAAAAGCCACCATTTAGCTATCAACGAGTAGGGCGAGGAAAAAACTTGCCCAAAGAACTCTATTACAAAGCTGAGGTTCTACGTTTCCCAACAGAGCATTCAGTATTAGGCATACTCGGTAACATTTTTAATCTGAGAAACAGTTCTTGAGGCAAAAATTTTGATTATGTGAAGGCAAAGAAGAAAAGCATCATGCATTAGTGTTTTATAGCACATCTTACCCAGAGTTACATACTGTGATTTTTGCCCTACTTGTCAGCCAGACTATTAATCTTAGGAAAGCCCAGCATGAAATTTGAAAAGCAGGATACCTACCTTTCCCAGTCAGTATTAGTGAAGAAGACCATTTGAAGCCATCTATCTGCTTTCCACATGTCTCCTGCTAGAATCACCCACTGGCAGCCATCTTGCAAATGATAACATAGGACTCAGAGGGTCATGTAATAGTTGTGCAAATTACAAATGTCTTCAAAAGAAGACAGATCATATTCTTCTGGGCTTACTGTCCCTTAGCATATACTGTCCAGGAGTGCAATTCTCTGCAAAGAGAAATCTTCTCTCTGTTTTTATGTGGCCCTCTGAGTCCCATGTTATTGTTTGCAAGATGGCAGATCCCTGTAGATCTCTGTTACTTCATTCTGACTGTCTGAGACAGAGGCAAACTAGTAACATCTTAAAACTTGTCAGAGCCTTGATTGCATCAGTAGTGCTTGGTTGTGACTTAATTGACACCCTCTATGGCATTCTGAACACCACTTGGACTAGCAGCCACAGCCATAAGTCTGAGGAGGTGAAACACCAGCAGATAGAGGTTTCTCTCCTGAATTTTGTTAGTTGAGAGTGGCCTTGTTCTAGAATCACTCATTTCTGTAAATAAATCACATAACACTCACTTCACAATAAACTGGTATTTACCAGCCCGAGGTTATCAACACTATGGTTTTTCCTGCTTTTTTTATCTCCATATGGTAAAACCCCAGTATAAATTTTATTTTATCCTTTACAGACCTCTGTTTCAGTTCATTTTAAGTGACTAATTTGCCTAAATAGCCTTCAGTTTGCCTTGGAACTTTTTCAGCTGAACATGGTAAGAGAATAAAAGAATGTATACGATCTATTTAAATAATTGCCCCTTAACATCTCTAAAACTATGCAGAATATTTTTCTAAGCAGCAATAATGCCCAGTACTCATTTTCTGCCTATTTTTGTCCTTTGTCCTCCTTTCTGTAACCGAGCCCACTGTCATCTGGTAGAAATATTTACCAGTTGGATCTGAATTGGCCTGGTAACAGTGAGAACACATCTGGAGTCTAGACTCAGCGGCTCTATGGGCAGGGTCATATCTCTGCGCTCCATCAGCCCCAGCGCCTATTTCTGTTTACATAGGTGGTGTGCGGCATCATCTGTTTGAGCTGTCAGACGCCACCAGCCCCCAGCCCCCCGCGCCCCCAGCCCGCCAGCCCCGGGGGATGCCCCCTCCCCATCGCCCTGACCTGCCGCCGCCCCACCGCTATCAGCTGGAGACGGGAAGCGGGGGACCGCTGCGCACGCCACGGGGAGGAGGGGAGCAAAGCTCCCAGACCTGGGCGGTGCAGCGCTCTCAACCCGGCGAAGCCTCGCTTCGGTCCTGTCAGACTCAGTTTAACGGGGTACATTTGGCCGACAGAGCAGGAGCTGAGTGGCAGGATAATCTCTCCGTACATGGGGAACTGTGCTCTGAATCCTTTAAAAACTCTGTTGTTCTGTGTTTTTTCGTTTTTCCTAATTAAAACTGTGTGCTTAAACCCGTTGGACTTCCACATTAGAGAGTGAATGAGAGTATTTTTCTGAATACTGCTTTTAACCTCAAAGAAGGGACTGAAATAAGCTTAGAAAATGTATTGTGATACAAAATACAGTCATAAGAGGCTGCTCTGACAAGAATTTTTGTCCCATAACAACCCAGGGGTACCTGAATTTCTGTAATGTGTGAGACGGTTTCTTTATATATGTGCGTGTACATAGATGAGTTATAATGCTTTGGGATCAAAAGCATTATACAGGAACACCTCGTTATTGCCTCTATAAAACTGCCTGATGGGGTTTTCTTTTCATGGCTCTTGTCAAAAGGGACCAGTCCCAAAGAGCAGGAACTTTTCTGTGAGATTGATTGTACGTACAAAGATCACAAGTCAGTGTGATGCCCACCTCTTAAGTCAGCTAAGGAGCTGCACAATATGCCTCCAGGGCTAAAATCATGAGGTGGCGTGTACAACTTGAGCTAATTGCTCAGGCCACTGGTGAGGGGAAGGCAAAACATTATATCTTCTGTGGACTGGCACAGCACAGCACTTACAACACACCCTTAACAATGAGTTGTAGTATATTGCTGTTGCTCTTAAAATGACAGGCAAATATTTGTAAGTTCAAAATAGTGACATATCTGTGTTTCATTTCACAGTGTGGAAGCAAGTCCTATAAATGCTAAGAGGAATTCTGATCACAGAGAAAAATATTAGACCAATTTATACAATCACGTTTATCAGTAAACATCGTCTATTCTGTGTGTATATTTGGAGCTAATCTGCTTGAATGGGAGCATAAACAATTTTGTTGAAGGGGAGGAGTGTGATAGACAGCCTTCTGGTTTTTACATCATCAACAAAATGGAAAACTAGGTTTTAATTGCTGGGATAAATTCTGCCATCATTACTGAGATTTGTACGATCTTCTTGAATGTAATGGAATTACATAAGCGTTAATGAGTTAAAAGAGGGCTTGCAAAATATTCTGCTATTGGTGATGTGGCATAAATCAAAAATAATTCATCTTGACTCTCAGTCTGCAGAGGAGTTGGCAGAGTAGGCAATATTTATGTTTTTTTCAAAGATACATTTTTTCTTGTAAACTCTGAGTAAAATTTTGAAACGTGAGTAGTGTTGGCTCCATTTGGCACATGTTGGAGACAATGTTAATACATCTTTTAACTTTAATTGGAGCACAGCTTAGCTAACGCTAAGTATTTTGAAAATGCCATAACATCACTTTAAAACAACCACTTTTCAAAATATATTGTTTTCAAGAAAATGACTCTGTTTTCAAAGCTGAGGATCAAAAATGATCAGGTCTACACGAGACTTTTCCTTTCAAACACTGATTTGTAGCCACCAATGAAACAAAGCTAGTTAAAGTCTCTGCAAAAGAGAAACTTTAATTCATATATCACGGCTCTTGGATATAATATTTTCATGAATAAAAACAATAAAAATCACTCCCATTATGATACAAAAGATTAGTTTGAAAAAATATAATATCCAGAAATTACTTGAGCATGTTTTTATCCTACACCACATCACCACAATATTTCCACCAATTTTCATGATTATTCCACTTGGGTGCATTAAAGAGACTCTGAAAAATTACAGAAAGTAAAAGTAGAGTAGTTAGAATGTATTTTTTTAAATTAATACACATGTGACTTTACTTGATATATGATATAATGTATAGCTAACAGAAGGACTAAGCTTCAGTTCACAAAACTTGTCTGTGATAACAATCTCAGATTATTATTAAATACTAAGAAAGACTTATTCCCAAAGAGAATTTTAATATTGCTAAAAATATTGCCAGAAGAGAATAGAAAAACTTTGGTTGTCACCCAAAAGCAAGGAGGCGTACATTTGGATCTGATCTTTTAACTTGGTCATCTATGTTCATCTGGCCACTGCAAATTTCATTAATAGCATCACTAGTAAAGCTAATGCAGTGGCATCTGACCAGCAGTGCGCAGTGGATGTAGAGCTATCAGTCCACTCATTCTCATCTTCCTCTTCTATTTATTCTTATTGCTGGTAGTAAGTATGAAAAGTTTTCCGGATCAAAGCCAGCTCTTTCATTTTTTAATTCCTCTAGGACTTACGTCCTCCCTGCATTCCTAGATGTTACAAATAACATTAAATTTGCTTTTGTTTTAAAACCACTAACTTTGGAATCTTTACTTTTCCTTCCCCTTGTCCTATGATAGACAAACTCAGAGAACTAAGAGACATTCTGTGATTTTTGGACAACACATTGAACAGAGGTAGTAGAAGATCATACTAGATGCAGCATCTCTCAGAATCTTCTCAGGGGGTGGGAAAATATATTTTACAATGTGCAAAGGCAAATTTTTCAAAAATCTCATAGTCAGATTCCTTGTGCTTGAGTCTGAAAATGGGGCCAAATTTTCTAAAGTACTCACGGACCTCAGCAATTCCCATTGCAACACTTGCAGACAGAATTCTTAAAAAGGTTGGTACCTAGGGTGCAACTAGTATTGAAAGTCTTGCAATTTTCTTTTTTATTCAGAAGGAAACTAAGATATTTAGAAATCTTACACCAAGGACCTACTTGAAAATCATATATTGGATTTTTGAGTAGCAATTAAAACTTATCTTGCTTGCCTTATAACTTCCTCGGAAGAGTATCTCTTTGGAAAGTATGGGGTTAGAACTCTCTTATAAAAGTTGAGATGGCATGAAATTGCTAAAATAGAAAGACTAAACCAGAATATTTCCTTAGAACTAACCGCTTTGTTGCGGAGCTGCTCAGTCAAGGGAGGGGAATCCTTAGGATCTGAAAAAGCAAGCTCAGTAGTACATCTGTAGCTCTCTCAAGTGTTTGGAGGGCATTCAGGTGACACAGCATGAATGGATAGAGACTCTGCTTTGAGGTTCAGGTGTTCTGCTGACATAGCCGATTGCCTTCAGTTAAGTTATTCCATCAAAGAACTTGGCCTGATGTTCTAACCCCAGTTTTATACCAATGTGATTTTTTTTCATGGAAGGTGGGCAACATGGAGATGAACCACACAATGGCACGGTTTAGTAGTGGAGGAGCTAGCACTGATTTGTATGAAAAGTGTTTAGCTTTTAGTAAAAAGAATTAGAATAAAAAATCTAACAAAATTTTAACCCTTAAGAATGGCAGTCAGTAGTCAGATTTCACAAAGTTTAATGGTCTCATTTGATCAAAATCAACAGAATCCAAAGTAATTATGTTGCATGGTGAGAAAGAGTAACAGTGACTTACTAACTTGATGGTCATGGCCTAGTGGGGGCTCTTATTTTTAGGCCACTATTGCAAATCTGGCTCAGATAACAAGGATGAAAAAACATAGCTGTGTGAGAGTTGTTTACTCTCAGACATGAAATGAGTCAGAGATCTTAGTCAAATTCCTATGGGTAATTCTCTGTGTATTAAACTTTACCACCAAAACGGACAACACATGACTTGGCATCCTTCCCACAGTCTAAGCATATGCACAGCAACAATATTAGCATGGTTAACTCATAGAAATAACCAATGTATTCTCACTTTTTGCTTAGCCTGGCAAAAGTGGAGAGAAGCTTGAAGTCAATATGCTTCCCCAAAGACTTCAGATTACATTGTTATTCTGACAATTTTTACTGTGTCTAAATTCATGTAGTGAAGAGGGGATTGTGAAGATGGTGGATGTTGCCATAATTTTGGCCTGTTATGGGAAGTATGGAACCAGATGTGGAGGATAATGTAGGAAAGGAACACTAAAGGAGTATAAACACATGGTGAATAAAATAAGACCTTTCTGTCTCATATTTATGAAGAAGTCACATGTAAGAAAATGAACTTCTAAGAACCCACTGTGAGCAATGAAATAGGAGAGTCTGAAAGAATGAGTCTGGGACTGATCCTATTAAATAAACTCCAGTGTCAAAGAGCATCGTGGGATGTATTGCTCAAGAACAATAAATCCTATCACAAAGATTTCTGCTGCTAAGATTTACTATCTACAGTATGCTGCATGTACTGCTGGATCAGCTCTAGCCTGCAGGCTGGCTGATAGTTCTTTGAAAACTAGGATTTTTCTGGTCATAATTTCCACAGAAAAGTTCCACTTTCCATCAAAGACATTTGAAATTCATTACTTTTCAATCAACCTTTCACTTGGCTGTTTTCCCTTAATGTGCCCTCTGCAGCAGTTGCACTTCCACTGGTAAAGGTCTCCGGTTCACTGTCCTTGCTCTCTACCTAAATAATCCACAAATTGTGATTTAATTCAGATGAGCATAATATTAGCTTATTATGAATTATGGGTGTTTATACCACTACAGTATGCAAAAAATATCTAATTCTGCCAAACACATTACCTCTTAAAGTAAGAAGAGTTTGATCTGATTTCAGACAAGTTCTTCACAAAATTCAGTAAGAATTCAGATCATGAGGGAAGCCTTGTTTTATATGCATGCAGCTGTTGCTATAGGGACTAAAAAGGTACTTCTGTTACCTGAAGGTCAAAATGAACCCACAGAATTTTTAGTTCCACTGATAATGATGGCAAAAGAGAGATCTTGACTTTGCATTTCTTGGCTCATCTCAGATTTCTTTAACTCTCTGTATTCTGATGGAAGAATGTTATGTGTGGTAGAAATTCTTTTTTGAAATAGTATGGCAATTATTACAAAGTTATATTCATTTTAGAAATGAATTACCATCTAACATATGTTCATTCAAGGTTCTGAGTTGAACACGGTAGTAAATATGCTGCATGAAGACTAGTCATGAAAATAAAGGAAAAAAAAGATCTGGACATAATTATTTAGTTCAGTTTTGACTTTCCTTAGTAACTACAAATAGCAAGATACAAAACATCCAAATTAACATAATCTACAGGTTTTGTTATGTTGTACAAAATTACGATAATTAAAAAAAATCTGAACCTTGCAATAGATGCAAAAGACAAGTCAATAATATAGGACACATGTCACAGCAATATTCACACTTGAACTCTTAATGGAATTTCACCTTGAAACTGTTATCAGTTATTTGCTTTGTACTGACAGAACAAAATAAGCTCCTCATGGTTTCTAGAGACTTTATCCAGAAATGAATTAGGCATGAATGTCTCTTAGAACTTAGAGGAAAAAGAAAAAAAACCCAGCATTTATCCTTAAAATTTTCCTGGACAAAATAAAAAATAAAAAAGGCCTAATCTCTGCAGATGAGCAGGAAGGAGAGGACCCCCAAATAAGCAAGAGACAAAATCTTTTGTTCTGTCATTTTAAAGACAGAGATGTCATTCATCACAGAGAGCCACACAAATACAGAAGAGAGAGAAAGATGTAAATGCTGAATACAGAGCAAACCTCCTGGTTTAGAAACTATTCTTGCAACAGCAAACGAGAATCAATATTATGTAGTCTCTCTCTCATATGTGTAAAAATTGTTTTGATGACAGGAAATTGGATTGCAAGCCAGCTGGAGAATAATGAAGTTATTTCTTTCAAAGGTATGTAAAATCCTAAGTGCAATGATCATTAAGTCAAATACAATATTAGCTTCCAAGTTTGTTCTTGTTAGGCTAAAAAATACTTTCTTAGATATTACTTAAGTCTCATGACATCAACCATACTAAAATCTGACCTTGCTTCAAAAAATCCTGGCTTCTGCCATCAGTAGGAGCTTTGTTAGTGACAGCACAGGGTCCAGATGTATCAGAGAAAAGATCTGGAGTGTAATGGTCAGTCTCGAAATGGCAGATTCTGATTGTATTAAAACTTTGTGACTTCATAGGACCTCCTAGCTCTTGGGTCTGGTGTGCACCATGCCCATATCCTCACTCCACATTGCAAGGAGTCCCAAGCAAGGATCATGTCCTATGCTGCATCCTGAAGGCGGTTGGAGGAGAGGTCTGACCAGAGCTCCCACCCAAAGAATAGCAGGCCTAAGGCTGCAAAGCCACGCAGTTTGGAAGCCTGAGTCAATACTGGTGGTGGGAGCTTTGCTCATTCTGATCCACCACAGTGGAGGCCAAGCTGCTATTACTGTGCATACAGAGCCGCTGTTAATGTATGCTCGACAGCAGGGCTGTCGTGGTACCATGGGTGCTCTGCTCTCCCAGTATTCTTGTGTCTCCTCAACTGAGTAATGGGCTGGGAGGTACCAATGTGGGCTTGGCTGTCCAGCAACTTCTGAAAAAAGAGCAGTTTCTAAGAAAAACACCTCCTCCTCTGTCCTCCCACCTTGCCCCATGCTGTCTATAGGACTCTATGCAGTGTCATCAGTCCTTCCCTTGCTTCTATAAGCAAATTCTGAGGTGTTAAAGTAAATTATCTTTATTCTTGATTTTTTTTGTTGCCTCTTGCCTCACATTCTCTAGAGATTTTACTGTTCTTCCTGAGCCTGTCTACTACTGGACCAGTTAGCGGGAAGAGACAGGATTTGTTCAGAAGCGGCAAGTAGGAATGATTTTTTCATGCTTTGTCCTGTTCAGCAACTTGCTACGACCAATCTGCAGAAGACTGAGAAGTCTCTGCTTCCCTTCCTAAAACAAACTGCTCATGCTTGTTATTATACCAACTTGTAGTAGGCATATGCTACACTACATTACAGCACAAGTGAAGAACTGAGAATTTTGGTCATTGATTTGAATGACAAAAATATAAATAAACAATTGAAACAGAGGGTAGGATTTGGTCTGAGGGGATTTTCATCTGACAAAAACTCTGAAAGTCTTTGTAAGGAGCCAGATATTCAACTTACCAAAAGTATGATAAACATAGAACATACAAACGTATTTTGTTATGAGAACTGGCCAAGTGGAGTAAATTAACAGTAGTAGGCTTTTAAAATTGGGGTTTTACCCAGGGTCATCTGATGATGTAGGTGTATTTGAATTATAATCTTTTGCAATTGTTTTCAATTGAATGTGGACATCGTGACTATTCCTTTAGCTAAACCAATGGTTTTAATACAAACTCTTTAATCTATTAGTATTTCAAAAGTCCTTTCTTCACAGTAATAAAACATGTAACTGACAACATGACTTTGTAGAGTGAGCCCTATTAAAATTTACCAGCACAACAGAGGACACAAATACTTTGAGCTTACTACGTTGGTTAATGTATACTTCTGTTGCAGCTTATTTGTTGCTCCCTATGCTCTGCAGTAAATGCTTCCTGTAATACCTATGATCTGCCTTTTCACATTCAGAAACAGCTCTTTTTTTGAAAGTGGGAATTTTTCCCTAATATTAAACATTTTAATGTCTTAAGCATGTATATATGTAATATATGCTAAAGAGTCCAGCAAAATTTTTGGCTAGAGCTTTAGTATGTGTGCTTCTGGGTAAACTTCATTTTAAACTCATTGTGAACAGACAAGAATGCTTCAGTAAGTCTTACACTTGCTGTTTTCTTCAGCTATTTGGTTATGACTTTCTTCATATCTATGGCAAGTGCTGCTTGGCCAGCCTGATAAAACTAGGAACTCAAACTGGTTGTCCACTGAATATGGACAAGGAACAGATTTCAAAGTCTATACTAATGTCCCATTATACAAGTTTAACTTTGGGCAACTAGAAACATTTCTAGAAAAGGGTTGGTCTCACTATGTTTTTTCTATCTTCATCCTTTCTAATAGTATCAGTGAATGTTATCTGTGAACTCATCTTTTGGTAAACCACATAATTTCATACCATAAATATAACATTACTTGAAAATATAGTAAATATAATCAACTTTAGTCTTAAATATAATTTTTAATTATTTGTAACTTGCTATTGTATAATGCAATGCATAGAGGATGATAAATCTCTGAAATAGAATGTCTTTGAATATTTTTTCCAGAGGTAAAAGGCTAATACCTTAAAGTGTGTGCCTCAGCCCTCCAAACAGTCATATATTTTTGAATGATCTGAAATGTTTGATTAACCTTTTTTCCATTCTTTTGGCTTTTACAAGTTTCTGTACTCCTGGTTTCTGTCTGAGACTAGAAACCTAAGTAGCAAAACACCACGACAAAGACTGTGCTTGAGATATTTCAGGCCTGATTTAGAGCAGGAAGTATTTAGATTCTTTTAAGATTTCCAGTTAAATTTGCAAACACAAGAGCATTCAGATAAACATCCAAACTGATTGGCACTTTTCTGAACTGGACCCAAATATGAAAACTTTAAAATTTACCCCCATACAGCCAATAAAGAACTCTATTTGTAGGACAACTCTGTATTGGTACCACATAATCAATAAAACTCCATTATAATAAATGTTGAATTAGACTAGCTCAATTTCATCATTTCTAAGCATTGCTTGTGGGAGGCAGGCCTTATATTGGCGTAAAGAAACAATAGACTGCATACTGAAACCTTTTAAGAAATATACTTATGAGAATTCTGGAAAAAAGAGTTGACATATTTATGTACAAACATCTATAATAGATTGGGCCCTTAAAATACACATCAACATTCGACATTTGTAGTATAACAAGATTACATTGTTTTGGATCATTACTGTATATTTTCACTAAGATAGAAACAAATAACTTTTTCAAAGCAAGTGAATGATCATAAACATTGGCTGTTTATCACGCTATGGTATTCATCTTTCTCATAGCATTTGCCTTGTTTCCTAGGCAAAGAATGGTAGGTATTGCAAAAAGTATAGTGCGATAAAGTGCCTCCTTTAAACACATATATGAAAATGACTTGTGCATGGCTCAGCTTTTTTGCGCAACTCCAGATCCCACTCAAATCAAGGCACTTCAATTCTTACTATCATTTTAGCATTTTGATTTGGAAGGGTTGATGTTTGTTTTTCAGGGAGTAGCTGAAATAAGGCATACCTTGGCTAAGCAGGTGTTTTGTTAAATGCGCACAGAAATATTATTTATTAAACCAAAACAGTTTTCTTGACAGAAAAAACAAATTTGGAAGGCGAAAGAAAATAGTCAGTGATTGTATCATAAAGCCCTAATCCAGAATTTACCAATTCAATGGGTCAGGACTTTGGAACAGGCTATAAGTGCAATCTTTCTTGTTTAGACTGGGACCACTTAACTAACTGGAGAGACTGTTAAGTAAGGTTGGAAAGGCAATACTGGTGATCATATATGGTTAATTTCTATCAATATATATGGAAAGACAAAAACTCATCTGTCCAAACAGATCATAAGCCTGCTGAAGTTTATTTAAACTATTTTACCTTTACTTTCACTTGGAATACAATTTTTAATGTTGAAACAGAAAGTATACAATTGCCACATGGAATGCTAAATGGTAAGAAATTAATAAATACATGCAGATTCTGTTGGCAGAGTAGCAAAGAGTTCTCTACTTTCTGAATGTAGGAATGATAAATGCAAAATGAAGATATCAAAGCTTCAAAATGATTAGAATTTTAGAGCAAAAATGAGATGCTGAAAAATTATGCTAGATGATGGAGAAGACTAGGTAAAAAAAAAAAAAAAAACATTGCCCAATGGGGATGTCTATGCAGCTCATTTATTTACCCTGAAAACATGCCAGATCTCTGGTTTAAGAAATTTTGGCTACCAAACTGCTAAACCTCACATATCTAAGAGATTAAGTTATAAAATGAAATAACTGATCTCTGAAACTTAGAAAAAGTCTTTCAGTGTAGGAATATGATGTCACACCCTGATCTCATTGTAAAAGTACTGCTTACTAAACAGTTGGATCTGAATTTGAGGTGCTCATGCCCTTCAGTGTCGAAGTAAAAGTCAAGCATGGAAAAGTATCATCTGCTCCAGCTACCTTAATGTCAAAGAATACACCATGAAACAAAAAAGGCCCCTCTTTTCCTTTTTAAATCTCACTCAGCCTACAAGCACTGACTGGAGCAGGATTAAAAAATATTATTCTTAATCTAAAAGCTATGCTTTTGGAAAAGTCACTCAAGTCTCAGAATGGCACAGCTCCCAAAGCAAGTTCCACGCTGGAAAACATATCCAACAAGTCCGACTGTATATCCAGCTAGCCCGAGCTGTGGGACCCTTGTTGGATGTGTCAACAGTAGCATTTTAGTTTGGATGAGGAATCAGCTTTTGAAGTAAACCTCCGAGACATCTCCATTTACTGTGTTTTGATTCACATCAAGTAAGGGACTTAAGAGTACATGAGTTAGACTCTTTGGATAAAACTGAAAGTGCTCCAACCACTAATGGGTATTCAGTCCAGAGAACCAGACTTGAGGTACTCCAGAATACAAAGCCTCTGAAATGCCTATTGTGTGGTTGTCAGCTGCTCTGCACCAACTGTTTTGCTTTACAGATCTGCTCTTCTTGGTTCATATATTTGCTAATGTAGATACAGCTATTCACAACTATCACAGCAGTAGCACCAAAGGCTCACAGCTTCACAGCTGAATAAATCTCTTCTTTGAAAGATTGCCTAGAAGAAACAGAGAAAAGCCAAGATTCTGATGATTTCTACTAGAGAAACAAAGGCGGCTGTGTATTTCCTTCTTAATACCTAAAACACCACTGGGATCTTCATAGAAAGTTATGTGTATGGTCACGGGACGAGGATGTGATGGTCAATGGCTGTGATGGTGGTGTCTAACAGCCTGAGAGGAGTAAAGAACAGAGACTGAAGACCCTGGACTCCAACAGAGGAGACATCTGCTTGTCCAGGGAGCTAGTAGGTGGGATCCCATGGGAGGCTGCCCTGAGGAGCAAAGGAACCTTTTAAAGCTAGTTGATCTAAAGACAACCACCTCAAAACACAAGAACAACCCACCCTGATATACAAGAAAATAGGAGACTGGCTTGACTGAAAGGGGAACTTCTGAATGAGCTCAGAAGTGAAGAGTGTGGGAAGTGGAAGCAGGAACAGGCAACCAAGGAGGACTATAGAATAGCCCAGGTACTCAGGCACTGGATTAAAAATCACAGAATCACAGAATGGTTGAGGTTGGAAGGGACCTCTGGAGATCATCTAGTCCAACCCCCCTCTCATGCACAGTCACCTAGAGCATGTTACACAGGATCACATCCAAGCCAGTTTTGAGTATCTCCAGAGAAGGAGACTCCACAAGCTCTCTGGGCAACCCGTGCCAGTGCTCAGTCACCCTCACAATAAAGAAGGTTTTCCTCATGTTCAGATGGAACTGCCTGTGGTTCAGTTTGTATCTGTTGCCTCTTATCCTGTCACTGGGCACCACTGAGAAGAGTCTGGCTCCATTCTCTTTACACCCTCCCTTCAGATACTTATACACATTGATAAGATCCCCTCTCAGTCTTCTCTTCTCCAGGCTAAACAGGCCCAGCTCTCTCAGCCTTTCCTCATATGCAAGATGCTGCAGTCTCCTGATCGTCTTCGTAGCCCTCCGCTGGACTGTCTCCAGTAGTTCCACGTCTCTCTTGTACTGGGGAGCCCAGAATTGGACACAGTACTTCACATGCAGCCTCAGCAGGGCTGAGTAGAGGGGGAGGATCACCTCCCTCGACCTGCTGGCAATGCTCTGCCTAATGCACCCCAGGATGGTGTTGGCCTTCTTTGCCACCAAGGCACACTGCTGGCTCATGGTCAACTTGTTGTCCACCAGGACTCCCAGGTCCTTCTCTGCAGAGCTGCTTTCCAGCAGGTCAACCTCCAGCCTGTACCGGTGCCTGGGGTTACTGATCCCTGGATGCAAGATCCTGCATGTGCCTTTGTTGAACTTCATGAGGTTCCTCTCTGTCCATCTCTCCAGCCTGTCGAGGTCTCTCTGAATGGCAGCACAGCCATCTGGTGTATCAGCCACTCCTCCCAGTTTTGTATCATCAGCAAACTTGGAGGCTGAGGGTGCACTCTGTCCTTCCATCCAGGTCATTGATAAATAAGGTGAACAAGACTGGACCCAGTATTGAGCCCTGAGGGACACTGCTAGCTACAGGCTTCCAACGAGACTTTGTGCCACTGAGCACAACCCTCTGAGCTCTGCCATTCAGCCAGTTCTCAATCCACCTCACTGTCCACTCATCTAGCCCACAATTCCTGAGCTTGCCTCTGAGGATGTTATGGGAGACAGTGTCAAAAGCCTTGCTGAAGTTAAGGTAGACAACATCCACCGCTCTCCCTTCATCTACCCAGCCAGTCATTCCATTATAGAAGGCTATCAGGTTGGTTAAGCATGATTTCCCCTTTGTGAATCCATGCTGACTACTCCTGATCATCTTCTTTTCCTCCACATGCTTTAGAGATAACATCCAGGATGAGCTGTTCCATCACCTTTCCAGGGATGGAGATGAGGCTGACTGGCCTGTAGGTCCCTGTAGTTCCTCCTTCTTGCCCTGTTTGAAGACTGGAATGACACTGGCTTTCTCCCAGTCCTCAGGCACCTCCCCTGTTCTCCATGTCCTTTCAAAGATGATTGAGAGTGGTCTAGCAATGACATCGGCCAGCTCCCTCAGCACTCGTGGGTGCATCCCATCAGGGCCCATGGATTTGTGGATGTCAGGTTTTTCTAATTGATCTCTAACCCAATCCTCCTTGAGCAAGGGAAAGTTTTCCTTTCTCTGGACTTTCTCCCTGGTCTCCAGGAGCTGGTCTTAGCAGTAAAGACTGAAGCAAAGAAGGCATTCAGTAACTCTGCCTTCTCTGTATCCTTTGCCACCAGGGCACCCACACCATTCAGCAGCGGGCCCACATTTTCCCTAGTCTTCCTTTTGTTAGGGATGTATTTGAAGAAGCCCTTCTTGCTGTCCTTGACATTGCTTGCCAGATTTAATTCCAAACGGGCCTTAGCCTTCCTCGTTGCACCCCTGCATACTCTGACAATGTTCCTATATTCCTCCCAAGTGGCCTGTCCCTTTTTCCACATTCTGTATACTTCCTTCTTCTGTTTGAGTTTTGCCAGGAGCTCCTTGCTCATCCATGCAAGCCTCCTGCCCCCTTTGCTTGACTTCTTACTCATAGGGATGCACCAATCTTCAGTTTGGAGGAAACGTCAGACCTTGGAAAGTTGAACCTGGTGAGGGATATGAAGGTCAATGTGAAGGGTTTCTACCGGGCCTCTCATTGGTGAAGGAAACACCAGGAAAAATGTAGGCCTGCTGACAAACAGGATAAGCAACCTAGTGCAAAGGACAAGGAAAAAGATGGGGTTCTCAGAGCCTCTTTGTCTTGTCTTTACAGACAACGTATTTTCTCAGGCCTCCCAGATCTCCATGCCAAATAAAACAAATTGTGGAAGGGAGGAACTACTTGGAGTAAAGGAAGAGGATCAACTTTGGGACTATTTAGATGAGCTGAACATATAAATATACAAGTCCATGTAAGCTGATAAGATGCATCCAAATGTGGTAAGGGAGCTGACATTCCTCAGAGTTTGATACCAGGACTGGCAAAGTCCTCATCATGGGACTGAATGTACCCTCAGCCAGTCTGAGGGCAACAGCAGACTAGAGGAGAGAGACTGATAAACTGGAGGACTGCCATCCAGAGCGACCTCAACAGGCTTGAGGAACAGGAACCTCATGAAGTTCACCAAAGACAAGTACAAAGTCCTACATTAGGAAAAAGCTAAACAGGCGCACCAGTACAAATCAGAGACTGTCTGTCTGGTTAGAAGATCTGCAAAAAAGTACCTGGGGGTCCCTGTGGACATCAGTTTAAATGGTGTCAGTAATGTGCCCATGCAGAGAAGAAAGCTAAATACAGCCTGGGCTGTGTGAGCAAGAACCTGGTGGTCCATCACTACCGCTGATGGAGGAATACCGTGAGTGCTTATTTTTATTCAGAGCTTTTTGGGACATTCCTTGCTTCTTTGAAGATATATTTAGTTATCATGTCAGATCATGTATTCATAGATAACAATCTGCATGTGGTACAGATGATAGATTTATTCAAGAGTTTTCAATATGTACCCATAAATGAATGATCTTGCTTCATGTTGACAATTTGATTAAATCTTAAAGCACTTGATGAAGCATCCAATTGTGCTCATGGAAAGTTGTTCTATGTTCTGTCCCTCTGTTAAAAGCAACCTACATAAGTGAAGGGACTTCTGGAACCCTTCAGATATCAACTACACATTATCTTTCAGAAGAAAGAGGCTGTGACTTGTGCTAACTTTATACTCCTTTCGAAGGGATTCCACATTAATAGAATGAATGATATTTCCATTCTCTTCGATAGATCCGAAGCTCACAAAGGAACCTTTTAAAGCTAGCTTTTAAATCAAAGGTGAATGCTTTCAATACCTGAAGAGGCTTAACTTACAATCTGCTGAGAAGAAGGGATTTCTGAGCACTCTCAGTTTCTTTGTTTTGTTCTGATCAGAAGCAAGTGCTTAAATAAAAAAGGACATTTATTTCTGAAGGAATGCTATAAGAAATAGTAAAAGAATCAATATTTTTGAAAAGGAGATTCTTTCACTCAGAAACTTACAAAAATTACTGTGCATAATTTCAAAACTAGCACTGGATTTAGAATAATATGAAAGTACAAACTACAAGACATAGAATATAGATCAAGCTGTTGAAAATGGGCCACAATACTTGATGAACTAACTTTTGTCTATTTATACTTTTAATTTCTTGCAAAACTACTGGCAGACTTTGGGACCAGTAGTATTGAGCCAAGTTCCCAACTGCTGCTACATCTTTCTTTTAAGAAACTTTAGTCATAAGTAAAATGAACCAATGAATCTGCATGGGAAGCCAGAGGTACTGTTAAGGGTTTGTTTTTTTTTTAGAAGCAAAGAAATTTTAAAGAAGGAGGATGGCTGTAAACACTGAAGTTAATACAGCCATTCTTGTGCCGAAGTTAGGCACACGTTTAAGCTTTTTGCTGGCTCTGTGCCGCTGAGCACTATTGTTCGGTTATATACCTTCAAGGAAACGAAATGCAGTGATGAAAATTTCTCCTTTACACTGCTGAATATAAGAAATGAACTAAGACTGCCTACTCCTGAACAGATGTTAATTGGCTGTTCTTTTCACAAGAGTCAAACTTGAGCAAATACCAAATTTCCAAATCCAGCTGAAAGGCAAAAGAAACAGAAATGTTATGAGAGACGTAGAAAACTGCTGTCCAGGCTGGTAGCCAGGCCACCTGAGACCAAACAAGAACAGCTGGAAGCCAGCAAAAATCATTACTGCCTCAGTAGAGCCACAGTCATGTACTGTAGAAATGGAGAATGAACGGTATTGGAGGATTCAGTGAGATGTACTTGAATTACTAGAGATATCCCAGATAACTCTTAGAACGGGAGAAAAAGTTAAAAACCTGATTTTTTTAAAATGAGGCAAGAATAAGGCAAACTATATCCTTTTCAGAATCTTCTTTATAAATACCAGCAGCACTGAAATGACCAATACAAATTGCTTCCAGCTGAGACTGCAGCCTTTTCATATCTGAGTCGTGAGCATCCTAGCAAGGTATGCAGTGAACTGAAATTACTCCTTGTAATTGCAATGGCAAAATATTATGTTAGCTCAGAAATATATAATCTCTTAGGTGACTTATGGCATGACAGCAAATGATGCCATCTAAAAATGGTTAAGTTATAGAATGGAATTGAAAGGGTTACATTTTAATATTGAGACTACTGTACCAATGGTGCCACCAAGACTTTGATCATAGCGATGTGGGCTGAACATTTTTCAGAAGCCTGAGCGGGATTGTAATCAGCAAAGTGATTATACAATTAATAAAAGAAATTCCTCCCTTTTTATTTTTAAAAATGCTTTATTTTAAAATTCTTTATCGTTACTGATATAGACTGAGGTCAGGCTCTACCTAATGCCACTTGAAGACTATAAAGATAGGATTCATCTTACTGAATGTTAGACATCCACATTTGCATTTGACTAGTGACCTCAGACTCCTCTTCTAATTAAAGGAGGACACAGGACAGTTCATCTAGTCTGGTTTAGCATCTATTTTTGGCTGAGGTGGATCATGTCAGAAATGCCTGTATTTTTACACTGGCATACTGTCTGTCTGTCTATCTATTGTTCTGTCTACCTATGTATCAGTCACCAATTCAGTGATATATACATGCATTAAACTGCTGTATCATGTGATAAAAGCTATTTCCATTGGATTTAGACAACCAGCTCTTAGGCACATTGTGCATTATAGATGCTTACATTTGGCCAGACAAATGCCACTCCAGTTGTCTAAATCTTAATGAAAAATTCAGCTTACTTCATCTAATATAATTTACATAATTCAATTAACACATTACCCTAGGGCGCCCAAACCTGTGTGTACTTTTTCCACTTTCCAAGGCCCTAAGCAGATGCAGCTACCTTTGTCTCTTTGTATAGTGTCTTTGATTAACCACATGAACATATTTTATCATCTGGGATGAAATTCATGAAGGCAGGGAAATATACTGTTGTCAGTCAAAGCCTCTCAACCTAACTGAAAGAGCTCTTGGTGCTGTAGTCAATGGATATGGGATTGTGGGAATAAGTGGTGAAACCTTTTTTTGCTTTTGTATTCCTGCTGAAATGTCCATTGTATTTCACTGAAAGTAAAAATGACACATTTCAAAGGCACTGGATTGTCCAATGAAATACAACAATCCACAGCATGTTAACACAATTTTTTTCTTTTCATATTGCCCCAAACTCCAAGAAAAGACATTGTTTTCAAAAAATAATAATAATCATTCTCAGCAGTTTCTAAGTAATGCAGTCTCCTTGTATTTCAGGCTTTTAATTTTGTTTTGTTTCTTCCACTGAGGAGATGGAAAAACCCCTAGATCAATTCAAATTCACTTTTCAAATGTGCTCACTTCCCAAGCAGAAACAAATTATCCCCATCTTTGTGAGATTTAATTGCTTTTACTCCAGAAAAGCACTCCTTCTGAACAGAGGAATGAAGCAAAAGAAGAAATGGTAAGAATCGGGAAAGAATGAGTGGTTTTGAACTGTTCTTTCCCTCTCCTCGATTAATGCAGGGTTACTTGTCAATTAATATGTAGCAATTTGCACATCACGAGGAACCCAGTACTTCCCTTGTTAAAATTAGGAGCTGAAATCTCAGTTTGTTCACCTAGAGAGTTCCAAAAGGAGGTGCTTTTACAGAAGAAAAAAAGAGAGAGAAAAAAAGAAAGAAAAAGAAAGACAGGTAAAGAAAGAAAGGAAAAAAAAGAAAGAAAGAAAAGAAAGACAGAGAAAGAAAAAATTGGATCTAATTTGCAATATTTCTGAAGCAGTAGATCCGGCATGAAATAATTGGCCAATCATGTGTAACATAAAGGAGTTCAAAGTAGTAAGATTCGGTAAGGTCACAGCCATGATTTTATTTTCTTTTTTTCAAATGAGATATTGTTCTTGAAAGGGATGCTGAACTATGGTAGTCAGTGTTAGGAAGGGAAACATCTTGTTTACAAATGTCAGCCAGCAATTAGCGTCATTTAAAGAGTGGAACCGCAACTGCTGCTTTTTGTTAGCTTTGAAAACCCCATCCCTTTCTTGTGGCCATGTTTTAAGAGGCAAAGTAGACAGCAAGACTCTGAAACCAGTTCATAAATAGTTGATTTCATATTTTAAAATCTTGCCTATAACTGTCACCCCCCTCGCATGGATCACAGATGGTGAAGAACTAATTTGTTACTGTTTGATAACGGCTTTTATGTATCAAAGCTCTTATTTACTACTCTGTGGGGGGAAATGACAGACTAAAAGCAATTATGTGTTTTTCTTTCAGTTTTTCTTTAACCACTATGCTCTTTGGCTTTTTTTCCCCCCACTCCTGACATGTTTCTTGTTTGAAATATAGCATTGTGAATCTTTTACATATGTTAGTTCTCATTTAACCCTCTTTCTGGGTTTTCAAGAATGCATCTGGCCAGGCAGATCAACTGTAATCTTTCATGATTGTTTATAATGGCCCAGTGATAAGTAATAACACTCAGGGGTGTCTCCCGGTAACAGCGTATTACATTTCAGTATTAAAAATGCAAATTGGGATTTTGCTTTTGAAGATTGTCAGGAAAATGTTTCAAGGAGGTAGAATAGCTACCAGGATGCCTGAAACTTAAATATCACCCTCTCCCCCCCACCATGGGCCTTCTGCTTATAGGTTTTCTGAAGGACTCCCCCTCCCTCCTGCCCCTTCCTCACAAATAAATACGTGAAGAGAGTTTTCTCTGTATGTGATTTTAAGAAATTGATGTTACATCTTTGGCCCTGGAAAGTCATGAACTCCTGAGTCTTTCATTTTTTTTCTCACTGGCGATATGTGTCTTGGAATCATTTTGCTATGGATTGTACTTGGCAGAGTTGTGCTGCAGCAGAGCTACTGAGGCTGGAGAATAGTTTGTGCACATATCTTTATTTTGAACAAACAAAAGAGTTTCCAGTTTGGAAATCAGCATGACTGATTCTGTATTAATGCTTTATTTGTTGGTGAACTTCCTAAATGTAAATCAGGGGGCCTGCTCATGCGCTGAAAGCTTAGGGTGTGTGTGAACACCGTGGTGAATTTGGTCTGTATTGTAGAATTTGCCCTGTTAAATTGAGGGTTAAAGTTAAAGGCAAAAGAATGGTATTATAGATAGGAAACTTCAATATAGCATTGCAATATCATAATTATGGTTATAAGCTGAAGGCAACATTGCCTGTCCCCACTGGAATCAATAAGAATTTTCCCACTGACTTAAATGAAAGAAGAAGTAAGTCACCATGGAAAAACCCATGGAAAGATTACAAGCTTTTGTTTGTCTCATTATATCCTTTAAATTAAAAGAGAGCCTCCTGGCTCTCTCTGCCTGTTTCACCCTCTTTTTCTTCTTCCATAGTATGCCCACACTGGCATTAGGTGGTGCCTATTAACATCCGTGGCACTGCTTGTGGAAAAATAGACTGCTCAACATAAGGAAGGAAGGACAGAAAATTGTCCCCAGATAAATTTATATAGAGCATATACTTCCGTAGTCTCTGGAGCCTACTTTTTAACCAAAGCTTAGACTACCAGGAAGAAAAATGAAGATAATGTGGGAAAACAGAAAAAAAGCAAGACAAAAGACAAAGGAATTTAAGAAGTTAGTATGCCCATTTAAAGATGAAACATCATAATACAACCCTCCTTACAACCAAAATATAGGAGTAGCGCTTATTTTCAAACTTTAATACCAGAAACCTTCAATATAATCCATAAATCACTTCCTTATGTTTTTGAATAAATCTTCTCTGCCCTGTATTTTACAAATTTCTTTCTCAAGACACAGCCAGCAGTAAGGTCAGCAATCCTTCCCTCCTCTTGTTTGACTCTCTCAGGGTGAAATTCACCTCTGGCAGTTATCAAGTACAAGACCTGTGTCACCGAACTCCTGCCTAAGCCAACTGATTTCCAGTGAGAGCTATATTTAGGCTATTCAGGTCCACTGTGTCTGGATATGGCAATGAAATAGCTGAAGCACACTCTATCAGACCCCATTTGAAAATGCTGGCCCAAGTGTGCCTGTCATTTCTGCTGTATTTCAGACTCTCCATCATTTTGATAATTATACAGCTTGGAAACTTTTTTTCTTTTTATAGTCTTTGAAAGTATAATGAAATCTTCAGTGCTGCCAACCCAAACCATCCAAAAATCTTGAATCAGGCTTGAAATAATCATGAGATTGGCCTGAAAATCATGCAATTGAATGTACTTGGCTTCTTTTATTTGCCTTCTGTCTTTTTTAGTGTTTAGGGTGCAATAGGGTCACATTTGCAGGGTTTCCTCTGCATGTGTGTGGGCCAGAAATGCAATCTTTTTATAAGACTACTGAAATTCCTTGGGTATTCACATGACTCCAGGAGCTGGGATTTAATAGGAAAAAAAGTCACTGTAGTTGGGCTTATGATAAAATTGGAAGCCTTGGCAATACAGAGCGTTTCACATTCAAAGTTTGTTTATAAGGGGAATATAGTTCCATGGAGGGAGAGAACAGACTTCCCTTCTGTTCTCTTCTGACATGAGAGAAATTCCTCACAAAGGGTGAACTTCACTTTGCAAAGCCAGCACAAGGCCTATTCAGCATCTGAAGTGATGCATAGACCTGGCTGTGTCTCCCTTTACATGAATTTACTTCACGCTGCATTAAGAGAAGCTGCAGAAGTCATTGTAGTTGATATAGTTTAATATTCACAAGGAAGAAAGAATTTCTTTATAAAACTTCCCATTATCAAGAATTTGGAAGCAAGGTCCAACAAGGAGGGCATACAGGACTGAACAACCCTGTGAAAGAGAATGGAGGAGGCACTTGAAGCAGGAAGAGCTGGGAATGTAAGCATATAGGCCTTTTGGAATAGTTAAAGGTAGGAATCCAAAAACAGGACAAGTATGGGGGCGAGAAGTTAGAGGCATGACTGGAGAGGCAGGTGGGAACATCATCTGGAAAAGCAAGCAAGCAATGAGCAAAAACATTCCTCCAGCTTCCTACTTTCTTACTTCTGCCATATCTGCAGCTCTGACACATACAACTGTGGGACATAAAGCTTTGCATGGAAGGCTACATTAAATGCATTTTGCATTAAAGCTGGGAATCATCTGATCAGTTATAGATACCTACACTATGACAAACTTAAAGTGGGATTCTCCACATTGACCATGACACTGTAGGAATCTTTATGTAGACTAGTCCCTTGGTAAACAGTGGAAATGAATAGGAACTTCTGGAAAGTGATTCATCTTATCCTCAAACAGACATTAAAATAAACCCAACAAACTGCACATTACAAATGCCTATTTATTTCCATTGGCTATGTAGGAATCTCAGGGTGATGGATTTTAAGAAGATTAGTTCTTATGCAAACTATTGGCAACGCAGAATCCTGAAGTTGAGTAAGCATTTTTCATGTTTTGTTTAAGAAAAATCTTAGCTGACATCTTTTTGAGCAATTCAGAATATGACTATAAATGTTCTTGGTGCAGCAGTGTATGTGTATGTGCACATGCACAGTGTGTTTGGATAATTTTCATTTATGCTAATGTCTAAATTGGGAGGTGGCAAGAGTAGGAAGTTTATTACTGCTCCTGGAGAAGACTGGCATTGAATGAGACTGAACTGCATAAAGTGGGAGATAAAGATATGGCTTTGAGCCACTTATACTGTATGATAAATGTCTGGTTATTGTACAGTGGTGGTGCACTGAGATCCTAATGTCCAAACCGGTCCTAATGCCCTAATGTATCAGACCAGTTTGTAGTCCTTTCAAATCATTTGGCTGCAGTTTTGCTTTTCTTCTGTGACTAGTGACACCTTTAAGTAATGCACCATTAGCGTCTCTTATCCCAGTTGTGTCTGCCTTAAAAATTGGCAGAGTGTTTTCACTCAAAAGGTATCAGAATCAATTTAAGTACAGGATTTAGAGCATGCCAAGCCAAGTACTCTTTGCCAGCAATTTGACATCCTGAACAAATAAGGTTTGAATTCCTCCTCTGAAACAGGAAAAGGATCATTTAGTCTGTTTGATATCATTTAGAGTAGGATAGTTTTATTTTTTTGATGCAGCAGTAGTGTCAAGTGTTGTTTCTGACAGATTCATTGAAGTGATGGTTCTATATTAAACATACAATTTCAGACACAGCTCAAATATATTCACTATATCTGTGAAATTTAAGGTATGGCAATAGTTTGTGATAGGTACATTGCAAATGCAGCATGAAATAAATGATAGCCAATGATTCTCAGGGCAAGGCTTTTCCAGGACAAGTAACACAAAGGTTAAGAACAGGGACCAGAGAGATTACACACAAAGGAGCAGATCCACATAAAGACACAGGCATTTATTTGCTAATTTAGACATGGAAGTAAAACTTTACATTCTCAGTCTCTGCCTTCCTCCTTCGCCCTGTTTCAGCTGTTGCCCAGCTTTGCAGACACACAGTTTCAGTCAGTAAAATTTCCTGGATGCTTTAATTTCTGCCACAGAGTGTAATAAAATACTGTCAGTGCCTGCTGTCCTAAACAACTAACCTCAGAAGGCTTCTACATGCAAAATCCATGAAAGTTAGGTAAGCTGAGCACGTGCATGCTGAGCAGTGGGACAAGAGAGAGAGACTCTCAGCAGGGAGATACTTCCTTACACCTGAAAGAAGTGTCATTTTATTAATGTGGCAATGCACCCAAGGTAATGGGCACCACTTCTCAAATAAGCTAATCTGCTTTAAGCACAGCATCACACCGGTTTGTAATTATTCCAGTCTGGAATTAGGTCAGTTATAGCGACCTTGGGTAGTTATGTCGAGAACTCCTCCAGGAGGCAATGTGGATGCTCTTGGTGTCCAAGCTCAGTGAGTGACCAAAGCACTAGTGAGGAATTAACAAGCATGGGCAGGGGATGGCACAGACTGGGCCAAGCTCCTCTCCTAATGCTCTGAGCCCACTATAGGGAACCAGTTATGGATTGCATGCCATTTAGCACCTGGTCTTTACCGGATGCTGTGCTTAAACCTATACATCCTGCCTACATGGCTGTACAGCAAGGTGGTACCACAAGCAGTGCTGTCCAGCAATATGGAGTGGAGATACAGGAGTTCGGGATGACAGGACCAGAATTTTTGCTTATACATGTGTATGCAAGATTGTGTTCCCTTCTCTCCCTCTGACCCTTGATTTGTATTTCAAAATGATTTACTGAAATCCCAGAGTGGAATGGTAGCATTTTTCAATCTCAGTTGGCAGACTTAAAACACTTCTCATTCATGGTCAAGCTGAGCCATTGTTCAGAAAAAAACATATAACATTTTCTGTCTCATGGCTGCAGCAGCATAATGTTTATAAGGAGCTTTAGCTATTCTCTGCTTGTTATTGCTTTTTTAAAAAAGATTTTCCTTTCTTCCTTTTTACAGAGCAGTTGCTAAAATAATAATAATAACAATAATAATACCCCCTTCTGTTTGACTTCTGAGGCTCCTCAATTCATATGCCTTTCTCATTGAGGCTGGGATTTTTGTGAGGGAACCTTCACCTTTGTCTAACTATGTATCTGTTGAGGTAATTGGAAGCTAAGGTAAGTCAATATGGAAAGCTTCAAAAGAGCTCATCTAGGAAATATGAATTTACTTTAAAAAGGGGCTACGAATTCTATTGCTTTGGGATTTAGGTGAAGAAGTATCTGTTTCCTTTTTGTATATTTTTGCTGATCGAGCTTATGTGATTGACACTTGCTTTAGCTAGAGAAATGATCATGTAATAGAAATCCACAGTACACAGGCAAACTAACTTTAGCACTCTCACAGTTCATATAGACTCCATATAAAATCCCCTTAATTTGTATTCAGTCTGAAAGCATCTAACAAGAATGAAATATTAATCAGAAATCACAAATAATACCAACTGTTTATTGCCAGAGATAAGCTGAAATACCACACTTAGCACAAACACTGTGTAAGCCGTGACATATTAAGTATGCTAAATACTGAGTTTATACCTTCCATGTTGTACTTAACATGTCCTGCTTCTTTAGCTATATGGATTCATTTGCGGTAAGGGCAAAATATATGCGGGATAGTCCCTACAAAATAATAGTCATTTATGGCTTCTTGTTTGTTCTCACATGCAAAAATATAATAAAATTTCTGAGAAAAATGGAACAAATACATTAATGTTCCTGTTGTGCTTTTATCAACTGTTAATTTGATAAATGAGTGTTTCAAGACCTAGCTCAGGCTTTTGCTGCTATGGATCTGCTGTGCCGTATGTTATTATTTGGGCTAGTAATGGTGATGCAGGGCTCATTTTCTGTCTCTTGTATCAATGTAACTTTCTGAGCTTGTTCTGCACTATTGATAAAAGCATTCCTCTTTTTTTCTCTTGGCTTTCTACCAATTAAAAGTGGTCTTCTCAAATGTTGCCATGCTGCATTGCTGCTTGATGTTTATTTGCTCTATCATCAGCACAACAAAGGAAAAGGCAGCTTTATTTTGCTGTATGTTGTGTAATGCAAACCTGAGTTACTGTATATCCCTTAACAGCCCATCATTAATTTCCCTTGCATGCTGTTTCCAGGTTTCATGTATTGCTGGCTGTTGCGATAGTATGTAAAGCATCAGCTGCTGTTTCACAGCTTGGATTTTAAGGTGTCCACAAGGAGAGATCAAAAGCTGAAATTCTAATATTGCCTTTAATGGAAGAACTATTACCCAAACAAGCAGGATGTAGATTTCTTTCCTAGCAGAATGCTGCTATGGCATTCTCACACTAATAACCTTGCAGCATTCAGGACTCTGGAAATGTTTGCCAGTCCTGAGAAACAATTATTTATTTTATACTTATTTTTTCTGCTGAGGAAAAAAATAGCATGGCTAGTTGAAATCAAATTTGTTCAGTTCTTACAAGGCCCTCATCAAATTAGTACATGGGTGTAGCACGTAAAACAACGTGATAGACATTGGACATTTGTAGTAGGCAGAGTCTGAGCTAACAGCCCAGAAGAGTATGAGTGTATGAGAAACTGACTTGTGTGGAAAGCTAAAATCTGATAACTAAAGTTATAGATTGGGACCAGTTTCTGTACTCACCTAATGTTCTTCCCAAATTGCTAAGTGTCTTTAGCACAGAATCACAGAATCACAGAATGGTTGAGGTTGAAAGCGACCATCAAAGATCATCTAGTCCAAACTCACTGCTCATGCACGGCCACCTAGAGCAGGTTGCCCAGGACCTTGTCCAGATGGCTTTTGAATATCTCCAAGGAAGCAGACTCCAAGACCTCTCTAGGCAACCTATTCCAATGCTCAGTCAATCAGTAGCAGTTGCTCTGGAAGGTAATGTGACTCTCTGATTTGACTAAGAGACTCAAACCCCACTTCCTTTTGCCCAGCTTTGGAAAGTATTAAATAGTCCAATTGAAATTTGGAAGACTGACATATCATGAGAGTCTAACCTTTTATTCTGTAAAAGATTGCCTTGTCTAGAAAGCTACCAAGACACTTGTTTTTCAGATGGAAAACAAGGAGAAGTGTTAGAGAGAAGGAAACCTTTTTTTAAATATAAAAGAATCTCACTCCCTGAAAATAAGAATAGAATGTATTGTTACTGTTTGATCAAAAAAAATATGATCTGTCTTCTTCCATGGTTGAAGGTATAGAATCTAGTGCTTGAAAGAAAGCCTAGAATTCTTTTTATTCAGTCTTCCTTAGTGTTGTTTACATTCTAGAATAAAGATAATCATACAGATAATTATGAGTCTGCTTCTAGAAGACCCCTGAAACAAAATTTGATTCCACATTTAAACATTCAGTGCCTTTTAGGAAAAGACCATATAAAGCTGCATGTATGTTTTTAAGACTACAATTTCCTGTGCCTATTTATGAAAAGACTTGGCTGAGAATCTTTGCAGATTAGAGTTTGTCATTTAAAAGCAAAATTATGTAACTCTCCAAAGCTGTCGTGAAGAACCAATCACCAGTAAAGTGGGTTAGCATGATGGGTTTCAGAAGATAGATGATTAATACAACCATTCATTAAGTAGAAGGAATGAAATCAAAAGAGGAGCCTGGAAGTAAGGAAACTGGTAGGGGGAAAACAGAGGTGCAGGACAGTTCAAAAAGACATTCTCTTCAACCACTTACTGCATAAATATTGTTCTTTTGTGTTAAATTATTGCCTCTTCTGCTGTCGCAGCTTGAAGTTGCTTTAAATCTCTTTACCTTGTTGAACCCAATCCGAACATCGCCACCTATTCTAGAGAGTATATCTATGGAGTATAATGGGATTTTAACTTAATCACAATAAAGCCTGGAAGAATTAAGGAGCTTGACACTACAGTGAAGTTTACCACATACCAGGTACAGAGATAGCCGACTTTCCTTGTGTGTAAGACAGAATGTCTCTTGACGTTTTTATATAGATGCCTCACTTGTAAAAGGACTGTTTTCCCCCAGAAAACCTTTTCATTTGCTTCAAAATGACTCATTTTCAGAAAAATCCAAAAGTTGCAAGAAAAAAAAATCCAAGTTGCAAATTTCATGCAAGACTTACTGGATCTTTTTAGCTTTTAAACTTGATGCACAGGGGAATGTATGTGATGGGATAGAAATCTGGGTCACAGCATGAAAGTCCTGTTTTTGTATTCATAAAAAACAAACTTCATATACCAGAGGAAGGAGGTGTGAAGTAGTAAAAAAGAGAAAAAGAAAACCAGTCTAAAATATTCCCAGCTCTTCATTTATCTGAGAAATATACTGACATCTTTTAAGATGTGATATTATATCCTATGACCATTTTTGAAGGAAAAATCCTCAGCACCATGATAATCACTGCTTTAACTTATTTTCTAAAGATGAATTAGTGAAACATTTCTAGTTTTTCTGTATTTTTTTTGTATTAGAATGGTCCAAGACCCTGTTCTTGAGAAGTTCTTAAGTGGGCACGGAATTATATAGCAAAGCGGGACACAAACACTGAATGAATCCTTATATATCCAGATGTAGTCAAGAGCTATAGGAATGATGATATGAAAATAAAGCATTTTTGGTGTTGTAATTTGATCCTGATAACTTCAAATCTTTTAGCTCTAGAGTTCCTCATTGTCTATAAACAAATTAATACAAGAAGCATATCTGAATTATTATACCTGAAAAAAGAAATACGCAGGTACATATTTATTAAAAAATATATAATTTGTATGCTTCCTGCAGAGCAAACCAAATGTTGGAACAATTACGGTGGATTCTGAATTGCCACAGAGGATTATTTTGATGATTTTAACTTATGTACTAAAGATGACTACTAGGTCAGTTCAAGATCTCGCACTGTGGAATAAACTCTTCTTGGTTTCTAACTGAGCCTACATATTATAGATGCAGCTAAAAACGCCAGTTTGAGATAAATCTCTGGTGCTTCAATCTGAGGATGACCAGAAAACTAGAAATATTTCTTAAAGAAAGTATACTTCAAATACAGCATTTGTAGTTGTTAAAAACTGGGAATCTTTTAGGCAGCAATGGGGAGGTAATTTTTTCTTATACAATTCTGTTTCAGAAAGATGTGGAAATACAGTGTGCTTTGAAGAAGAACATGTCAGTGTTTACGTGAACTGCTGTTCTGGGGCTCAGGGATTTTCTCTATCATAAAATTATTTAATAATAACCTAGAAATAACCCAATAAACAGTGAAAAGGTGCAGTTTTAGGATGCTTTCAAGAGAAAAAGTAGAAATAAGGAAACATAGTTACCACTAGAACTCATTGAAAAGTTTGCTAAACTTGCTTATACCTTTTGACAAGGAATTCCACTAGCCAGTACTGAAATTGCATCCAAAGGATGAATAATGCACGAGAAGGTACAGGATTATGTCAGTCTTTTAGTTACTTTCCTTATGCTGTTTGTTCTTAACTAGTTACTTTCCTTGGGCACACTTTTGCTGTGCCAGGACGGAGTGGTATAAGCCGTTGCAAGGCAGCTTCAGTACTATCTAACTGACTAAGAGAAGGAATGGATTCTTTCTGCTTGCTCCCAGTAAAGATTCACAGTGTTCAGCTTATTTGAGAGCTTGCACCTCGACTTATTGCCTTCTTTCAAAAAATTTTCCCCAAAACTGAAGATTACTGTTGGTGATTAGTGACAGAAAGAAAGCATTTTCCATATGTAGTGGCCATAAATATTCATATTTACAGAGGAGAAATGGGTCAGCTTCCTCCACATTGTCCCAAAGATATACATAACCCCAAAAGGGAGGAATACCATGCCTTAATATCACCTAAGGAAATGGTATTTCCAGGAATTGATGAAAGAATTGTATCTTCCTAAACCTCTTGGGCATACTTCTCCCCTTGGACGGAGGCTGTGTCCAAATGGCATAATTGTGCCCTCATTGTTTTCATATCATAAAATTCCCTCAATAATAAAACATCAGTAGAATTCCAGCTGAATGTGCTAATCCCTGAGAGAGACAACTTCTCTCTAGTATAATACAGTCAGATGGAAAAAAAGATTCATTGATAAAAGCCACATGTTTACCCAGTGGCAGAATAGTTAGATGTTGATACTGGTTTGCAACAGTGGTGCATGATGATTTGCAAATTAATTATACACTCGGATTGCCGGAGATAGAATGTCAGCGTTTCATGGGATTTGCATGAATGCTGATTTAGGCTTCAAATCAGCACTTATGCTCACGCTAAACTTGAAGCACCTACTTTAGTCCTAAGTGAAAAGTCAGGGCCTAAACTATATTGTGTATTTCATTTGGAACTAATAAAATGTAATACAAAAAAGGAACATTTGAATCAGTTTATTATACAGTATTTGACCCTACCTACTCTACTAAAACTTTGCATTCTTTCTCCAGCGGTGCCGTATGGGAACACAAGACTGCAATTGTGCCCCAAGAGCATGACAGCAGTCCTCATAATAGTTTCTTCAGTCTTTTTGCTTTCTAAAATGATGCTGCCATATGTGCTGTTATATTTAAGCAGCAGATGCTGTGAACTCACAAAGTTGAGGAATGCTGAAGTATGATACCATTTGAAAACAGGTTTTCTAGGGAAAGCTGACTTCTTGCAAGGCTTTGGATTTATTTCAGGCATTTAATTACTAATTACAACAGGCCATATAGAATACATTTATACCACTAACTGGTTCTGTCTTGGGGCACCTAATATATGGGTTATCTAGCTTTCACACTATCTTGCTCTTCCCACAGCTACAAAGCTGCAACAATCTCTACTTGCAACAATGCTAATGCTTTTATTTTTAAAAGGAGCTGGGAATGGGTCTCATTTCCGCTGCCTTTCTTAACCAGAATTTGAGTTAAGGGTGATATTGCACCATAAACCAGGGTCATAATATCAGGCCAGTAGACCTAAATATGCATATTGCAAATAGCGTGTTAGCATATTAAGATTACTTCACTTTTCATTGCTAACTGTTTTTAAATTCCTATGCCTAAAAGTTAAACAAGCAAACTCATGGTCCATTCTCAACTACTCTGATATTGGTGGAAGTTCTCCTGTTGGACTCATGGGGAGTCAAATCGGTTCCTAGCATATGCGTATCAAATACATGCTTTAGGATGTGAAAGAGGATGAGATAGAGGTATGGAAGAAAAGGAGCCCCAGAACAGCATTTCTAATATAGGGGTTAGCCTCTGTCTTTATGAGCAGTTGTTTTTGGAAAACAATCAAGAGGACCTGGGGACTGAAGTAAATAAAAGCATTCTTCTAGCACTGATGACTCGGGTCCAGTTTAACTTCAGGTGTTACCTTACTGGGCTTACAGAATTGAAATACTGGGCTCTATAAAGTCTGTTAGTTCTTTTCCATACTTGGCCAGCTCTATGAGTAACTGCAAATAGGTCAAGTTGCCACTGTGTCTTGTACTCATCTGTAGCAATTCTTGAACTTTAGGGAAAAAGGACTCTGGTTTGGAAGGAAATCCATAGGAAAAAAATGTCTGAGTATTAGAAAGTCCTTCATCTTCTTTGTATCCTTGCACACATAGATAATGTATACTGCAGTTTGGGTCTCCTCTCCTCTGAGGTCTGTCAATTAACACTCCAATCAAGAAGTGCATCAGTGGAAGTAAAAGTCTAACTTTCTCACAGTCAACTTACAAAAGTTAATTTTCTTCACATGGAATTTTATTATCATTTTTCCTTCTCCTTCCTTCCCTCCCTTCACCTCTCCATTTCTTTTTTGCAGCTTCACCCACTCTTTCATCTTCTTTTCTTTCACTTCACGGTGGTTCAAACATGGCAGATGTCTTAGACATATTTGACAATGATGCAAATTATTGTTCTTGCAGCAAATTTTTGTGTCTATCAGTTCCACAATAAAAGAAAAATTTAAAAACCAGTCCTATTGCAGTCGCTTCCAACAGTAAGGTATTGGCACCCAGATCACATTGGGTAATGGAGTATTCTAATGAAACTGCCAGTACTGGAATGAAAAATGCCACCGTTCATTCCAAAAAGCCATTGGATCAACATACTCAGTTTGGTTGCCACCTAGGGATCATAAAAACAGACATATATGCCTTTTCCTAGTTTGCTTCCTCCCTCATTGTGTTTCCTGCTTTCTCATTTACCTGCCATTTCTGGGATTCATTTTTATTAAATAGTCCTCTGCTCATCTTTCTTTTATTGTTGGTCTCTGCAGCTCCTCTATGGCATAGCAAATTCAGCACCACTGGAAGAAATGTTGATTCCAGTCACCTGTCAGTGTTTAATTAGAAGTTCTTGGCTGAGGTAACTATTAGTAGGATTTCAATCCTTTCAGCTCTAGGTACCACTGATTAGTGCTGACAGTGTTCTCCCATCTAAGAGCTCTGCATGGTGCCCCTTTCTTGCTTAAGTTTTCCAAAGAAGAAGAGTGAAAGAGAGATGGTGATGAAGCCTCTTCCTCCTCCTAGGAAGGATTCTCTGGCATGGCTGGGATGCACTGGTAGTGTGTTATGGTAAAGAGATAATTTCCAATTAAGGTGTTTAAGGTTCACAATATCATAAAGGAAAATGACAATTGCATGGGAGAGGGGGGATCCCATACTATGCTTTCTGGGGCTCTAGACTCCTTTGTACTGGGAGAAACATTCGTTATACTCCATTCAGTTCAGAAAGTTTGTGTCTCAGCTGCAGTCCTGTTAATAGATGTAGGGTCACCTGGTCTGAGAGAAGAAATGCTTAAGCTTCCTTGTTTTGTAAGCTTTCAAAGAAAGGTGGAGATGACGAGGAGGGAGGGAATGAAAAAGTGTTGGCTTTACTGAATTGGTTGCTGGATTAAGCCATTTGGAGAAGAAGGATGAATCTATAAAACTGAGATTTAGATTTTTACAAGTTCAAGCAAGGATGTCTCCCATCTCCACTTCTGATTTGAGTCCCTCTCTGTAATAAAAAGAATTGGGCTTAGAATGAAGTTAGGGAACTTTACTCAGCATTACTGATAAAATTTCCAAAGAACTCCCCACTGAAAAAACCCTTCACTTTTCTAAAAAATAGACTATATAAGTATGTGAGGTAAGTTTTGAGAGCACTGAATTTTTAGTATTTCTGATTTCTGAACGGAAGATCTGAAATTGCTGAAACACTTCTATAGCTTGCTTTTCTTTCCAAACCAGGAGTGTTGCCCTAGTAAATGACAAAATCCAGATAGAGTGTGGGAGCAGCAGGATCCCAAATTAAACAACTGGGAGGTTGATAAATGCTTCCAGTAGCAGATTTAACTACAGATGGAATCGTTTGACCATTCGACACGCCACAGTCCACTTGTTGGGGGCTTCCGAACATCTCTCTGCAACATTAACTTCATAAAAACTTCCATCAAAGAGCCCCCACCAGAGTCACAGTACCTTTTTTTAGAGTATTTTCAAGCAGCAGAACTAAACATTAAAAGATTCTGCCCTTCCTTCCTTGACATCTTTCTGATAGTAAATTAGAATCAGATGGAAGGTATCATTATTTCCACAAAGATTATCATGCAAATGAATTCCTTTACAATATTTTTTTCAAAATATCCTTTTAAAAATGTATATGCAGTTGGCCAATAAACTCAAAGACAGGGAACTTTTGTTCCAGGCTGAAGTATCTCTAATTGTATTGCTGTCCTTGGCCAGAGAATATTCTTCACTAACCAGCACCTTTAACAAGCAGTTTATTAATAGCCTGGACACCTGATAATTTTGTTCTGCATTTGTTTTTGCTCCTTTCCAGGTTGCTTTTTTTTTCTTTATTTCTTTTCTGCTCTTTCTTTTTTTTTTTAAGTACTGTACTTCACAGTGACAGAATAATTATATATCTGGCATTAGGAAAATAAATCTGCAAGAAATTAGTGTATTTTGATTCCAAGAGTCTCTAAGCACAGGAGATGATGTATTTTTAAGCCACGTTTTTTGAGAAGCAGAGTTTTAGGCATAAACAGGTGGTTCCCCTGCCTTGTTTGTCTGTTAGCACTGAGGAAAGGCTGTCAATGCTCTCCAGTGAATCTGTTCATTGAGAATATGCCTTACCAGGGTGAATTTTGTGAACTGAAAATTTAACAGAGATGTGGGATTGAATAGATATGGCTGAATGTAATTAGAGATACAGGAGACGACTGAGATGTGTTTGTTTATTTAGGGTAATATTCATTTATTAGCATTTGCTAGCTGATTCCCAACCAATATAATTTAGCAAGGTTTATGACAAACTGCCTACCTGATGTAATTGCTAAAGTAGACACAATATTATAATTTTATCCTTTAACTTGTGTGTTCTGCATTGTATTGGATTTAGGAACTTCTGCTGCTCATCTTCTCTATCGCTTTTTGCAATTTGTAACCAAATGCCTCTGAGAAATTGCAGCATGGCGACCCAGAGAGTGGTTGCATTTCCTTATGAGCAATTTACTTGCTTTTATGTCTTTTTAGAAGGGTGAAAGCCAGATATCTTGCAGCTTTCTTCTTCATTCATAGACCCTTGGAAATTTTCTCAGGATCAAGTAACATTGACATTGTATCCAAATTCTATCTATCCAGCATCTTATTCATCATCCAAGTGTTCAGTTTTGTTTTCTAACCTATACTGAGGTAGAAACTTATTTTGCTATAGCAAAGGTGGTACCCCTTGGTACCTAACCTGCTCTCAGCTAGCCTTTTAAGATGTATCCTCTTTGTGTTTCCATTTGTTTCTCATTACATGAGTTTGATCTTTGTTGTCATTCTCAGTGGCTGTTGAGACAGACTCTAGGTGTAGAGGTGTAGATGTGGTGCCCCTGCTGAAGAGCCAGGAGAGGTACTATGTTTGGTTATGCACAGATCATATTTGGGGTGTAGGACAAGGCTCTCTATCAAGCACTGCCATATCCACATCAGCCATAATATGTTTTATATGTATATACATAATATGTGTATTTTAGCAAATTTTAGTGTTGCTCAAAAGAAAAGAAGTGGTAGCAGAAAACAACATCTCATCATTTCACCAATTTCAGAAGAATGAACCTCATGATGATGGTCATACCTCATAATTACAGAGCTCCTTTAGTCTGGGGCTCCCAACATATACTGTGAATAGCCATAGCCTAGTCATCATAGTTAAAAGAATGCCAGGATGCTCATTTTAGAAACACAAAATAAGAGAAGCCAGAAGGTCATGGCTGATATTTTAAAGATGACTAAAAGATTTAGGAACCCAATCCGCTTTGAAATTGAATGACATTTCAACTCCTAAACACTTTTTCTGTTCTGAATGACACAAGATCATACAGGCTAGCCTGCCTGTGGTGGAAGTAGTGTATCTTGACCTCATGTTTCCTATCCTTATACTTTGACCACAAGAAATAGTCTTCCTGACTGCATTAATCCACCAAGGTAAATCCTTGCTTCCTTCCTAAAGGAAAAGAAAACAGAACTACCTAATACAGAAATACTCCTAAGCAATTTTCTGCTTATTATTTATTTGAATGTCCTCCTGATGGGTGACTATGCCTTTGCTAGTGGCACTCAAAGAGCCAAAAGAAACATATGTTGTGAAAAGTACCTTTAGCAAAACAGACAGATGGATAGGTAACACTTTAAAACAGGGTGGCCAATGATTAGCAATTCATTTGGTATTCATTGCGATAACATTAATTGTGATGAATAAATTACATTTAGCATCACTTAGAATTTTGTGAAAGGCTTGTTTGCCTTTTTGGTGGCTTTGTGAAAAGGGAAAAATAAAGCACTCTTCTATTTTTTCCATTTTGGGCTGTTTTGCCATCTCAGAAAATAGTTTATTTAAAACTAGATTCTATGTGAGAAAGCCAGAAGTTGTACATCAATGCTTTAAATTCTTAAACACTTCTAAGGTTATTATTATCTGTAAGTAAAATTTCACTCAGATCATGCTTTGAAGTTTTTTTTTTTTTTTACAGAAATTGCAAAAATTTTAAACTGTTCATTTTTCTGGTTCACCACTCCTATTCAGTTAAATACACCACAGAAGTGAAAAAATATACGCATTGCTCGTAAGCTGTAAACAGTCAGTAGATTGTGTTCCGTTGATTACAGACAGTTTATATTGGCTGGATGGGGCTTTAGCTGTCAGCACGTAAAGAGAGAAATGGACAAAAGAGGCTCTGAGAGCAGATGTTGACACTGGAAGCTCAAATTCTGGGATCCTCAGCCTGTGGATGTGGAAGCCCAGCTGGGAGAAAGAGACAGGCTGCATTCATAGAGCCTCTCTGGGATCCCTGCCCCATGCAGGTATCCAGCCATTGAGAGGCAGGAAGATGAAAGGCTGCTTCACAGATGTCACCTGCTGAGGGTTCAGCAGCCTGTCCAGAAATGTCATGTTTGGCAGCTGGTGTAGGATCCCTCCCACCAGCATTGGCGCACATATTCTCACAGTATTCCAGGAAAGATGCTTACACGGGGGCTTCCTAATGAGACGACATTAAAGAGAATTTTTGGCTTCTGCCTGTAACAGCACATTGACATTAACCTAGCTGTCCATTCATTACACAGTTCTACTGAAGATCAGTCACTCCAGCAAAATGAATTTTAGGCATAAGTACTGAGCCAAATTACCCTGGAAAATTGTCTAGGTGGCTATCACTTCTAGTTCTGTTAAACTGATTCTGCATTCCTTTGTTTCTGTGCAAGTTTCTGAAACCGCTCTAAATGCCAGTGTTATAGACTCAGTCGAGGTACTTGGCCCCCAAATCAGCAGAAAATGCAAAATTCTGGAGGATAAATGGCACCCAGACATGGCACACAGAAACTCATGGGTCCTATTATCTCTTAAGTAATAATAAATGACCTCATCAAAACGCATATTTAGAGCATTGGCAGAAGAGATCAGAAAGTATTGGTAAGACAGATGAAAAAGAGGTGATAAGACTTTGGCAGAAGGATCGAAGATCTAAGCAGTAAGGTGCTAAAAGAAAGCACAAGAACATTGCTACTTAATAAGTTTGGAGAGTTTTTTTTTTTTTTTTTTATGTTTGCCCTTTTTCTCACCATGGGCTCTAAGGTTAAAGTGAATAGCACATGCTTCATACTTTGCCTGTTGGGCTTCTTCTAGTCTGCTTACAATAAACAACGAGTTCTTCCCATATTGCATACTGGCTCAGAGAAGTTCCAGGACTTGAAACCTCTCTCACAAATCAATTAAATTCTTTTAGATTTAGAAGTATTTGGATGTATTACCTAAATGTATGGTATCTATACTAGGTATTTGGGTGACAAGCAACTGAAAAAATTACCCAGAATGGTCAAATTTCTCATTAAATTTGTCAATACTCCACAAGCTTCACTTTGTCTGTTCTTTCTGTATTTGATGTAGTATAAGGAGTGGTCTCGCTTTTAGCAAGTGAGATTTTTGCTGTGGAATCTGTCTAGTAGTGTATAGCTTCTTAATAACAAACACTCAAAGTTATCAAAATGCCACTGAGTCCCAGTAGAGGACTTTCATCATCTTTATGTTTCTCCACAACTGCAGTAGAGGTTACTGTTTTGGTGCTTCCCAAGAAGAGTGGTTGCACATTGGGCCAGACTAGGAGCTGCTCCACAGGACTTAGGGCATGAGGGCATCTGAAGATACCAAATGGAAGAACTGACAGTAAGAATTTGTTTATTAGTTACGTTAAATGGTTCAAACTAAAATCCTGTTTAGAGACAATATTATTCTTAGCTGTGGTGTGTGACATTTGAGAGCATCAAGGTCGTTTTGACACCTCCGTTGTTTTTCAAAAGGTAAGCAGAAAAAATGAGTAAAAAAATTGTAATGAAGGAATTAAGAGAAGGAAGCAAACACGTACTGGACAACAAGATCTTAAACAAATTCACATCATTCATCAGTTAGAAAAGCTTACAGTATAAAGGTCATGAGCTGTGAATGGCCAATTAATATCAAATAAAACTCCACTGATTATTAAAGTTATTGATAGCTCTCAAATTAAAATGCAATCATTTCATTCTTTTTAAAGTGACTGGGAGGATGTTCCAGTGTGGGACAGTCCAAACTGAGATACCTTAAAAAAATTCTAATTTTGAGAGGGCAGAAGGTCCAGCATTTTTTTTTAGATTGAATTTTTAAGGTGAAAATATGACAAAGGGAAATCTATAGTTCCAAGGATGTTCATGACATTGGGACATCTGAAGGATAATAAAACCCTAAATTAAAAGAGATATCATAGACAGAACCAGGAAAAAACCCTTAGGTCCCAACTCTTTTTAAAGCATGTTTAGTATTTTTCCTACCCTCTTTGTGAAAAAATGTAGTTGGAATAAAGTTGGAATCTTCTCTTTATGAGAAATTCATGAAATGACCCATGAAATATTAAAAATACATATCCATGAATTTTGATGTTTTTATGAAAGTATTTTTTTCTTTTAAATACAGTATTGCATTCTCTACCACCAAGTTAGACTTCCATCTAGTTGAGAGGGAGATTTTAATTAAAGAACATAAAATTTAAACAGTTCAGAAAATGTCAACATGGGTTCCTATTTTCAGCCCAACACAGATGATAGAACGAGAGGGCATAAATGAAAATTAAAGAAAAACAAATTCAGAACAGATGTCAGGAAGCATTTTTTTCAAGCAGCGAATCATAAATGTGTGGAATGGCTTACTAGGCAAGATAGTTAAGGCAAAAACGCGGAGGTCATTAAAGAAACAATTAGAAGACATCATGGTGTAGATAGAAAAGGGAATGAGACATCATGAGCTAAATGGCCTCTACTCACTCCAAGAGTGTCTGATGTTCTCAAGAAATCTGGACACTGCTAGAGGCCTTTTGGGCTCCAGGCTAGGTACCAGTTAGAAATTAACAACTCCCAGTTTTACTCCAGACAGATCTAGTTCACTCCCTCTTGCTCTCTGCAGGTACCCTAACACAATTTTCATGAATGCCACATAAAACTATGCAGCAGCTTTAATGATGGGAATACTTGCATTAAATGTACATTAGAGGAACCAGTGAAACCTTTGAAACATTTCCTATGAGAAGTGGTCTTGATCATCATAAAATGGGTTTGCCAGGATATTGCAACAGGCAACCTTTATTAGCAAAGATGTTACTTCTACTAGGAAAATTGCTGATGTAACTTACATAATTTCATTGAAGAAAACAAGCTATGCTGACAAAGGCATTCTTTGGCTTTAAAATTTTAATATTTTAGCAAATATTAACATTTTAAGGAAACATACTCTAATACTGCAATATATTATGTTGTAGAGTTACTCAGAAGAAGAAGCCAAGCCTTATGGACAGTCAGGACAGTCATGGCAGGTTTTAAACAAACAAAGACCCAGATCTTGCTGTTCTTTTAGGTTGGCGCAACCAGATGATTTTGCTTAGGCAAAGACAGAAAAGGGAGAAGAATTTGGTTTACTATTAGTCACCTACAACTATGAAAGGAAAAGGAGGGCAAACAAATAACCTCTGTTTGCACAAGATTATTTTGAAATAAGATAGAAGAAATGAAGTGATAATTATATCTATAAAGCTGCAGATGTTAAAGCAACAAGATGCTTTATAAACAAGTGCAGGCTAGAAATCAACTAAAATGGAATTAGCACTATGCCAGCTGACCACAGTTATTGCCAGCTTATCCTATTTCAATAACCTGTGAAATTCTAAATATATGAGAATGAGGAATCACATCTTTGCTTTAGTCTATCAAGGGCTTTTTATAGGGCTGGTGCTTTAGGGGACATAGGGTGATTTAAAGAGTCCAGAGATTCAGCTCATCAAGGGGAGAAAAAAAACACTCCCTTGTGAATCTGTATGTTATAATCAGATGACTGCATTGTGCAGTGTTCTTTGTATAGATGAACTGATATGAAATGATATTACCTAATCACAAATAACAGCTACCTTCAGGAAAAGGATTTGGTCCTTTGGGTCTGTTGAGACTGTGCTCACGGGCTGCAATATCTGAACATTTAAAAACACAGGGTTCACTTCGGATTCAGTTCCCTCCGTACTGTCTACATGTGAGCTAGGTGTCTGAGCTCCACTGTGGCTGGTGGTGATCTGATCAATAAGGGCAATACAGCCTAAAGAGCAATTTAGTCAATGAAGCCTAAAGAGCCAGTCAGCTCACCCTAAAGCAGATGTGCATTCTGACGAGCTGAATGGCTCCTTAGGAACAGTGGCAGCTTAAATCACATTGGCTGGTTCAGAAAAATGTTTGTGTGGTTACTATATTAGTTTGCCTAAATACACTTAGGAAGTCAGTAAACATGAAATAGATTTATCCTTCCCCATGACCCCCAGACTTGCTGGGTGAAATGCTGCTGTCCTCCATATCTGAATCAGCCACTGTGGGCTTCCTTTGTAACCAGAGAAAAATAGGCCCCTCCAGAGGCTCTTTGCTCCATCACCCTCACAGTAAAAGTTTTTTCTTATATTCAGAGAGAATTTCCTGTGTTTCAGTTCGTCTCCATTGCCTCTTGTCTTGTCACTAGGCACCACTGAAAAGAGGATTGAGAGTGGCCTTGCAGTGACCTTGGCTAGCTTCCTCAGCACTTATAGGACTCAGCATCCCTTCAGGTGCATCCCTGCAGCCTGGGACTTGCAGAGCTACATCCTCCACCTGAAGCTCTGTCTGAGTCAAAGCCTCCAACATAGCAGAGACAGCTACTCCATCAGCCACTGGATGATATGCCCTGTAGTGTATCACAATCATATCTGAGAATGAGTATGCTGCTCTGAACTCCTTTTTTGCACCCATCTGAACAAGCAGCTGCCTTTGTGAGTTATGCTCTAGGCCTGGCCTCTCCCTAGCACTGGCTAAAAGGATGCTTGACCTGCCCTAATCAGGGCTCAGCTAGAACAAACCAAATCTCTCTGATCAGGGGAAGCCCACAGAGCTCATTAGCAGCTGCTAGACTTGCTAGATCTTCCCAGAAGTTAAGGCCTCCTGTGGCTGTTATTACCTGGCTCTCCTTACCTGTCAGCAGCAGGCACCCTCTAGTTCCTCAGAGGTTTCCCAGGAATCCTCCTGGAATCTCTGACAAAGTTCCCAGCAGATCAAGCAGAGCCTGGAGACTGCTGTGCAAACTGCTGCCTCTGTTGGGCTGCCTCTGTTAGCTGCGCTGTATGTCTGTAAGGCTGTGTCTAGACTTTATCAATACTCAGCAGAGAGATATGGGCCACTCCAGGGCAAATTATTCTCCTTTTCTTAGACAGCCTAGGACAGGACAAATTGCCTTCTAGAGGTGCCTGCCTCAGTCTTTTGACTATATAGGAAATCCAGGTGATGAGCTCATATTTTAAACTTAACTTTTAGTTGACTGAAATGATGGTGAATGAGGCTGAATCTTGTCTCCACCAGGCCAAGCTGAATATAGTTATCTCCAGCTGGAGGCCTGCACATTAATAGTGCTCTCAAGTAGTGCCATAAGAAACACATAGGCCAAAAAGGAACTTTCTAACTTTTAGAAAGAAAGCAGACACACACACATATATGGGCAGACATGTGTTTTAATTGGGTGCAGACATTGTTACATATGTTGCCAAATTTTGCATCATTACATATGATTTGCAGTAAAATAGAAACGCCCGAAACACAGGAATTCACAATACAGGCTTATAACTGAGTTTGAGGTGGATAAGGAAGTGCTCACCAAAGTTCATCATATAAAGTGCCAGATCCACTGTGACTTACTGATTCTAAACACTGTGGAAGTTTAATAAAACAGAGAGTAAATTGGCTTATGCCATTGGAGCTGTGCTTTTGGCTACACGGTTGAGCATTTGTTTTGGAAGCTGGAGACTCTGGTTTTGGTCCCAGAGTTAATTAATTGTACCATGCATTTGCACTGCAGTCCGCTAAGGAAGGTGTAAGACAGTGTCTGGATGTGGATTATTTAAACACTACTGACTCATCCAAAGGGCTTTAGCGGTCAGGTAATGACCAGCTGGAACAGTTAAGTTCTGTAGGTAAAGCCAATTGTTCTGTGTTTGAGAAGGACCTCCAAGTGACTCTGTGCTGCTCAGACAATTTTTGAGTATTTTTTCTTTTGTAATTTGATTTATTTTTTGAATGTTTTAAAAATCTGAGCCTTAATGTCATTATACTGCTGCTCTGCTGTGTCAGCACACTCTGTTTAGTGGCCACAGTCTGCTCATCCTTGCTTTATCTTAATGGGAAATCGTTCTGTTTGAAGCAATGCAAAAGCAAAGTATTATGTGCAAATTATCTTAAAATTAAATGTTTCTGTGTGAAAGAAAGATGACAGCTCTCCCTCCAAATAATAAATCAAGAAAAATAGTTTCAGAATGGGGGGAGAAAAAAGCCCATTGCTCCAAACAATTACCTGCTAGCCAGTCAGATCTGTGGAACTACTGTTGCCTTCTTGCTTCTCCTTTAAGGCCTGACTGACCTCTCCAGGGTGGATAACTCACTCTCCTCCATGCTCTGTACTCAGGGCTCCTGAGACTTCACTCAGCCAAGGGTGCCCCTGCAGGGCCATGGATTCTCCCCTGAGTCAGGTCTTTGCTCTGCCAAGTAGTGGGCAGCAGGACCAGGACTGCGCGGTGGGCCAGCACGTGCACTGAGCTACAGCAATCCTGCTGTGGTCAAGGCTGGTGCAGTGGACCAGCATAAGCAGTCCAGGGGTGTTTGCAAGTAACTGGTAGGGGTGGAGTCAAGGCCCTTGCATCCATTCCCCACTTTCAAAGGGGATTAAGCAGGCCCACGCCTGTTTCTATTCCTATATGGCTGGAGCCATGATCAGGGGCAGCCTTTGGAGTAGTATATGGGCTTTCTTAGTTCCTTACATGTATGCTGACTAATGTGTTGATACTTAAGGACTATTTATCCTCCCTCCTTATAACTTAATTTAGAGGATTCTGTTGAATAGAAGGGCTCTGGAGAGCAAAATGTAAGTGACATCTGTTGGATAAAATGCATAAACTGGAAAACACAAAGCCATGGAACAACCAAGCGCTGAACCCAAAGAGCTGACGGAGACCTCCTTCAGGTGTGTGATTGCCTTAGGCTGCCTGCATAGTCAGGACACCTTTTGGAAGACAAGCAAACTGTCTGGTTCAGCTTCTACTCTGGATCTGAATCCATTCTGTGGGAGCTTGCCTTTCTCCACAGACTGCACAGGGAACTTAATGGTGTTTCACTAACAAATTCAATTTTAAGCTTATGCTTAAACCCAGTGGAAGCAAGTTCAGCAGAAAGCTGAGTAATCTCTTCTGTTCTGTGAAACTGGCAATGAGAAAAGGAGAAAATATCTATATGGAATAAGGAAAAGCTCAGAGACTCTAAAGATTGATAGGAAGGAACAGAAAGAAAAAGGATACAGAAACATGGTATGAGAATGGAATAACATGGGATCTGCAGATGAAGAGAGAAATGTCTTAACATAGAATGTTTAAAAAAGACTCTCAGTTATTGTTTTGATGCTAATTTTCTAAATCTTCATAAACCGGTGGGTTTACTGAACGAGTACCAAACAATATATCTTGCATTTCTTGCTTCTCTTATAAGTTCCAACTTCTACTCACAGCAAGTAGGTAACTGGTACTTTTGTCCTGGCACATCTTTCCTCTAGAATAAATTCCCGTATGTTATAAGATTCATTTTGATTTTATATGCTTTAAAGATATTTTTCTATCAATACTGTTCACAATTTAATTACAATAATTAGCATAGTTTTCCAATATTTTTTTGTGGATTTGATTATATGCCTAAAAATGTTGCAGCTGTGTTTACCTATACGCCTTTTGTCTCAAGCTTCATCTGAAATGAGAATATCATTTTATATATAGCTTTCCACTGGCTTTGTGAACTGTTTTTCATAATACCCCAGTTTAGCTTCATATACATTCATACAAAGGAATGTACTCAGCTCTCTCAAATTTGAGTGGTTCTGGAACAGAAATCAGGAGAGGCAGAAAGTCCCTGTGTAAATTGTGTGACTTTTCAAGAAACAGGAAAATATACATTCTGTTTAAACAACACAGCAATATGTATTACCCAGAGAATGCTGCAGAAAAAAAGACTGGCAGAAAGATACATCTTTGCCTATTCTTATTCAGTAGAGGAGGTAAAATTAGAAAAAGTTGGTGATTAGAAACAGTGAATTTAATAATATATGCAATAATCTAATAATATATGCAATGATTAAATGTTCTTCCATCATCCTTTGTCCAGAGATATTAATTCATCTTCCATGTAGCTGACCTATTTCTGGGAAAGGGGCAAGGTGGAATATAATTAAGCACTGTACAGCTGATGTGGACAAGAGATCTCTCACTCATTATCAGAGCATCAGCTACCATATGTGGTCTGTAGAGCAGCCAAACATTTGTGGTCCAGCAGCTGCTAACGTGAATTTCTGATGGATTAGGCTTAGGAGTCTCTTCATAGATTTCAGTGGGAATTGGAAAGGCCTACAGAGTTTCCAGAGTGGCTGTTGGGATTCCCTTCTTGCATGAACACAATCCAAAGGGCCTATCTGAAAGCAATTGTTTCATGTGGATTGCTCTGTTGCCAGCTCCTGTAGGCAGCTATCAGAGAGATGAGAGCTGCCGTTGGGATGATGAGTTTTAAAAGCTATTCACCAAAGGATTTGAGAATTGCTTGATATTAAAAGATAAGGCTGGAAAGCAAAGAGCAAAAGAGGAAGAAGAATATGAAATCTGGAGGAGGAAGGAAGAATGGACAAAGTTATTAAAAGAGGCGAATATTAAAACCTAGATGTAGACCAGGACCTAGAGGAAGCTTCCAAATTTGTTGCCACAATTTTTCACTGAAGACAATTTGCCAGAACCTGATGTTCCGAGCATGCCCTACCCTAAATCTCCAGTTATTACAGAAATGTACTGCTATAACCAGACTTCAGGATAAACTGAGGGATGGAGGTAAAGTTCTTAAATGGCTTTCCTTGTAGCCTATACAAGACAGTCAAAGTTTTTTACTGAAAATTCAGCATGCCATGGATGAGAATCACCTTCCTCTATACTGTGGCACTGGAATCTGTGAGTCTTCTTTCATAAATATGCCCAGCAAGTATTTTTAATGAGACTACTTTGTTATGTATTTGTGTACCTTCAACAATACTCTCTAGGCAAATGCTCACAGGGTTATGTAATATTACCAGCCTGAAAGACCTCAGTTTACCAAAGGTAAATTTAATTTAACCTAATTTAACCAAAGGTTAAAATATCTTAGATGTTGTTTCTTTTTCCTTTATTTTTCGGTTTCTGTTCATGTTGTGTATTTCAACCTATTTGCTACAACTATGAGGATAAGAAAGCTGCTGTTTTTAATACTGTAAATTGAGATTTCCACTTAAGTAATGTTCCTTCAGGAATTACTTTTTCAAGAAAAATGCCAAATATTTCTGTACTCATAGTTAATTCATGAATTCCTTGCACAACACCCTCCTGACTTTTGAAGACATCTCAAATTGCTGCATACATTTTGTGGACAGCCTCTTATTAACTGATCATTTCCTGTGACAACTGCTTCCTTTTTTTTGGTTACATAAGACAGGTTTCTCTCTACAACTCATACCTTAAATACTGACTTGGAAGAGTTTAGTTTCCCAAGAAAAAAGTGAATTAAATGCTTCCTTCAGCTATTTTAGGTGAAGCTGATTTTAACACTGGAAACAATAAAGTTACTTCACTCAGTAATGCAATCAGAGCAGCCATAATATTATAAGATATTTCAATACCGTATATTGTGGCATATCTGATCATTAAATACAGTCTGAGTTAATTAATATTGTGCTGTAAATCTGAATGACCATTTAATTTGCAGGATGTTTTTGAAATTTGGCTTTGATTCTGGAACACAAATATTTATTTTACTACATAGAACTTTAGGTAGCAGTAAAAATGGGAAGGAAACCGTTCCGATATCTTATGTCTGCATAGCGTAGCCACTGAATGGGGTCAGGTTAACTCACACCATTGCACTCTTCTGATGTATTATGAGTTGGGCCAGAAGCATTGCTTTTCCAGGAAGTAAACCCTTCTGTTTAAGCTGTGGATTTTCCTCCTCTGGGAGATACTTATTTGCCCGTTGATTTCTCTGGAAATGATGTGAGCTTTTGGCTCTGATTGCAGAAGGCACTACATTGTGTGTAAGCCTCAGCTGAGAACTGACAAGTGCTGTAAGATGCTAAAGAAATGGTTGTAATGATAAAAATCATCAACAGTTTGAGGTTCCTCCATTCCTGAGCTCTGACCTGCACCTTTGAAGGTTGAAATTGTAGGTTTTGTGGGTTTTTTTTCAGAGTACTCTGGTAGGGAACGCAGAATCGCAGACGATGTTCAAACAAACTTGGCTGTCGAGAGAAACAAGTTCCAGTCTTGGCATCTCTTTATGAGATATTTCAGATGTCCGAGTGATCCTGAAAATTGATGATTTCCCCCAAAGGATGGCCTTTGTATGGTTCGTTCTTTAAGTTAGCTGGAGAAAATAATAATAGAGGTTATAATCAAGAAGATAGGTGTAAGAAGAGTGAATTTCCTTGCTGGAGCTGTGCAGCAGAAAGGAGACAGCAAGCGTGTGAGCAAGTGACCCAGGAGCAGCATGAGGGTGACAGTGAGGGACAGGAGAAGCTTGTGGGGAAGCAGCAGATTCCGTCGCAGCCTGGGTAAAGGCGGGTGGAAAAAGAGGGGAGGAAGAGGGAGGTCATTCCCAACGCGGTGATGGGAGAAGAAGGGAAAACGTCAAGGGGAAAGGGACGGGGATGGGGACGGAGGGGAGGGCGGGTGGCAGGCAGCCTCCCTTCCTGTCTCCCTCCCTCCCTCCCTCCGTCCCTCTCCAGGCAGGCTTGGCAGGCTGCAGCGGCGCGGGGCCAGCGCGGGGGAGCGCCGGGCAGCCTGCCTGCAGTGCCAGCTGGCGGCACCCCCTGCCAGCCGCGGGGCACTGGGACTGGTGGGCAGCGCTGCCCAGCTGCCACCCCGGCATCGCCGCCCTCGAGGAGCGCCCAAAGCCGCCGCGCTGCCGCTGGGCTGCGAAGCCCCTCGGCGCCGAAATGGGGATTCGCTGCGCCGGTCGGCAGGCGGATGCTGAGACCGATTATTTGGGGTCACCTCTTTCTTTTCGTCAGTCCAAAGTCTTACACCGAAAAGCAAAGACGAAAGGAAAGAGGTAACCCCAAATAATGCTTCCCCGCTTTTAAACAGGCTCAGTACTCACCAAGAGACAAAAAAACGTCTGGAGTTTTCAATCAAGCACTCTCGTAGCTGATAGCTCCAAAACCTAAATATTCCGAATAGAACTGCTTAAGGCTTTCCCTTCATGTTGGGACCCAAGCCAACAGTTTTTCTTTTTTTTTTGTCTTGGCTGCTTTATGTGAGGCACCTCAGTAAAAGCGAAATCACCTAAATGCTTTGCTGTAGAGAAAGGCTGTTAATTTTAAGCAGCTGAAATTGAAAAAGTTGACCTTGCAACTTCCTTTTAAAAGGAAGATGTTCCACTCTGTGTATTTGAATTCATTCACTGCTCATGAGAGATAGTTGCACTAGCCTTGCAAAAGAGTGGCTCCGAAAGCTTCTTAAGAGTGGCTATATAATATAAAGCCAAAAATAAATTGCCAATATCACATATTGACAATCTTTAAATGATTTTAAGTATTAAATATACTAAGCACTCAGGTAAAAGCTGCTTTTCTCACTGCCGGTCTTGTGAACTCTCTCTGGGATCAAGGAGGTTGGGTGGCTTCTTTCCTTCATCTGGATCAAAGCTATGGAAAGCTAGATTGTGTCTTCAGTGGCACTGGTTCAGACTCAGTGTTTTCAGTAGATTTGCCTGGGCAGGGCTGAGTGGCTCCTACTTCAAAGTCATAGTTGTTACACCAGAAGAATAAAACCTCAGTTGGATCAGAAGTGCTAACGTGAATGAAAAGCCCTGGAAGCTTTATAGTTACCAACAAAATGAGCAAAGAAATTCTGAAAATACACAGCAGAAAAACTGTTAAGTGAAAAGCTGCCATTTTATGTGCTGTCTGTTGCAATTTAAAACAATTGTACAGCTTGAAACAGAATTTCTCACTTCTTGGACCAAGAAGCTGCTGTCAACTCTCAACGTTTCCTGTGAACCAGGAGGCACTCTTGTCAACCATAAGGCATTCCTGTGCACCACCATTCACCCTATTTGTCTACATTTTTACTGAACACAAAGACAACCTGATATAGCTGATTATTGTGCTTCAATAGGCTTCCGCTGACCATTACCACAACCTCATGGCCTGGCAGTGGTACACAGAGCACAGCTTGGAAGCCACAGGGTCAGCAATGAACCCAATAATAAAACTTTTCTCTCTCTTTCACTCTCATTAGCCTCCTGTTTGATGGAGGAAGAAGGAGAGGAAGTAAAAAATCTTGTGGAGTTTCTGGAACAAGCATCTATACCTAGGTGGTTGTTCTGACAGGCTGCCAGAGGTGAGAACCTTTCTTCTCATTTCTTGGTGGCCTCAGCAGTCTGTTTCAGCACACAGCAGCAGGAAGCAGAGCAGGTCATTACAGCACTGTTTGCATTCCTCTATTGAGGCACTGTCTTTCTTTCCTTTCGATCATCTCATTCATAAGTAGTCTCAGTACTGAATACAGACAATGCAAATGTCTGCAGACATGAAGGATCCTTTTCAAGTGTTTTTAAAAAAGAGAAAAATGTCAGGGGAAACAGGACGACCATCCTGGGAAAGAGAGAGGACAAAAATGGGGATAATCCACTCTGTGTCCCAAAGAAATCCTACCCACGGACAGCATACTCAGTCAGAGTAATTACTTTCTCTTCTCCAAGGAAGTGAGAGAGAAAAAAATTTTGTTCAGTACAGATTACTTGTGCCAAACACCTTCCACAAAGAGCACTTCAGTCACACGTGCAGGTCTCTGGCATTCTGGAGGTCAGGCTCTTCAGCCAATCTGTGGAAGTAAAGAAACTCTTTTGCTTCAAACGCTGTTTAAATTTCCTACCGCCAGTCTCTAGTGATCAGGATGTAGTCTGACTGCTTGATTTTATCTTTAGAGAACTGGTGCTGAAAAACAAAAAACAAACCAGTACTAAGAAGCAAAAGGAGTGTATAAGAAGTTGTCAAAAGAAGGGGGTTCCAAGGTCTTTACCTTCTCAGGACAGCTAAGGACATGTAGGAATGTCACTAACTGATGATATGTTATCAATAAGCAGACAATGTCTCTAATGTCAGGAGAGCTCTGCTCCTGACAAACCAGGAGGTTTATGGTGGTTACACTTGGAGTGCTCTGTGAATTCTCAAGCAGATTAAAAATAGTATTGTCAAACAAACGACTAGCCACAGTGGGGTAGATGTCCCCAGACTAGCAAATGTTAAATGTGGTAAAAGAAAGCAGTGAGATTTGAGACACAATAAAATAAGATAAATAGTTAAATAATTTGTTTCCTGAATCAGTCAATAAACTGATAAATATACAAGGTCATCACATTCAGACTTTTGAAGACAGCTATAGGTCAGTCATGGCCTACAGCAAATACACATCTGCAGAAGAAAAGTTCATGGGACAGAAACTGATGGGTGCTATGGCATGACCAGAGTATGGCCTTTTGCCTGAATCTAGTCCACAGGATACTTCTCTCAAGTTTTCTGCCTTTTTTCCAGAAGCGTGGAACAGTTCTTTGGACAGTCACTTATAAACAGTCTGAGGCTGGCCATCTTAGAGGCTGCTCACTGTTGCCCAGGGAGCAACAGGCAATTCTCCTGACCTGGTCTGGCTTCTGGGAGTCCAGACTCACCATCCTGCCTGGGAGGCCAAGGAAATCATGGCAGAGCCTCGAGCTGCTGTTACATATGACCATATGCATAGTTGGAAGGCTCACCAAGGTCTCCGGCACTTGGGTGTCTCAGGAGAGCCTTTTGCTGCCTTTTTAGCAGCAGGTGTAGCTAGGGTAACAGGAGTGCACGGAGAGGACAAAATTCGGACTCAGGCCAGATTATTATCAAGGCTGGACATGCCTGTGGAGTTCATCTTATCTAGCTTTAATGTTCTACAATGCCAATATTTGAGCTACTCAGACTTGTTTCCAGTCAATGGAGAAGGGTTAACATATTTTTAAGGTGCAGTCAATCTTGGCTATTTTAGACATTTTTTTTAGAGACAAATTGCAGTCCAGGAACTCCCTTTGTTTGTTGACTATACAGGGAATCTAGAAGCTAATTTCGATGTAGATGTCTAAATTGGTCAGATGAATACAGACTCCAAGATAGAAGCAGTCATGAATCACTGTATGTGTCATTTTAACTATTTGTCATATATATTGCATGGTTGTTTCATTGTCCTCCTATGTGCTGCTTGCCCTTGAAGATCCATTTCTTCCCACCATGAAAATTTCTGGCCCACATATTTCAGCTTTTTTTCTGTGTTATTCTCTTATCGTCTTTCCCCAATGCACGTGTGCTTCCAACCTTAATTACTTTTTTTAAAAAAACACAATCTTCATTCTCCCCCTTCTAAAGTAAATTGGAGAATCTTTATGCAGGGATGAAAGGAGAAGGTTTTCTTTTGATCTAGCAGTCAGTCTCCTCTAGTTTTTTTCTTGTATCTGGCTGCTTGGGTCAGAGGCACACAATTTGCTTTGTGTTTCTGTAGTGTCTAGTACAATGGACCCTGCTCCATGGCCAGAGCTCCTAGGCACAATGATTGTACAAAAAATAGGGGAACAATGAATAGTAAATGAAGCAAGAGCAAAGTAAATAGAGAACTATGGTGAGGGAGAGGGGAACATACGGACAGTGACATGAGAAAAGACAAGAAGAGAAACAAGCCTTTCCTGAGGTGAGAAAAGAGCCCATTTTTCTACCTTGTACCTCTACATTTTGCATTCAGATATGGCTGAGTGTTACTGGGCAAAGATAAAATCCTCAGGATGAATTTTGCAGCCTGAGAGTGACAATGTTCAGTCCTGCTTGTCAGCCAGAGCCTGCCCTCAGATGCACAGCTCTCACTGAGTTCACATGTACAGTTGAGAGCAGGATTTAGTACTGCTATCCAGCATACAATTAACACTGAAGGTCTATACATTATCTCATCTTGCATTTTTATTATTTGCAGCTTATTGTTCAACCGAGCATGTATCATTGGTTAATTAATGCTGCCAACACTCTGCTCCACTAAATGATTGTTTAGCCTAGAGTGGAATAAAATACTACAATGACTAATATAGTATCATTATGTAACAGAAAATTAAAAATCTGATAATTTGATTGGAAGTCTCAGGTGAGTTTTTTGTATAAAACTGTTAACCTCAAGTAGCTATAAACAGGTAAATATTTTATTCAGCCAACAGATAAAGAATAAATGCTTATGATATAAACTATGTATAATTAATACTCCTGGGATAAAAAAAAAGTATGCTAATAGGTTGTCAGTTAATTAGGAAAGGAATATGAGGTAAACAAAGGTGATTAGTATGTACCCTGGGACCATAAACAGAAATTGTGCCTTAAATAATCTGTAAAAAGCCCCCATATTAAACAGCAAATAGTTCAGTTTTAATCCAGAGCAAAAACATAATGCTTTATGGAGAAACACACAGTGGAGATGCTAAATGAAGAAACAGCTTGTGATAACAGATCTATGGATTGCAGAATAACTCATCTTTCCTGTTGTTCTGCTCTTCCTTGTGTTATATGTAGCCTTAGTCTGTCCTCAGATAACTTCAGCTAAAGTAAGATTTGCAAAAAATATGGCAAATAATGTGCTAAAGGACCAATCTTGCATTTTTGCTCACAAAAATGAGAGCTCACAGTGGTGGGTCTTAAATCTGCAACATGGAGAAAATTCCTGAAATCACTTTCTGCTTCTTACCTGCGCTTTAACTCACTGGTCCTCCTTGCTTCTGCCAGTATTTTGTGAGACAAATGAGACTTTTTCTTCCTCCTTCCTGCCATTCTGCAATTTCATTTAGGCTATGCATTTGAGATATTCTCTCATCAAATAGGTCTAAAGCAGAAAAAGACATGATAGAGATGAATACTTGTTACAATGGCAGCTAAGTCCTTCCTCTAGGCAGAGCTTTGTCTCAGAAAGCGATGGAGATGCATTACCCTTAAGGCCATGGTTGCGCCTTATGAGAACAGCCATCCTGGAGAAGACTAAAGATTCATCTTCTCCACTATCTCGTTTAGGACAGAATCAAAAGCACCTGTCAAGGGAAGAGTTTAAGAACAAAACAAGTACATATGATACTTCCTTTTAGCATTCTCCTAGCCTTCAATCATTTACAGCTCAGGGGCTTCCTGAACTGGATGCTTTCTACATATACACTAACCTTCAAAGAACTTCTCTTCCATTAACTTAACCACTTCTCTCCTGAATGTTTCTAAACTTTACCAACAACCATCTTGTAGTACATCTTTTTTAGGTTATATGGTTAAAAGCTAATCACAGTGAACACTAGGATCAAACAAACAATGAGAGGGTGAGGAACCCTAATGACCTATTCAGTGAATGGGAAGACTGCTGAATTGGCTTTTCCTAAGACTGCCCAAGGAGAACCATTAGACTGTTGTCCCCAGAGTGAAACCCACCGAAGAAAGATAAGCCAGTGAAAGACACAGTCTCCCTGGAATGCCATGTAAACTCAAGAGGGTTATTGCCTAAAGCAGCATAGATTTGTTATGGGATGTTGGGGGAAGAGAATTTGGGGATTGTGTAAAACTTATAACAGGATGTTTTAAGTGGATTGCGGGAATGTGCTAGACTTATTATGCAATGGTTAGAGAAAGGACCAAAGGTTAAGAAAAAGAGATATCAAGGTGGATTGGAGAGGAAGAAGCATGGCAAAATACTGAGAAGATAAAAGGGATAAACAGGTTGCCCAGTCAGTTTTCTTGCCTGACTGAGCCCTGTGCTTGTTCACCGCAATCTAGCCTATACTCTTATTAAATCCTATTTATAGCTACCTTCCTGTGGATGTGCTCTGTATTCTGACCCTGCATGCATGACTGCTAGCAAACTTCAGGCTTGACTAGCTAGCGAGTAGGAGAGGTCTCAGTGCCTGGAAGCCTGGAAAGGATCTGAAACTGAAGGGTTCACAGGTCCCAGTGCCGGCAACTGGAAGAGACCAGGGTCTGGGGACCAGTTACTAGGCAGACTGAGCATCTAAGATCAACTACTGGAGAGATGCAAATAGTGTGTGTGCGTGTTCCACAGGTGGACTTCAATCCTGGTCAGCTGGAGGGGAGGAACAGGATCGAGCCCTTGTGCTGTTCATGTTCATGATTGTTGTGTGTGAGCTTACATGTATAAAGGCATTTTCGTGTGTTTGTGCTGATTCATATGGCTGGTTGTATGTCTGTGTGCACGTATACCTATTGTGAATATGTGCTCAGTAGCTTCACTGCTGAATGGACCTGGGCAGCAGCAGTCTGATGTCTGGACAGCAGGGATCCCCACAGGTGCCAAAGCCTGCTGGGTTTAGATACCTCTAACATTCTACATCCGCGTTCCTGTAGCAAGGAATTAAACAAGTTGACCCCACACTGTAGGCAGAATAACCTTCTGTTTGCCCTGAACCTCTCTCCTACTAGCTTGATTTGATGGTCTCTAGGTCTAGTGATGGCCTAGCTCTAGATGACCTCTAGCTTATTCTGGAAGAAGCAGTAAAGTCGGCACCTACCTCCTGTGTCTGTGCTTCTCATGGAAGTCTACCCAAGTGGTGCTCTGAGAGGGCTGCCAGAGAGGGGGAATGGATCACTTGGATGCAGATACCTTTAGGAAGTTCTGCAGCAAGCTGTGCTTATAGTAGTGGCTCATTTCCATAGCAGAGTATAGCTTTTCTCCTGCAAACCCAAATCCCTTTGGAAAACACATTCAGTTCTCCTGACAGTCGTGTTTTTGATTTGACTGTCTTAACTGACTGCAGGGGTGTCTAATGCTACTATGTTCCTAACTGTGTTCTTAAGTTCTCACTATGTGGACTGAATCAGGATTTTGGTGTTCTCTTGAAGCACAAAAAAGGATGGGAGTATTCTTCTGTCCCTTACACGATTTAGCCCTAAAACTGACATGAAACCAGTTGTAAATGTGTCCAGGCTGCAGGATATGTCATTACAGGCTTCTGAGTGGACTGAAAATACAATTTTTTTCAACCAGTGTAGAAATCAGGGCCTCATTTCCAAAGAAACTCTTCTCCACAGGATGATGCCTAATACAGTCATCACTGACAGTAGTTACGGTGCCTTTGGATGGAAAAGGAGAGTAACTCCAAGGCAGAGGCTATTTATGTTGAGTACTTCAATGCTAGAAGTTTCTGCCTTTTGCCCCAAGTATGTTGTTTCCACAGAGATTCTGTAAACTCATATTTTTATACTAGTTTATGAGACAAAGAACTAGACTGAAGGATTTTATAGATAAGGATTAAAATCCTTGATGGAGCTGCTTGGTAGGTTAGGTATGTTTTCTTATTTGTAGGATCAGTTCAGGAAATGAATGAATTAAATCTCCATTGAATATTGCAAACTTTTCTCAGGGAGCAGCGAGGGCCGGGCTGGGACCGAGGGTGACCTGGCACAGGCTGTGCCTTCGCCTATGGATGTAGTCCCTTGGGCCTGAACATAGGGCAAAGCTGGGGCGGATAATGGGTCCAACAAGAGCTGTGACATGGCCAGCGATGAACCAGGTCTGGGGGCCATCCAGGGACTCCATCCAGGAGCAAAAGGAAACAGTGCTGGAGATGGGGAACTTCTACAGCGTTGCCAGACCAGGGGCTGACAGCCCTGGGATAAGCTGAAATTGGGCTCCTGAGCCTGGGCAGGGATTGAGGGAGACTCCAGGGAGGCTGGGCAGGGCCAGTAAGGCCTATTAGTGCCCTCTGCACCCTGACAAATGTATATTTGATGACTACAGTGGAGATGTGTCATGCAGTTAGTAGTAGTAGTAATATTTATATCCCTGTACTACCTGCACAGACCAACAGACATTGACCTATTCCAAGATTAGTAGGGGAGGTGACGTCTGAAGGATGATGGCTAAAAGACACAACCAAATGTAAACTTTTCTCCCCAGCTTTTATCCACACAGGAATAAAATCTTGTAAATGTTGGTCTGGGCTAACTTTTTGTTAGTGGAAGCTATTTTTTATTAAGATAAACTAACTGATGACTTGTAGGTCCATTAGCATCACATTTATAAAGAAGTCTACTGAATATGATAAAACAAAAGAGATCTGCTAAAAAAAGAGGACCTAATGAGAGTAGCTAGCTTTGCTGGATGCTGCAGACATGTGGCTATGTACTTGTATGCAAATACCATCTGAAAGTGGTGTTCTATTTCAGCCATGTATCAAGCCATGAAATAAAGTGGTCTGAAATGGAAACTCTTTCAAGCTTAGTATTCACTTCAGCTCTTTTTAATGCATGGAAGATAGAAAAATATTTTCAGAAAGAAACCTTTAAAATCATGAAGTCTGTAAACATTAATCAGAATATAAGAGAAGATCTCAGGCACCAGTATCTATCCAAGCTCAGCCTATAAGGCACATTTCAAATCATCACAGCTCCACAAATTAGTTGTACATTTCCAAGATTGCTTTTGCACAGCTCATACACAAGTGACTAAGGCCATATCTATTTTCTTTCTGCAAAGCATAGGCTGAAGATGGGAAGTACAAAACATTTTGCCAATCTTAAATATGGAGGTTTAGAATTACCAATGTAAAGCTCTAGCAGTGGGCTTTTAATTTGGCTCAAGCTTTCAGAGTCTGGCAGGCTGATGAAGTGCAATTGCCATGGGTGAAAACAGAGCATCAATTAACAGACACATGCAAGGCTGGCACCTATGAAGAATTCACCCTGAAAGATTTAAAGACAAATAACTCAGTGATCAGACACACCTGGAAATCTTGGAACAAACTTCATAGAGTTATGAAAATTAAACCCGCTAAAAACTTCCAGTCGAGTATCTGGAACAATGCAATGTGAAAGCTGAGGGAAATAATACTGTATATTACTTATTATAAACACCAAATTATTTACGGAGCAGATTTTAAATAAATTTCTAGTGATGCAAAGACAGTCAATATTAAAGGTGAAGAGCATAATAGTTATTCTGTTCCAAAACAGGATCTCTGAAGACCCGACAGGCCTGAATCAAAACCTATTGATATCTATTAAAGCTTTTTCCATTTACTTCAAAGTGCTTTGAATGAGCTTGGGAAGCAAGATTAAGGCCTTCACAGATGCACAGAGGTCTTAGGGCTTCTCAAACAGTTCAACCTACATTTCAAGGCATTTTGCCATTGAGTAAAAGGTAAGAGTAGGGACAAATGCTTGGTCTTTACCTTAAGATGATTCAGGAAGTAAAGCTATTTCAAAATTCTGAATGAACTCTGACTTTTTGTTAGAATTTTTGAAGTGTCCTGTGTAGGCTTATGATCACAAGAAAAATTCCCAAAGCACAAGTCAACACTGAGAACTGTGGAAATACTGTCCTCAGTGATGTGGATGGTAATTCCCCAACACTGGTTCTTGTTCACTTTAGTGAACAGTATCCTTTACATGATATATTTTGAAAAAAATATTTCTAAGAAAATAAAATACACTTTCAAAGAGCATAGTTATATGATCAGCTCTCTTAGTTACCAGAAAGAAGTTTGTTTGGGTGCATTCTCAAAAAGCAAAACCAAATGTCTTAGAAAATGTCTACTTCTGATGAAAATGTTACCAGGCAGTTCATCTTTTATATTATGAGAATGCAGAACCTTCTTCATTATGGAAGACAATACAGTCTGTTACAAAGACACTGATACATTTTAGAGTATTTACAATTGCTTCCTAATTGAGTCAATATTGCTTAGGCCCCAATTCAACAAAGCACTTCAGTACGTGTCAACCTTTAAGTCTGAAGGGGTTTCTGTGCCAGTGACTTGATCTTAATCAAGCATTAACCATTAAACGAATGTTTAAATACTTTGCTGAACAGGCTTGGTTTTAAAGCCCACTACACTGAAGAAAGCACCAACCTACCTCCTTTTCTTACTTTCTGGCCTACTCCCCTCTTGCTTAAAGTCTCTTTTATTTTTCTTTCCCCCGTCTCCCTTCTTTTCAGGTGGGTTGAATTCAACAATTCTTAAGGACTCTGCTAAGCTTTATGGGAGCTCAGCACTAGTAAAAGTCAGAGTCACTACTGTCTTTCCTGGGCTACAGTGTTACAGCTCTTATTCCTTCCCAGCAGTTCCACTGGCTGCAAAGCCAACTCGCATAAATGAGGGTTTTCTAAAGCACATGCAATTTTTATATTGTATCTAATTAAGTGTATTCAGGTGGCTTTTCTCCTTCTACCCAGAGTTGGTACTACCAGAAGTATGCTATGGCAAAAAGAACCACGACTGTTATTTTAACATTAATTTTAACCTAGTAGTGCTATGTAGATGATGCTGAACTCATATTGCTAGAAGATGAAACTCACTGAATAAAATCTCTATTGAATTTTGGATTGGCATCCAGCATTGTTTGAAGTTTCTCAGAAACCACATTAGGGTTGAGATGGTTTGTTCTCTTCGAATGTATTGTTCTGAGCAGGTTCTCCTGGTAAATTGAAGATGACAATTCAGGAGGCGTTTCAGACACACAAATACATTTGATAAAAAATGTCAATTGCAAGGCCATTTTTGAGAGGGCAATGGACTTGTGGAAGTCTGGTACCTTATAACAGACAACACCAAAGGGCAGAGCTTTGGCAGGTATGGACAGGTGCAGCCCTCCTGAAGACAGGGAAAATACCCTGATTTGAACCAGCTGAGGTCCTGCTAGCTGTAGTTTGGCTTATGAGATACCATTTGTTCTGGCCCAAAGATTCAATTCAGACTTTGAAATAACTTTTTTTGGGTGGAGACCAGGTATTATTTCCAAGAAAGATTTGGATTTCATCTGTACTTAGTCATAATGTATTGTATAATGTGTCTCTGCCCTTTTCTTGGATAGGTCTAATAATTCTTACCCAAAAATAAGAGGGGAGTTTTAATTCTTAAGTTTCTTTGGCTGCATAGGTACAGTATGGTATAGTGGCTATCTCTTGTTCATAGGTCTGTTTCAGGAGGAGGGAGAAATGAAGGGAAGCATAAACATGGGGTAGGAGTAACAAAATAAAAGAATATTTAAATGATTTCAAATGGATTGTAAAGTGTTGAATCATAAAGGATTGGCAAAAAAGCCCTCTCCTCATGAGGTCTGGCTAATATTAGGAATTATTGCCTCAAACGCTGCAGGTGTGGATCCATTTCTTTCATTGCTAGCAAATGGGGTTGCAACTGCCTTTGACAATGTAAAAGCTGCACAATCCCCATGCCCTAGGGCAGACAATGATGTTGGTGAGATGCTGATTTTAGGATAGAAAATTACAATGGTTATATAGTAAACAGCACCTGGAAGTTTACTAATGATTTTTACAATTAACAGCAGCACTGTGGTCTGATTATTCATGCATGCTTTCTATGAAAGGAAAGAAAAGAAACAGATGTTGAAAAGAATCACATGGGTTGAGGGATATTTTTTTTTTCTGTAACCAGAGGTAGAGCCTCCTTCCTGTTATCAGTTCTTCTGGTAATAACACACACACAAAAAAAAAGAAATAAAAATTAAAAAAAAAAAAATGCTTGGAATGCCCTAATCTGTCATTAACTTCAAATACCCACAAATGTACGTACACATGAAATGCACAAGCACATGGACAGGCATGTGTATATGTCTGTATGAATGCTTATGCACACTTCAATTTCTGCCTGAGGTTTGATATGTAGATTTGGCATGCAGTAAAAAAAAAAAAAAAAAAAAAAAAAAAATGCATGGCCATGCAGTTCTTCTGCTTTAACAACTGGATCTTCTATGATAATAATGGTTGGATCTCTCCCCCTAGAAGTCCACCAGGTGTGCACCTGCCAGGTTAGTTATTTCAGAGTGCTGAGGTTCGAAAACACTCCACCATCTGCAGCATAAATTTAAAAATACAGTAAGGCATACTGGTACCTCATATATTTTCTCTCTCTCACTCTAATCATCATTTATTTTCACAGCTGTTCTCGACCCACTGCCAAGCAAAGACCTCTTCAGTTTCTTTTCTATCATATTGAGGCTTAGTTAGTATCTTGACAAAGAATGGGTGAGGCAATGCTCATAAAATACAAACTCTCTTTCCCTTTAACCCTTTGGAAATTGCCATAGCTGAATCTTTTAGAAGGCTGTCGAATGTCCACTTCAGCCTCATCTTTTCACAGCAATGTGTTATTGCACCGTGTGTTTACTTCCAGGCCAATTTTGCAGGTCCAAGAAATTATATCAGTTTTAGCAAACATCAGATACTCATGTCAATGTGCTAAGGGTTATCTGAAACAGGCCCAATACTTCTAGGATTTGTTTATCACTAATCTTGTGTATGTAAGGGCAGGTAAAAACATGCACTATTAGTTCTTATGTCTGGTCAGCCAGCTTGTGCAAAAGTTATAAAAGACCTCTCTATGGGGCAAAGTGAGTGTTATGGTGAATGTGAACTTGGGTAAATCCCTTCTCTGAAGCAAGCCCAGGAGCTGGACACTATATGCTGTTTTCTGTACAGCTCCCTGGTTTGCCATAGATTAAAAGCTCCTTCTTGGTTTTCTGGCCAGTGGTCAGGGAAATTAAATGAGACTGAAATTAAACTTTTATTAGTAGTGGCTCAGTGAATACTGAATATTTCAGCAAGTTTATGTTTAATTTAACATCTGTATCTTCTGAGGTCTTGTCCATACCGGGTTAATGGTGCTAATCTTGGAAACTAAGTTGTGTTGGACCTATCAAAAAAATGGGTAAGAGAGACCACCTGCAAACTCCAGGCATAAGTGAAGGAATCATGGCAAACCCTTGATCACAGAAAGCAAATTTGCTGAAAGGCACAACTCATCCCCATCATCTCCATGCTGAGCTAACAGTTGGAGAAATGGGCAGCCATGAGGTCTTGTCCTGCAAAATGGGAAACGGGTCTTGAGTGAACCAGGACCTTTCTATGTTCTGAAAGTTCTTGATTGGCAAATTAACTGTAACTGCCATAGATCAGCTCAGGGGAAAGGGATGGTCCCATTTAGATAACGCTGCTCTTTTTGTCACTGTTTCTGTACAGATATAGAAGAACCTCTTTTTAGATGTCTTCCTCTGACACTCTCCTTACTTCTGCAGTTTTTTGGCTTCCTTGTCACTCTTAACTTCCTTGGGTTTTTCATGGCTTATTTGAACTAGGCCTCTTAACATTTTCAGGTTTACCTGGAAGGTTTCAGGTTTACATGTGTTTGGAAAGTACAAATATACACTTACATATGTAGTCTATTATCTGTCTATCTAAACATACCCAGGGACAAGCTGAAAATATAAATGCCTATCTGAGAGATGTTGTCTTGCAAATGAGAAAGTCTGCCACACTGTTAATGAAGTCAGCTGTAATAGTTCAGGTATGTAAGTCCAGTCACTCAGAGATTCTCTCTCAGTGAAATTTGGGTGCTGTCCATGCTCTTATAAACTAATCATAATAGATATAGTCTCTGTTTGGGCATGCAGTGCAGCATGAAAGAAGGCTAAATGATGGGAACACAGAGACGTCTAAACATCCAGGCACTTCATTCGTGTGCTCTCTGTTAAACTGGATATATGCACACAGGTACATATGTATGTATGCACACATATATAGGTATAATACTGAGTAAAATTCAGGTTTCTAATTTTTTAGAGGTTCTCAAAACTCTCCTGAGATCAAGTATTCTTAAAGTTCCAGTTTCTGAAGTCATGTGGTGAAGTAATACAAGTGATTGAAAGAGCAAGTAATAAAGTTTAACAGCTCAAAATTCCGATAAGACAAATGAAATCACATAGTTTTCAAGCCAGTCACATGATTCTGGTGAATTGCCTCCTGAATTTTGGACAAAGGACCTTGTTCATGCTGATTTCTACTGTTCAGGGTCAGAGACAGATTTACTTGGGGGAAAGGTATGGGAGGGAGGCTGAACTTTCTCCCACTCCAACCAGGTCCATGATGTAGTGCCATCACCATGTCAGGGGAAGAGGAGGTGGTAGCGTGGCTGTGCAGTTTCTCACATTTCTAGTTGTCCCCAGCTCAGGTCCTGGTTCCTTGTCATGCTAAGCTCCTTCTGTACCTGGTGGATCCACTTTGAATCCCTTCATGTTGAAGTCTTTGAGGTGCTGTATTTTCAAAACAATTACCTGATAATTGCTCTTTTACCAGGTAAGAGGAGGTATGTCATTGTTAGCAAGATATGAGATAAAAGACAGTAATTGTAAATATCATAGCAAATGAGACCTTTGAGACAAATTATTCTGTCTCTCTCAGGTTCCTTTGTCAACTCACACATTTAATATAAGTACCTTATGCACTGTACAAATTATTTTATGTTCCTAAGAAATGTTACTTAAAATCATACTGTTATGCCAAGAAAAATGAGGGTAACTTACATTTCCTGGCTCTTGGTTGCTGTGCAGTTTTTTTCTCAAGAAAATATCCGGCTGACAAAGAAGTTAGTCTGAGGGAAGGTACAGTGTATAGTTTAAATAATGCAGAAATAGGACCTTTAGGATCCACTAGGCATGGAAAACAGTGAAAGTGGAAGTATGTTATTATGCTAGTATACTACAGTGCATAAAGTCCATCAATAGATTGATATAATTGAGGAAAGCTATCTTTCCATTTCATGCAGGAGCATCAAGGACTATTTTCCTTGATTTTTTTTTTTTTTTTCTGAGGATCTGCTCACAAGTACATGGTGAGCATGAAAGAGTAGGAGAAAGGGCATTTTAATAAGCTCCATCAAAGCTTTTTTTGTGATGGTGCCTGTAATGTTTGGAGGCTAAGAGCAAATCTGGCTACCTGTAGCACTGGAGTTTCTTGTAGCTTGATCAATCAAACCAGGTCAGTGTTCTTTAGCTGTGCAAGCCATGGACCATCTGGGACCAGCTGTGCTTGCTGTTGACCTAGTGGGAATAAATGGAAGACAAATAGAGAGCAACTGCCTTTTGTGTGACTATATTTGCTGTCCTTGCAAATACTATTGAAGTATCTTTAAATTAGTTTGTTTGGGCTTGGGGCCTAATCCTGCCAAGCACATTTTTAGCATGTGATCATGTGCCATCAGTAGAAATAAACTGAAACAAACAGAAGCTGAGCCTACTCAGTGCATCTGAAAACTGGAGTGTTTATTAACATGCGGAGTTTGGATTCGATAGCATTTCAAAATTAAGCTCACTTTTTCCTTTCTCTGTATTTTTTTTTATTGGTGGCTGCTTTAGAAGTGATTAGATCACAATATTCAAATTGACTAGAATATGTCATATCTGAACTATGGAAACTTTAATATAAACAGCCAAAAATCTCATCTTTATAACCCCCCAAAATGGGAAGGTCAGAAAGACAATATTTGGATTGACAAAATACATGTTAAAATATTTTACCCATTTGAAAAGACTTTTTTGACAATCTAAAACTGTCATTGCAAAACTATTTTAAGTACTTTTACTAACAAATGCAAGTGATTAAAATTACTAGAATGGTTCACTTTCTGCTTTTGTGTTTCTGGTCATAATTGTGTTCTCTCATGTCTAGAGGAGGCTCCACTTTACTGTCCTTGGTTAGCTCACCATTCATAGCCAGCCAGTACCCATTTCAGATTTACCCATCAGAAAATACCCAACGGGAACAATGATGGCTGAGCCAAACACATTTAAAAAGAAAGACTGATCTTCCTGTGTTTTGCTCCTTACCTGACAAACAGCAGTTTGCTAGGCTGTGGAGTGGGAGAAAAACACGGAGAGCAGGGTATGAAAGGAGGAGGTGGTAGATGATCCTCCTGGTGTCACTCTTCTTTCTGAACTTATGCCCCAGCCTTGTGTTAGGTGGTATGGAGCTGCTGAGATTGCTATGTTTCAGCTGAGATATCAAATGAAGGTCCTGACCTGTTCTCATTAGAGATCCCTTGGCACTTGTTCTCATTAAAGATCTCCTGGCACTTTTCAAAAGGGAAAGAGTGTTAGCCCCAGTATCTTGGCCAAATTCCAGCTTGGGTAATTACGTTCTGCCTACCTAAATTCCCCTTGCTGTTTCAATTGGATGTAATTTTTAATTTCTTCCTTAAACCTGTGTGTAATGTTATCTTGTGTTGGGAAACAACTGCCTCTTGCTCCCTAGATGTGTTTGAATTTTTGAGGTAGAGGAAGTGATATTTTTATATAAAATTAATTAATTGCTAAATGTGCAAAGTACTTACAGTCTTATGATTTAATACAAGATCATCTTAGAATGTAGTCTAAGTCTTTTATATTCCTGTGATGATCAGTTTTACACAGAGTATTTCTACTAGGAAAAAACTCCTTTCACATGGATAGTTCCAATGTATCCTTTACATTGTTTGTCGTAGTTTTATACTTTTCTAATCAAACCATACAGTGTGTATTGAATGTCAACACCCATAGAATATTGGAAGACATGCAGCAAATGAATTTTTTATATGACAAAGAGACAGAACATGGAAGATGGGAGAGGAGAGAAAGAAAGTGAAATGCCTTTATTTTGGCATGCTTTCTTTAAATGATAGGATTTGTTCTGGGAAAACCATTCTATAAGCCCACCAAATATGGCAGATGTTAGTCCCACCACTTATAGTCTTAACAGAAGATATTCAGTTATGGTAAAGACAGTGGGAAAAAAACCCACTGAGAGTAAAACAGATTGGCATTAAAGAAATACAGCAAGTAAAAGCCTTCTTTGAGGCTCTAGCCTGTCAATATAGTAGAGAGAAACTCAAATTAGCCTATCGAATCAAGACTTTGAGTGCAATCTGTTAAATGTATTCTCAATGCATCTTAAAAAGTTTGAGAAAGCAGTTGATTTGGTACGGCCGTGCACAAAAAGTAGTAATTCCCGGTTAAAAATTCACCTTAACTAGCTCAGTGATCCACCTTGTGCTAGCACAATCCTCCAAGGCAGGTGGTTGCCATATGGAGGAGGTATATCTGTGTTTGGCTGATGCAGTGACTTTTGTCCCATTCAATCCAGGTGTTCAGGTGTGCTAGTAATTTGGTCCAGTATTCAGGGCCGATAATTTCTGGCCACCGGTACAATGCAAAGAAGAAGCTTCAGAAAATCTCCTGTAAATATAACTCAGGTCTTATGACTGAACAAATATTCATGACAAAGCATGTAAAATTAAGCATGTATACACATATTTTCAGAATGGAGGTTGCCACATTCCTGCAAGAGATGTCAATTTTTTGGGGGATGTCTCATGTTACTTATTTTTCAGTGGAGTTCTTTTGCTTGTTTATTACTTTCCTACTGTAATAACTGGGATGTGTTTTTCACTGTGTGTTTCACTGAAGCATTTCCTCAGGAAAGGAATCTAGGAAGGATGAGAAAAAGAGACTGCCGTCCCAATGCTAGGTGATGCTGGCCAATGTTTTAATTCAGTGAAAGCTAAGAGTGCTGAGCGGCCTCTTTGCAGACATAAAGAGATCTGCTGCTGTCCAGTTGTTGAAATGCTTGGTGCAGGGGGAAGGAATTTTTTTCTTCTTTTTTGCCTGTATCTTTCTGGAGAGGTTCTCCAATGTCTTTTTGTTTTGCTTTATCTATGTTATTCACTTAGTGGTTTTACTGATCCATTTGCATATATTCCCCCAAATTACCCATTATTTTCACTGTAATTTGTATCTGTTTTTTAAATAAAAAACTCACCAGAGCTGTTGCCATGAAAAAATTAAAATTAAAAGAAGTCTATAATTACAACATTAGCGTGTAATTATTACAACAAACTACAATACTGTACAGAGCAACAAAATAGGAGCAAGAGTCTGATACCAACTCTCACACGCAAACTCTGTTGAGTAACACTAACCATCTGACTGTAAACTAAGAAAAGCCAGAAAATCAGAGCCAAGACTTCCTCTCTGACTGAAGTCCCTGTTCTGGAAAGCCCTGTTATATGAGATCACAGCCTTTTTCTGAGAACCTTAGAAATAACTAGGTCCTGAGAGAGTTGCGGGTGGAGTGAGACGGCATTACTGTAAAGCCCTCTGGTAATCGTTAGTATCTAAAAATAAGCAGCATGACATGGACTGGAAGGATATACCTCCACCCAGGGTTTTTCAAGGCAACCTCTCTTTGCCTCATGACTGTCTAGATGTAGTGAGAGCAGCACTGTGTAGGAAGAGATCGCTGGAATTTGAAGCGCTGGACCTTTCTTCTCTCATTAAAGGGCCTGCTTTCCTTTCAGATGATGGATCCAAGGGCTTCAAACTGACAATGTGTGAAGAGGTCTGCCTAAAAACAAGATCTATGGTGTTTAAGGTACCCACTATGGTATGATGTTTATGGTATCGATGGTAGCCACTAGGACAGTAAGTGAGCATGTGATGGTCTTAATTTCATGTAATATTATAGCACGCTTTTGAAGTATAATTGAGGACACTGGAAACACAGGACTAATTTTAAAGCTATTTTAGTACGTACCTGCTCGTATTTCCCTAGGTGCTTTTTGAAGCCCTACTCAGTACCTTATGTACCTTTAAAGTCCTAAGTGACTTCTTTAAAGTCTGTTCTGGAATAGAAAATAAAAAATAGAAAATGAGGTTAAAGCTCCAACACAAAGGCTGATGCCTTGGTTTCTGGCCAGCACTTCTCCCTGTTAAAAAGTGAAACTATTTTTTCCTGAAATATGAGATTTTAATCTGAAATATTTTGTGGAGTTTTACCAATTTTTCAATTAAATTAATTTGAAATAGAAATACCGTTAGACATGCCTTTTAAAGGTGAAAGCAGAGTAGAGGACTGTGAATTTCAAATTCCAATTTTACCTCTTATATTTCATTTTGAATTCCTTTTCTGCAGTTTGAACACTTCTCTTAATGGGTTTATCTTTTTAAAAAAAAAATAAGTCAGGAATTAAGAAAAAAAATGCTAAAAGAACTTTCCCAGCCATGTTTTACTTCTTCAGGACACATCCACGCTGCTGCTAGCATCCATTGTTTTGGATGGGTTTGCTGATACAAGCTGAGCTGTGTCCTGCTCCAGCTGGACAGCCACCAGTACCTGTGATACCTGGTTTAAAGCTTTTGTGAGTCTTTTTCGGTCACAGGCACTGTGGCCACTTAGGACAAGTAAGTTAGCACAAGAACCTAAGACTTAGAGCCACAAAGGGTACCTACTTTGGATGCTCTTGTTCAATATTTAGTGGGCAATACAAGCCATGGTCTTCCTACTGCCCTAATGTCTGAGAAAAATAGAGTCTCTAGGACCAGCAGGAAAGCTTGCTCCATGGGGCGGTGGCATTTGATCTGTGGTAGGCATCTCCAGAAATATGCTGTTGTGACTCTCTTGCCACAGTAACTAAATCTGATGGTATCGAAAAAAGAGGCCAAATGGAACTTACAGGGGATATAAATTCCTTGTTTTATCCATAAACTGTGCTTATATGGAGGCAAAATACCTGTTCTCAATTCTCCAGTGTACAGGGGCTAAACTCATACAATGAGGCAAAATTAATGAGATTGGTGTCTCTTTCCTCCAGAGTGGTCTCAGTTCAGGTTCCTGAGTGGAAATAGTATTAGCATGGTCAGCTTTCCTTCTGCTGGAAAACCCTTCTTTTGAGTCAAAATAAATCCACTTTTCACAAAGGAGAAGACTTATTCCATAAAAAAGTGTCCACCTGGAACATCTAAACCAGAACATGTGAAATATAACCACTTCCAGAATCACAGTCCCAACTGGCTTCTCCTCTGTAGACCTGTTGATCCTCTGCCTTCAGGAGAGACTATTTATTCTGGAAGAAATTATTTGAGCATAGGCTATTTGCAAAAGAAATAGAATGGGCATAATTATATCAGAACAACATTCGTGATGAGCCCAGCCCTCAGTGTCACAATGAGTTCTCTGATCTGCTCCAAGGACACTGTAGCTATACCCTTGCTCTTTTCCTCAAGACAGAATGTTAAATCTCAACATTTCCCAAATTTCGTTAAGGAAAAATAATTCCAAATGAAATTAAAAACTGTAAGGAGATACACCCTGAAGATACCAGTCATCATAGATGTCTTTAACCTAATGTGTTTTATTTCAAATAATAATAGTAATTAAAAATACAGATTTAAGAAGCCTGAGCAGATTAGTTAAAGAGCATTTTAGGATTACAAAAGCACTTCCAGTTGCATCAACCAGATGCCATTTCAAACACTGCTGTTTGGATTAATTAACTGAGTTCAGGACACCACATATATTAAAACTGCTAGTTGTACTACTCATCCTCCCCCACACCCTTTTGTAATTTGTTATTAAAATCTTGGCAAATTAGAAAAACACAATGTATTAAGTAAAACAGCACACTGAACCAATCAAAAATAATTACTCAAACTAGGATTCATTTAAATGATTTATGGCAGCAATTAAGCGATTTTAAAATGCTGCATAAAGGTGTGGTATGGTTCACACATTCACATATGCAGTATGCAGACTGTATACAGTCTGTGTTAAAAGGCCACTATTAATTGCTTTTATAGAAATTCCACAAATCATGTATTTTCACAGAATGAACATTATAACAGGATATAATTGATTTAAAGCACTATCCTGGTGAAGAAATACAGCTATAATGTGCTTCAGACTTTAGTATAAGAACAATTCTGTCTCTCTCATAGAGATATTTAATTACTTTAATAAGTCTGTAAAACTATTTTATAAAGAAGTAGCTTTTAAATTACTTTCACCCTGGCAGAGATTGAGATCACTTTATGGAATATAATGCCAATACATTTCTCAGCATATTAATAAAATCCTAACATTTTCTACTTCGAAAACTGGTGGAAAAGTGTAATTTTTATTTAAATATGGGTGGCCACAAGGTAAATCTTCCTCCAGGTTAAAATGAATTAAGCATAAAGTGAATACTGTATAATAATATATCTTTACCTAAACAAAAAAGCATAGCATGAGATTGACTCCTCTGAGTAGGGCCAGTGCTCCACCTGAGTTGGGCCAGTGCTCAATCAGGCACTGACAGATGCTTTGTTAAGAATATAAGAGTGGGGAGAAGATGCAGGGCAAACATATAATGCCATTTCCCTGGGGTACTCACCCCATCCTCTTGTGCTTGGCAATGCGAGATGTTCCGGAGCTTGAGGTAGCATGTTTGTATTTGATAGCTCTTGATACCTCTGCATTTATTTAACTGCTTTTTAAGCCCATGTCAGCACATAGCATCCACGGCATCTTTCATCGAGGAGTTCCATAACTTTGCATGGTGCAACATAACCCCTTTTTTTGTTTGTTTTGAAGGTGTCACATACTAATTTCATTTTATGTCTCTTTCTTCTTGTATTAGAAGAGCAGTGGATTTTATTCACCTCCATACCACTCATGATTTTTTCAAACCACTATCTGTTATCTCTTTTTCTGGCTGAAGAGTCCAAGTGTTTTCAATCATTTCTGTATCAAAGCTATTCCAAACTTTTAATTGACCTTGTGGAGATAAGGGTAACCTTTTCATTATCTTTCTAGTTTCATGTGTACCCATTTTGAGATGAGGGGATCAGAACTGTACATCATATTCAAGATAACTTAATATACATGCATTATGATGTTTTCTTATACGCTCCTTTTGTTTTGCCCTAAAATTATATTTGCTTGTTTGACTAATGCTGAGCACAGAACTGACAATTTTATAAATCTATTTTAACCCCAAAGTTGAAGTTCAGACTGTTTTTTTCTCATGTGCTTATCTTCTTGTTTTTCTAATGAATTTCATCTGCTATTTCATTGCTCAGTCCTGTGATATCCTGAAGTCCTTCTTCAGCTCATTACAACTGATTGTCATCTTTACTACCATGAGAAAACTTTACCATATCACTGTTCAGCTGCTTTTCCAGAGCATATATGAGTATGTTGAACATCAGAAATCCCTGTGGAACTTCACTGGTAATACAGTGGAAAAAACTGACCATTCACTTCTACCTTTTACTGCTTCCTTTCTTTTAATCCACCATAGCTTCAGACAGGATTTGGTGAGAGATTAAGATACTTAAATTTAGGTATCTATGTGTAAGTATCTCCATGTGATCAAGGTGCCTAAGCTCCTAAGGTGCCCTATGTTCAATCAGCGGAGAGGTTTCCACTTACGAACAGCCACTAGGTACCTACTTTAGGTGAGCTGAATCACTACTTAGCCTCCAATGAGTATAATGACTTGATTTTAATTAAGGACAATGAGAGGCCAAACGTGTGCCTGTAGACACCTACATGTAAACACCTAAATTTATGTATCTTAGCCTTCAACTGAATCTCGTCACCTTTAGGATCCAATTAACGATCAAACCTGTTGCCATCTGAGATCCCCAAGTATCCCACTTATCCTCCACTTACCATTTCAGAAAGGTGTTTCTCTCCCATAAATTCTGTGATGTGCATAGAGGTTGACATGGTTGTCTTGGATACTTTGGGCTTCTCAAATGGCACTAAATACTCTTTTACGGGCATCTGAATTGAACCCTTTTTAAAGTATCTTTGTCAAGAGAATTTCTGAAAACATCTATTGCAAATCTGAGTAGACTTTATCGACTGAGACTCCTGTGTTCACACCCAAAATCAACACTGAAGAAATTTCTCAGTCGTATCAATACCTTGGTGACTATCAGAAATCTATTTTTAGAGGGAGGAGCTCATTACCATGTATAACTGCTTAAAAATTAAAGCTGGCATTTAGCTATCAATGTAGCTACATACAGTTCTGTCTCCTTTATTTTTTAAAGAGTGACCTATCCAGAGAGAGAAGTCATTGAAAGTCTTTACAAGATCTTGCCAATTTACACTAAAGCTGGGTCAATAACTGGGGAAGAAGCGCTGATAAAAATATTTTTGGAATATTTTCAAATTTCAAGTTTGGAACCTTCCATATTTTTGTTGATTAAACTGAGCATTTTAATAATAGGAGTCAAACACTCAAATGTATAAAAACAGCATAGATTAATCATGGGTTTATGATTGCTTTTTTTTTGCCATTTGGTTTAAAAATAAACTGTGATTTCCAATAAAGGCATCATAAAGATTCCATTGAAGCCTGCCTCTAATATGTTCTTTTTGGTGCATTCATTTTATCTGTGTTATTAAGACAAAGATTCTGTATGATCACAAAGGTGATAAGATTCAGAAATGTTCTACTTGGGTGTTTGTCGACTTCCAGAAGTGCTATTATCTCTCAAAAGTAGTAGTTTTGGGTGTGATGACATGAGAAACATTTATATTGCTGGTGTGGCAATCTAATACAGTTTAGCCTGCTCTCGAGGTGTGTCAGGGATAGTGCTACAGAATATTTGCTTTGTAGATACACAGAAACATTATTCCAAGCTTGATCCTAAATGGTTCCAGAAGAAATTACATCCCCTTTTCCTAATAAGAGGCTGGTAGAGATGGGACAACTAATTTAGATAAAGTAAACCAAATGTCTTTCCTCCTGCTCCTACAACCTCTGCCCCCTTTCAGGCTAGGGATGGAACCAACTGCTTTTTAGAGATCTTATGAAGCACATTTTCTCTGCGGTTCTCTCTCACCTTTCTTTGCAGGAAGTCATTCATTTAATACTGACCAAGAATGTGATGTGAGAGGTTTGATGGTTGTAGAGAAGCTCTGGAGAATACATAAGGGATAGTTCCCTAACTGAAATGAACCACACACTTTCTGTGGTCACTGGAATTAAGTTTTTAGAAAGCACATAGTCTGCTGAGTTGTAGACAAGTATTTTGAGAGCAAAGAACATGGAAATCATATCATTATATCAGCAGAGCAATCTCAGGTGAATAAACGACAGTCTGCATTAAAAGAGGGCGATCCATTTCTGCTTTCATTCAAGCAATTGATACACAATGTGCAGATATAGATAGATAGCAACTACATTATCAGACACATGAAAATGTGCTGTTTAAATCAAATGTTTTCAAGATATTCACTTCTAACAAAATTTTAATGATTAATAAAGAGGATGTGAATAAATTTGAATATATTAGTTTTTTGAGTGTTCAAATGTTTATTATCTTCATAGTCTTATTTTAGGGAATTTCATGGCTGTAGAGCAATCCTATTTGGTGAGTTATCTGGGTAGAAGAAGAGGCAGCAGAGGAATTGGGAAAGGAAGATGCTCAATTAATTAGTAGGTTATTAGTTTCTGCCCCTAATTAAAATCAAACTAAAGTAGGAATTTGACAGGTGTTTGGATAGGAAGGAAACAGTAGAAACTTTTTAACCTTTGGGGAAGTGAGTAGGAAAAGATAGAGTTTGAAAGGCATTTTGAGGGCATTTTATAATAGCTTTTATCCCATTATTTAATATGTTAGCTTTGACAGCAATTCTAATACTATTTTATTTTTTTTTACTTCAAATCACTACATTCACACCGTTTTTTCCCCTCTCTCTGGGTACTTAAAATCAGTTGGGATTATCTTTCTTTCTTTTTTTTTGGCTTAATTTTTTCCTTCTTACTCTGTTTTTTTTTGGAATGCTTTTTATTACACACTGACCACTCTCTGAGAAGTCAAAGAGCTTTCACCATCTCACAATACTCTTCAGGACTGTTTGTAGGAGCCTGTTTGAGGAAGGAAGTCTGCTTGAAGACCCTCTCCGAGATCCTACTACTAGTAGATTCTCCTGCTACATACTGTCTGGAAAACAGGGATGAACTCTACTATAGAAAAAGCTGCACTTTTCTTTCAAGTTAGATGCACCCATTACAGTGCTGTAATGACCTTTTTAAAAATATCCGTGCAGTAGAATGACTAAAATCCTCCAAAAGCAATCTACCACATGCTTAGATACAGGAATAAAACCTTGGTTTATAATTTAAATTACTCTTTTTGTCTAATACATTATGTCTGTTCTGAGCATGTGAAGAAGACATTAGGACTTGAGTGAAGCCAGAGGCTTTACAAAGCACTGTCATGCTTAACTCTTGTGGTAGGTTTGGGCACAGGCTGTTACACATAATTCACACAGTAGCCTCAACAGCAGGCAGAAGCTTCCCTGGGTGCCCTGCTCCTGGACTCCCTGGGAGACCACCTCCGAGCAGACGCCTTTCTGGCGGGCAGATTATTTGGCTTCCCAGGCTGTCCTGGCTATTGGGCAGCCAGCTGGCTGGATCCACAGGCTGCCCACCTGGTGGGCAGGTGAGCTTCCCCCTGTTCTGCACCAGCTTCCCTGGCTGTATGAGCCATCGAAAGGTGGAATATGGAGCACGTTTTCTTCTGGGAACACTAATACATCCCTGCTGCAGTGATGCAGTGGTGTTTCCTAAAACAAATGTTGTGGAATTAGAATTCTATAAAAATATCACTGGTTAGGAGGAGGGGGAGGGGAGAAGGGGAAGAGGGTTATTGACCTGATTTGCCAAAAAAAAATCTTTTTCAAAACCTTGTGTTTTTTCCTGGAACTGAAATTCCATTTATTGGCCAGTTCTATGTGGATCCTGGAAAACAATAGAAAAACAATCCTCGTTGGAAACCAAACTGATTCCAAATGAAGATAAAAGCCTCATGAGCCTTGCAAATTACTTCATCAGACCAGACCACAGCCACTTTATCCACAAATAATGCAACAAACTTGTCAAAGGAAGCAGATGAAAGAACTGTATTGTCATGAAGCTCAGATGATTGTTAGATGGTCTAGAATAATTAGACATTATTCTACCTGGAGGAATTCCTATAGAAGCTTCTTGTTGTTGACTAAATCTATAAAACAAATAATATCCCTTGGCCTATGAACACAGTTCTACTTTATGTTTACATCAAAAGTTTGCATTCAGACAGGTCAGACTCAAGCTGGTTTCTTAACTAAATTCTCTAGGAACAACCCTATACTGTTCAACACTCTGATGTAAAATGCATGTGTATATTGTAAAATGAATATAAAATGGTGAACACTGTGAATACAACCAGCTGGAATGACCTTTATATAAATATAGTTCAAAAACAGGGTGCAGGTAATGAATAGGGAACCTTTAAGAGACTATGAAGATTTCAGGGGATACTAATATGAAGGCACATGTCAATATTCTTCTTTATTGATCAAAAAGAACAACAAAAGATTGAATAATATAACTAAAATAAAAATCGTTATATACTTTTATTTTTACAAATTATTATATCATGATTACCAATTATATGTAATAAATGAAAATAACATTTGCTATGCATTTTTTTGTCCCTTGCATCAACAGGGTTCACTAAAATGGCTATAGTGTATGTCGTACAACTTTCTGCCGTAGAGATTGTTATAGCTGGTCAGATCTGTCCATCCTATCATCCTATTGCTGAGGGTGGCCAGAACCAGATGGTTCAGAAGAATGTATTAAACCCCCCATGAAATGGTAATGTGGAAGGATAGTCTTTCCTCAAAAAGGTTTCATTCTAATCCCCAAAGGTAAAGTGCATTTTAAGCCCGAAAGTACCAAGCTTTCTTCTTGTTATATTTCATTTTTCATAGCACTAACCATTGTAACACTGGATATTGTTGACCTATGAATCCTTATTTGAATTGGCCTTGATGACATCCTATAGCAATGAGTTCCACAGTCTAATTATGCTTTCAGTGAAGAAGTTTCATCGGTCATGAAAGAAGTCAAAATTTCATTAGTTCCTTGCCTAAGGCCTGACCCAGAGAAGGAATAACTTTAAGTAGTCTCTCTCAGCTTGCTGAACTAGGAGTCTAGCTAAATTCAGGTCAGGGTTTTGGTGGAATAAAATTCACATATTAAGAGACAGAATAAAATTCACTCTGTGAAGAATATGAGGGAACTGAAGTTGATTAAAATTTTGTGTTTGGTCATAAGTTGCTAAAATGAGAGGACTGACTAAGAGCACAGTATCTGAGTTCATTTAAAAATGACCTCTGAGTGAGCGTTAAGTAGGATAAAACTCTTATAGCCTTATGAAGTTTGCATCAAGTCTGAAAGATTTCAAATCAGGGATTTTGATATTACCATCTCAGTCAGAAACAAATTGTTGGCATTGACAAGCTTCTTGCAGCACACAGCTGGAGAATCATAGAAGAGATTATAGAGGGCATTGCAGTCGCAAGTGGAAGCTTTTCCTTTGCTTAAACTTGTCTGCGGTCAATTCACCAAATAGCTGGAATACGGTGTGACTCATTGTGCAATGTTTGATGCAAAGGTAAGAAAATGCCAGCAGTAGATGAGTAAACCCATTTGCTCTGTATTGCATACTCACTTGTCCAAATCAGTTCACCTCATCTTTGCATCTAAATGTCAGGGAAATAGCTGCTCATGATATCCCAGACGTGCTTTGTGGGAAGGAACTTGCAGTTTAAAAATGAAGTTCCCAATTTCAGTAGTATTGATACTGCTGTTCTAGTTAGATCACCTTCCGAAAATAATTTATTGCTGTGGGAAACAAAAGACCATGTTTTTTGTGGTTGTTGTTGTTGTTGTCTAACACAAAAAAAGTGAAAAAAGAAAAACTTTCACAGCTTTCCCATTATTAGTTCTGGGAAAACATAATAAAGCCACAGCTGGCAGGCACTTATTTTTTTCTTAGCATTTGATAATAGAATTAATTGGTAAGTGGAAAGCTTACAGCCCTCTTTCTGCTGCAAGTTGCCCTCTGCTATCATTGTGAATAGATGTTAAAATCCAAGCTAATTGTAATTCACTTAATAATGAAGAAATATATTTGCATCATCAGAAATCAATGCTTTTTTGTGACAAGTAGTTTTAATGTAGAATGTCTGTAAACTGGAAAAAGAGATGGTCAGGTCAGCTTGAAGAGTTTAGGCTGGTAATGAGTTAAGTTCTAACGCAACACTTTTGTATGTGTGTGTATGTATGTATGTGTGTGTGTATATATATATATATATATATATATATATGCAGTCCGTGTGATTCCCTTTTTATGATAAAAATCCCTTTAACAGCATTTTAGCAAGCAAGGAGGGGTGAGGGTAGTGAGAGGAGTATGGTACTACCAAGCTGAAGTTAGCCATGCTGTGAGTGATGAACAGCAGTTCCAATGGAGTAGTCTACAGTAGTTCAAGCCCATTAATCCATCTCCATTAGAGACATTTATCATTTAGTCACTATGCTTATGCAACAGTATTCTAATGCTGCAAAAAATACCTCGCCAGCTCCATACTAGGGATGGGTGAATTTATTCCTATAAAATGAGAGCTATTCTTAATTTTTCCCAGATCTGTAACTGAACCAAAACCTAATGTTCATCCATCATTATTTCAGACCCGAGATCTTGTGCTTTGCAAGCAGGGTCCTAAAGTACAAAGCTCAGCGAGGTCCCTGATGCAATGGTGGTGGATATGGTATAAGAACCTGACCAGAATGGAACAGATTATATGGGAATTTCTCCATCCCTTTCCATCTGCAACCTTCTCTCCTAGGCTTCTTGCCAGTGGTGAAACCATGGTGAGGATGTAATATGATGGCAGGCCAAAAGAAGCACAGTGTCAGCAATATGGATTGATATGTATGTTTAGGAAAGACTGGATTTGAAACACAACATAAATTTATACCTCTCAGATTAATTCTGGAAAAAGGCCTGCTCACCAGTAAAATAATATACAAAAAATTACCTGCTTCTCCTATTTTAATTCCTCTGTGTCATTCTTTTCACATTTCATTATTTATGAGTCATTATAATATACATGCTATTTAAGAGAAGCTTTCAGCAAGTTTTTCTTATACAGATACAGAAAAGAATATACCTGTAATTACAGCAAAATTCACCACCTTCAATACCCAGTTATATTGCATCTTATTGGCTTATCACCCGTATCCAACTACACATTTTTACATCCTCAGAAGATATCTAATAATACAACAATCATCAGAAATCTCCTGGATTACAGAACAGAATTTCCTAATAATCGATAGAGGGTAAAGGAAGAAATATGTATTATAGCAGTGGCAGGGAACACACATAACAAAATATTTAGACCTTAAAAATCTTGCTTATTTTTAGGTTGTTTTTCTCAAAAGTGCCTAAATAACAAGCAAAAGCAGTCTCAATAGTGGACCTTAAATAATTTTCAGTGTTTAAACTGTGACATTTCAGCATCTTCCCTCCAAAAAATAATCTTAAGTAAGAGTCTCCCCTAGTCCTTCATCCTGCAGTAAATGAATATATTTCCGCATGTTACAGTTCAAGAACTGTTCACAGTTTACATTTAATCATCTGCAGCCAAGAAGCAAAACATGTTACAAGAAGTCTTCAAAAGTTAATACAAGGACCAATGTAAGGGCCATTTATTGGAATATTATTGGTGACCACAGTCATAGATTCAGCACTGCAGGTGCTCAGGGCTACCAGGGCTATGGGATTGTTTCAAAATTCCAAATGAGTCCTCTTGAATCCTCTTTAAGGAATTTTTTCAATGTTTTCAATGACAAAAAAGAATTTTAATTACAATAGAAAAGTCTCTGAAGCTATTCCCTCCTCTTCATCATAGAGATGTGGGCAAAAAGTCTTTGATGGGTAATTCTTTGTTTTGGGCCATGAGGAATATCTGATCCAGCTTCTCACAGCCAGTCCAGTGGCATTACTGGAGCAGGAGGTGTGACCTTTAACTACATTACAGATTTTTCACTTATCTGCTCCTGGCACTACAATTAGTTTTGTGGATGTCTTCTTCACAAGAGTCACTGGAATTTTGCCAACTAGCTGAATTCTGTCCTGAATGTTGTCTAACATGACTAGGATGGAGAAGAATAGCTTAGGAATACTGCAGGGGTAGAGTGCAGGAATGGGCCATCTATATTAGCTTGAGATGTAAGGCTAATAAGTAAGCCCAGTAAGCATACATGTAAGTAGACACTACAGGAGAATTTGGGGCATCTTCTGTGGAATAATCTCATCTATTGTGTGAATAAAGGATTAGGAGGACTTCAGGATTTGGACAATACAGTCTTGGCTTGGTTTCAAATCATTGCCACATAGCTAGAGATTTCTGCATGTCTACAGGAGTCTTGTTAGGGCTATTCTTGATTTACAAACTAAATGAGAAAAAATTAATCAATTCATTAGCTAAAGCGTGAATGACAGGATAATGCCAAAAAAGGCAAAAAAAAAAAAAAAAAAAAAAGAAAAAAAAAGAAAAAAAAAAAAGACCCCCTAAACCCCTATGGTGATTAATACTGGCAATTAACCATGCAGGAAGATGTTGCTGGATATCTCAAAGCTTATTTCTTGCATCATGTGCTATATGCTCTTCTTTTTTGCACTGTTTCAGACATAAGCTGATATGATGGATGTATCATGCAAGATCACTTTGCAATGTGAAACACCAAATGTACCCATAAAGTTAGATTAAAGTTTTCAGTTAAACTGGATAAATCTTAGAACTTAGTATCCTTAATTAGCTTAAGCAGAGACTGGTGGTGGCAAGAAAAAAGTTCTGTATTATTTCAGTAACACCAGTAACACCTGTTTCCAGCTTTACTATGATGCAACATATTTGGTACCTAGTCCACTGAGTCAGTAAGAAAACAACAGGTAGCTGTTGGCTAAAATTTACAAAAGAAAAAAGGGATCTCTGAAAGTATGTAGCACACCCCACTCTATTAATAAATTGTTAAACTGAAGGCTCAGATGTGCTTTCAGTAACTACTGACATTTTATCTGAAATAAGGATGAGAAATTTCACTTACTACAAAGCAAAGCATTAAAAAGGCTCCTTATCTATGGGACCAGAATAGGGATATTAGTAACACTGTCTGCTTCTTTCTAAAACCCTATTAGTGTCAGGTAATATGTTTCTCCAATGGCGCTTGACATTCACTAGGCTAAAAAAATTGTGAGAATGAACTTTCTTAGGGAATATTTTAAGTAATACACTAATCACCAGCTAAAGAAAATGTAACCTTTGATAGTCAGTAAACCCACACCAGCTTTGCTCCTAAAACTGCCTTCTGAATGCATACAGGCATTAGAAAGATAATCTGTTATTTCTCTTTCTTGTATGTGTTTCTCCTTTGATGTATGTGTATACATGTACATATCTATTAACCAAATATTGGGCATATGCTATTTCCTTGAATTCAGGAGGACATAAAGCTAGAAAGCTGGACTGTTCTAATGGCCAAAACCTTTGTTTTTTCTTTTTTTGCCTTACTGTACACAATATAAGTGAAGAGATGTGTATCTCACACTGCTGTGTTAGCATTGATCAAGCTTTTTCATGACATAGTGTTTTACTTTACATAACAAGTTAAGACCGTAAGGACTCAGACCTCTATCTGCCAAGCTGTGCCTCACAGACTATCCTTCCAGAGCTAAAAGGCCTGAGCCTGTTCAATACAAATACTGAATGGTATATGAATAGTATAGCTGGAATGCTTGAGGATATATTTATATTTTGAAAGACAGGAAATATTTATATTTTTGCAGGATAGAAAACTGGCACAGGCTGTAATACTGTAACTGGAAGTATAAAGATAGAAAACACCATATTACATGCAGAGAGCATCACGTGAGAAGCAGAGGTTATATTTATGCTGCTAAATAAAACAGGAGCAGAGAATGAACTTCGGCACTGGACCACTGATTGTTTATACTGACTGATCGCTAATACGTTCAGAGGCATGGTACAGGCTTGGCAAATACACTGTTCTCCCTGACATTGCCAGGGCACAGGTAGGTGGATAGCATGTGGTATGGACTATTCCCAAATGGCAGTATGGATAAGACTGGTTTGTCTCCCTCCACCCAACACATTTCTCCATCAATATTCCTACAGGACGTGCATGTTCAAAAATACCTTCTTTCCTGCATAGCACACTGCCTTGGTGTGCAAAACATTCCCTCAGTCCTGTGCCATGAACCCGTCTCTGCGATGAGCTATAACATGGTCCACACATTAAATCAGACCCTTAAACTAACAGCAATGTACAAAACCCAGTAATTATGTCCTAAAACCACTTGGAGTCCTGAGAAGATTTAGGACTAAACACTATATGGTGCAGATAGATGACACTGGTGTGTGCTATCCCTAGTCCTCAGAGGACATTGTCCCCCATTTATTTTGCAGGGCCAATATATATGTATCCAATAACAGAGAAAGTAAGTCAAAGGCAGTGGCAAATGTGGCAAAATGCTAGCAAGAGGTGGTGAGTAGACCTATCTCTAAAAATTTTTGATAGGATTAAGGCAACATTACCGAAAACAGCTGAAAACCAAGAGAGCCGCCAGAGTTACTCAGGAAGAGTGAGTAGAGAAGGGGCTTAGATGGAAGAGCCAATGCATTCATAAGGGAACTTTGGCCAAAGTGACTTCAGCTATGCTATATGTATAGAGCATATTCAAACTAAGACATGGAAAGAGATGGGAGTTTATTATCTTTGCCGGCTGAGTCAGCTAAAAAGAAAGCATATGCTTGCAACAAGGAGCCGTATTTACTTCAGAGTCAAGCTGTGTTTACCTCAGAGTCAATTTTGTGATATTGGATATTTCTTGTAGCATCTTGCACTATAGTCAGTGTAGAAAATAAACAAAGAAAAAATGGTGTGGTATATGCACCTCATAATGGGATAATTATTTGGCACACTGGGAACTTTCATCAGTGTGATGCTACAGTGACACACAAACAATGGACACACAAACATGTTTTATTATTTTGACCTGCTACAGGCTCTGCAGATATATGTTCTCAAGACAGGAGTAAGGCAAGGAAGGTGAACTAGGGCTGATCTCATTAGTAGTTCAATTAGTTTTGTTCTATAGCCAATGTACTGTTAAATGTCATTAGTGGTGCTACATATATAGACCAAATTCTCTTTCCATATGAGTGCCAAGGAAAGTGAGAGCCGGTCTGGGTTCTCAGGGCTGAATAGTACTTGTTTTCAGTCCAATTTTTCCGAAGAACTGAACCCAGTGTATTGGAATCTTTCTGAAAACGCCACCAAGTGTTTGGGTGTCCAAATGCAAGCAGAGATTCCCTGCAGCTCTGAGTCTTACCAGTTCTTCTGAGCTGCTTTTCAGATCTATCCGTTAATGTCCTAAAGTGAAGCTTAAAGAAAAAAAAACTAATACTTGGATGAGTGTAAAAAGAAAATCCCTAAAATCTATATGTTCCTTAATGAAATGATTGGTTCCGCTCAATAGTGGCAGTAGGTTTCTACTGAAAAGGTCTCTTGGAAGTCCACAGTGAATTCCGGACAAATGTGAGAGAAACAGTCCCAAGTGATGGATTGCTTGCTGAGTGGTTCAGAGTAACTTTGTGCCACATTCTTTCTCTGGATAAATCTTCCTTTTGAGAGTGCTTCTGAGGTTAAAAGTCTTTCTCTCTGTGAAAACTGCAAACAAGAGGAAAGATTCCACCAATGTACTTTTGGTGACAAAGCTCCCTGGGCTGTGAAGCTTTTCATTGTTCCATGCCCAGTTCTGATGAACTGGTTTCACAGCTGCAGTTTTAGGAATATCTACTAAATACAAGAGAACAAAAAAGATTAAAAGCCTAGGGAAAGTTTTCACTGACAACCTATGGGGCAGAAAAGCAGTGTAAAAACTGCACATGTGCTAATTGGCTAGAAAGCACAAAATCTATGTTTTTAGATTACTAAAAACTGCATTTTGATCTGCTTACCCATTTCTGGGTGGTGGCTCACTCTCAAAGTGCTTCTATTTGTTTCAGTAGGGCTATGGGAGACGTTATGCAGTGTGAGCAAGCAAGACAAAGCTTCACTGCTAATTCATATGCTACAGTTAACCATGGTTGATAAACATTTATCTCTTGATCATGACTGTGAGTCATGCTCCCATATTTTCATTATGAAACACGGTGGTGCAAAATATCGTGCTTGCTGTGCAAAAACCATCGCATTCCACGTGGTGAGTCTTTTTCACATCATCTTTTGCTCTCAACACAGGTTTCAGACTTCACCTGCTGTCACTGCAATACCCAACACTGGCAGTGCAATCTGATCTTGAAGCCAATCTAGTAGCTAATGCAGGCTTCCTTTTGATAAATACTATAGCCAGCATAATACTTGTGTACTGTTCTGCCTCTTGCGGCCAAGCTTATAGGTGTTATGTCCAGTCCCTGTTGTCCGTCTGTCATGTCTGTCTCTCATTATGCAGCTGGCACAAATGAAAGCAGCTTGTACCCTGGTTGGCACACCAGGCTTTAACATTGCATCTGCTTCTTTACTTGTTACTCCCTGAGCCTTATTTAAACAGTAAGAGTCTGGCTCTATTAAAAAAGAGCAGGTGAGCCATATTCTCTTGTGACACCTAAGATGGACTTCAGCATCAGCGCTGCTTCTAAGAGCACGAGAGTTATGAGGGCTTCAGCCTGTCAATGATTCTTGGCTAGCAGACCCTGAATCCCTGCAATCTGTGCAGGAGGAAAATGCTGCACCTAAAGCTGCCTGTATCCATATGGATACAGGTCCCACGTGTGCACATGGAACTACACACTGTGCAAATAAAGCTCCATCCGTATATTATTCTTTATTCATTCTAAAAGGCAGCTCACTCATACTGTTCATTTGTCAGGTACCATTTACAAGGCTAAGTAGATGGTCATTACTATTTTGAATACAGGCAGAAGAGATCATCTTTTTCCTTCAGACTTACCACACAAACAAATAGCACTTTACACTGTGAGTCTTGGTCACAGCTTCTTTTGTCCTCACTAAGTCTCTAAAGTGCAGATTAGAGGGATGTGTATATAACCAATACTGAATTTTTAAGACATTGATACATGTGGTGTCACCTGTTTCTATCACAATAGTAATGCAGCCCTCGCCATGCAGACTTTTTCCTTACACCGTTGTCCCTACGCTGGTTTTGTTTTTTCAGTCACCTGAAGGCAGAGACATAATGTTGCCTGTCTGACTCCAAGACAAGTTAAATAACTGTCAGGTATCATAAAGGCTCCCCTTTGTTATCAGTGCTCTGTGGTTGGTTATAATTAGAACAGTGAATTATTTAAGAAAGCAGAGGAGTGAGGTGGTTCCCAGGAACATAATTATCTACCTACTGCATGATCCTCAGAAAACTCCCATGGCTAGCAATATCCCAAATCTTCCTTCCTCCCCTCCAAAAAACCTGGTATTGTCTGTACCTTCACTCTCTCAGTAGTTTTAACAGAAGCTTTTTTTTTTTTTTTTTTTTTTTTTTTCCATGATCATTTCAGTTTTGTGCAAAAGCTGATATGGAGCAATTTCAGCACTGCTTCTCTCTGAGATTAAAGAACACAACTTTTGAATTTCCCCACATCTGTGAGTAGCACTAATCAAAGTTCTCAGTGTATCTGAAAGACGTAGAAATACTATTATTTCCTTTCTCACTTTGAGAAATAACGGCACTCAGCAAATCAGTTGATGGTATGACAAAAAGTCAGCAAAAGAATAACAAAGCACAGAGGTTCATGTGTTTTACATTGATTGACACGAACTGACGAAGCTAATTTTATCCATGCTCTTAGCTTTGCCTACGAGTTGTAAGTGTAGTTAGTCTCCAGACTAGTATAACCTGTCTTTAACAATGCTTCCTAGCTGGGCATAAGGCGGTAGTAGGATTTCTGTGTAGTCTGCAGATCAGAACTGGCTCATGTCAAGTCAGCTGGGCACTGGTCAGGGTGAGCTAGTCTGAACCTGCTGGTGTAGAGAAGCACCCTATGATGCCTGTGTCTATGCTGCTGCTAGCGGATTTCACATCCTCCAACTGCATAGGTACTTGCATCTGTACTTGCTCTTTCTCAAGGGGCCCAACAGGAACTGCTATGAAGGTCCTCAGAAATGCTATCTATCTGAAGTTTTTTCAATTTACAGTATAAATGTACTGAGAAACATAACTGAAATAACAATAATGCTGTTCCATCTATGCTGTGATACTGCTGGTCATGTTTTGTAAGGAATTGTGTGGTTTGTACTCTTAGTTCTCCAAAGCGATGCTGATGTATCCCCTATAGCATATGTTTGAAGACTAATGAGCTGCTTCTTAGATGTAACATTGACGAGCTGCAACAGAGCAATTCATCTAACTGTTGCTGTTCTGCTTAGTGTAATCATACTCCTAAGACCACCTAGTAAAGCACCAGTCTTCTTGCCTTCTGTCTACATTGAGCTTTGAAAATGCTTACTTGAGGAAAGGAAACTTCTTTTATTCAAGCTCTGATGGCTATATCTAGAAGCAAAAGCTATAGCGTAGTAATACATCACTATCCCACAACTCTCCAGCCCTACTGTTTTTCTCTTAATGTTGAAATAGGTTTTCATTTCAAAATCATCTCTCCTGGGTACTGAAAAGAGACCATCAGTATAATGCTGATTGGTGATACTTTGTCTGTATAACACATTAGGTCATCCATCAGTACAACCCCTATTATGCCAGGTGCTTCAAAGCCTGGGAAGTTACTGGTTCTCAAAACCCATTGTATTGCGAGCTGCCCTTGCTGCACAGAGAATGTCTTCACTATACATATCAGTGGGAGCTTGTTAAAAGTGACAGACCTCTACTAGAGGGGGAATCTCGGGAGATTTAGTTCAGACAATACATTAAACATTTTTTCAGTAACTCTTTGTTATGAAAATCAGCTAGGAAATCTCAGGAGAATAGGTCTTCTCTTTATGAGAGTTACATTATTGTCCCAGTTTTGGCCAAGCTGAAAATACCAGTAGAACAGACTTAAAATATTTCAGTAAATAATGACTGCTTCTTATCAAAACTAGGGAGAGTAAGAAGCCTGTGAAAACTCAAAATGCTAAACAGGGAAAGAAAATGCTTGAAAATGGATAACATCACTCTGGAGCTGACTTCAAAACCTGGAAAAATCCCCTATAGGCCTATCTTCAAGAAGGTTAGAACCATATGTTCCTGTGCATTTCCTCTTTATCTTCTCAGCTAAACCAGAAAAGAAGGAGAAAAGTAATAAACCCCTCTAACTCTGTTACAGCTTTTATCATTTCAGATCTTTCCCTTAATAATTCAAAGTAAACTAATTACCTAATTAAGTTAACAGGTGTCAGTCATTCATACATAAAGAGCTATTACATAGACCTGAATTGGGGAATTCTTTTCCTTAAGTGTCTGCACTTAAAATTTGAAACATAATGGCATTAAAACAACTGATTGAGTTCTTTTAAAGACATTGTAGCTCAGATCTTACTGGAGGCATTCACCTGTGAGGCAATTAGGCTTTTACCTCCCATTACAATACTCTGGCAAGTTTCCTGATGAATCCTTTATGTGTGGCCCCTCATGTCTAGAAGCCTACAGTAAAAAGTCATACTGTTTGAAAGGAGAATGAGGAGCTGTTTGTTAAAGGAGGGAGAGAACACTGGCCTTGCTGTGATTGTAATTGTGTTGGTAATTATAGTGTGTCCATTATCTTCCTTAAAAGTACTGTATTGTGCTAACATAACAGCCAGCAGCACTGTTGAGGCCATTGTGCAGTGGGACAGTGGTGTAAAATTATCGGGTGCTTTCAAAGTACATAATACCTATTTTTAATAAGAACTTAAGAAGGTTTTTTCTACTGTCTTTCTAATGCATTTTGTGCATCCCACTTTTTTTCTGCCTTTTTTCCTTCCTGAATAGCTGCAAGTGGCTGCCTGGGAGAGCTCTTCAGTGCCATAATTTCCTAAAAAGCATGACAGCACTATGTCTCAGAAATAACAATAAGCAGCAAGTCATTGGAAATGACAAAAAGAAAAAAGAAAAAAAAAAGAAAAGTCTGGGACCCATGAATACAAATAAATCTTATTCTGGGAGATAAAGCGTGCAAACATTTTACAGGTCTCAATACTGATTTCAGATCTCTCTTATTCTGTCAAAATATTTCAGGCTTTGAATGTTTAGGGTTTCTGGAAAAAGAGCATCACAAAAATCCAGCACATTTCTTTATTTGTAATGCTCAGAGGAAAACTAAATTTTCTGACAAAAGCAAGATCTAATCATGACTGCCATTAGAAAAATTGCTTATATGACCTGTAATTAATTTTTCTGGTCTGCCACATATAAGCACTGAACCCATTATTATTTATATATCCCTAAGGATATTGCAGATAAATGCTGTATGTGTGAATATTGTTTCTACTGCCTTGATTTCTTACTTCTGTACTTCATCCAGGAGCACAAGCAATAGCTTGTATGTGTTGTGGTGGTGAAAAACCATGACTGAAATCCCATTCATGATATTGATCCAGCATGACATTACAAGGCAGAGAAGTAGGTGTGATAAAGTGTGTGTGTGGGGGCTTGACTGCTGTTTAGGGGACCTGTTGGGACTGACCAATAAACCCCTACAATGGAAGAAGACTCAGAGGAGATGGGCAAGGAAGATGCGATGAAGCTCAGGGAAGGATGTAGGGAGTGACTGACCACAGGTGCTTTAGAGAAAGCTGAATTTATCTCCACATAAAGAGGATGGGAGGGTAACCTTTGTTTTAGACAAGCAGGTATATCAGTTGAGTGTTTCAACCAACTACAGTATGTCACATCTGAGTGGTTCAAATGGCTGTGTAACTGTTTTTCCCTAAGTTAATCAGGAGTGCAAATGTCTCCCTGAGTTAGCCGGACAGGCAGGGGGGAATGTGTATGTGGCCCAGTCCAAAATAGAGCATAAAACTGGACAGCTAACAAAAGAATTTTGAAGACAGCAAAGGGCATGAGCTGGTTTCCACCTACATATTCCTTTCTGGTGACTGGGGACACCCGGCATCATGACAGTGAGCATATTATAGAGACAGGTAATGAGAATCACATTTGTTTTGTGATTCAGCTGTATATTGCAATTGCTGTATTCTGCTAGGTGAAACTTACACTTGTATTGTGATTTCAGTATATTGCTGCATCACTCTGCTAAATCAAAATTCTGTGCAACAGCAAATATCTTCAAATAAGTAAATTTGATATTAAACATTACACCCTTCATGTGTGGAATATCTAAAAGAAACTGGTCAGAGACTATTGGACTCTAACACCTGTTTCTTATTATGATTGTCTAGAAAGATGTCCAGGAACTAATGTTAGCCTAAGAATGAATGTACGTAATCTGGCTATAAAGAAATATAAGCCAAAAGTTACCCTCTTCTTCCTTCCTTTCAGACAGGAAGGGGTTCAGGTTCCTGTGAAAGTTTGGAAGGAGTGAAGGGGCATAACAGCTAAGGCCTTCAGAACAGAGCTTGATGGCATGGTGGAAGGGATTATTGGCTGTGTACTGGGGTGCAGGACTGGAGGGCCCAAAGGTTTTTCAGTAGTTTTTTTATTGGTGCTGTGCTGGATGCTATGGACATGTATTTGAGAAGACTGGCTATGGTAATGGTGAGCCTGAGGCAACACTGTAGAGAAGGGAGCTCTGAACAGTGCAGAAGCAGGAGTTAAGCCATGATGTGGGCACATGATCCAGACCAGAGGACTGAGTTTAGGTGAGTTGTCTAGTGTCTTTAGTGTCAATATGTATATGGTAAAATTTGAAAGCTGAGAAGTTCCTGGAGTTGTTAAAAGCAGCACTGCAGAAGTCACATTAATTCTATCGCTTTGAGAAACTTTTGAAACATATAATACATGGAAGTGAGTATGAAGTGCCTGCATTCAAAAGCAGTTAGACAAATTCATGGGAGAAAGGCCCATCAGAGCAGTTAAACACAGAAATGTCAATGCCTACATAAAAAGTCTTTGAATGACTTATCACTGGGATGTGGAAAGGTATGCTGGGAAAGCATCAGCCTGTGTTCACCCTCTTTAACTCTTTCTCAAGCACTATTGGCTGCTGATGGTGACAAAATATTGTGTTAGATGGACCTGCAGTCTGATTTGAAATAGACATTCTTATCTTTTTATATTAGCATTTTTTCTGTGATGTTTGACATTATTTTTTGCAGTGCATTTATGTGCAAGAAGTATGCAATAATAAGGTTACATCTAGAAAAAAACATGCATAGAAATGAACAAATAACATTTTTCCTTCTTCAAGTTCCCAGCAAAAAAAATTACTTTTAGTCTAGAGGATACCTGGAAGAATTGAATAAAAATCAACTTTTTTTTTCACTTGAACTTTTAAAGGCCAAGCACAACAAAAATAGTTTATGTCCTGGCAACACACAGGTGTCAGGCAGAACATAATTTATTTGTATTAGTAAAAACATTTAGCATTCATAGTGGTTGTGTGCGGGGACAGAGGTGGGTTATGGGGAGTTTGTTAAATAGAAAGTGAGTAAAGGGAAAACAGGTGTTGTTTGATGTGGACACTTACAGATAAACTTCCCAAAAACTCTGCCAGCCAAAAAATTACTTTAATAGACAAGCCATTATGTTAATTATCTGTCTATTTATTTATTTATTTTTAAGGAAGGCTTAAACACATAGCAGCCAAGCAGTTCTATAATTAAAACTGTAACCTCTCCATGTGTCACTGAAAAACAAAACTGTTTCTCTGGCAGGGAAAGTTTATTTAAAGTTAACAAAATTATCAAAGAACATGGCAAATGAAGAGTTTGGGGAAACACTGTCAGGTCAGGCTGAGGGTGGTGGAAACACCACATCACTGGGACTGAGGAGCAGGGAAAAGAAGGTTCAACAAGAGAGATGTTAAATGATCTGTAGGCTAGAAGACGCCAGGTCAATGGCTTTAAGACAGATGGGAATGGCAATGAAAAAAAATGTCCTCTTATTCTAAGACAGACTGTAGGATGAGAACTGTAGTAGGTGGAGTCTGCAATGGCAAGAGAGTGGTTTATATGTGGCATACCCACTCCCGTAGGAAGTTCTTGGTTGCGTCTAGAAGGCTCTGCTCCTTGGTTATGTAGCTGAGTTACCAGATTTTTCCACAGAGCCAGGCAACAATATATTGTCCCCCTTTAAAGATGAAAACCATACACGTAATTCAGGTTACAACTCTGAATTATGCTTGCAAAAAAACCCCATAGAGTTTGCATGGAATGACTTGCCTGGTGAAGTCCTTTTAAGAGTGGAACTGCTAACTTGTCTGCTAATATGTATTTTTAAAGATAGCTAAATTATACACAAGTATACAGACATCTTTTAGTATTTAGAGCATATTAAACTATCTGTTTAATTTAATCTACTAAAATCTTCAAATAGGATGTCTATCATTCTTAGAATTACATTTGCTCACTAACAAAATATTTAGTTATTCTCTGATCTATTTGTGGCATATATTTACAGAGTAGCAACAGTAATAGTACCTACGTGTTTTCCCATAGATACAGTCTATGAACTATGTTTTTCTTTCTGTTGAAGAAATGCATGACTATTTTACTCAAACAATCAATTTTGACCTTCAAAAAGAAGAAACACCCCTTGGCCTGAAAATATAACAAGCTAAAACCATTTTGTCTTATGTTTGTATGCAATAGGATCCTATTAACTGACTGAGAAGTGTCTAATGGTTATAAACACAATAATAATTGGAAAAATATTTAAATTAACTAAGTTTAGGACCTTGAAATACAATTAAATTCATCTGAGTAAAATAGATTTAGTTCTCAATTAAGTGCTGTAAACACCATGTGTTTTTTCAACAGAACAAAACCAGAACTGAAGCTTCAGACAGGGATGGTTTGCAGTATATTTATGGTGGATGTCAGTTTTTCATCCCTGGTATGCAGTTTAAACTGCATTTCACCATAAAATCTCACTATCCTGGCTGCTCTGGGAATCCAACAACATTACAGAGTTGGTAAATAAGACCCAAGAGAGAATCCAACATAGGTACTATATCAGCACAAGCACAAGATGGAACAATTTGAACTGGCCGAAATGTGGCTTTCTTGTGTGTTGCTATATGGAATTATCTATGAGGCTACTACCATTTTTCATTGTTCTGGAGATAATTATGACACTAGTTGAATCTGTCTGCTTTCAGTGAGAGCAACTGAAATTACTTGAATGGCTGAGTGGAAATAGTTTTTTTTTTTCATACAGCATTCTCTGAATCTGCAACGTTTTTTCTCTTCAGAAAAAGAATGAAAACAAGACAGAAACAGTCTTTGAAATTCCTCTGGAAATGAAATTCTTAATATGTCACTTCGCATTTAACTAAACTCCTTAAAAAAGTAATTTTGAAGGAAAAATTGAATTATCCTACTAAGAAATTTCAAATTTACATTCAGAATGATATTTATCAGAATTGGCATGTTTTCTTGAAATGTCTGACTTATGACAAATCTGTAATTTGTTGTTGAGTAATAATTTGCTGGAGAATTTCTAACTGGATGTAACTGAAATTTGTTTCTGGACAGAATGTTGTCCCAGTGATTAGAAACACAATGATACTTCACCAAAAGCTCTCATACTTAACCAAACTCTTCTTGTGAAATTAATGGTAAATTCTCTTTGACCTCATGGGTGAGAATTTAAGTCACTAGGTTAAATAAACAAACAGATGCATTTTCTGCGGCTTTTGAGTGTTCAAGCATCTCTTTATGAGCAGTGCATTGCTGTAATCCTGTCAGGAATTACACAGTCTTTTTGTTTGCTCATTAGGATAGCATGTACAAAACCAAAACCAAACTACCTTCCCCTCCCAAACCGCAGATATTAGTAGGCAGACATCTCCAGGAGGAAGGCAGTAGGGCTCAAGGGACTGTGGATTTACATCTCTGTCAGCCCGTCACCCTCTTCCCCAACTTTAATACTGATTCTATTCTTGTTACTGCACAAGGTCATTGCTTGTCTTTGGGTTGTGGGCTACCCATATCAAATTCAGGATGCCTGTTTAAAGACACTTGTTGGGGGTTAGCCTTGTCTTATGAACTAGGGGTTGTCATGTTGTGTGACTCAGTGGGGAAGAAGGGTCTCAGCCCCCTCTTATGCCATTCAGTGTCTATGCAAGTTTTAATAAGCCAGAAAAACCCTACACCTTTTGCACTGGCATTTATAGAAATAAGTAAGCACAATGATCCATGAAAGGATTTTTTTTTTTACTCTGCCCCTGAGACATCAGTGGTCATTTCTGGATCACTTGTTGATGCTGGAATTCTCTAGGTTTATCGTCATTTCAACAGAAATCAGTGAAACACTGCTGGTCTTAAGTGTTATTACACTCTGAATCTAGCATTGAATTTTCATACCAGCTGGCAAGAGAAATGCCTTGAACCTGAAAAATCAGTGATTTGATATGCTGTATTATTTCAAAGGATGCCTGAAAAGACTGTATATTTTTACCTCCCTTTCTAATCTTTAGAGAGGCAAGTTTAGGGTTATTATAAAATCTCACAAGCCTATGGGAAAACGTAGCAAAGGCATATATTATATCACTCATGAACAACAAACACAAGAGCAATTTGCACTCCAAACTCAAGAGTTAATGGTTTAAAATACAAATGAGACTAATGGATTATGTCTGATAAATGGGGGCGGTGTGGAAAAATTCATTTGTGCATTTCAGCATGGGAAGCATAACATTCAGCCAGCTCAGGTACTAAAAAAAACCCAAAACACTTAATAATGATGTTTCTTTCTGTCTTACAGCCTTTTGGAAACCTTAAATATAAAGCTTCTTTCTTGTGCGTCTTTAAAATTCAAACATCCTGACTTTTCAAAGTGTTTTTCTGTGAACAACAGCATTGGAAGCCCAGATAATTACATTATCCAAAAGAAAAGAAAACAGCACTACAATGAGACTGAACCCTCTTCTGTGCTTTAGTTTGTGTTGGAGCTGTCTTATCATTATCTAATACAGATAAAACCTATTGGATTTGGGTGTTTTATTGGATGTCAGGGGATCCAGCTGCCATTCTTGACTGTCCAACTGCTATACAACGTGACTGCTGGGAATCCCCTCACTTCCTTGGAGCTTAGTTTCCTATTCTGTCAAAATGGGAATGGTATTTCCATGCACCTCTTCTTAGCTTTCTGAGTTCTGTGGATGTAAAATATTAGGCATGTGCCTTGTTTCACGAGCATATTAACAACAATACAATGTCTCTGTAAACCACTGACAGAGCTCAGTAACAGTATAAAGAACTTCTTGCACTTTTAGACCAAAATACATTGCAAAATAAAGGAAATTCTTAGTTAACAGATATACGAAGTGAGACACACAGACATCAAATACCATTTCTCAGTTCCACAGTAAGTAGGCAGCAAAGCCAAGAACATAACCTGTATTTTCTAACTACTGGCTTAGTCCTTTCCACCAACAGTTCTGTAAGCCATTTATATTACATATGCTATTGCCCTATGTTCCCTCATTCTGCCACTCAGAGTCCCATGCCAAATGATCCTAGGATTCATTATCTAAACACTTTGTTTTCAGAAGAATAAAGGAATAGTTACTCTATAGTACAGACACACATTGTTCTTCCCAAACTGATCCTCTCTTAAAAAAAGCTCTGCTTGTTACTCTGCTGCATTTCACATGCAAATATATTGTGTTCCTTTTACTTGTTTATAGTTTAATTGGAGAACAGCAGGTGATCAAAATCACGGTAGTAAGAAAGGTGTATTTCTGTAGAACAGATGAGAATTCCATTTAAATCCATACAGGGGTGCTTTTAGCTTTCCCTATTAAACAGACTTGCAACTTGCAAATCCCATCACTATAAAACCAAAGCTGAGCCTTACATTACTTACAAGTTACCTCAACCACACACAAATGAAGAGAAATCTTAGGCTACTTTGCTGTCTCGTTTCTTCACGTTTAGTTTGATTTTTTTTTAATCAAGGCTGGTTTAAAATCAGACATAGAAAATCACAAAAAGACATGGAAAATCAAAGGGAAAAATTCTACTTTCCTTTCACTGAATAATTATTATTGTTAAATTCATTATGAGTAATGGCACATTATTGTTGTCCAGTATATAATACAACGTTTCAGATGCATAACAGATACACAACACAATATAAGCAGAATAATCAAGTAACATACATACACAAATTTAGTATGACATTTAAGTATAGGAATGTTCTTTAATTAAATACACAGTCTATTTTTACAAGCTGGTTATACATTTTGGACTTGTATCTTTATAACCATGCAGTAGTCTCTTCCAAGTAATTGCCTATTTTTCTTTCTGGAGTCCGAGTCTTCATCTTTTCTAAGTCTCTCTTTATATGAACACAAACTAATGATATGCTTTCTTTCTGGCAGCTCATGAACCAGGCCTGGAAAACAAAGTAGGAATGAATAACGATGGCAAAAGTAGAGCACACAGAAGTAAAAGTGTAGTTTCCTTTGTTCCATTTTTTAATCTTTTCACTTCATCAGTAAACTAGGATTTTCCACTCTTTTTTATATATATCCACACATTTATCAACTGTGCACCTATGCATGACTTTTCAACCTTTAAAATATATATTAATACAAAAATTCATAACAAACTGCCAGAGACTGGCAGGAAGCAGATGATCCCAGTATTAACAGCTACTAAGAACATAAGTTGGAAGTCCTGTAGGGTGCAGTCTTTAAAATGTATGAGACATCTTTCATCTCATACCTTATACAGGCACAAGTCTGGATAAACATGCATATTTGATTGCCTTGTAGGTGAGCTCATTTGTATTCTGACTGAGCGGAAGAGGAATGAATTTTACACATTACCACAGATATTTTTGCTCTTCTTAAAAAGCACTAGGAAGAGAGCTACCTTCAGACATTCTGTGTAAACCTTAGCCCTGAACAAGGATTATATCTATTGCAGCATTGCCCAAGTGCTTTATTAGCATGATGAAATCAATGTGGTGGATTTCCCCAAGTTAGCTGTAGTGCTGCAAAAAACTCGGCTACTTCTTACAGCTAAACTGTGTTTAGTGTTATTTGGCTAACATCATTGCTGCAACAGATTACAGAGAAGACTAGTTTTGTAGTGTCAGCTTGAATTAGTGAGTAAGAGTGTTTTCTTTACCTCTGTAGTACCTTCAGGGAATATTTTAGATACACCATCACTCTGAAGTCTAGATTTAAAGAGATGGCACTCAGTGCAGCTTAGCTGCATTACCCTGTGTTTATTAGTATGCTTTTTTTTTTGTTTGATGGTGTGTTATACAATAATATTTGAACCTATTGTTCAATTTTAATGAAATTTGATGAAGTAGAAGTTTCAAGAACATTATGTTTCTACGAGCTTCATGTAAATAGGTAGCCTGATAAAGGAGATGATAAAGAAAGAAGAGCTAATAAGTTTGCTTATTACAAGAAGATAGGTGATCTGTAGGGGAAAGGAACATTACAAATCAGATTTCATTAGTCTGCTGCTTATGGGACTATTTTGTCTATGCTTGGGTTGGGGGTTAGAGGTGACTTCTTCTCTGATGTGGACTTTAATATTTATTTATATTTTCTGCTTTTTATTAGTGTAAAATCATTTAATGACATCTGGAATTTCCTTAAGAGGTTGATGTATTTTAGCTTCAGTAAATGGTTCCTAATTTTATTTGGCTGTGTTTGAAAAAGAAAAGTTGGCTATCTGTCCTCCATTTATCTGTTTCCATGCACTTTTTCTATAGAGAAGTTTATATTTCCCAAACATAAAACATTTGTACATAAATGGAGGGTTTGTTTAATCCTATTTATAATAAATCATGATCCTTCTTAGTTGCTGTTTAAGGTATCTCCACAGCTGTCAAGTTTTCCTCTGGTCAGCCTTACTGATGTAAAGAGCTCATGCAACTCAAATCTCTTTGGACATTGCATTTATGGACTCCAAGTTTTCACAGAATCACAGAATCATTGATATCTGAAGGGACCTCTACAGACCATCTAATCTACCCCCCCCCCCCCACTCAAAGGAAGGTCTAATAGAGCAGGTTGCTCAGTAGTTGCTCACATACAGTCAGTTTTTGAATAGCTCCAATGACCAAAAAGAGTCTGGCCCTGTCTTCTTTACACTCTTCCATTAGGTATTTATACATATGGATAAGATTCTGCTGAGCCTTCTCTTCTCCAGGCTGAACAGTCCCAGCTCTCTCAGCCTCTCCTCACATGACAGATGCTCCAGTCCCTTCATCATCTTTGTGATCCTTTGCTAGACTTGCTAGAGTGTATACATGTCCCTCTTGTAGTGGGAAGCCCAGAAGTGGACAATTCGCATTCTAAAACTTCTTCGGAAGATGTTATCATGTTACAAACTAAATCCTGGGTGCTTCAAATTACAGGTGATAGTTTGAGACAGTAGATGTATTAATAAAAAATACCATGACCCTCTGTCAGAAACAAGAGATTTCTGAAAAGTATACTGATACTTCTATTCTTAGAATAATAGATCTACCAAAAATCCATTGGGAAGGAAGATGGACTAAGTGAAGTCTTTTTACATTCCTTTTTTTCTATTGTTTTTATGAAAATCTAGATGGCTTTTTTAAAAATGCTTGTGTTAATTTTGGAAACAATTATAGAAAAGGATTTCAGTCATCATTACAGAATACTGGTTCTTTTTATGTCTCTGGATCTTCTTATAATTCAACCTTATTCCATACTTTAATAATGACTAGAGATCAGAAACTAATAAGGAACAGATAATGCAGAGATTATGGACTCAAAAGAGTCCTGTCATAATAAGGAGTGAAAGCTATATTTCTTTCTGGACATCATATAGTTAGAAAAATTGTTGCAGAAATGTAGGGCTTGATTCTGCTTCTTTCCTTTCCATTAAGTAACATTTTCCAAAACTATACAGTTCCCCCCCTGCCCTCAAGGGGTTTCCTTATAAATCTTCAGAATTACAATAGCAGTGCAAGGTTTGGCTGTTGCTTTATGGTGCTTGCATGTTCAGCTGAGGTTAAAACTGCATTGAAAGGAGCTGTTAGATGAAAAAATTCTGTGTTTAGCAAGAAAAACTCATGCTGAAGGTATATCATCTAGATTTAAATAAATGTAGTTATTAAAAAGGCCTGATTTTGCACCCACTTAGAGCATAGGGTCTGTGGAGAGCTAAGTTTAAATTCGTTCTTGAGACCTGTGTACAGAACAGTTACACAGCTAAATCCTTTAAAAAGCACTTTTGCAAGCTTGCCTGATATTTAGGCAAAGTTTTTTAAGAGGTACAGAAGTGGAGAGATTAACAAGAACTCTGTGTGACAGTGCAGTAAGAAAGCAGTGCTGCAGAGTAAAATCTTGGTTTAAACATTTATATGTTATATGAAATATTCCCAATGTGGAATATGAGCTGAAGTTTGATCTCATTCTTCCTGAGGGGGTATAGCATGAACATTTGTGAAGTATGTGAACACATGCTGCTTGGTCAGAGCTCACATGAGATGATGAATGTACTTAATTGAATTATAGAAATGGAACTGCACTTAGTACCTGGAACTATATAGATGGCAAAGCATGCTGAGTTTTATATAGTGTTGCTACAGAAGTGCTATGGAATGATGGGAACCACCCTCTCTTTGTCCTCTTTCCACCCTTACTGCTGTTAGCATAACCATCTGAAGAGATTTGTTTCATTGACTTTGCTGGGTGTTGGATTTGGCTTTGAAGGAGGTAAGGCCAGCGCTTCTGGAGCACGGCCAGCAGCAGGATGCTCGCAAACAGCTTGTACAGCATAAGAATAGTGGATCCTACACCATGCAAACAGAGTAGGAGGTTTTTGGGAACTTTGCTCACAGCTGCTTTTGTGATTTTTGTAGGCAAAAAGGTTTAAAGCCAGTCCACTGTTGATGAACGTAAGACATTCATCTCCTTATAATTTAATCTTGGCAGAAGAAGCAGGGGAGACATTGAACAAGTTTTGCTGATATAGGTTTGTACTCTTCATCTCCCAGGTTCTCTTTTGTTCCTTTGTTATTCTTTCTGGTTAATTATTTAGTCCAGACATCTACAGCTCTATGCTTTGTATTAACAGGTGTTTGTCAAGGTTGTGATTCCTTTACAGCATGGTTAGTTACTCTCCTGAGAAAATAACTCCAGTATTTTCTATTGAAATGCACAGTTAATCTAATCAGGGAATTTCTACATATTAATATAAAGATTTGGAGTAGAACTAATGTCAAAAGTAGAAACAGTTTCTCTTCTGACCATCTGTAATTTTTATTTTGAACCACCCCTCCAAGTTTCTGCTTCAGCAATTCCCTGCTTATTCTAGCAATCTGTACACAGACAATCACTTTTTTGCAGTTAACTTCCTCAGGTATCTGAGCTATCTCACAGGAGTCAGTGGAACTGCTCACAAAAGTAGTCTGCTTGTGCAAATGCAGGTGGTAGCCTCTGTGAAGAGAGTGCTTCCTTCTTCCTGCTCTTGTACCTCCTGTATTTGATTGTAGAAAGTGGCTGAAACTTGCCAGGGAACTGCTTTGGACACTGAGGCAAGGCTCCATTTGAGTCTTACTCTTGTGCTTCGCTTTTGCTTCCTCTTGTCTTCTACTGAGAGAGAAGCAACAAACAGAAGGGCACACTAAGGAGGTAACTGAGACATGGAGCTGAGAGCATGAACTATCTTTATCTCACTGAATCCACTTCCTTGACAGCAAAAGGCAAGGCTTGCCTGCTACCACTAGGTTGCTAATTGTATGAAAGGTATGTTTGGTGTGGTGGGAGAAATGTAGAGAGAAAAGTTATCTGCAGTTTTCATGTTTCATCTAAAAAAGGTTTTCCTGTTCTTTCAACTTTTCTTGGGAGTCAGCAACATATTTCTACCCTGTCTTGCTTTTCCCCTGTAACAAAAGTATAAGAGAACTTTCTTTAAATCAAAAGTTTTTCTTTACGACTTTCAGTGAGGTGCTGTTATTGTGCAGGTGCAGAACTGAGGAGTGGGAAGCCTCGGTGACTTGTTCCTGGCCACCTACTTGCACATGAAGGACCCAAACCCACCTTTTTGTGCATTGGTCAAGAGTTATCACCTCTTTCCCTTATCAGCTAGTGCATGTCTGCACTGCAATAGTCTTTGTGGAGATCCCTGGTGATGCCTGCTCTTATTCACTGGACAGGTAGATTCTGACAGAGCTCCTGGAAAGCCTGACACAATGTTTTATATAAAATTCAGAAACCACAAAGGATTTCAGTGTGGGGCTGAGGGATGTAAGAAACCCTTTATTTTCTCTTACTGCTTTCCTGTTGCTACTCAGTGAGTTACTTTACCATCACCTGATAGTATCTTCCAGCCATTCCCATCTACTGTCTACATGGTCAACAGTAAAGCAGAACAGTCAGCAGCACTTGCAAAGTCATGTTGAGACAGGGACCTGGGTTAAGCTGCTCAGGGTATGTGTCTTGGTAAATGCTATCTCTGTAACTTCCTCATAATTTCTTTTCCTTAATTTCCTGAACATTCCTCTTTCACTCTGTTTCTCAATTCCTTAGCAGTCCAAGTAATTTATAATGAATAATGGAACTGTAGATGGACACACACTTGACAGAGGTGGCCTAATCCCCTTCAGTCTTTCTGGCTGGTGAAAGACTGGACAATCTTTTCTGCCCTACCTCTTATAAGTCTACATAGAGAACGGGTTGGCAGGTGGTGTGTATCGTGCCTTTTTTTGTGTGTGGTCCCTCTAATAAGCAGATGCACAAAATCACCTTTTGGATTGACATGTGTGCAGCTAAAATTTTGTAAGAGGGGTGGGACCTCTTTGTTTCATTTGCATATATTTACCCTTAGAACAGAATTCATTTATATGGATTTCCTGGAGGGCTGTATAGGTTATCCAAAGACTATCTTTCAAAGGCAACTGACATAAAATATGCATGCAAAACATGCCTATGCTGTCACAAGCAGGTAATTTCACATGCAAAAATATGCTGTTGTAGACTATGAAAAACAAGCTGTCATTGATCCAAGTAGTGGCTTACTTTTGCAGTTAATATTTACAGATTCAGCTAGAAACAGAGACCTGCAGGACACCATCTGGGTCATCAGGTCCAGTTGCCATAAGTGCAGTCAATAGACGCATAGTGCAAATGAGTTCCTAAAATGTCTATTTGGCACACTCCAATGCACAGCATGCCACAGAACTGGTAACAGACCTAGCATCTTTAGAAAAAATTACCAAACGACACAAAAGACTGTGATGGGCCACGTGAAAAAAAATCAAGGACATCACCAGTGTCCTAGATCCTTGCACTTTTGTTCAGTGAATAGCTGTACAATCCTAGAAGGCTCACTTTCCATGTAAAGCTTCATAGTTTCAAGCAGACCTACCTCTTTAGTTTCATTAGGTGTAAAGGATGCTCTGCACCTTACAAAACTAAGTCCGATTAGGCAGTCCTACTACAGAGACACAGTGGGAATACACAGTTCCTACAAGATTTTAGGATTGTAGTCATCACAGTTATTTTTCAGGATAGCTGAGCAGAAAGAGATGCAGTAAAGCAACATGAGTTTCTGGAGCCTGGAAGCTCCAGCGGAATACTATTTGAACATGAATCAGCAGTGTGCCATTGTGGTGAAAAAGGTCAACAGCAAACTGGTCTGTATTAGCAAGACAGTAGCCAGCAAGTCAGAGGAAATGATTATTCCTCTGTGAGACCATATCTGGAGTTCTCTGTTCAGTTTGGGGCTCCCCAGAATGAAAAACACCTGGACACACTGGAGCAAGTCCAGCAGAGAGCCACCAAGATGGTCAGAGGGACTGGAGCACAGGAGAAGCCGAGAGATTATCAGTTTGTTCAGCCTCAGGAAAAGATGGCTGAGGGGGAGACCCTACTGCTGTCTACAATGATGTAGATCAAGGTGTAGGGAGGATCTAGAGAAGGTAAAGCCAGATTCCTCTCAGAAATGTACAGTGTTAGGACAAGAGACATTGGACACATGATGCAGCAAGGGAAATTCCAGTTAGATGTTAGGACAAAGAAAATCATCATGAGGACTGTCAAACACTGTAACATGTTGCAGAGAGGTTGCTGATTCTCCTTCTTTTGAGATTCGGAACTGGACTGGACAAGGCCCTGGTCAATCTGGTCTAGCTGGTCCTCCTGTGAGCAGTAGATTGGAGTAGATGATTAGGTGATCCCCTCCCACCTAAATTGCTCTTATTCTGTGATTCTGCTCTTGTTCTCAAGTGCAGAACTTCCTTTTGAACTAAAGCACTCCTACACTTTTCCATTGATTTGCTGTGGGCCAAGAACTATTTCAACAGCTGACATCCTTGCTTAGTTTGGGATTCCCTTTGTTTTTGATTTTTGAGCCTTTCTGTAAGACACATAGCCAGGAGTGAGAAAAATTACACAGAACAGGAAGCAATCTTAATATTTCATGAAAAAGGACACTTCTGACTTACTGTGTATTAGATTAAACACATCAGCCTGGCTTTGGGGCAATATGAGAAAAAAGTACAGATAAATGTCCTGAGGGAAAGATGAGCTCTGTGTCTTATATACCTCTCTTGCACCTTTTGGAGTGTGATATGTTAATACTGTATTGGTGTATTTGGGGGGAGCTTCTTCAGTGTTTTGAACTCTACATCTATTCTATTCACTTGATAGACAACATGCAGCACTAGAGAGGAAATAGCGTTGTTGGGGGCTTGATTATTCCTTGGTTAAAATTAGTACTACAGGTTGTTTGAGTTCAGTAGGGCTGGATTAGGCACTTAGCTGTGGAGTTCACAAGGGAAATTTCCTCACCCTTGTGTGAGCCCAAAAGAGATCTGGTCAGCTCAAGCCAACACAGTGCTCTAAAGAATGATCCTATATGTCATAAGAGTGGACAGGTCCTCTCCATCAGTGAGCATTTTTGCTGATAGTTTCGTTCCAGCTGAGCTCAGCAGAAAAGCAAGCACCCACATCTAGCTGATTTAATTTGGTAGAGTGTAATTAATTAAAGTAGTATCTGTGATCTGTTAATTAAAAGAATGAAATCTGAAATTAGATTTTTGGTGAAACAGAAAATGTAGACTTGGCAAAAGTTTTGAAACTCACATAAGGCTTCTGATAAATTCACAGTGGATATGAAGTTATTTGGGGGGTGGGGTAGAGGTTAAAAGAGGGTCTTTTATCACCCCCACAAAACCATCTGTGAGCCTTTTTTTATCTGACAGGCAGTAGAAGAGTAGGAGATGTGTAGGAAAAATTAAATGTTCACATTGTTCAGGAAGAAGAAAGGCACGCATTTTAGAAGCTTTCTTATCCAAACTTCTGCTTTCTTAAAAGCCCCATAAGCCGTATATAGGTTGTGTCCTCTGAAGTGCATCATTTGCCTTAAGGAACTTTTTTAGCACAGATCTCAGTGTATCCAATTACAGTCTGAGGGCCTGATCCAAACATCACTGAAGTCAGTATCTCCACATTCCATCTCAATGATTGTAAATGAGGGGGTGGAGGTCTACTGTGCAAACAGCAGAAAAATATTCTCCCTTTTCAGGCACATGCAACTTAAAAAAAATCCCTCATATGTAAACAAACCTTAGCAAATTATAGAAAAGATAATGCTGAAATAGAAAGCAACATTCAACATGTTAAATCCTGCATTTATCCTGAGAATTTGTCACATCATCCACTTTATAGATTTTTTTTAGAAGTCCTTAGACGTCTATGTCTTGTGAGTATCTTGCTGTTCAAAACCCTGGGGTTAATGATTTTTCAACAAACAACCCTATGAAAAGTTAAATCTATACCATATAATATGGTAATAAATGACTTGAAATGAGATATATATAAAAGTATGATACAATGCTGAAAATTCTACTCTAATAAAATTCTGTGTTGTTACATTAATAACATTCAGTGCTGTTACATTAGGCAGTATAAGAGCTGAAGAGGGAAAAAAGTAGGGAAAAAAGACTGGTCGTCATCAGTAGCTATTTAACAAGAATATCTTTAGAATTATACCAGTGAGTCTTAAAATATCTTGTTAATTTCATCATATGGCTGTATCAGATTGACACAGAGGAAAAATCGTATTGAGCGATCTTTACCGATGCTGTTGGTCTTATTTACTCAAGCAATCTTCTCCCTTGCAGTCAGTTAGCGGACTAGTATGTGGTATATCAAGCAGGGCTTTGACCCAGCCTCCAATAACTCAGCACATGAAAAGAAAAACTGTTGAAAAAGAAAATAATTCTTTGAATTCAGTGCAAATGTGCATACACACAGAGACATAAAATATGTCTTTATTTTATCATAGCAAATACTCCCACTGGCCTCAGTATAGAAGACTAACAGCTAGAGAAAAATCCATGGTGTGTTGATGTGCGTGAGCAGATAAATAATGTTTGTGTGTTTAAAAGCTGGAAATATTTCTACATATTGTTTCCTGTAGAAACCAAAACTTATTCTTCAGCATCCTAAAGCTCAGCTAAGTTCAAATAAAGAAACATGTTAGTCTGATTATAACCAAACTGATAAGGACATGTTTTTTTCAGTGCAATTTCAACAACATTCAACAAGTGTTTATTTTATTTTTTAAGGAAAAAATATTTTTTTCATCCAATATTATAGTTAAGTGAATGTGGAAAATTTTTGGTATTTGTCTTTATGTGTAAATCTGATGACAGCAGAGCCAGAAATTGGAGTTAGAAATTTGATAGTAATAAATACTTTGTCCTTGTTAATTTATAGGATTTATAGGATTTTTTTTGAGGGGGGAGAGTAAGATTAAGTATTTCTGACTTGAGATGTTGGAAAGAACATAGTCCTGAAGAAATTTTCTTTTAGTTCTGACAACCTGGAAATGCTGTTTATGTATCTACATATATGTATAAAACACTTTTACTCTAAGTAATAAAAATTTTACACTTTTAAATTGATTTCCATAAATTCAATTTTATGATTAAGAAAAACATTATCTCTAATTAAAGCAGATAAAAGCTGCTTAACATTGTCCAATTCCTGATTTAAATCCTCCTGTTTTCCATCTACTGCTTGAAGAGTCTCTTTAGTCAAAATTTGTTCTTTCAGTCTGAAAATAAGTGGCATATGACAGAAACCTCTAGTTTAACAACAGTCATGTTTCCTAGTGCCTTAATAATCTGCAAATATTATGTAGTGACACTTCTCATAATGAGATGACTTTACTGTGTCTCTTTAGCTGAATGACATCACGTCCAGAGGGGAGAGCAGAGCAAGACAGAGCTAAACGTGTCCCTATTACCTGCAACTTGAGACATCAGGAGCAGGTAACAGGCATGAATATAGATGCGGTCAGGGATCTGCAGGCCTTTGGCTACATCAGTTTCCATAGACAACCCAGGCCAGGGCCTCTTTGGCCATTCGGCATGGTATCCCTACGGCTAAAGTCTCTTTGCACCCACAACAGGGTGGCCTCCTCCTGACTGCTGATAGACCCTTGCATATATTACTGTTTCCTCCACAGTGCCTGGCTGTTGCCAAAGAGTGGAAAAAACCAATACAGATGACCATATGTCAGTGCTGATGTACATCTTCCAGTCCCAGTCAACCAGCAGAGACAAAGTCTATGAGTTACTTGGTTCTTTCTAATGTTATTTTTTTTCCCTGAGGTGTCCTGCTTTGATGTATCCATATGATTAGAAAATAAAACCTACTCCACCAGAATCATTTCAAAATGGCAGAGTAAGATCTTCTAAAGCTCTTCAAAGTGAACTCTCCTGTGGCGACCGAAGAATGCTACACAACTCACCAATGCCCAGTCAGTGAAGGTTTGTAGGAACCAGCACCAAGAGGTAGATGTACAAAAGGGTCAGTGAAGCTGAAGGGTCATTGCTGCCTCTTCCTGATGGCCTCTATTCGGGCAATCTACAGGCCACAATCACAGTTCCTCTGCAAGGTCCTCAGCTTCAACCTAACAACAAAGCAAAGACTCAGAATACTTTGAAACTGCAAATGTGGTAGACATGTCATTCAGAAAACAGTTACCAGTTTTCTATATCCTTACTGAAGGAAAGCATGAAGCTGTGATTTGACAGAATCGAATGACACATTTTCAAATTTTCTTTGGTTATTGGGTAAGGCTACAAACCTGGCTTTATGCTTAGTCTGAGCAAAGTTTTCAGGAGCAGAAGTCTTGGTTTCACAAAAATGGAGGCTGTGTTACACAAGCACCTGTTTTGAGCAGATATAATGACTTCATTGGCATTAATATGGGCCAGTCTGTATTTTTAGTTACTCAACTTCCAAAACTCTCCCTTGATTTCTGTGAGATGCTGTTGCAACTTTACAGGCATATGGGCCAAGAGGGTAGGCTTCTTCAGTCATGTTTTGTGATTGCCAGGCATCTCCCTGAACAATCCAACTCCTGGTGGCCCTCCCAAAACAATGGGAATGAGGGGATCCATCACAACAGCGAATGGAGCAATACCTATGCAGATCAAGTAGTCTGTCAAATTACAGGTCCAGGACAAGATGGGACTGATGATGGCTGATATCTGCCACCTGAGTCTGACGCTGCAAGGAAGGAATTGGTTTGGCTCAGTGGACACAAATACAGGTGTCTTCTTTTGTAAATAATGTGAGTACACATGCCTCTGTTTTTGATGAGAAAGCATCTAAAGATGGTAAGTGCAAAGCTGTACTTGAGCTCATGCATATAGCTCATCTTTACGCGTTGCCATGAAGAAGAGACGCTAGTTCTAAAGTCTCTGATATTCATTGACAGGTCTCCCTTCAGCTTGGGAGGCTTTGGGTCACACTCAGAGGTTACATTTCTGCTCTGAAATAAAATGGGAAATGGCCCCCTCTCTGGCCTTGACAACAAGTAACATGCCACAGTGAGGGTCCATACAGTCAAATTGTCTTCACCCATAAAACAGTGTGGCTCTTTACATTGCATACGGAGGTGAACCCATGATTTGTACCATCTGCCTAACTTGAATTTGGACGTTTATTGGCTATTTGTTCTAGCTCAAAATCGTGTAGGACTCACACTAGCATTAAACAATATGGATGACTGTGGCATAGTGCTGAGGTCTGTGTCCTGGCCTTACATACTTTACTATTACAGGCCAAACGTAATGGCCAAAGATGGCCAAAGTTGTCACCACCAGGAGGAGAGAAGGAAGAAGCTGGTTTGCAAGGGAACGTGCTCTCTTTTCAATTCTAATGATTTCCAGCTATTTTTATGTACAGTAGTTAGTTTTCAGACTGATGAGAAGGGGTCTCATTTGTGCAGATGGGAAATGCTTATTATGCTAATAGTGTTCTGCATTGTTAGTGGAGATTATTAGACAGAGATGTTAGAAATGCCTCTAGTGGAATTAAGTAGGTGACAAGGTAAAGGGAAGAGATAAATGACAACAGTGATTAGGAAATGGATTGTGCTGAATACGACAGTGCAAAGGAAGAAGGGAAAGGAACTTCATTTCTTACAAGAAATCATTTAATCAGTAATGTATCTATGAAAAGGAAACATAAAAGAGAGTATACCCAGATGATACCAGACACTGCCAGTTAGATTAAATGTAATGTTTAATCTGGAGAAAGCTGAGAGAAGTGTCAAAACGGTCAGCAAGGAGGAAAAACAGAACACATGAGAACAAGGAAACCATAGACAGCCTTGTGTTTTATAATGAATATATTCTGCCAAATATCTGTACCATGTATGGCCAACTATATATTTTCACATTTAATTCAGTGAAATGTGCTATTTTTATTCTCTGAACTTGTAATAAGTTAAGAAAATTCAACATTAAAGACAGGCTGCACAGCCACACCAGTTCCTACTACTGCACTGAAAATCATTGCTCTTTTGGCATATTGTTTCTATACCTACATCCATTGTTCCAGCTGGAAGATGGGATTTGCAACTGCAATTTAAAAACCAGGCATCGGGCTTTGTTTCTAAAGCAACACATGTCAGTATCCTAACTATGCTGTAAACTTTCATTAAATCCTTAATGGAAATCAATGCTCATTTATAATGTGCTTTTGCAGCAATGCTTGTTTGTGAATCACTAGTGACTCAGTCCTGCAAACGTATTGATTGCTTTTAATTATTCAGTATGGGTAAAATCTTTGCTTGTACTGTCAATTAACATGGCATGTTCAAATATTGTTCATTTTGACTGTTCACACTTGCAGTATGTGACAGATCACTGAAGTTTCTGGAGTTGTTTCCACTCTTTCATCATATGCCTGAAACTTCCATGAGAGGTGGAAGAATGATGAACAAGCAAGTAGTTACAGCCATTAAGTGATAACAAAAGCTCTTGTCTGCATTCAAACTTTTCTGCTTTTGTACCTGGCAAACAATATAATGATTACTTTTTCTCCCTGAGACTGCATATGTGTTAAGCAGAGAATTCTGATAAGATGAACACAGCTTTGAGTTAACTCCTTTGGGTTAATTCTGTATGATATCTGTGGCTTGCTGGTAGTAAGATCATGCAAGTAAAAGGCTTAATGACCAGAGAACTTGCCCTGACTGGTCATAAAATGACCTCCTGAAGTTTGCCTGAAATGGGCATATGTGAAGTAGCTGTTTGCTGATTTCCAGTGAATAACCTTATGCACCAGCTGGCTTTATTTCCCCTGTTCTGATTGTGTTGGTAGAGTGCCAGGTTTTCGGCCAACCTGGCCATAATTGGGGCCTATCCATCTCACTAATCGTCTGGATTAGGGGTTGGTGTGTCCTCTGCTACCACAGTACCTGAAGGCCTCACAGTCTCTAAATCCTCTGAGAGGGGCAAGTACATCTATTTCCATTTCACAGATGGGAAACTGGGGCAAAGAAAGGCTCCGTGGCTTGTCTAATGTCACATAGGAAGTCTGCAGTGAAACAGTAAACAAAACAGATTTCCTAGGTTCTGGGCCTTAAACATCTAGGACTTAATCTTTTATGTTGGTGATGCATGAGATATTTGAGCTGCAAGGAGCAGCAGGGAAGCTCATCTCCTATGAGGAGATGCCCAGGATACAGCAAGTGTGCTCAGCACTCCTTGGCGGTTGATACAAGGTGCAGAGGAGAGGGAAGGGCTGTTTTATTTCTGCTGAAAAGCCATTCAGAACAGGCTGTGGATGTGTGTGTTTATACAAGACGGTGTGGATGTAGAATGATGTGAATAATGATGAGTCACCTGTGTCCTGTTATGAGGTAATGAGAAATGCCTCATTCCTCCCCTTTCTGAGACTAAGGATCAGGCAAAGAAAGTTCATTTGGTGACCCAGAAGGAGAGGATGGGCTCTCCCTGATGAGAAGGCACTTACATTTCTATTGGTGTGGGAAGTCATTATTTTAAGAACCATCAATTTTTACAAGACTACTTTTTGAAGTTGGACTGTTCTCCTAAAAGAGGAAAAGACATGAGAGTCTATCCAGAGTCTTTCAACACCTCTTTAGGCATCAGCAGCTATTTGCTATGGCTCCCTGGAGGAAGATGGAGCAAGGTGATCTTTCCTTTGTGCTGTTACAGCTACGAGGAAGAGCAAAATTACATTGTGGGGAAAATTTCTGTACCACCATTCCATGAATTCAGGTTGTCTCTGATCAGACATTTTTTACAAGACAATTAATTATCATCTTATTTTACAAAAGTCCAAGAGTGCCTTACAAGACTGTTTTTTCTTTTTCTTTTTTTTTTTGAGTTGAGAATAGACACAGAGACACAGTGGCCTCTTTTCACTAGTCCAGCCCATTTCCAAACTGTCACAAAAGTATTGTCATCAGGCTAAGCCTCCAACTGTGACTCTGACCTCTGTCCTTCCTGGACAGTAAAAACGTCCATCAGTAGTTAAGACCTCTGCAAACAACAGGCTTTGATGAGAGAACGCTAAAACTGCAGAACTCCCAAACTCCTATCACTCAGAAAAAAACCCAAAATCTCTGGATGATATGAGTCACAGAAACAACTGCTCAAGTTATTTCTTTTCTACATAAGGCAGCTAAGTGGCTAGTAAAAGGCTGTCTCTGTCACTTTACTTTCTCCTTGGATGCCTCTCTGGCTTCAGATTTGCATATGGCACAGACAGCGGTTCTTGTGGGGAAATTCTGACTTTGCAAAAAATTTTGCTATTCTTATCAGGGAAATCTAACAAAACTTATCATTTGGGAATAGGATGATTTGAATTAAAACCACGACATTTAATTCTGGGTTGGTTAGACTTCTGGGTTGGTTAATATTCTCCTGACCTGCCAAATTCATTCCTAGAAGTTTTGTTTCAGATATCTCTGAATATCTGGACATTTATGGAGGAAAACAGAACATAAAGATACTGGATATTTCAGTAACTAGTCCAGGTACAATTAATTCTTAAATGAAGCCAAAGTGAAACAGTGTGAGTCAGTTTAATAAACTGTACTGAAACATTGCAATCAAATAATATTGTTATGCTGAATTTTGAATTTAAAAAATTGTTCAATTTCCATGCCATTAAAAAGATTCATAAAGCAATTTTTGCCATCGATGACAGGAGGATAGAAGTTTTTCAAAAGAAAAATTCTGATTTCTATTTATCAAATGGAGATCAAATGCACAACAATGATGTGTGCATTTTGACTTTTCAGATTCATTTGTTACACTTCAAAATGAATCAGGAAGCCTAGAAAACTCCACCAAAGAGAATAAGCCAGTGCACATTAAAAACATCTGAAAGTATTAACCTGAAATATTGTATTTTTAATAGACCTTGACTTTGGCTAGCACAAGTAAATGAATTTTGTTGATTCAGCCAACGTGCTCACCTTCCCACCCATCCACTATTGCAGATAAGAGCAATTCTCTAGGATGAGTCAAGTACCAAAATGAAGGCTGAGTTGCCCTGAGAGGGGGATCACAGGATCCCTTAACAAAAGGACAAACTTAATTGGATATACTTCTTAATGTGTTCAATCAATGTAAGCAGTGGAGGGATGTTGGTACTTGTATGAGCTCTGTTCTGCAGGTGACTGCTGTTTGTCATTGACTCTGGAAAAGCTCAGAGACTCCTAATTTACTTGTCTCAGGTAGGAGCCTTCAGGTAGATGAGACAATTATAGATTGCTATTTGCCTAAAATTGAAGGCAGAGCTGCTTAAGAAAATTGCCCCCAACTAGTAAAACTCATTGGGTGTATTTCTATGTTTTTCATTCTCCTCCGTGTTGAAGCTGGGATCTCTTAAAGTCTTTTAGTGACGAACGGAAGGGAAAGAAAATGAAGCCTGAGATAAGGGATTTATGTTCAAATCCCTGCTCTGAACTAGCACATTGTGACCAAAACCCCCATGATTTGGAAAATAACCAAGTGGGAATCATGAGCCAGTGCGAACACGTTGCTTTCCTGCTTCATTCTATGCCAGCTCCCTAAGACTTAAAGTTCAAGTCAAAGTTTCTGTCTGCTACTGTTAAAATTTTCCATGAGTTTGGTTCTCTCTGTCTGAGAGTTTACTTTTCTCTGTGACTATTAGAGTCTTTGACAGGTATATTCCACCAGCGAAGCTGCTCCTGACTAAGAACAAGCTTGTGAACTCAGAAACTTTCACAAAGCTGGATTTAGGCTATGGAATTCATTTCCACAGGGGATTAGAAAACCCATGGAGCTGAGCATTTTCCATCTGAGCACCTATTTATTTTTCTCTGCATTGTCATTTTCTCCAAAATTTCAGTATGCATTCCATATCATCAAGCTTTTTCTTTTTTAAAACACTTAAATTAGGAAACAAACAGCCTTTAATGTATCCAGACTACTTGTCTTGCAGGCAAGAATGGAAGGAGAAGGCATAACAAAGATTATGATGTCTAGTTTTAAATACCTAGCAAATTCTCAAGTGTAACAGTGGGAAGGCTACAGGGTAGACTAATACTTCTCTTTGTATTAGCATATAGCTCTGATTAACTATTGCTTTTATAAATGAAAGAAAAAATGGATGTATTTTCATAGATTTTTAAATTATAAACTCAGGAGAGATTACTGGTCTAGGATGAATTGTTTCATACCTCTGGACATAGGACTTCCTTAAATTAATTCCTACTTGAACTGGAGCATAGCTTGTAGTAAAGAATCTAATCTCAATTAATATTTTTGGTAATGCTTAAGTAACAGGAGTTAGACTACATTATGCTAAGAAATGAAGGCCAGTTCTGTAATAAGCTATGTTACATCTGCTATCACAAGTGCATTAACCTCTACCCAACTCTTGAAATGATACTATAGAACCAATCAAATTTAAAGAAGTATATCTGAAATATTTTTTCTTCTTTGTTTTCACTCCCCCAACTATCTTTTTTTTTTAAAAAAAAAATCAGAATAATTCCTTCTACCCAGATATAAGTTCCTGTCCTCTAAAAAAGACACACCCAGTTGCTGGAGACTTTCAAGACAGGATCATTTTGTGGAGTATATGATATGAACTCACTGAAAGCAACTTACCCATGCAGAACTCTCCACAGAATTATAAAATAAAATAAAATAAAATAAAATAAAATAAAATAAAATAAAGGTTATGTGCACATCCCAACCTTTTGATTGCTCTCAGCAAATGAGGTTCCCAGTGTTAGGATAGATTTATTACTGCTTTCAGTGTGTATATTTAAAGTCAGTCTGGTATGCATGTGTTTAAAGTAATAAGGTAGACATCAGAAAGTTAACGGTTTAATAACAGGTTGCCTAAGAATGCCAGGGCCCTTATAGTGATCTGAATGTAATTGACAGCTATTATTCTTCACTTAGGAGCAACAGCCCACCCCAGGAGCAATGAACAGACAAATCATATAATATCATGTTCCTTCTTGATTGAACAACTTCAGGGGCCCATGGCTGACTGCATGGCCTCCTGTCCAGCTGCAAAAGTGTCTTTTTATTTGTTTGAGGAAGTGCACCATTGAATAAGGAGGTGAAATAGAGGCCATTTCTCTTTTCTTTTTCTTTTTTTTTTTCCCCTTTCCCCTCAGCCTCAGAAAGGTCAGGAGCCTGCTTCATCTGTCATGCTTAATCAGCTGATGAAAACTCTGCTGATGCACAAGGTTGTGGATCCTCTATTTTAAGCATAAATCTTAATGGGAGAATCATTCTGTAATGTGTTACTTCCTGAAATCTGGAGCTGCTCTTTTAGGAGTGTGCTGGAGGCTGCTGGTAGCATGGGTGTACAGTGTATCTGAGGCTCTCCTGGGGCCCATGCTTTTGTCGGGTGATATATGTGACAGCTTCCCAATTGCATATGATAAGGCATGCGGTCTCAGACTCCTGCAAAAGGTTGTAACAAAGGGAATAGATGTCTCAGCTGGAATGTGAAGCAAGTCATTATGCCCTCACTTAACAGGATGGTGCTAACTGAAGAACAAAAACGGGAGCACATTTCAATTGCCAAAACCCAATTCCTCATGCCCCCCAATGCACTAACTTTCTCATTCAAAATGTTTGAGGAACAGAAAATGTTTGTATCTAGTTAAGCTTCACAAGAGATGTTTGGGTGTTGAACGACAGAGGAGGACGGGATTATGCAGTGTTAGTGCAACCAGTCTTTTGCCCTGCCTATCCTGCCTGGTAGGTCTGGCTGAGCACACGGTGGGCAGATACCGTCCCTCTCTTATCAGTGAACATCTCTTTTAAATCCCTTTGGAACCACTGTGATAAAATATGTCTTTTTGCCCAAAGATTACATACCTATCTGTCAAGTTCTAATAATCAATCTTCAAAGAGGGCTTGCGGACTTTTATTCACGTAGATTTCAGGAAGGCCCCAGAATTTCTGCCGGGAACAAGGCCCTGCAAAGAGAAAAATTGCAACACCATAAAATGCAATGCCTTCTTTACTGTCAAAAAAGACACTCAGAAAGCAAAAGGGGAATGAGTTACAACATAAAAATATGCTGCTCAGAATGGTTATGGATGCTGCTTTTTGCTCTGGGATGGAGGAAGGGGAAAAAATACCCAGCTTCACACAAAATGAAAGTAGCCTACAAGTACTTCTCCTTTTTAATGAGGCTAATCTCCCAGAAACATGCTTCATAAAAAAGAACGGGAAATGATACCTAGGGACTTTGTGTGGGTTCAGAAATGAAGAAGGGTTGATGTGGCCTCTGTCAGGTATTCTTTCAGGAAAATGTTTGCTAGTTTACCCTCCCTTGAAGTAATTTTTACTGACCATTCTCAAAGCATGATCAAGAAATCATCTCACAATATGAGTAAGAACAGGTACTTGAAAAATCATAGCTAATAATTTTTCTGCTTTAACAGGATTGCATTATTAAAAAAATCTGCTGAACTATCTGGATTTCATGAAAGTTTTGTCCCCTAGGAGGATGTGCAAAGTTAAATTGTTCATCTTTGTATTCATGTACATCATGTATTTACACACAATTCATGAAGTCCAGGAGTGAAAAAACGAGGGATGCAACTAAGAGCCTTCATAATAGCCTCCTTCTACTCTGTTAAACCCCATTAAATTGGGAGGCATTTCTCACTGTATCACAATGTACAAGGAAATATAAGGGAATGTACAGACAAGAACCATATTAGACATGTAGAATACTAGACAGTTCTTCACTGGCATATACAGAAGCCAAGGTCCCTGTGCTCACCACTATATTATACGAAGGCTGGCAATAATTTCGTAGCATTCTGAAGTTGAAAATACTACCTTGGGATTGACATACATGGTGTACCTTCAGCTAAGCTACATTTAAACACACATCCACCTCAGACTTGCACAGGTGTGCACAGAGATCACATTACCCTCTAACATAGCTCTTCCAAACATACAGGCTTCAACCTCATGAAGGATCATTATGGCAATTCTGTTTCTGGTGTTAAGCTAGAAGATCAGTCTGCAACCTCAAGTGAAGTTGCAACTGGAAAGGATTTGTGAACTGGTATTCGAGTGACAAAATGCAACTCTGCAAGTTACAGCAATGTCTCAGGATTGAGCGCATGTGTGCATGTATGTGCGTGATTCATGTCACTCGTTCTCCACCTACTGGTGGCATTTTTAAGGCCTAAAAACCCTAATACCCCATGTTATGAATGATGTAGAGGTTACCACTAGTTAATCCCATAAAAATGTGCAGTCAGCTAATTGGAAAATTCGAATTCAGCCTGTGCTCATGGTGCAGACATCCATATCTGAAAGAACACTCGGTTTGTCTGTGCGACTGACTTGCTTGCCACGGGAGAACAGCAATCGAGTTGGGCAAGCTTTCCTTTCCCAGCCACTGGAGCATGATGGCCCAGAAGACTGTGTTGATGGCTGGCTTGCTGAAGGCCGATTTTTATGCTGCAGCAGCCCACGGTTCCTTAGTTCCAGCTGCCTATTCAGCCATGTTCCCTGTTCTCACTAATCACCCTTTCAGAAACAAAATGAACGGGGGTGAGCACAACTATCATTAGGAAAAACGATGACAATTAAATATAATTAATAAACATTCCTATTACAGGGCATATGCATGCTGTGTGTCTAAACTGGACTGAGTCTGAAAATTAGCACACCTCATTACCCAAATGAATTGGTATTACACAGCACAACTTCCACTATTAATACAGCTTAAAGAAATCCTCCATTTTTTCTCATGTATATCTGTTTCCAGCAAACTATGTGCTTTTTAGTCAAAGAATATTAGAATGAACATTGCTAATCACATCAGTCCAGATGGTTGGCTCTCTTCTTGCCAAGTGGAAGTATTGTAACCTATTTAATGTGCAATTTACATAAGCTCCATGTTAATAAAGATCCATGAGCTTGTGGACTTTTTCTCTATTTTCTATCACAGGTTCAGTCCTCAGAGGAATGGAATAGTGGTTGTGACTGCCACTGATGCTGGCTGCTGAAGCAGGGCTGCTCAGTATCTTGCCCCTGACCCCTTGTCCCTATCTTCTTACAGCAGTATGGGATCCTTTAATTGATCATTATCCCCTTTTGAAGTTAAAAGTGCTGTTAGGAGCATGTATGCCAAGTCCACATAAATCTGTGGTGAAGGTTGGAGTGAAAGCTAGAACTAGCTCAAAATAAAATTATCCTGTTACTGTGTGCATTCAGTCTGCATTCTTGGACCAGCTGGAATGAGTTAGAATTGTTTTATGTTTATGGACTCTCTATCTAAACTTTACTGAAAATTTACTAAATTTGAGGCTACTGTGCACTCTGTCTAAGTAAGATTTTCTATTTGGCGGGTCACACTAGGCTGGTGATCCCAACCTGTTTTTCTGATAGGCGGAATGGTGTGCTTATAAATTAATGTTTGTATCTCTATAACTCAAGTGAGAAAACCTTTTGTTGCTGAGAGCACATCATCATCAGGTTTGGCAGGTCACACACCTTTCTGTTATCCAACTGGTATGTGGAAAGAAATCATACAACCACAGATCATCCAACATTAAATCGTGGGCTTGGCTGTACATCCCCCACATTTCCTGGATCTTCCAGACAACCTTATGGAAAGCAGAGACTACTTTTTTCTAAGCGCTATAGAAACCCACTGTAAGAGAACTTGTGCTCTGTGGAGTTTGTAGTATATACAGATGGGACAGACAGAAGGTGAACCAGGGAAGCAGGCAAAATTATGTTTCCAAGGCCATATAGGAGTTTAAATGGTAGAATCACAGGGTTCCTACCGTAAGGCTGCGCTACCTAGATCAGCAACAAATTCTGACCCAAATCTGAGAAGGAGACCCTCTGTGTCTGAATCTTTTCTAATTTGGAAGGTTGTTGGCCCATGTGGGCTTGATCTGTTAAAATGTTTAAAGGAAAATTGCATGCTTTTTATTTTATTTTATGCATGCTGGGATTCCTCTTGAGCAAATCAGCTGTCAGACAAGACGAACTTCTGGAGAAATGACATGTGGCCCGGAGCTGGCTGAGTCTGCTGTTCTTGTGTGCATCTTCACCATTTCAAACAAACAGAGTGTACTGGATCCCAGAAATTTGAGGCACCTTTGTGATGTCCTATTCATCTATATTTCACTGACAGATCATCACCTTCCCAGTGGCTATAGGCATACAAACCTGTGTTTTTTGTCACCAGTACAGAGGCATGGTCCTGCACTCTCCATGCAGGGCCTGCTGAAAGAGAAGTCTCTGCCCTCAGGAGGAGTGCAGCCCACTCCTTATGCATGGCCTGGGGATGGAAAAGGAACGAAAGCGAGGTCTGCAATGAGGAGAAGAACATCCATTCCGTATATGCGGTTGTACGGGGAGAAGCAAATCACTTGATTTAAAAGAACGAGGCATCTAACACACTTGTGCCACATGATGTAGTATTTGGACTGAGGGTTGGGCTTTAGTTGGGGTTTCCTCTGGATGGCCTCTCTAATGCTTTTCAGTGATGGGAATATCAACAGAAAATTTTGTAGTAATGTGTGTGTGTGTATGTGTGCGCACACGCGTGCGCGTGTGTGTGCGTATGCACATATATAACACAATGGGGGGTTTAAAAGAAATGGGGGTTTAAGAGAACAAGTTCTTATAAAGCAAGAACATTATAGGTCATCCATTAAAAAATAATACTAACAAATAGAATATCTAGTTGTTACATGCTAGAAACCAGAAAAAAAAAATCAGCTCTTTACTTTGTAAAACTATTGCTTTCTGTGCACACCTTCTTACATTCAGCTCAGACTGACACGTGCCTGTGTCTGTGAGCTTGGGCAGAGCCAGTGAAATCCCCACGGAGGGCTGACACTTACTGCACCAGTGCCTGGTGGTGTCAGGCCTGGAGCTGGCATGTGTGCCCTTTGCGCTTAGCACAGGAGAAAATAAGACTCAGAAGGTTTTTCTGAGAGTGATAAAGTTCTGGTGGGGGCAGACTTCACTATCTTAATGTAAAAGCTGGCCTTCCAGGACTACTGTAGCTAGAGTTACTCTTGCTTTTGGAGAGGAGAGGGGATGGAAAGGATGACTCTATAGTGCCCCTTCTTGCCCTGCTTTCTGTTATTCCTTGAAAACAAATAACTCAAACTCTGAACGAGATATTTTTCAAACATCAACAGTCTTCAAGATTCCAAACCTGAAAATTTAGGCAAATGTTTATATGATAGGAAACTGTCACTTGCATTTCTGACAGACTCTGTCTTGTTTGGTTGTTGTTTTGCTTTTCGCCCATTTCAAGTCAAATGTTGAAATGTCCTCCTCGTGCGCATGGGGAGATGGAATTACTCAGAAATGATTTCTTCTAACTTTTAGCAAACGCCCTCATATTCTCCAATTGTGTGGCTGCTTCTAATGCCTCCTGCTGCTTTAACCTCAATTTTACTGCAGAGTTGTGCATTTATGGCATTTTAATCAAGTCTCCTTATTAAACGTGTGAGAACCATTTTATGAATGGCAAAAACATGAGCACAACCCCCATCAACACTTGACAGAGCCTGGAGATTATACATAACCTACATAGCAGCTTTTCTGTTACTCTTTTGACTAAGTTCTCACTCATTTACTAAACCTTGACAAGAGAGACAATCTGCCTCCCCATTAAAATCTCATGCTTGTTCCCCCACCATTGTCGTCAGCTCTCAATGAATGAGGTGACTGTAAAACTAAGTTACATTTTCTGGTACCTGCTAGTACCAGCTAAATCTTCTTTATCTCCTATTATAAAAAAGCCCTGGTGAATACATGTGCTTACAAGATTTACAGTAGGGATTAGAATCTGGAAGATAAATTTTCCTTCCCATTACACATACACAACCTATTGCAAGGTCAGGATGCATTCTGTCACTTAACACAAGGGAAGACTCTGGTGTGAAAACCAGGATATGTTTTAATCTATTAATCAAGACTGGTGTAAACCTATCTTTAGACCTTGTCCAGACAAGAATGAATAATCATGTTCAAACAGGAATAAGTAAAACAAGTTCTTACCTGCTTTATTTCTGTGATGCTTTTTTTTTTTAATGTTTGAGACTTGGTTGAGATTTTACTGCTGAAAGGTGAACAGGGCCCCTCAAATGACATATTTCAACTCTGTAATGATTATGAATATTTGTTTCAGTGTTAAAACGGCCACAAGAGCCTCCAAGCAGGCCTTCATTTTTTTCTGGATGTTATTCTAACATCTAGAAAGGCATTGTTTCTTCTACAAAGACTTTAGAAAGGTTTAATAACCTCAAGGCAGTAGAACTTTAACAAAACAAAACGTCACTGCTGGACATGGCTGCTGCTGAACTCTGCCTTCTGCCTCTGGCATATGTCTTCTGTGAATGACTGAATTGTCACAGTCAGTAATTACTAATTCCTATTTTGGTCATTCAGATTTCTTTATTACCTTTTCTGGGATTGATCCTGAACTTACAGCTGGTGCTGCTTAAGTGAGCCCGATGATCTTGCTACAGGGATAGTAGAAGCTGGTTCTTTCGTATCTTCTGTATGGCAGTGCTGTCACGGAGCAGTCTACTTCCTTCTTAGAAATGCTTTCTCTAGACAAGGAAGAATCCTATTGCAAACAAGTGTTATTAATCCATCCAATTAAAAAATCAAGTACATTGGAAGGTAAACATAGTTCAGTTCCATTTGCTTCACCTCCTCTATTGGGTTTTCCCCCAGTAGTTAAGAACACTGTAACATCAGGAGTTACCAACTGCCTCTCAAACTCAAGAAAACTAATTTTTCACCTCCTCCTTTATAGCTGGCCTCAGGCTCTAAATCTCTCTATATGACCGTCAAGTAATGATTAGAGCAATTAGTTCCTGCCCCTCTGGAATAATTGCTAGTGTAAATTGAGCTGACTTTCCTAAAAGTTCCTTAAAAAAAGGAGAGAAAGAATGAAAGAAAGAAAAAAGACCTGAGGAAAACCGAGACACAAACAGACCAAAGTAAATGGGAAAGGGAAAAGCAAGACAAGACAGTCTTCCACATTCCATTCCTATGATGCTGCCTCACTCACAAGCACCACATATATAACATTCCTTCTTGCAGGCAACCGGCCTCCCCACCCCAGGTGCCATCAAAAATTATGGGAGGAAAAAAAAAGAGAAACTCATATCTTAAAAGCAACCCTGTTTTTCATCAAAACACATTGCTTTAAGGCAGCTATCTGACTGGAAAGGGAAAAAAAGAATTAGAAGAGCCTTATTCTTTAAATTTTTATGTAATGCTCAGCCAAAAGAATGACTGAACAGTAATGAGCAGGAACTTGAATTCACCAAACTAAAGAGAAAAACACTGCAGTGGAATAATTTGCTAGAGGGGATTAGGTGCAGGTCAGCATAGCCTCTGTGGTCAGCAGCAACAAAAGCAGCATCAAGCAGAAATTCACTACCAGGCCAGTGCCAAGGGTAGGAGTGCTGTATTTAATGATTTCAAAACTTGGCTTAGTTCAGAATCAGCACAAAACCTGACAATTTCAGATTCTTTCTGAAAGAAAGAAGTACAAGCTGTTTTACTTCCCTCAAACCCTTCTGTTTTAACAACACTAAATTTTTTTTTTGATTTTAGCTTTTCTTGTTTTATAGTATGCAACATATAGAATAAATATTTGAGGTAAATAATTATTTCAAGATAAGAAACCATCATGCTTGATTCAAACACATTGAAATGGGACAGTTTAAATAGTCAAGTGTCCTCCACTTACTTGTTTTCTAATGAAAATGAAACACTGGTGAATTTGATCTGATTTCAAGAAGTACTTTGGTAGACCCACATGGACACAGAGTATATTCTCTTAATAATATTAAAGCCAGCTGTACTTCAGAAATTAATTCTCCACTGTTGCTCTACCAGAAATATGTTGCATAAGTGCACTCAATCTGGCACAAAATACAATGAAAGTAGCTAATATGAAATGATTATTTTGGGGTGTGAAAGAGGGAAAAGATGTACTTGATAAAAGAATCTTTAAATGATTTCATGCCACTTGTATAATTGTATAATCCTCTAATTCCTCTATATTTCTTCTCTCTGACACCCTTGCATTTGCTTTCTTTGCCCCTGTTTTCTTAAGAAAATATCTCAAGACAGCACTGACATTTTATCACAGTATCATAGTTGAGAAATACTCTTCTGGAGTGAGAGAGCTAATTGTGATTCAGAAAATCATTTGACTTCTGCTTAGCTGCGGCTCCTGGGGAGAGACAATCGTCCCCTCTGTGTAGACGAAGTCCTGTCTACATGGCTCAGCTGCTCCAGTGGAGGGGCTGTGGCCCAGGGAGCCACCACTTCCCTCCTCTTGCCCAGTGAGCAGGGAGTGAGCGGCAGAAGCACTAAGGCTGGAAGACCTGAGGGGAGCAGGTAGCTGATTCACCAGGCCGATGCCCGTCTGTGTCTCCAGTGCAACCTCATGGCTGAAGAGGACCATCCAGGAGCAGAGGCAACACACAGCTGATGCGCTGCAGGTACTTAGGTCAGGTCGATGGAGCAGGAGGGTAGGGGGCAGCCTGGCAGCGATGCAGTGCCCGTTCTCATCTCAACACTTGCCCCATCCAGTCTGCATAAGAAACTGCTGACATATGCCTCGAGTGCTACGACATGATTATTGTTTTTTGCTGCAAGTCCTCTGCTGTCCATCAGCTTTCAGAGAATCGTTCTAAGAGCAGAAATCATTTTGGACTTATGGCTGAAACATACTGGAATTGAAAGCCACACTGACAGAGAAAGAAAACAGCTTTTAATCTTGAAATTGTTTGTCTCCCCATCTCTGTATACTGACTCATCTGTATGTATTGGTAGGCTGGTTACTGTAGTCTGGGGAATGGACCAGTAATCATGTATAAGAAATTGTATTGTTTTGAACAGACAAAGTCTGACATCAGGACACACAGGTGATATTTGGATGTGTGGTATTTTGCCAGTCTAGAGTGGCCTTTTCTTTCATAAACAGCCTCTGCAAAGCTGTTTGCTTGGGCTGGAGGAATTAAGTGTAGTGTTTTGTAGGTGAACAAAATGTCAAGTCTGTGTCCTAAGACACAAAAGTCAATACAGGCACTAACTGATTCAGCTCTCCACATCTGTGTGAATTTGCTCCAAGTGAAGGATGCAGAAGGCAGAGAAACTTTGGTGCTATAAAATTCTTATGAAAGGAGTCTCTGCTTTTCTTTTGTGCCTCTTTCTGCCAAATTATTGGATTACTGTAGTGCTAAAAAAAAAAGGATAAGCAACACCTAAATCTGTACAATGCTCTCCTCGCATATAGCTAATGCAGTGAGAATTCAAATGAAATACAGCAATCCGAAACAAGGAGAGCAAATTATGGCTAATACCAGACACAGTGGACATATTTATATTTTCTTCAGTATTTCCTTTGGGATCAAGAAGCACAGCTGACATACATTCAAATGAGGTAATTTGCTCATCCTCAAAGCGAGTGTAACATGCACTTGGTCATTTCAACTAAGATGAGGGAACATACGTAGGAACTGTCAGCTTCATTAACCTCAGTAAGTTGTAATACCTCATTTACCTTTGAGAGTCTGCAACTCTCTCACTACAGGCATGAAACATGAGTGGTAGGATGTATAATTGGTGAGTTAGGATGTCAGGAGTCAAATACTCACAGGCCAAGAATTACGGCGGGCATGAGGTCTTACATGTAAGAGCTCTGCTCCAGAGCAGGGTAATGGCAAAACTCTCAAGGACTACTGTGACAGGCCACTCTGATCTTTGGAGTAACCTTTAAAGCTTTAGGAAAAACTAAAGGACCAGCTTAAGTCTGTCCAGTTAAGAGATGTCAATGATACAGCTAGAAGAGATAATAGGAGGACAAACATGAAGTTAGAAAGATTTACTTTGGATAAAGATTTTCTTTATCTGTTTCACAAATAAGACTTCTTCCATTTTATTGGTTTTGATTATGTTTCTTTTGAGTCAGGGTCTGGGGGAAATGAGTTACATGCCATGCGTTGTAGTCAAATCCAGATGAGAATGCAGACTAAATCCCCATATCAAAATTCTTCCTGCATTTTGCAAAGTTGAGTCCTTCTGTGAAGGTGCAAAAGATGTCAAAAATGTAGAAATTGAAGGAGGTAATAAGGTGGGTGGTGCCACTGCTAAGCTGTATGAGTATGGGTACATGTCACATACCTGTGTGGGTGTGAAGAAGGCCATGTGTGGGAGGATGTGGGAGGGATGTGACTCTTGTAAGAGGATGTCAAAACTTAACATCCCTTGTAGGAAATATTTTTTTAGTTTCAAAGCTAAAATGTTGCCTTGCAAGAAAATGCAACACTACCTTTGTATATTTGATTATTTTGGATCATAAACAGAAGGATCTTCCCACTTAGGATTCATTGACAAGAGAACTCAGCACTTATTACTGGGGGAAGCAATGTGTAAGTTGACAGTAAGATGCTGATTTCTCCACACTAAACCTAGCTGTAAAGAACAAAAGTGTTTAGTGGCTGCACAGCACTTCAAGAGGGAAGAATCCCAGTGCAAATTTGATGGCAAAAGTGGAGACTCTGTTTGCCTATTTCCAAGTGCAATTTTTAGCTTTTAAGCTAAAAGTATGCTTTTGTGCAGCCTTGAAAGATAGTTCAGATAAGAACCTGACTGATGGCAAGTAAAGCTATCTAAGGGTAAGACTCCAAAGAACAAGTCTGCCTCATGAACGTCCTTTTACTAGGTAGTACTGTCACTGCAGACTGTGAAGTGAAGCTGGGAATATCATCATTATTTCTTGTCTGTACTTCCCCATCTTGAAGCAGTGTAGAGTTTTACTGACTAGGGAAGAATGTGGGGAAGTGAAGGATTTCTGGGAGAGGGTATGTCAGATATACACAACTGTACACAGAGTTAATATATGCTTGGGCTCCCACTTTCTTCATTCTCTCCTCTAAGCTACATGCCTGCTGAGCTGAACATCTTGGAGATGGTGGCACAAGACTACAAGAAAGGACTCTCAGGAAACAGTAAAAGTGTAAATGGACCAGCACCAGCTGATACAAGGGATATTATGATTTTAGAATAGGTCATAGCCTCTTCTGCATTTAATTTCCAATGTTCAGCAACACATTAGCCAGGTACAATACATTACCAACTCGCCCCCACACAGAAGATTTAACATTTACTGGAATACAGAAAATCCACTGAAGGTCTTCCGCGGCTGAATGTAACTTTTGTTGCCTACACAAAGTACACTCTTGGGTTCTGCATATTTCTTAGTATTGATCCAGTTTGATATGGTGGTGACTTTCCAGATGTTGACTTTTCAGGATTCAGGCAATTGTAAGTGCTCAGCACCTCTGAAGACAGGTGGAAAAGTACCGTGGGTGATAAGTCCCCCCAAATTGTTATGTTGGATCAGTCATGGAGTCATTTGGCCAAAAACCTATCTCCAAGGCAATTGCTTCAGAGAATGGTTCAAGACAATTAGTGGCAGAATGTAACATGTGCTGCATTAAGGTCTTATCCTAATCAATATTAGAAGTTAGAGTAAGCTCTAAAGCAGTAGGTTGCTCTGCCTTCAATAGCTGCATTAGCTGTTCTGACTCTAGATTCTTGCCATCCAAGTAAACATCCGCTCTCCCTTTGAGTTTTACCACTCATGAACCTCCACTATTTACAAACATTCAAAAGTAGGTCACTCCCACTTCTTCAGATCCTGAAGCTGTATTGAAGTGCCAACACAAATGCATTCTTGTTGAACCGATCATGAGTCAACTTTTATTCACACACCTACCTGTGGGACTGAAGCCTAAACAGGGAATGTATACAAAACTACAGACAGAAAAGGTTGCAGAGGAATGCATTACAAGATTGCTCTTAATCTATCTGTTTTATCACCCTCTCTGCTTTGTACTTTTTCTTTATGCCATTGTTCCTTTCATATTTATTTCCCCTTCTATATTGCTGGTCTTTCATTCCTGTTCCATAGCTAATTCTCATTTAGTAATCAGTCACTCCTGTTTTCAGTTACATAACATCCCCGAGTAACCACCTTTTAAATGAGATTTTACCCTGCCCAGCATCTCCTTGATGGCAATTTTCTTTGGGCAGCTGAAAATGACCCTCCTCCTGCCCAAATTAGTTTTTTTTTTAAGTATGAAGAGAATGATAAAAAAAAAAAAAATGTTTCCCAGTATGAAAATAACATAGTCGCAACATTTATTTTTAAATGGCTGTAAAGCAAAAATAATTAGAGCTCGGAGCTGAACTCTAAAATGGAAAGAACTCTTAGTCTCATAAGATTTACAGCCACATTTTGCATTTTAAATTCTGATATTCATCTGGCCAAATGGATGGATCTACAACAGACATAGTCTCTTCCTTCTCCCTTTGTAATCAAAAAAGAGGTAGATAATCTAACACACAAATTCCCTGGTTTATTTTGGATATCTTCTTTAGGACAAGAAGTGGTGTCCCTCAAAGAACTTGTAATATTGACATATATGTTGGTCAGATAAATCTCATCCTGGTCCCTGTTCCTCCAGCATCCATGGCCTGCTGCATCCTTGCAAAGGGTTTTTCCTGATTCAGCTGTAATGCAAATGGTGACTTCAGAGATGCAGAGGAAATCTCAGGGAATATATGCCCAGCTTGGCTATGCTAGTAAGGGAAGCCTACAGCCACTTTTGTCCCCCTCTGGTAAATTTTCACATATGCACAAAATAAAAGGCCCTAAGGAACGAGGCCCTTTTATGCCTTTATTCATATATGCATGTGCTCATGCATCTCAAAGGAAAGTCAGTGGGAATTACCTGTTTACACAGAAGGAAAACAAAATGTATTCTTGAGCTTCTTTCCCCTTGATTTCCTCATTTTCTCTCAGATTCCTCCTAGCATAGTTGGATCATAGTTTCCCTTCACCATTGGTCTAGTAAAAAGTCATTTTAAGCCCTGCAGGTCTGCCCACAGTAATGACCATGCTAAGTGACATTGTGTTGGATCTGGATGTTCACCAATCAAAGCTGTTCCATTAACTTCTTTTCTGCTCAGAGGTTATAAGTCTAATAATTAGAGTGGTCCCTTGATGAGCACATTGAAATCCAGTTTGCCTGCCTTAATGGCAGTGATAAGAATAAAATTATAGCTCTTGAGAGAAATCCTTTTTTGATACGGTGTTAACTCTGCATTGTGTTAGCTTAATGTTTGGTTATTATATCCTTGAATGCCAGTAGAATTTCACTTATGACCAAAGTGAGAAAGACTTGGCCTCTTGGGACATTCTAAAACTTTTTTTGTGCTTAAAGAAGAAAACCTAAATACATAAGCCAGCCAGACAAAAGCTCTTTCTATTTATTTCAATAAGGAATAGAATTATTACCTCAGGCTACTAGACAAGCTGGACAGTTTTCCCCTAACCAAGGACCCAGGTCAGACCAGCATCCGAACACATGGTTACACCTAATGGCTTCAGACGGATTTATGCATGTACTTAAAGTTCAGCATATAGTTATATACCCTTCTGAAATAGTTGCATTTTCCTGAAGTAGGACCCAATTCTAGTGGTTCAGTGCAGTGAATACAATTACTGTAGTAATAAATAAAAAGAATATTAGCTTTAATACTATAAAAATGAACACTGCACACATCTACAAGCAAAAACAGAAAGCAATGGTTGAGGTTGATCTATGCATAGTTGAAAGCAATGGAGTTTAGTCACCTATTTTAAATCCTTAAAGCAGTTAAAGAAGGAAAAATCATGCTCATTTTGAAAAAATGAGGCTGCCTTCCTATTAAGTTTCAGCCCAAATAAAATTTTAAGAATGAGGTTAAGTGAGAGGTAAATGAGGGAAAATGAGAGTTAAAAATTGTTGAACTTTGAAATTTCTTACTCAGTGTATCTAATACTGTGCCCCTTGCAGTTAGAAAACCTGAAGTACTTTTCTAATTTAGGATTCCAGTTTTGCACGCAGATGTGCTTTGAAATCAGATTATAAATTTGAAAAGCATTATTTGTTGCATATTCAAAATTTTCTCCTGAGTTATGGAAAAGTGTTACTTACTAGTCTTTAATCTCAGAAATTTAAGGAACAATGTAAAAAAACAGAACAAAATGAAACAAGCAATTCACAATGGAAAAGAAAGTGGTTGAAATATGATTATTCTGCATTTTTAAATTGTTATATGTAAAGATAGAACAACATTGCCTGCATAACAGATACTAGCTCCAGAAATCTCTGTAAACGACTTGTGGATCTGAGGGGATTGTTCTGGCCAGAGATAAAGTAAAATAAGAATAGTCTTAATTTATCTTTGGGCAGTTCTTGATGTACAACTTTCAATTCTTTGAAGTGTCTAAACAAGTTTAATACACTGAGGAAATAGTCTCCAAACAGACTTTTTTCAGAACAATTATAATTCCATAGATTCAAATTCCTCCTTTTTTACAAGTTAAAACAATAAAATGGAGCATATGTAAGTTTTTTAAATGGAATCTTTTGGAAATAATATCAGTCCTCTAAGTCAATTTCATACGTTTTTCATATGTTTTGAACTTTATTAAAGGAACATCTTCCAAAATCATATTAACTGAAGCCCTGGGTAGCAAAAAATTTCCCATGAATGTTGGTTTTGTGTTACTGCTAAATTGCTTCCAGTACATTAGATTAGTTTCTTGCATAACATTGCATTATTCAGTGCTTGTACTTTTTCCTCCCTGCTATTTCTAGCCCTCATTCTTCTTTACTCACCTCTGGGGACAGGGAATTATCTTACAGATATTGCCACCTACTGAGGTAGAAACTCAGGAGACTGGCCTAAAATTAAGCAAGTTTGTGGCAAAAAATCTTCTGATTGGGTTGTCTATAGGGATTGTGCATGGTATCGGAAAGTGTGGGCACCTGCTGGTTAAAGCTAAAGGATCTGTTCCACCCGCAGGGAGTCAACAGCAAGGTTATGCCCTGCCGAATATGCAGTAGCTAATGAAGAAAGACAGTGACCAAGGCTGGCTTTGTAGACTCCTACCCTCTGTGGCCAGAAAAGATCGCCATGGTCATCTGGACTGGGCTCCTGTGTATGCAAGTTGTAGGGTTTCTCATAAAACTAGACTAAGACCTGTGGCTGCCTTATATGGCATAGATATGTACTGTAGAGGCTGATGTTAATTGGGAAAGGCTTCAACCTCCTGAATGCCTTTCCTTGCTAAATCACTATTGGAATCAAAGCCTTTTTTATTAGAAAAATATGTGATCTGATTTTAGTGGTTCCAAATGGCAGCACATATGTGTAAGTATGTTTCAGTGCTTTAAATACCCAAACTTGTAGGAAAATGTATCTTGTTTCTCTAAATTCAGCACCCAGCTATTTGTTGCAGTTTTTCCTTTGGCAGTAGAAGTTCTTTCCCTTTTCCTCAGATACCTTTTCCCTGTGCAAATATTGTTATTCACTGATTATATCATTTTATCTTTTCTATGTCACAGAATGTCATCCTTGAACTTTGTCTCATACAGCACATTCTTTGTGCTTGTCTTTGAACTCTTTCTTGTATTTCCATATCCTGTTTGAAGAGTGAATCCCAGAACTGGTTGTAGTCATTTTACTATTTCTGCACCAGGAATTTTATCAGTACAACTCTTCATTTGTTTTTGTTGTTTGTGTTTGTGGAATTATGGCTTGGTGGTGTGTAGTAGAAGCAAGCCCTTAGAAAATGTCTAGTTTTTGTTAATACTTTCAGCTTTTCATTTGTTGACACTGTTAGAATTTAGGGATAGGGATACCTTTTTTTTTTTTTTTGGAAGTCCAGCTGAATTTATTATTCCTTAATACCACATTCTTGTTGCACAAATCTTAGCATACTCTACTCTAATAGGACATGTGGATGAATGCATACAAGAAATGCCACCATTTCTCTGATCCATATACATTTGTTACAAGATAGAAGAACAGTGTCCTGTAATATATAGAACACTATTATTCCTCTGGCAGGCAGACCTGCTCTACTTCAGGTATTTTAAGCCAGATTTTAACAGGTATTTAACAGCCAAAGAAGAAAAAAGTATATGCTAAGGGATTTGCAAAATCACTTGGATACTTTATCCCATTAATTTCAACAAGAGTCAGGCAGGTAGGATTATGAAAGTTTGCACATACCCACACCCTGTTTACTGCTTACTGCGTACTACTGTGGATGGGTGTGTGGAGGTGTCTTTTGGTGCATAATTTGTATGCACATAGTGGATCTAACTCCAGGGGGATTTTCAGATTTTTTTGAAGTTGGGATTTCTCCCACCTACATTTATGCTTCCTGCATAGAGAGATTGTTGAACCTGCACTGTCCTGTTTTAGTTCATACACTCACTTCTTGTTTTGATTTTTTTGTGGGAAGGCAGCCTTGAAGTTAGATACCACTTCTCAGCCCACAGATTAATTGATCTGGAGGTACCTCTGATTTTCCCTCAACCTCTGGTGTGATGACTGCAAAAGCACAAGCTGCTGGCTCTGTGCAGAATAGCCACAAAAACTGCTGCTAGTGAGACAGATGGAGACAGAGCTCTGCTGGGGGCTGGAGCATCCTCCCTTGCACTGGGCACCTGTGAGATCCTTCCCTTACATAGGCCTTCAGATGGGCTATCTGCTGGAGGGCTCTCACATCCTTTACATGCAGACTGAGACTTACTTAACAGTGCTGGCTGCAGAACAACAAATCTTTCACAGAGTCTTCAGGCAGAATAAATCATGATTCTGATTCTTATTCAATCAATGTGACAGTGAACATAAATGACAGTCATCATCCAGTTGTGCCTTTTGAAGACAGTATCAGGCTCCAGTTAGAAGTCACTCTTTTATAACTCTGTCACAAGCAGTGAAAATATGAACTATCCCTTAATCCATCTGGTGCAGAGTCAGCTAGGTTAGCTTGGACCCCTTCATGAGTCAAGGCAGATGATTTTGCCTGAACTGCCTGCATGAACTACTTCACTGGCAGAGCTGTAATTTCCAGCAGAAGCAAACAACAAGGTGAAGATGCTTACAAATGGTAGAGCAGTTTGCAGTGTGAACTCTCATGCATAGCTTCATATTCATTTTCAAAATTTTCCAATTTGTCAGAAGTGCATCAAGGGTCCTTGGGCCCTATCCATTCCAAAAAGTTGTATCATTTTTATTAAGTTAGTATAGCCTAGCTAATACACCCTCTCACAAATCGTGGGAAAGAGTGTTTTTACTGACACGGTTTCTTTCCCTATGCGAAGTTAAAGGAGAACTAGCTTATAAAGCCTTCCTGATTTTAGTTGAATTTACATGTTTGAAGAGGCAAATTCCTCTGATTTTTTTGAAGACTATTTATACTTTAAGTAAGGGATTCTCTATTTTGGATTAGGTAGTATTTTACTAAATGGGAAGCAATACTTATAACAAAAGGAAAAGTTAGGAAGTGAAGCACAATTAGGTTAAAACGATCAGTAGTCATTCTTTTGTCTTCCTCATGAGGCTTCACCCTTTGAGTAAGGTTCTGTAACTTTGGCAACGAAAGGCCACTTATCAGCTGAAAAGAAAGAAAAAAAGAAAGAAATTCTTAGAAGTGCTCTGGCATTTTTGTGACATTTTTTCCAAATATAGGAAATCTAATCCATAGGATAAGTGTGATAGTATGGAGGAAAGCTAAATCCTCTCAAAGGCATACTTATGAGAAAGATGTCAATTATGTCCAAGCACAGATATGATCATTGTTCAACTCAGAGGAATGAATACACTTCTGAGGGGCTAGCAGAGAAAATATAGAAGTAACACAGCATTTCTACCTTCTAAAAGATGTTTTAAGATATATATTTCCACTGACTTGATATTATTGAAATTAGTTTATTTGGCTTTTGTGCTAAGGAGTGGTTATTCACTTGCAATACTTCTGCCTAAATCTAGAATGATGAGGAATTATTCAAATAATTTAATGCATACAATTGAGAACAAAACAACATGAGTCTTCACAGGTGTATACTCCATAGCAAGCTGTCTGCATATTTCAGCTAGCCCAAAATTCCAGAGTGGCAGACAGATCTGTGTTGCTTTCAGGGGGGGTTTAGATAGCATGAGTTGAGATAACATTTACAGAGTTTTCTTTAATGAGTTTAGATGACATCCATTGGAGCTGATTCTGTTGTTCTGACCCAGGTGGTTAATTCCAAAAGTAATGGATTGGAGCACTAGTATCTCAAGGGCTAGATCCCAACTTAGTCTGTGATCCTGCAGGAAAATAAGAGAGAAGTATTGGATATAAAAATCAGGATTTTACTATGTGATGAGGATTCTGAATATCCTAACATCCCCACAAACTGAACAGTAATTCCTCATCATCCTAGATTCTGCTATCTGTAGATCTTTTTTTTTCTTGACCTTCTGGATACTTGCAAAATGAAGAATTTCATAGGTATTTCCTATCTTCATTTTGGATTGTTACTGACCATTGAGTCAGTGTCTGCACCCTGTAAGGCTATTAAGACAACCCAAACTGCACACTTGTGGAGGTTGCCTGATTAGCAGAATGCGTACATAGACTTCTTATGGTAGAAACATGCCACTTCCAGTGCACATTTTCACTACAGATCTGTGCAAAAAGCTAACAGCAAAGCATCACTGCTAATGAGTAGGGCTAGCCTCCTGCATGCTTGTGTATGCATATTGGTAATGATGAGGGACTTCGAACTGCATGCTGATATGTGTATTTTGGCAATTCAGGGTGGCTTTGCTCCCTGCTCCTACCGTATGTGTATTTTGGCATGTTGATTTAGTGCATATTCCTAAATAGTATGTAGATTTGTAATGTTGAGCCTGGGTTTGCATGTTTTGGTCTTTCATAGCAGTAGGCAGAATAAAAATAATTGAAGGGCGAAATGGGATATTATTTTGTTGCTTTAGTAATATCACAAGTCAGCAGGGAAACTGGAAAGGTGTAGAAAACTTTGTATCACTATTGGTTGAGAACTGAAAAACCAACCTGGGTGTTATTTAAAGTTGTGCAGCTGGAAAAGCAAAACAAAAAGTCTGAAATTTTGCCAAAAGAGCAAACAAAAATGGCAACCTAAGTTTATCTCTTAAAGACACTGAATATAGGAGATGATTAATAACGACTCTTAAAAATTATTTGGAATATCCCTGTCCTAATTGAGTCGGATACTTCTATTAGCTGCATCAGGAAGAATCTTAATAACTTCATAGAAGTAAATGGCTTTGAACTCTCCAGATAAAGAATCTCATCCCCTGAATACAGTTTTGTTTCCCTCCTTCCTTGACTGCCTAATTAAATAATGAGAAACATTGCCTGGTATTTTGGCCACTGAGCCCATCAAGAGTGAACACGTGGTGTTCAAAATGTTCAAATGGTGTTCAAACTGCAAAGTGCCAGCTGTTGAGGGGTCTGGTCTATAATCCAAGCTCTGCCACCAAATCCTAGTTTCTGACTGGTGTAAGTGTTTAACCTCTGTGTTCACCTCTTTTTCCTTATCCACAAAATTAGGCTGGCATCATCTCACAGAGGCAATGTTTTGATAATCTCAAAGTGTTTTGAAAACCTTTGATAAAAGATCCTGTTAAGCAAGTTTTAAGTATGAAGCAAGTTTTCTGAAGGTTTAGGTTGAGTGCAGGACAAACTTGTTGAAATACTTGTTGATTGAATGTTAGCCTATTTAAATTTAAATTTGAATTTAAATTTAAATGTGAGGTCCTAAAAGCTTTAAATGTAAATATTAAGTCCTAAAAGCTTGTAATATATATAATTTAATATTTCTAAGGTGAAATTAATTGAATCAAGACTGACCTCCTACCAGAAGATGGATTTCTCCCCTCTCTACCCCTTGTATTGACTTCCAGCTCCAAAGAATATTCTCCTGGAACTTCAGGCTGTGTCTCAAAGCAGATATGCTGAAACCTAGTGAAAACATACAGCTGTGAGAAATTAAATGTGATTTTGAAGGCCCAGAGGATCTAAAGAGTTTGAATTAAACAACAAAAAAATCAGTTTCCCTCTAAAAAATTATTCCCTGTATTGCTTGGGGGAATGCAAGGAAAGCGTATGCTATTTCATTTGCCAAGAAATATATAACAGTTTAGTGTGGGAATAGCATCTCTCCATCCTAGCTCTATGCCCTAATAAAAAGGTTATGCTACACTCTTAAAAGAGTACTCAGTGAGAAGAAATAATAGGATAGATATAGTGCATGCCAATGCCTACAAAAAGACCTGCATTATCTTCAGCAAGAACTAGATAAAGCCTATCACTCCCTTTCATATTTATGTACAGCGAAGAGCTCTTGAAAAAGCTAACAACTTCAGAAAGTGCCACTAGCTGTGTGTGGCAGAGAGAGTGATTTCCTTTAGCCTATTTACAGTGAAATTCTGTTGCAAAAGAAAATGAGGCTTCATAATATTTTAAAGTATTGTTAGTTGAAAATATATAGAGAGAAAATGTCTAGAGAGCAAGGGAATGGTGTTATAGTTTAACCAAGTCAGTCTGCCTGTCTATACTGCCTGTTCAAGTATTCCTCGGTTTAGGACATCCATATCTTGGCACAGATTCTTATAATATCACTAATTTCACCTCTGTGCTCTGACAAGGGTATCCCCATGGTAGACTTTGCACTCCAGCAAGTGTCAGTCACAAAACCTAGCACTGAGATAAGACAGCAGGAGCAGTTCCAGAAAGAAGGCAGTGGGTGTCCCTGAAGATTTGTAGCACTCTAACATTGTATTCTGCAAAAGGTTTTCTACTTTATATAAACACCTCAAAAGATACCATTGTTTTGCTGGGATATTTTATGAGCTGTTTTATAACAGACTTGAAAAAAAATATTAGCTACCTGCAGAACATTTTCCTTTCACTGTATTTAAAATATAAGGCCAAATTTGACTCAGTTATACTGACAACTCATTTCACATCAGTAAACTCAGATATACACCAGGCAGAATTTAGTCCCTGGCATTTAATCTTTTCTTCCACCTATTGCTTTTCACTTTTGTTTACACAAGCCCCTTTTCATGGGACACTTATCAAAACCCAAGTATTTCTAAATTTTGTTGAGATATATTTTGTTTTCTCACATAGGGTAAAACAAGTTCCAAATCAATAATTTCCCTGGAAATGAATGCTCTGCATCTTAGATTTTACCTGAAAACATTAGGTAAAGGTTTGTAAAATGGTGAAATGCTGTTGCCTTATTTTGAACAGATGCAGCCACAGATGCAGCTTTTTTGCCAGTTACTTTGCCAGAACAGCCCTTTACTGATATCAAAGTGTCATCTCATCTTGAATTTGTAGATATTTTAGATGCCCAAATCATTTTGTTTTGGCAAACTGTGCTAAATTATTTGACAAATTTCTGACTTAATAAACTGTGGAGCAGAAAAATCTTGTGGAGGCTAGATGTTTTTAGTAAGCAAATATTCTATTACTAATGCTGAACTAGTACCGTTTGCTCTGGACATATATATTTACATAACATTTGTGATCACCTTTCAAAGAAATACACTGAGAATTTAGTGACATCTGACTCATGTTGACTTTTACTGTGGCCCCTTGCAGAAGACAATACTTCTTATTGACAACATATTAAAACAATGATGGGTCAGATGAGGTAAACAAAATGTATAAACAATTTATGGCTGCAACTATGTTGCATTGTATTTGCTTTATGTCAGATTAACTCCACTGAGAGTCCACTGATTTAGAACCAGAGTCAGATTTTTCAGTGGGCACTAGAAGTTCAAATATGATTCAGCAGTTAGGTAATATAAGTTCTTATCTTCTGAAGTTTGCAACAGGGTGACTGAGAGCAACAAGGAACTTTAGTTCTTTGTGTAACTACTGTGTGCAAGGAATTTGCTACCCCTTTTTTGTGAAACCCCAGATAAACTATCGCTGTGTATTAGAAAAAAATCTAAAAATGTCTGACAGTCCAGTGATAGACGCGAATTATCCTACCACATGAATAGAATCACAGAATCACAGAACAGCTGAGCTTGGAAGGGACCTCTAGAGATCTTCTAGTCCAACCCCCTGCTCATGCATGGTCACCTAGACCACATTGCCCAGGACCCTGTCCAGACAGCTTTTGAATATCTCCAAGGATGGAGACTCCACAGCTTCTCTGGACAGCCTGTGCCAGTGCTTAGTCACCCTCACAGTAAAGAAGGTTTTCCTCATGTTCAGATGGAACTGCCTGTGTTTTAGTTTTTGCCCATTGCCTCTCATCCTGTCACTGGACACCACTGAGAAGAGTCTGGCACCATCCTCTTGACACCCTCCGTTAAGATACTTGTGTACATTAATAAGATCCCCTCCCAGTCTTCTCTTCTCCAGGCTAAACAGGCCTAGCTCTCTCAGCCTTTCCTCCTCTGAGACATGCTCCAGTCCCCTGATCATCTTCGTAGCCCTTCGCTGGACTTGCTCCAGTAGTTCCACATCTCTCTTGTACTGGGGAGCCCAGAATTGGACACCAGCCTCAGCAGGGCTGAGCAGAGAGGGAGGATCACCTCCCTTGACCTGCTGGCAATGCTCTGCCTAATGCACCCCAGGATGGTGTTGGCCTTCTTTGCCACCAGGGCACACTGCTGGCTCATGGTCAACTTGTTGTCCACCAGGACTCCCAGGTGCTTCTCTGCAGAGCTGCTTTCCAGCAGGTCAACCTCCAGCCTGTACCGGTGCCTGGGGTTACTGATCCCTGGATGCAAGATCCTGCATGTGCCTTTGTTGAACTTCATGAGGTTCCTCTCTGTCCATCTCTCCAGCCTGTTGAGGTCTCTCTGAATGGCAGCACAGCCCTCTGGTGTATCAGCCACTCCTCCCAGTTTTGTATCATCAGCAAACTTGGAGGCTGAGGGTGCACTCTGTCCTTCCATCCAGGTCATTGATAAATAAGGTGAACAAGACTGGACCCAGTATTGAGCCCTGAGGGACACTGCTAGCTACAGGCTTCCAACGAGACTTTGTGCCACTGAGCACAACCCTCTGAGCTCTGCCATTCAGCCAGTTCTCAATACACCTCACTGTCCACTCATCTAGCCCACAATTCCTGAGCTTGCCTCTGAGGATGTTATGGGAGACAGTGTCAAAAGCCTTGCTGATGTCAAGGTAGACAACATCCACTGCTCTCCCTTCATCTACCCAGCCAGTCATTCCATTACAGAAGTAATGATTAAGCATGATTTCCCCTTTGTGAATCCATGCTGACTACTCCTGATCATCTTCTTTTCCTCCACATGCTTTAGAGATAACATCCAGGATGAGCTGTTCCATCACCTTTCCAGGGATGGAGATGAGGCTGACTGGCCTGTAGGTCCCTGTAGTTCCTCCTTCTTGTCCTGTTTGAAGACTGGAATGACACCGGCTTTCTCCCAGTCCTCAGGCACCTCTCCTGTTCTCCACATCCTTTCAGAGATGATTGAGAATGTCCTAGCAATGACGTACACCAGCTCCCTCAGCACTTGTGCGTGCATCCCATCAGGGCTCATGGACTTGTGGATGTCAGGTTTTCTTAAATAATCTCTAACCCAATCCTCCTCGACCAAGGTAAAGTCTTCCTTTCTCTGGACTTTATCCCTGGTCTCCAGGGCCTGGGATTCCTGAGGGCTGGTCTTAGCAGTAAAGACTGAAGCAAAGAAGGCATTCAGTAACTCTGCCTTCTCTGTATCCTTTGCCACCAGGGCACCTGCCCCATTCAGCAGCAGGCCCACATTTTCCTTAGTCTTCCTTTTGTTAGGGATGTATTTAAAGAAGCCCTTCTTGTTGTCCTTGACATCCCTTGCCAGATTAAACTCCAAATGGGCCTTGACCTTTCTAGTCGCACCCCTGTGTACTTGGACAACGTTCCTGTATTCCTCCCACGTGGTTTATCCCTGCTTCCATCTTCTGTATACTTCCTTCTTCTGTTTGAGTTTGTCAGGAGCAACTTGTTCATCTATGCAAGTCTCCTGCCCCCTTGTTTCAACTTCTTGCTCATTGGGATGCACCACTCTTGAGCTTGGAAAAGAAGACCCTCTGAAAATTGCTCTGAAAATTGACATAGTTAATTTGATATAACCAGCTGGAATATGAGGTGATAAGTAGCTGTGGTGACCTATGAACAGGTCAGGGCTCAGACTGATTCTCAGAGTCATGGTTTGGACCCTGTTCTTTCTTCTTCACCATAAGCAGCTTCAGTAGCACTTTTGCAGGCTGATATCTTCTCTTCTGCTACACAGCTGAAGCTGGTCAGAGAAAAAAGGAGCCTAAATAACCACTTTCTTCATCCTCTGCATCTCTCTGGTTTCAGAGATGAGAAAGGAAAGCCAAAGTAAGACAGGAATGAGATTCATGTCTTCTCCCTCTTTGCTAGTGAGACACCAGGCTAACAAAGTACATCTCAAAAATACTATCATTTCCAGACTTTACCCCCCACTGTCCACATCGGCCAGGAGCAACAGGAGGCAACATAGGGTTCTGTGGCGGCTCCCCTGTTATGTGTCCAGGGCACTTGTGTCATGACCTCATGGTCCTCTCTCCAACCACTGTCCCCAGTAGAGTAAATCTGTTCCTCATCCACCCTAAAACTTTTTGCTCCTCTTGTTTGCTATTACAAGTGAATATGAATCTTAATGTAAGTGAAAAGTGAATATGAATCTTAATGTAAGTCTATTTTACTATCATGTAGGGCCCACACCCGCAAGCCAGATCAGAATGTGAAGATTTGTGCACATTGCTAACAACAACTCCACTTTACGAAACAGATGTTAAAGATGTCAGGATGTGTGGGGGTGGAAAAATTGAGAGAATAGCATAGAGCAGAGTCAGTGCTAGTAGAGAAGCTTTGAATTTCAAATATCCATTATCTACTTTTTAAATTAGAAAGTGAAATGGTACCTCTGATGTCTACTAAGAGTCATCTCTAAGATTCTTTGACAAGACCAGTACTTTTATAGAAAAAGCAATGGAGCTCATCGCTTGCATCATTAAGATACATTTTGGATGTATCTTTATGAATTCTCAAACTTCACATTTGAGGACTTAAACCAGTTTGTAAGTATTAAACCCAGGTTGAGACCTAATGTAGGAAAAAGATTACCCTATGCTGGCCTACAGCAGGGATTTTTCATCATACTGGAGGAGGTGGACTTGAGTCTGAATCTATGACTCTTCCTAGATTCTCGTAAAAGAGTTCAGTGAAGACACGACATTAGGGTGAATCCTCTGAAGGCTCTTGTAAGTCACCTGTCTAGCTTCAGCTATTTAGTTGAAGTCTCCTGCATTAACCGTAATGCAGGAGACTAAAGATGTGGTGCATGGAAGAAGTTTAAACATACAGAGAAATGAATGAATTGTAACTTTGAACTAATTTTAAAACCTAAGCTAAGAAATATTCACTAGTAGGACAAGTCATTTAAAGAAGGGGTTTTTTCCCCCCAATTTCTTTTCTTTTCATTTTGACTGAATGTTTTGTGGGCCCAGCAGGTAGGTGTTTATGAAAGCAGCATTCAAAAATGGCCAGTGTTTTTTGGTGTTTTTTGCCAGCTCCTTCAGAGAATGTTGTATACATGAAATAAAGTGGGCTTTTGCTTTGTTCATGGCTCCCTGACATGCCCATTTTCCACAATAGTTGGAGTTCAATAGAACTAAAACCCCTAAGTCTCAATACACTTTGCTCTTCATGCAACAGAGGTGGGGCTTTAGCACTTCACAGAGTTCACTTCATCAGGGGAAGTTTGTCTCCTTTCTGGGCTGTGTCATTTTGTATTTGCATTAGCAGTTATACCCTTTGGACCAGGTTCTGCCACTGGTTACACTCAAAGGTGCTTATAGAAGAGTATAACCAAGGGACAAATTTCGCCCTTTGTTTGTAAGCAAGCACCAGGGGAATGACATGGGTTGCCTTATTTGGTAGAACAAAAGGAAATAGTACAGCTTGACAACCCTCATGTATCCCAGTCTCTGGCGTCTGTAGTTCTTCAGCCCTCTCAGGCCTGTGCTTTTTCACTGTAAAACAGCAAGCCCTTGAAAATACAGTGCCGGCTTGGCAACTGACCACTGCCAGATAACAATTGACACTAGGACTAATTTGGTAATGTGCAGCTTTGGGGAGTGACATTTACTGTATCTCCTGGTGCAATTGATACAAAGCATGCAGCCATGGCAAGCCCTGCATGGTATTTGCGAAGTGTCAACTTGAAAGAGTCAGGCTGCTCTTATGTCTGCTCTCAGAGGCAATTGCTGCAGCTCATCAAATCAACCTTCATGTAGTATAAACAGGGAGACGTTCTCCCTCCATTCAGTGTTACTATTCTGTGTGGTTGCTGGTTATATCATATGTCAACACATTGTACAGATAATGAAAATGGGGAGTCTGAACTTGTACAGGAGATGAAGGTTTCCCTGGAGAAGCAAAATTATAGTGAACCTGACAGGCGAAGATTAAGGATTTTGCAAAATAATCAAAGACAGAAAAGTTAGCCCATTTGATATGACTGTTAGCTGTGGTATGACTTACTATACAGAATAATTCTATCAAATTAGTTCATTAATATGTAAGTTGTAATGATCTCTGTAAAAGGGACTTTCAGCATAAAATACCAGTAGTTCTTTCAGGATTTCCAAGTGGGTAGGCTGAAAGCTATTGTGACAATGATTGCAAAACCAAAGATCTGACAAAAGAAAATTTCACCTGGATTTATGCAGTAGATAGGGATTTCGGGGGGGGGGGGGTTGTTAACTAATAGGTGTTATCAAATCCTCAAATAGAGATATTGTTTTCATCATTTCTCCCCTTTCATAGAAAAAGCAGTGGAAGGTTTCCAAACAGAACAATGGAAGGGTGTGTGTATGCAATTTTACTTTCACCCATTGACTTTTTGCCAGAATGAGCAAAATGCTTAGATCTCAGTAACTTAGCAGTGCTCTTTAATAAGAGCTGCTGTTGTAATCCGTCGCTGTGCTCAGAACAGAATATCTCGTTTTAACATTCAGCCTCTTCCCCGGTCAGGCTCAAGGGGAAGCTGCTCTGGGGCTATCTCAGTCAAGCCCTCTGACAGCCAAGTGAGCTGCACAACTATTTCTACTGCTGAGGCCCACAAACGGCATGCAGGCGAACAAATAGCATCGCAGATTCTCCCTAGTAACTGCTTCCTGCACCAGCTTAACTCTAACCCTCAAGAAGCTCATAAAGGTGAGCATTAAAGCCCGTCAGAACTCTAACTGCTGGCTAACTCATGCAAAAGAAAAGCCCCAGGGTAGAAAGACTTGTCAAAGCTGTTACCATTTCTTGCAGTTATGTGCTGTTTATATTTTCTGCAATACATGTAGCAAGTTATTTTCAATCAAATGAATTTGTAAAGGAATTGTTGGTCAATAGTCCTGGTGATACTGAATTTCCGAATGTCAAAAAGCTTTCAGTAGAAAACAGCACAGGAATATTGAAGAAATGAATTAAAAGTCGATATTTTTTTAAAAAGTAATTTCTAAAAAAAAAGTATTTTTAACCAGAACAAGCTTTAGGTATAAAATTTTAACTAACCATAAGATTCTTATGATGCATTTCTGCCAATGTTGGACTATTTCTGAAAATATCTTGAAGTTTGGCTAAAGCACACAGTTAACTTGCCAGCTGCAGTGATGTTTCTGCTTTATCTATGTTCCCTGTACTTAATGTGGGAACACTAAGAATACAAAACTTTAAAAAGTAATGATTTTAGTTTTCACTCCTCTGCGTAACCCCATAATGAAAAGTGACAAAGTTCATTGTGGGAAAATCAAGATGTCTCCATGGTATATTGTTTCTCTCTCACTCTCTCTTTTTTTATAGTAAGAGCATTGTATTTGTCTCAAAGCAGTATTTCCATGTCCAGGTCAGTGATTAAGCTGCTAGATTTATATCATAGCGCATGAATCAAAATTATCCTGATCTCCAGAAGTGCTGAGCAGCCCAAACTGGCTGAAATCAGTACCCGGTAGAGTGAAGCCAACCTGCAGTTACCCAGGCTTCAGGACGCTGTTCTTAATCAGGCTGCCTGTGTGAACTAATTACATGGGCAACACGAGGGCTTTGCGGGAGCAGAGGACGGCCGCCGCATGACACCCAAGAAACCAGCAGACTGGACTGCAAACAGCGAGCAGCCGTTCAGACACCGAGGAATATATAAAACAGGAGAGCCTGCATGTGAAGACAGCTCTGCAGAACTCTGCAGGGAACAATTCGAGACACTTCTTAATCTGTTTTATGTTCCCATTGCATTTGCAAATGCTATTTTGTATTCCAGGAGTGAGATAATGCATGAGTTTGGGAGAAAATTGTGGCAATACTGGATATTTGGGAGAGAAAATACTTCTCCTCCAGTGGTATTTGCAAGTGACAGAAGTGTACAGATTACTGTGACGGATAAAATTTTGTTTCAGATTATTTTGGTGGATTGTGATTAATAATTACAATGCTAATTAAATATTAGCAATCAATGGCATTAGTTTGATATTTTTCTAGACACAAAGGTCAGGCCTATATGTTCCGTTTAAAGAACATTATAAAGGAATGGAAAAGGACAAAGCAAGAAAAAAGAAAAGTCACCAGGAAAGAGCCCAGTACCTGTGTGAGATTTCACTGAAAATGAACATAACACGACAAGTGGAGTCCAGTGGACAAGGAAATTTAAAGCTCCAGTTCCTAGAAATGTCATCGTTGCCGCACAGCCACTTAAAACAGTGATAAATTTACAGAGAAAATTGGGATAAGTTTTTCTGTAGATTATGGAGGAGGAAGAGTCTCTTCAGTTTTATGGTCAGCAACAAAGTGACGATTACAAAGTTTTATTTTAGCCCTCCTCACCCTTTAATTTTGGCTGGGAAAATGTATATTATCTGCAAATTGCCAGGTTTGATCTGGAGGTAAAGGTAAATGTTGCAATATTCAACACCACTTTGTCAAATTATTCCTGAGTTAACACTAAAAGTTCCATGTGAAATGGTAGATAAAATCCAATAAGCTTTTCCATTAACACCATTGAGACCTTTGAGCTTCTAAATAAATGTTCGTCCAATTTAAAATATGATTGTTAGTAGTTATTTAAAATTTTCTATGTAGGCCCAAGGTTTTTTTGGAAAACTCATGTACCTATTCTATTTGAAGACAATACATTTTATGTTAATTTTATGATTTGTTTGAGGTCAAATTTACTGTGACTAGGGAGATTCTTTTTTTCTTCTCCTTTTTTCAGCTTTTTCTTTTTAAATTTCTTTTCCTTAAGTAAAAGCAGAAATTAACCACTAGAAATAAAATTCAGGTCAAGTTTAAAAAATCACTTTTTTTGATGTCCAGATTTTTCCCATTTTTGCTTTGTTTCACTTAAGGGTAATATTTTGATCATCCAAGAGGGAACATTTCTCACATCTCACTGGACTGAGACCTATGCTTCAGTGTTAAGGCACTAAAATTTCGCTTAAACTCTGGTGTCTTTTTACAGAGGCACTAATAGCTAATAACTAGCTAAAATTACAAATCAGATTTCAAACACTTGTCAGCTTCATGATATTAATTAATTTGACCCAACACATTAAAATGTATTGGGTCCTTAAGTAACAACTTTCTTGTTTGATCTAGAATTCAAAAGAAATTGCTCTATTATTCTTCCTTTAGAAAATATATGAGAATGTTAATTTGACAAGGAACTGAAAATTAGTCATCTTTTCTGAGTAAATTTTTGAAAATCATGACCTTACATGCCCACTTTCAGTGGCTTATGGATAGGTGTGTGCTCTGACTTAAAAATAAATCTCTGTTTTGTCTTTTTGCAAAAAGCTTACTTTGCATTTGTCCTTATAGGATGAGTCTAACACTAACCTGTGGATCGGGAGGTCCTATTGCTACTCTGCTGAAATATTAGTTTTACAGACATGACAATCATCATCTCAGCGAAGCACTGTGATTTTTTTTGTTAAATATGTTCATATTTAGAAGACACAGTGATATGTAATGCCAGACTTTTCCCTGCTTCAAAGGAACAAATGTTGGGAATCAGTGCAACATTTTAAGCAATAGTTTGGCATCTTTTTAGACTTTACATCATTGCTGGTGGGAAGCATATTCATACAGAACTATAACAATGTGTGCAAGACAAAACCCAATGTAAAGATCTCATGAGATAAGTGTTGGCTGTAGCTGTCTGAACTAAATCATATAACTTCCCATATTGTGTAAAAAAATGCTTCTTGTTTATAAGATTTTTTTTAATGCTGTTAGCAGAAAGTTGCAAAGCGTTGTCATGTGATTAAAAAGACAAAAACTTTTGTTTAAAAGAACTTTTCATCCAGACATTAAATCATTAAAATAAAATGGAAGTATGATATTTTGGATGATATTTTGGACAAGAACTCAAGAAATTTGGGTGAAATCCCATCTCTGCTGCAGATATTCTGCATGAACTTTGAGAACTAATTTCATCTGCATTTGTCTTAAATCCCTTTTTATGAATTGGAGGTGATGATACTCAATTTGTCCTCCTTGGGGAACACCCTGAGAAATGCATAAGTGACTTAAAGCTTACCTCCCAGGCACTTCCCATAATGCTAAAAGAACAGAAAGGAGTTTTTAAAGTCGATATTTGAGTGGTTGAATGCTTGACAAATTGATCATTTTAATGCTGTTGTACAAAGATGCTATTGTATATTAATGTCATGCCAGCAAATATGACGTTTTGAACAGTAATAGGTAAGAGTTGTTATATCAAACTTCTAGTTTCTTGAGAGCAAATTTAACTTCCTGAGTGGTTCCACCGAGGGAAGGTCACAGAGCAAACATTTGCATTACACCACAATCCTCATGGCATGGATCATTATTGGATGGAACTGAGGGACTTCCACTACCTAATCAGTTTATTCTTTCTTCCCACTTTTCTCTTCAAATTGAAATTTTTGCCTCCAAAAGAATTTTAAAAAGTCTTTTGAAATTGGCAGCAGAAAACATTTTCAATTTCTTTATGACTGGAGATGCTAGAAACCATTTGGTTTCACCACATCCCTGAATAAGAGAATTTATCTGTGCTTCAAACCTATCATGAAAAGTTTTGCTATTTTTAGAGATCATCCTAAAGCTTGACACTCAGAACAAGACCACATCTCATTGCTGTGGCAAGTATCACTGTGCACCAACATTCATTATTACTTGTTTCAGAATGTTTATAGTAGTTGAATTTGTGGAACAACTTGCACTCTACAAAGGGTTTGAATGGTTTTTAATTAAATGTTGATAAAACAGAAAAGGAATCTTGGGATGTGAAAACAAATTAATTCAGGTCATTAGTCACCTGACAAGCACATTACAGTACAGATTTTTTATAGCTCCGTGGATGCTTGTGAAACTGGAAAGATGGTATTCTAAATGGATTCCTTGTTAGCTGCTTTGAGTCACTGTGAATATCATTTTAGTTACCTACAGTCATTACTGAAATAGTTATGTAAAGTAGCTTTCAGGGCAATATATTTCCATGCTTGTGTCTGATTTTCAAAATGAATTCTGAAAGCTAAACTGTAAAAAATATAGGATTAGTTTAGTACAGTTCAGAACCTGCTGTGAAATCTTGAAATGAACCAGGTAGTATGTCTTGGTGATATTCAGCTACCAGCTGCTCTCAGGGACATTTCAGAAATATGGCACATATTCCCTGCTGCCCTTTGTTCTTTTCTGCTTGTCATATGTCAGATGAAGTTAACATTTGGCTTCTGCACCTTGCATCCAATATTGTCCTTTTGTCAGCTGAGAAAAAAATCATTCAGTTAAGCAAAATAAGCTAAAACTCTTTAGCTTACATGAGGAATTAGAAGGATACAGAGCTTTCTAATTTTAAGTATTGATAAGCCTGATCTTTGAAAAGGAAACGATTTGTGTAAATGGAAAACTATGTGATGTACATGGGATAAGGTTCTCCTTCCCTAGAAACCTCCTAATCAGGTGTATATCATTAGGATTATGAAAGAGAGAAAACACCTTATATCTCTGTGCAAATTTGGTTGGCACTTTCTGCAATGAGTTGTACTGGATCTGAGATTACCTTTAAAAATTGCTTGCAGTTGCCTTATTTTGGCTGTTAAGCAGAAAATAGCTTCTTGATTTATGTGTCAGTTTACCAGCACAGAATATTACAGTGACTAAAGTATGTCTGGATATTCAGATTATATATATTAATTTGCCGAGAAGCAGCAAAGTGGAGGAGAGCATAATGTGCTCTCCTAGTGAGCTGCTAGGAAATTGGTGTAATTGATGCCTAGATAAGTTTTGCTGTCTGACTTTGAGGATGTAGGAGCTCTCATGAGCAGCAAACCCAGGAATCTGGAAACCCAGAACAAGCTGTGTTAAAGCAGCTTGTCTAGGTGCACACCCCAGGACTCTGGGTCAGGGAGCTTTGAGTTTCTCTGCTAAGGGAGGAAGTCTGCACAACAGCCATGTCTTGGTGATGGAGGGCAACCAGGCTTCTAGTGACGCTGACTATTTCCAAGAAATTATGTTGAAAGCTTCAAAGAAGAAAAAACGAATTGGTCAGAATTTTTCTGATCAGCCGAACCTTGTAGTGAGACGAAAGTTACCTTTCAGCCAAGCGGGAATTCACTGTCTTGCTGAAAGTTGCATTCTGGTTCCTCTCCAAAAGGTACATTTGTCTGCTATATGTCAATGCTACATGCTTGCCAGCATAGCCACTGCATCTATAACTGTTGGAGTACCGACCTGCACAGATACAAAAAGAATCCAGTATTTTGTTGTGTAATACAAATATCCACCTATGAACAGAGAGCAAAGATGCAATAAACTTGCCAATGCAACACTGTGCTCCTCAAGTAGATTCCAAAGGAAGTTTTCCTGGCAAAACTTTTGAGGAAAGGACAGAAGAGGAACAATATGCCAGCAATAACAGCAGCTAGCAACAGGAAATCTTTTTGTTTCAAATCCATGTGCCTTTATAGTTAATAGCTGCCACCTACAAAATGGCATTATCTCTGGCAGAGGAGTATGTAGAAGTACATTAAGTTGAGCTAAACAAAAGGTAGAATTAGGCTCATTATCTTAAATTGGTTTATGTTAGAACAATCTTGGAACATAACATAATTTTTAAATACTGTATTAAGGAAATAAAATATAAAAAAGCAATTCTTTTAATATGATTGACCTAGAAACAAATAGATTGATCCTGTGAGCCTTTGCTACTGAATGTAATGCTTGCATGCATATAATGCCATGTGCTAAAATCAGTGGTATTATATGCAACAACAAGCACAACATGCTCTTTTGTAAGAGCTTGGAGAAAACCAGAGCCTCAAGAAGTAACCAGTGAGAATGTTCTGTCTTCCAATATACTCGTTTCCTGCATGAAAGTGGGGCCATATATGTTCTGAATGTATTTCTTCTGTTTTGCATAAATTAAAAATACAAAAATCAGAATGAACAAAATTAAAGTCTCCAGCCTGTGTCTCTTTGTTAAAACAAGATAGTCAGTTCTACCTCACAAAATGGCAGTTGTTCTTGCTTGTTGCAGCTTTTAGAGACTGAAAGGTTTGAAATACTGAAGCTAGATCCTCACAGTGAAACACATACTGTTGCAGTATAAACTCCCACCCCAATATCAGAATCAGGAAAATTATCACACTGGGAAAGTAGCATCAGTGTTTCTAAACACATGCTATGGAAGAGTCTTTTTTCAAGAGCAATGCCTGTGTCTTTTGTTCCATATGTAACCCCCCTATTTTCTCCAGGCTCATACTTCAAATTCAGGAACTAGTAACGATTTGGAGAGAGAATGAGAAAAATGCTTCTTTTATGACATGGCATTCCACTGTTAATTCTTAATGAAGATTCAGTCAGTGAGCACTGAACTCATATCTGACTTACTCTTTAAAAAGCAAAGAAACATCTTTTAAAGCAGAGTTTCAATTTTCTAAAATCATGGTTAATAAATTCCCCAGCTGCCTTCTTGTACTATAATACATTGCAATCCACTTTTCAAAGACCCGAGGTGTTATGATGCGTTGTGTTTTCCTCTACCTCAGAACTGCTGCCAGTGGCAATGAGACCTCTGCCTCCCAGAAAGGCAGCCAGCGTGAATCTCAGCTTGGACCTCTTGCCCTAGCGAGCTGTCACCCGTGACAAGACAACTCACAGCAAACCCCGATGCTAGCTGAAGCAGTGAGACTGAGGGCAGAAAGGTAGCTGTGAGGATGAGGAAACTGCAGATCTTTTCCCCATAACTGAGCTGAAACAGCATGCTAGTCCCTTTGCTTTTATGTACATATTTTTGGCAGTAAATGAAATGGAATATGTTGTTTTCTGCTACCGCAGAGAGTCATCCAGCACTTCAGTTAGTGAACACATTATTTCATTCTGAGGTTTTACTGTTGCCACTCCAGATTCTGGTCTGCTTGTACTGTCTATAAGGAGGCATAGTAAACATGGACGATTTAATCCCACTCCATGTGAAAGAAAATAGGTATTTTTTTATCACACAGAGAAGACTGAAGATTTTAATTGTGAATTCTCAGGAAAACTAACTTTGGCTTGGAGGCTTCCCATGTTCGTTGTCAGGAGATCATAGGGGGAAAATCCTTTTTCTAATTATTCTGCAATATTTTCCTGCATTTAGAGTTGCTCTAAAGCAATTTACAGTTAGGACATCTACTGAGCAGTTTGATTAGGCAGCAGGCACAACAAGCAGTGCCATTTGGATGGTTACTATTTGCACCAGTTGTGGAGCTCTGAGGCACAGAGCCAGAGGCCAAGTGACATTAGCTTCTCAAGAAATGCACTAATCCCCTTAGATATGCAATGCCTGGAGAGTCTCTTACCTATTATGTAATGGAAATTTGAAAGGAAAGGATAAAAGTCAGACCTTGTGTATTTTCTGAAGGTTATTGACGTAGCTATGACATCACTGACAGGCAGTCACAAGACACCTTTTGTGTATGTAGTTCAAATGCCAGTTGGCAATTAGAGCAATGCCACCCAGGCAGCTGGAAATTTGGTTCAGTACCTGTGAGGACGACACGGGTGGCATTTCTGTAATAGACGTCTGCCTTTAGAACTCCATATACAAAAGGTGCATTTCAAATGCATTTCAGAAGTCTGATGTCTTCTTGTAACCATGCCAGTGTTATCTGGAGAGCTGACTTTTCCGCCCATATCTCTATGGCTCAGCCTGAAGCACAAATGAAGACTTGGACCCATAGATCCTCTGCAGTTAGGATCCCTGCCGTGTGAAGGAAGGCTCTATAGTAACCTCTTTGTGAAATACCAGTGGGCTCTAGATTTATTGAGGAATTCAGTCATCTCGCCATCTAGGTAAAGGCTAGGCAAGCAAGGGAGAAATGGCTACTCCAGACCAACAGAAATACCAAAACGGAGGAAAACACTCCTGGGCTGCATGGAGACACTTTATGTACCAAGGAGGTCCCTGGGTGACACAGTTCTGAGGCATAACACCCTGACAGATTTGCAGATCCAGAGGCCTGAGAAAAGCTGCCACAAGCCCAAAGCTGCAAGCAGAGGAGCCTGGATGTCTAAACGTATGATATCTTCCTCCCTGATATTTGTGCGGATCACCAAAGATCAGTCAGATTTTATGGACTGGATTTTCTAGATGGCTGTTCTAAGGTCAAGCAAACTGCTCTGTAGGGGGACCCTTGAACATCCCCATGAAAAATTTAACACAGGGGGTTGGGGGGAGGAATGTACCGTATGGGTTTTAAAGTAATTGTTCTTACATGCTTATATTAAGAACTGAAAAAGGTAAGGAATTAAAAGAGGAATGCAGTAATTTTCCTGCTAGCTAAGAGTTCAGGTCAGGTATTAAGGCTCTGCGCAAATCTGTTAATTTAATTGAAAATCTACAGCTGCCTCTTTGCCAGAATTCACAAGTCTGGTAAACAAGTCCCACAAAGCTTGTAGGCTTTTGCTAGCAAGTTCACTGCTGTTCAGCTGATGGCCCTGTTCTGATATAATTGTAAAAGCTATTGAATCTAAATAGAAAGCAAGAAAACAGTAAGAAGTGTTACAAAAAACTCTATACAGGCATAAAGACACCGTCAGGGAGTCCTAAATGCTGCTGCTGAGTTTTGTATTTTCATCATGAAATGAAATGATAATGTGGTGGTAAAAGGCAAGAAGATAATCATCTTTAACTAGATAACTAGATGGAGTAAATATTTAGGAAATGCAGAAGTGGATCATACCAGTGGACTATGCGCTGTGATATCCTGCTCTCTGGCTGCCACAAGCACTATAGAAGAAGCGAAGAACGGAGCAGTGAACAACCCGAGAGCAGTCTGTCCTGGAGAAACATCTCTAGCAGGATTCCCGGCCTCTCTTTGCGACTCTGCTGAGGTCTTCCTGCAGGGCCAGACCTGAAAAGAAGCAATCTTGCTTTAGAAGATGTCCTTCTGTCTTATTTTATCATCAGCCCCTGCATCTTGTGCCACTGCCATGCAGACTGAGAATTAATTCAGAAAATGTTTTTATGGCAAAAGGAAGACAAAATCATCCAAAATGTATTCCTTTCTACATGGCACGTCCTTTCTTCCGCTTTGTTCATCTGTTTTATTTTCTGAAGTCAAGGCTGAGATCACCTTGAAACACCAGACTGTGAACAAAGGACACTATTCACTTCTAGTCCTTCAGAGTCACCTCAGAGCACTGTCACAAAGTTTGGCTAGCACAAGCATTAGATTTGACTGGAGGCAGGGATGGAGGAGTTCAAGAGCAGATATTCACAGGCCTTTTCCATCCCGAAGAATGAAGAGATTTTGATCTCCTGAGTACCAAAAACCTCAGGCTGCATATTCTGAATAGTGACTGCACCCTTTCTTAGAACACAGAGACTTCTCAATTTCATCTGTGGAGACAAGGATTGAGCAAGGAATGATGAGATCCATCCCTAGCTCATTTACCAGCTAACTTCATACCTCTGTACCACCATCAAGGTTGTGGCAATACTATCAAAATAATTGTAAAACCCTTTGATTCTGTGGGTTTTGTCAAATCTCTTGAAAGAAGCTATTCAGCTGAAATCAGGATGTTATTCTCCCAAAGTGGGAAACTAACAACAAAGAAAATAACACACTAGTTTCAATATATTTTCTCAGTGTTCATAGAGACAATATTAAATTCTAGTTCAGAAAAGTTTAGACAATAATGATTCAGATGTCTTCTGAACTTCAGCCTCATAAAGAGCTTTGAGAGAGCATGCCTTATAATTTGGAGCCATGGTGTGCAACCACTGTGATCCAATTTGCCATACAAAAAATGAGTGCATCTAATCAAAAGATAGTCTGCAAAGGTTTTGATGATAAATGCTTCTGTTTGGTCTCAGAGATTATCCATGTTACCTTCTGATTCTGTGTCTGCAATGCCCTTAAAAAGATTATTTTGCAATCCACCTGTTTGTCTGGTAGGTAGATGTCTGTCTAGCAGTGCTAGATTCCTGCCCATGGACAACAACACAGCTGTGCATTTTATCAACAGACAAAAGAACAAGATTATGTTTACTCCATTAGGAAACAAAATGACTCTCAATTTAAACATCATGCCTGAATAAAATCACATTGATGGTTTGCATCTTCCAGGTCTGCAAAATTCCACAATCACCTTAACAGGCAGTAAAAAGTGCACCGATTAAGGAGAACGCTCACAGAGCACAAAGCTTCTTTTTCATTAGGAATAAAGTGCAAGCAGTAAATCACCTAAAAAAGAATACTATTTATTTTCCTTTACTACGATTCTTGAAGATGTCATATTACACACCTCCCCATCTTTACCTGTTATTATTAGGTCCTTCACTGGTGCTTAGCATTTGTGAAGCAACCAAAGAATAACTGAACCCTCCACACCATTTGTGTTTTCATCTGGGAAGGGGCATAAAGGCATTCAGGATGCAATGGCTAGAGTGGTTAGTCTTGGCCAGATTGTTCTGATCTGATCTCTTTTGCTTATGGCTTGTATACCAGGAGTGGGATCTGTTGGCAAACATATGAAAGATGTTGTCATTTCTGAAAGTAAAGATCAGCTCTTAGTGTCTTTTGACAGGTGTCTAAGTGAGGAGGGTTGATCTGTAAAGCAGCTGACATGTAAAGGAAAAGGAAAGTTAGATCTGAAGGTTCAGAGAACAGAATGAAAATGAAGACATAAAATAATGCAAATATAGAAGAAATAGGGGTTTGTGTTTCCAGAGTATGAAATCCTGGAGTTTTATGGGATTTTCCCCATATTCCTAGAACCAGTAGCTTTACAATTCTAATTCAAGAATTAAGAGAAACCAGTGGCAAAAATCCCATTGACTTCAACATTGCATGCACTGCAAGAGACACATATAGTGTTGGTTTTACTGTGGGAGTAGAAGATTTGTCCATCCAAACAACAGATAGTGTATCAACTGACGGAGCTTCTCCCTGCAGAATCACAGAGGGATGTTGACAACAGCAGCGTGACACGCTGCTCGCTTCAGCTCAGCAAACAATTCTGGCCGTGAAACATTGTTTAGGCGAGCTAGAGTCAGAAATGGAATAAAGGGGAAGAGAGTCAGTGTCTGGCAACACTTACCTTGCAGTGGGATCTGACCTGTCACCATATCACTTTGTAGCAAGAACGAGAAACAAACATGATTTTAGAGCAAGACTCACCATGTGTGACTTACTGAGCACAACATGGGCCTTTCACAGCTCTGCTGCTGCCAGGTCTCAATGTGCAGAGTTGAGAGCGTGGTGGGAAGAAGGGCTTATAGAAGTCATTCGCCATTTGAACTGCCTGGCTCGATGGAGTTGGACGGGACAAATGCAGCATAATACTTGTAGCCTGCTGAACACTTCCAGTGACTGAGCTAACAACTGTCAATTTTGCCAAACTGTTTTCAATTAAAAGTGTATGTCTACAAGAGGTAGAATACTGCATTCAGGGGGCAGAACAGTGGTCTTGCATACAGCCTTGCATGCCATTGCAGTGTGCTCTTTCACAGGGGTTGCAGCATTTCTGCGTGCACTGCCATACGCTCATGTGAATGTTTGCCCAGAGAGGAGCAGAAGTCAGGGCTCTGCCACTTACAGCACCTCCAGGGCAGACGAGCACACAGGTGTGTGTGTGGGTGGGGAGTTTATAACTAAGGAAGAAGAATACCGAATGAAGAGATAAACCACACAAAGGGACTACATTTGATCTTTGTTCTAAAAATTCAAAGGCAGCAAGAGCTGTAAAAATCACTTGCTGTTCCATGTAACGAGCAAATTGTTACAACACTCTGCAAAGGCCCAGGACTCCTGCATCTTTTGTAAGGACAACTGAATGCATTTCATCTTACTAGCTAAAAGTGAGAGTTCTTGTCTGCATAGAAATCAGCCACTTTGCTTTCCTGACACTCCTACCATGAAATTCTGTACTGTGTTAAAATCTTTGATGCAAGAATTTCAGTCACAGGTCATTCTGCATGTAAGTTTATGTTCCCTTGGTTATTTAGATCTGTGTATTATACATTCTCAAGCTTTTTACAAGCTCATTTGTGTGTCTCATGATTAAAAATTCTGTTTATGTTTTTTCGCTTGTCAAGACATAATCAGCTTTCATGCTGTGTCTATGTGATATCTTCAATAATCAGTCAGGTTTATGGGGAAAGCAAGGGTAGCAATGCCATACAAAGCGCTTCTCAGGAATGAGTCTGTTGCTGTGAACTCGGTTTTCATTCTGCTTCACCTAAAATCTTAAAGCTATGAGCTTCTGTCAAGGAAGTTTTTGTAACAGCCTAGACTCTACCAGCTAACTAGCTCCCCCTCTTGAAACTTCACAAATACTGGCAGAAAGCTACTCAGGGTTGTAAAGGGAAGTAAACTGAAATCCAACTGTACTGCAGTATTTCACTCTCAGTTTTTTAATAATTGTGGATTTGTTTTTTCATCTGCAACCCTGACAGCTGGTTAGTGGTCCTTTTGTTGCTGGTGCTGCTGGTTTCTGAACCGACCTTTTAAGAACAAAGGGTTTTAGTGTTTGTTGCATAAGGGTTTTGGGCCACAGAAGCCACGACAGTGCCTGTGTCCAGCGGAGACGGTGCACCAGAATGGCCAAGGAAGATGAAGGGCACAGGAGAGGGACAAGGATGGCCAGGGGACATCGCGGTTCAGTTCCACCCTAGGGCAGCCTCTACGTGTGGACTCCAGTGAACGCCAGGGCAGAAATGAGCATGGCCCATCTGTGCAGGAGTGCAAACACCATCTGCACCTCCCGGGGGTGATTCTCTGCTGACAATGAGCCCAGCTGACGCAGGAAGACGGCAGCTGTGCTCGCTCGCTGCCTTACTTCGTGCAGGAACGGGGTTAGAAACATGGTAGGTAGCTACAGTCAGGAGTTTCTGGATCCTTCCAGAAAAAATAGGAGGCATAGCAGAGATTTTATTCTTGGGTGTTGAATGGAGAGGTCCTTGGATCTGCAGCTAAGAGCAAAGTGTCTTCAGCACACAGCAGGCCTCATTAAGCTGAGCACTATCCACGCACATTTTACAAAGAGCTGTCCCTGCCCTGAAAATTTCCTTTCTGAAAATGTCACTGTGATGCCAACATGGACAAAGGGCAGGATAAGGCAAGACTTCTTGTTTTATTTACAGATGAGTAACTGTGGCATAAGGCCACACTCAGTCTTCCTACTGTATTGTTTAAGCATTTTATCCAGTGATTCTTCAACTGAAAGAATATTCATCATCCCTGAAGCAAGGAACAGAACACAGGACTCCTCATTTCCAGGGTTGTCCTGGCAGTGCGCTATAAAATCAGGCTCTTTCTATTTATTCTTATTTATTTGCTTATTCTCAACTACTGTATGGCCAGGTGAGTTTTCTTCCAGGGAGGGTCAGAAGTGGTTTGGAAAGCCTTTAGGCTGAAAAGAGTCTGGAATCTAATTTCTTGATAAAAGTTTCTAAGTGATTGCTAAAAATGGTGAGGACTACCACTAGCTTGATTTTAAACTGAATTTGGTGCTTTATGTCATTTTCAAGGGTGCATACATGCCAGCTAAAAGAGCTGTTTTGGCACTTCTACAGACTATATGTAGCCGTTGCCTTTTTCTGAACCACAATGAAGCTTGCATCACAGCTAGTGATGCAGATGAGAGCTTTTGTCCTTCTTATGTGAACAAACTGGCATTTACTCATCTAATCCAAATAGTTGAGGTTTCACAGTCTTACAGTCGTGCTTAAATCTTTCTGATCAGTCTAGATATGTCCTTAGAGACAGGGCTTAGTTGTTTAGGTCCCTTGAATCCTATGGAAATCCATGGGAAATCTTAGGCATCAAAATATCTTTCAAAATCTTACCTTAAGTCACCTGTCCCAAATCAGCCAGGAAATTTGTGAGAATCAGAAGCAAATTAGCCATGTTCTTCCTAAGAGTCTTAACCACAAAACAATCTTTCACTTTTAAATTCAATTAGCAGAATTTTTTAAATAATTGGTAAACATAAGGAGCTCAATTTTTATATATCTATTCTAGGACACTTTATGTGTCACCTAATTGTAAGATGGGTAATTAGCATCTTCTGGACACCACATCCTTCTGACATATCTATACAGTAAAACTGACCCAGTTACAATTAATAGTTTTTTTTTTAAAGTCTTAGCTCCCATCTTAAGGCTAAAGAAAGGCATGCACAAATCCTTTCAGAAAAAAAGAAGTAATTTATAGGATACCCTCTCAAATCTGCTGAAATACCTGACCTGTTTAGAAGAAACCTAAAGTCAGTGAAGACCAAATGGAAGGATTATAGAGTTTTAGCCTTCAAAATTTATTTCTGTCTAGAAAAATAACATTAACTGCAAATAAACAAAACTGTTTGGTGAACATGTTCAGGTAAATTTTGCTTTAATCCCCACGCAAATCTTTTAACTATGTGCTATTTGCTCAAACATATTTATTTTAATCTCAAACAGTAATCATCTAAAATCCAAGAAAAGATCTGAGATCTATTTTGCATCCTTTGCAGTCTTCTCATATCTACTCTTTCAGCCCTCTGAAAGCTTTCTCTCTGCATGCTTTTTAAAATAGAGCTTTAAGATTCAGATCTTCAACTGATAACCTTAGAGGAACTCTGCCCACTTATATCACTTGAAAATCTGAACCTCACATGTTTTCACTAAAAAAATAATAGCTTGCTATACCCGAATTACGCACATTGGAAACATGTCATGGAGTGTGGTGGTATGGCTTAAAATACAGTGTCTTATTCTTGATATGCTTTTCAAAACTGCACAAATACAGGCATAAATTGAATGTCTGGGTCTGCATGCAGTAGCATTCTTTAATGCTCATCATGTTTAGAGCTGGGGGTCCTCTAGGCAAGAAGCAACTGTCTGGTTTGGAGGTGATGCAAAGAAGGTCATCTACATTAAATGAACTAGACTGGGCTCAGTAATAGTGAGCCATCCTGAAACTACTAATGACCATCTGGATTGCAGATGCAGTAGCCAGATTGTCTGTTGTGTCCACCAAGTGAGTTGTCTTACCCTGGGAGAAAACTGTCATCTGTCTGTCTTGCCCTGTAGACACGAGCTTTCTTCCAACCTGTCCACATGGATTTACTGGTGGCAAGGTCATCCAGTTCTCTGGAACGTCACTCACTTGCATTTGCTGGCTGCTTAGCAGCTGCCAAAATGTTTGGAACAGAACAGAATGGCAAGGGGCTGGGAATAAGACTGTAAAACTGAAATATTTTCAATTTCTTTCTGGTGCACATTTACCATTAGTTAAAGAAAACAGTACCTATTTATTAGCTGAATAACAATTCTTTTCTCAGCTCTGTTTGTTAAATAGATGATGTCGGTTTTAGGGTGTTTCTCTTTTCTGCTCCCACGCTGTGAAACTCCTTCCCTTTTGTTTAGGAGAATAAGCAAATCATTGCAAGACCTAAAATCTTGTTAAAAAATGCACCAGTTTGATTTGGCATTTAATTAACACATTTTTGCTTTGTTTTACTGTGTGAGTCCTGACTTTAGTTTCAGGTTTCCTTTTCATTTTATTAATGTAATTATGCATTGCTTTCTAAGGGTGGCCAGAGAATCTATAATATATATATTTTTCCTGTGTTTTTAGCATCATGCTATCATTTATGCAGTAGAGGATTGTAAATATTTTTCTGAGCAAAAAAGTTTAGCACTGCTGAAAATTTTCTACTGCTGAATGTTATCCTTATGTTTGCAATGCACAATTATGAAGAATGTTTACAAAGTGTTGCAGGCAGTGCATACATCAGACACTTCTAATTGTTTTCAGAACTTACTTATTTCCTTGAGTGCACATAGAAAATGAAGACCTGAAAGGGGCTAGTGCTTGAATTAACTTCATATTCCTGAAGAAATGATTCTTGTTTTCTCCTGAAATCTACAGGTAGATATCCTGGGGATTCATTTGTGATTGTCATGGGTGAAGTGTTTTTGCTAATTAATTTTGCTAATGAGGTGATAAACAAACTAAAGGAGTCCTTTCCTCTTTGACACTAGTTCAGATTTCATTAGTGGAAATTTGTCCATTATGCTTGCAGGTAAATCCCAGACTAGTATTCATTACAAATACTAAATGTAAGGCACTCTAATGCTCTGACTCCAGCTTCAGACTGAGGCCTGGGACAATTCTTTCAACTGTCTGGCTGCCTGTTCAGTACGCCACAGCGTGAGCAGGGAAAGGCATGCTTCTGTGTTGCAGCAACCACATCACATAGCTCAAAGGGAACATGCTGTGAAAGACCAGGTAAATGATGGGGAGAGGGGGAGGAAGGGGGAGGGCCACTCTTCCTTATCCTGCCCTGGAAAATGGGCACCTTTGTGTGTGTTTAGATAGATACATTCATACATAAATAGACGCTCTGGACGCCTAAATAGGTTTACAGTGTTAAGTGTGTGCTTAAGTACTCTGTTAAACTATGGTTGTAGGAAACATGAAAAAGAAAATAAAGAAGAAAGAGATGGTGAAAAGAAAATAGAAAGGGAAAGCAAATGTAGAAGGAAGAAAGATGTGTTACTTTCCTCACCTTTCTCATGGACTGCTAATATTGACTCTGTATATACGTCTCTGTATATAGATGTAGACAAGTGCATATGGTTAGATATTCAGAAATACCGTGTGCAGACAGAGCTTTTATCTTCATTACATGTGAAAGAGAACCAAGTATATGTGCTTGAAAAAATCTTCTGTAAGGTATTTCATCTGGCATCATCAGAAAAGGTGTTTTCCAAGCAGATCAGAAACAGCCTGTAGCTCGCTGCGGCAATTCTGTTTGGAGTAAATGAGCTCTTAATTAGGTGAGGGCTGATTTCTTGGCATTTGAGACTCTTTGAACCTCTCAGACTACTCTTCACGTTAAAAAAAAAAATGACTGCACTTTGTGAAACTTCCTAGCCAGTGGTAACATAGGAAAAGAGGACGGAGAGGGGACCTACTTCGTCATAAAGGGCACGATGCAAAAGTGAACCAGCCTCTGTTTTGCGCTTGAGCATTTCTACTGAGACAGCCATTTGGCATAGCCTAGAAAGTAAGATAAAAGTGATATCTGTTGCAAGTATAGATGATCTGTGGACAAGTGCATGAGCTCAGACCCCATCTGAGAATGGTCCCCTGCTGTGGCAGGCATCACAAAACACATCCATTTCCTTTGAAGTTGATTTGTTTCTTGTCCACATAGCAGCAGTAGGAGAGCTGTTTCATGCCTTAATTCCTGTGATGTTTAGGAACTATTTAATTTCCAGCATGAACCTCTTCATGGCCATTGTATACCCATTTGTTTTCAACACTGGCTACAGTCACATTGCTAAACACAGAGCGATCTCTGTGCCCCTGGCATGATAGCCCAGTGGGGCTCATCTTTGCACTTTTCAAGGCTAATGAACCCCATTCGTACTGTATTGCCCATATGGTGCTCACATACATCTAGAACATGATGACTGTTTTTTTTTTTTTTTTTTTTTTTTTTTTTTCTGTGGGGGTGGTTCAGTTCATCATATTTGAAAATGTGAGGACTGTGTGGCATCCCACAGAACATTGTTTCTATAGCACGAAACAGAAAGTAAACGTTGCATGCCCTGGGCTGTGGCATAGGGGTTGTGGGGACGCTCGAGGGTTCCTAGGTTTTGTGGGAACTGGTTGTTTTTTTGCCATAGAAAGCCTGGAAGTGAAGTAACATTTAGGCATTGCAGATAAGCAGGGAGTGAGCACAGATGAGTGAATGGAGCTATGTGTGTTTGTACCTATAGTCCTTATCTTTGGCAGTTTATTTCCCTTGCTGGTTTTTACCGTAACACAAATCTTGTAGAAAGCAATCTTAGCCTATGTTTTACTAACCAAATGAGACAAGTTCTCTCAGTCTCCTTTCATATAATAATCTCTCTTTTCCCCAGATCATTCCATTATTCCTTCTTCATAAACAGTTTTCATGAATCTACCAGGAATGTGAATTATTAGGTTTTTATACAATATTCCAGATGAAGCTTTAAATAATGCTTAGTAAAACAACATCGATAATTGCTTTGCTTTACCAGAACAATCTTGACAAAAATATCAGAATATTCCATTTTTCTGTTTCATATTTTCATTACCTACATGGTTCACTGCAAGCTTATTTGCAGTGTAGACATTCCAGACTGATGGACTTATCTAGACTTTTGTAATCAATAATAAAAATAAGGGATTCATCACATTCTGAAGTAAAGGTCTGAAAAAAGTCAGATCAATAACATCTGGAAGTGCTTGTTTGTCTCCTTTGACTGCAAAGGCAGCCTGGGTTGACCAGTTTGGCAGGATATGTCTACATCACAGACATCTCAAGTTAGGTCAGATGTATCCCTGATTCATCAGTACTGGAATGATCACTCTGACTTTCTCCCTGCCTTATCAGTAGCACCAGAGAGCTCCTATTGTACAGGAATTATCCTTGTTATGAACCTGTTATTGCAGGAATGTCCATATGTAGTATTATTTTCTAATAGCCCAGTCCTTGGGGCCAATATATGATGATTCCTGTGTGGCATCCCTGCTCTCCTCCATTCTGATGATGCCTCTGAGATTTATGTCAACACCCAATTTAATTTGTAGGCCCCTACATTTTGTGCTGTTGTTCATGAAAGTTTTCAATCAGATTTGCTCTCTTACAGGATTTTAAAGATCTTTATCAAAACTGTCCCCCAAATACAAGTTTCACTTTCAGTACAAACTGTTCTCATCTCCCAGTTGACTCCATTCTGTATCTACCATACAGTTCTTAGCTACTGCTTGACTTCTCCATTAACTGTCAGTGTAAGAGTAGCTTAAATGATCTAGTAAAGTCCAGATAGATCAGCAACATCTTAGATTAAATATGCATTTTCTTTTTATATAAAACCTGTTTATCTAAAAGATATTTCTTGGTAATCTGTTATTGCATTTATCCCACTGTCAATATAACTCCATGAAAAATTATTTCCTTCAGATCATGTTCCAAATAATGCACATTCCTGAGGCCACATTGACAGAATCCTATCTTTTCCTTTCTTACATATTTGTACTTTATTTGCTGTTCTCTCATCATATGTTACCTGACTTGATCAACTGAGTAAAAATCCCTGCTATGAGACTTGCAGTTTCTTGTGTCAGTTCTTTCCACATTCTGGATAGTTTCCCCTCCCTCTCATACCCCCTCCCTCAGGTTGGTCTCTTTGAGATCTGCATCTGTCTTGGATGTAATTTTCATTTCAGTACTTTCATTTCTCTTCACTTTCCTGCCTTCACCTCTCCCCATTCAATGTCATTGAAAACTGAGGAAATATAGTCCTTTGCTAGCTGGACTTTATTTAGATTGTTTAATTTCTACTCTGTTATCTCACCCTCAGTGAAGAGCAATGCCATTTCTTCTTTCCTTAATCTTTTTTGCTAATATGGCTGAGGGTATTGGTGTTAATTTTTGATGTGAGAGATAACTCAGCTTTACTGTGGTAGTTCTCTCTTCATCCATTCACGTTCTCACTTTCAGGATATGTCTTTGCTCTTCAGTGTTTTTTCTGTTACTTATAGAATCTCCGCTTGTCTCAAATATCCCTTCTGAGGTGATTATTTATCCAGTTGTATCTAACACATTTTTCTACTTGCTTGGAAAACAAATGACATACAAATTTAGAACTTTGACAAAGCAATTTCGATCCTGACACATATTTACGTCTTAGAGTGCTTCAGCCCAATTGACATCTCTCACTAGTCTCCTTAATTGCCTACAGAATGTCTTGAATTAAAAAATTTTAACTTTAGATTTGTTTCATTTAAACTGAATCAGCTTATCATTACTCAGTGCAAGGTTTCTTGTATGACTAGGCCTTTGCTGCTTACCAAAAATAAGTCTAAAATAATTTGTTAGGTGGTAGGCTCCCTCTACAGTCAATGCGAAGAGAATGAACACTTCAGAAGCTGAGTCAGCCCATGCAAGGTCTGAGTCTCTCTCTAGCTGTTCTCAGCTTCTTGACTTAGAAGGACCTTAGTTCAAACAGCTTGGGTGCTTTCCATGGATGTCCAGCCTTTGGAGGCCACAATCTGCCCGCTGTCGCTTCCAGAAATATGAGAGCTTTTGTGTTCTTAGTGGTATTTGCTTTCCATTCTGCATGTGGGCAGTCAGTCTCCCATAATCACATAATTCCTGGCAGTGTCTTGTGTGCGTGTGTGCACGTGTGTATGTGTCTATCTAAGGTATTCAAACAATATCGAGCCATATTCAGATTTGACCTATGGTCTGCAGGCCTCTAATGGTGTTTCAGGATGAACTTCTTTATAATGCTTTCCTAAAACATTTGTGACCCAAGGTAATCTTGTTTCATCTGTCCCATCATTTCTTATTTCTTTGCACTGTCTCAAAGAACTGAGTTATTGATATGATCATGTATAATTATGATATGATTCTATAACTATGCAGTACTAGCTCTCTGTCTTTACCCTATTTCTACCAGGTTTGGATTTAGCAAGGAGTCAAAGGAGACTACAGCTTTCCCACTAGTAGCACTTAGTGAAGTGCACGTTCCCTTACAGATGCTACTGTAGAGTCCCCTCCTGCCCTTTTCCTGCTTTATACATATGCTGTAGTATATTGAACTCTTATTTTTACCTCTTCCAAGCTACTCGTATCATTCATTCATTTCAGCCCCCATAGTAATTAACTTGCTCAAACCCAATCCCATTTTCTGAAACTAAGGCAGGGCCTGTAGGAATAGATGTGACTATCCTGTCAATTTGGGTGGCACAGGTAGCTGATTTACATTATAATAATGCTATATTTATTACTTCACTGAGATCCATTTTCTCTTCCTCTTGCTCTTTTTTTCTTCACTTTCTCTTCTTCAGTTGCCTTTTGATTTCAGCTTTGCTTTCTATTATCTTTTTTTAAATTTCCCTCATCCCTTGCACTTTTATTTTCTAATATATTTCCAAGAAAAATCAAAAACTCTGTAAGTGGCCAAATTAAATCCTACAGGGTCTGAGCATATTCAAAATGAAGGTGATTTCTTCTCTTGTAAGCCCTGCCAACTACCATGATAGTTATAAGAACCAAGGATGTCATGTCCAGGCTGATGGATTAGGACACTTCCAAGCCTGTCACTGTATATGAATCTTTACCTGCCCACTAAAGGGAAGCAAACATGTAAAAGTAGTCCATGTTGCTACTGGTCTTAGTATTAAAAGACATGTCATGGCCTTAAAAGTGGTAATCTGAAGTCCCAGGAACTTGTAGATTTCTTTTATTCCTTTATATTACTCCTGTTGTTTTGTAACAGGAAGTTCATTGACTTATAATTTAACTTACAACATGGCTTTACTGGAAGTGTACTGAGCTATGTAATCTAGCAAACTCTGTGGCTCCCAGGGGACAGTCTCTGAGGGATTTCAGCAAGAATTTCAGTTTCAGTTTAAGCCCTGCCAGTCAGAGAACATATCTTTTCTGGGTCTAGAAGTAAAGCTCATGCAAACACAGATTTTTCATTCCTGAAGCTGAAGCAAACAAAGAAGCTCCAAGCCTACTTCATTTTTGGATAAAATATAGACTTTCACAGGCTTCCCACAGACACAAATTTCAAGCTTCAAAATTTAGCCTGAGCTTTTGGTACTAGACTTCCAGGTGCCTTGCTGCCTAAAGTCTAAGATACCCTTTAGGTAAAAAAGGGACTTCTGGGGCTTCTAGGATTCAGTTTCTTAGTTCTGCAAGAAAGTTGCATGGAAGCGTTGATGTGCCTGAACTTAAAGTAATGCACATGACCGAGCTGCCTTGAAATTGCAGTCTCTGAAATTCTAGGCCAAATTCCCTTGTGCTTTAGTGGAAATTCTTTGAAAGTAATATATATCTGTGATCGAATGCCTTTTCAGAGTATAAACATCCTTTCTGATGAAAACCTATTGTAGTGGGAAATTCTGTAGTGGTGGTACTAGTAAAATAGTAGAAATAACGAATATCCCACTGAGGGAATATTTGGTAAGTATGCAAATCTGAAAGTGAACTGAATAATAGGGTGCAGCTGGTTCTTAGTCTTATATTTGACTGTTGCTGTTCACATACAGTATAACAGCCATGCATGGGGGAGGAGTGTTAACACGATATTCAGTGAAGGCTGCATGGCGTGGGTGCATCACAGTTCCAGGAAGAGCCTGAGGTTATGGTTAACAGAGTTCACGCCAACTCTTCATTTTAAAATTTAGTGGCACACTGTAAGCCTGCTGCTGACAGAATGAAGTTTTACTGATGCTTGACATGGTGACTAAGCTATTAGGCCCATCCAAGCTCAAAATATAAAGCTGTTTTCTGACAGCTTATCGGAAAACAAGACTAACTGCTCTTCAGTTAGTCTTCTTGAATATTTGCTAAACCTCTGCCATTCCTCAACCAATATACATTCTGGTGACACACATTTTGAAAATCCACTTGGGTATTTTAATTTGTTTGGGAATTCAGGCCTGCTTTCCATACAGACAAAGCCTGAGATGTCTTATTATTTTATCAGACATCCCAAACAATTTGCTATTAGCTCTGTTTTTTTCTAAGCTTACAAGTTTCAGGTAATCTCTAGAAACCACTGCTTGTAAAATTTAAAACAGACTGACTGATGCATGGAAAATACACTTCCAGCAAAAATCCTACATTATCAAGGGATAGGTTTTATTACATCATGCATCTTTCATCTCAAGATCTGATGATTCTTTTCTGTGAAATGTATTTAATTGTTCCTGAAGCTCTTATGCAAATCCATCACAGAACTCTCCTTCTTGGTACAGTAAATACACTAAGAAAATAGCATTACTTCTAAAGCTTCAGTTTCTCTGCAGCTGATATGGAATGTGTTTCTCATTCACTCTCTGGACAAGTTTTGGTTTTGCGTTAGCTTTTAGCGCCTTTAAATACTGATGTTTTTCGTTCTTTATTTGGACTGGTCACTGTCCTAAAACAGGTAGTAAGAGATATGAAAAAAATAAACATAAGACAACGCCTGAATGAGGTTCCTTATTTCTCCAGCTACCATTCTGTATAACTACTTTTAAAACTCTTAGTGTCACCATGTATTTTGCTGGAAAATAGAATATTTAAAAAAGCTTGATGGGGAGACAGTGTGACCTTTAAATGTTGCAAATTGAATTCTTTGCTTTTATGCAATAGCCATAAGAATTTATTTTTCCATAGGTGCCTTTATCAGAAAAATTGATTTAACTTTTTCATACCACAATACATTTGAACAAAAATTAACTTTTAACACACAACATGGAAACTTACACTAAGGAAAATGAAAAATGAAATACCCTACTGTTCAGCCAAAACTATAATTGACATCTGGAGGACTGGCTATTTCTTTGTTGAGTCATCATATTTTCTTCCATGACCTTAATTTTAGTCAAAACTCCCTGCAGTGCAGAGTGCTCTTTGCTTGATCATAGGTCTTCTAATTTATTTTACCAAGAAAAAGAAATCAGTTTTTGAATATTTCCAAGATGGCATCATGGAAAATTGAAACAGGCAAGAACAAAGAATATTTTAAAATCCCCAAGAAACAGGCAACATTGCTGTTTTATTCTTTCTTTTTTCTCTTCCACAGCACTGCAGTTTGTTGACTTTCTTTTGCTTTGCCATTTTTTTGAGCTGTACAGGTCTGTGAGGAACATTATTCCTTCATCATCCTACCTTGGAGAAAGCTGTTTTGTTTCAAAACATACATTTTTAATTAAAAATTTCACTTAGGCTCAGCAGGCCATCAGGTACATGTTGCATGTCATCATGTACAAGCCTATTTTTTAAATCATAAAAGTCATATTGAAAAGCAGGCGTGGTATAGAGAAGAGTGCATATTTAATCAGTTAATTGTATAGTTACACTGTTCATAATCACTTTGCTTTTCATGGCAATGGGATGCATATTTCCAAAAGAATCACATTCTCCTGTCGATATATAACTAATTGTTTTGTTATTAAGAGCTGAAGTACTTGAAATGCCCTGTAAATGCAATCTGCATGTGAAACTGAACCTACACAGTCTACCCACTTCTTGGTGCTTACCAACTCATTTCATAGAGAGATGTGTAGTCACATCCAAATAGTTGACTGATTCACCTTTGGGTAATTCTGAAGTCATTCCTTTTCCTCAGGAGACGAACAATCTGATTTTTGTGATTAACTACTGCAAAGTCCACTGATGATTTTAATTGAACTACCTGTCTTTCCAGTGGAGGAGAGGTGAGGAAGGCAGCCATGCACATGGCAGTCGTCTCACCTTGGAAGGTGCCAGCACTGGATTTGAGTGGGATATATATGCTGTTACTTGTTGCTTCTCAACTGAGACCAGTACAAAGTAAATGTGAGCTGTTTCTTCTTTCATCCGTATCAGATAGAAGAGGCTAACGCAAGTATCACCCAGAATATTCATTGCTTTGAGTATAATCTGCTTTTTCTGCCGCTACTGTTCATGTAGTGTTTCCTCAGGATCCAGCTCTCCCCTCCTTCCTAGGGAAGCATGTGCCTGAGGGACATCATTGTTTTATCCAGTTTCGTCCAGATTGCAGGGCTTTCACTGTCACTCATATTAAAGGGAAAAACAAACTGGAGACGACAGAAGACAGACTAGAAAACAGCTAATCTTAGATTGCTATAGTGTGGAGGTATAAATCTGATCTAGTCACATTGGGGTCCCTTTATAGGCAATAAGGAGAAATAGGCATTTTAAAGGCATGATTCATCTGACCTATATTCAGCATCTACTATAGGTTAAGATGAATCATATCCTAAAAGTGCCTATTTCTTTCTTTTGATTATAAGGAGAGACTAGACAATAGCTCAGTTGTAGACAGCTACATTCACTTTTGTTGCTAGTCAAAGATGTGCTGGGTAGTTACAAATGGCTTGAATTACTAAGATGGAAAGATTCTGTGTGGGAAAAATATAAAAGAGCTATTACAGGAAAAGAAATGTCAGGGGAAGTGGACGCTAGTGTGAATCAATGGAATAAAATAAGCAGAAGTAATGAAACAGTAGAAGGGAGCAGGAAAGTCTGAGTCTGGGTTCAGTCGTCATAAAGATATGACTATATTTGCAAATAATTTGACTCAATAAAACACACAGATTAAAACAGTTAGTATGAGATCTTTATATCTGTACTGGGTGCAGTTTGAGGATTTTATTTTAGACTAGATTTAGCATGCTCCTTAGACATCCCTAACATCCCTATGACACCTATGTTTTGAAGCTAACTGCAGGACCAATCATTGGTTCAGATTCTTATATCACCACGAAGAGCTGAAGCACATTTGGTGTGCGCCTACAGCAGAGCTTCCAGTTAGGCTTTTCCCAGAAGGGATGTTGTTTGTAAACCCTAAAACCCATCTGTGAACTCAGCCAACACTCAGGAAGTGGGGATGACTGAGAGATTTATTTCCGCACAACTGCTCTGAACCGATATGCTAATGTAAATGCAGCCTAAGACAGGTGTTTTGCATATAAAATCTACAATTGTAATGAAACAGTCCTCTTGACACAACTGCCTGAAATCCCAAGGGAAAACAGTGAGAAGTAGTTACCTCTGAGCGCTGCCAGATCATTAAGGAAACAGATGAACTGAGGTGGACGAGATTGGCCACTGGAAGCCTTTCCAGGGATTTCACACTCCCTGTTCGTTGTGTGGGACACATTGGGATGATCTAGCAGACTGGCGGCCACTCTGGCAGTGCAGAATACAGTATGGCAGGTCTGGTGGGAGAAAAAGCAGAGGTAAGATTTTTTTTGTGAGAATAACATGGCAGTGAAACAGACATATACAGTTTGAGCTCAGATCCTGGGAGAAGACTGAATATTGTCTGTTCACCAAAAGTTGACCAAAAGATGAGAAGGAGACGGGTGCAAAGGATGAAAGATGACATGGCAAGTACTAGGAAATGAATTTCAATTTGAAATACTCTGGAGCTAAACTACAGTTTTACATTAGGCAGAGGACAAAATAATACATATGGATAGTTCTGTTTTCATTTCTACCACATTGTCCAGACCTTCTGTTGCTATGGTTTTGTACCACCTGTCTGCTCTCAAGAATTGTTTACCTCTCTCTGTACTGTGCTTTATTATGTAGATGGTTATCTCAGTGTGATAGATTGAGTTACCTCTCTGGCTTCATAGTATAAGAACCTGAATTTTGTAAAAAGTATCTGTTGATCCATTGTGTTACTCATTTATCTCTGATTTTTTTAAGGAACTGTGTATGTTGAACAACAAGTCTTAATCACAATAATTGCTTATTTTATAAGAAACCAGATGTGTTTTTCAGAAATCTGGAAGAATGGTGAACACAAGGAAAACAACTACCATGTAAAAAGACCACAACAGAAAGATGAAGCCAGTTTTCATTTACACCTTAGGGATTTTTTCACTGTGATGTATGGTTATCTTCTGTGCACAGGCACAAGGCACAGGGTTTGCTTTGCGCAGTTGACCACCATGTCTAGAATGGCATTAGACCAAGTCAGTCTTGGTTTATGATATATGGGATTTGTTTCGTAAAATAGCAGCTTTGCATGAGATTTAATTTCACCAGTTCAACTTCACATAATAAGCATAATATTTGCATTGCATCAACTATAAAACCCATGTAATTTCATTCACTCGTGGCTTGGATTTAGTGAAAATTGTGAGCCAGCTCTTCAGGTGGTGTGTAGCAATGCACTTCTATCAGCTTTAGTTTAGCTGTTTTCATTTACATCGTCTAAAGATACCAATTACAGGATGACATACACATTTCAAATAGTGAATAGTTCTCTTAGCCTTGGAAAGACAGTGTGCCTAAGAAAGACTGAGATGAATTCTCATGCAATAGCATCAGCCAAATTGTTTGCTAAGTTCCATTCAATTATATCTGCAGAAATCTGTGGAAAGCAATGGAATATCTCATAGCTTAATCAAAAACAACTTGATTGTATCCAAGGGGCTCATTGGAGCTCTGAAGCCCTCATTAATGTTGATAAAGTACAAATGGCAATGATCTTCCAAGTCCAGCTGGACTTTGTAGACGTAATAGTTGGAAGTAATGTTTCTTTACTTGTCAGCTGAGTACATTTAAATGACAATTATTGACAGAAAATAACTGAGAAACCCTATACTGCTATTTTTAAAGTTAATTTTTAAAACATGGCCATATTTTCAGCTCTAAAACTGTACTGGCCTCAGGCATTACAATCAGATTTCACAAATGAAATCAGTGTAAGGAACAGGAAACCTAGGTAGGGCTTAGTCAGAAAGAGTGTTCCTGACTCTGAAAAGTTAAATCAAATAATGTGTCATCTCCAGCCTCTGTATGGTAAAATCTATGAGCAATAGGATATGTGCTGTTTATCTGATCATCCATTCATCTGTGTATCAGCATCACTGTTTACACTTCTCCCCTTCAAAAGTCTTTACCTGAACTTCATATATATGGATATACCACATAACCCCGTGTATTCCCCACCTGATAAAGTAGGTCAGGGCTGAAAATCTTGAATAAGAAAACAATCACAATGCACAGACATCAAAGGGAAGAGTTGTAGAAATTGTAGTAGAAAAGGTAAGGTAGAAATTGTAGTAGAAAAGCAGTATTGCAGTCTTGGGATGAAGGCAGTTCACCCTCAGTTCTCCTGGAGAGTGAACACCCTGGATAAATGGTTCTTCTTTCACCACATAAATGGAAATTTCTCTGAACCTTCACTTTTGCAGACACCTTCCTTAATTTCTAAAGAGAATACAGCCTACAGTTTCCCGTCACACTTTTTAGATGTTTCAGAAGACAATGGAAGGGAGAACTGTCTATAGAAATGGTGTCAAACAAGGATTCGTGAATGTCCCTATCCACCTCCCCCCCCCCCCCCCCGCCCCGATCACAGAGAGTGGTGCTAATTTGCTCATCCATCAGCAGGCTTATCATATCTGGCAAGGAGGTAAAACATACCTGAGAGGAAACCAGAGAGGAAACCAGAGGATGGGACCTCTCATGGTACTGGTGCTGTCTAACATCGCTGACAGGTTTCAGGGAGTAAGAGGTAGCAAACCGCAGCTGACACTGTGAAATTAAAATGATAATGCTTTATAATTAGTGGCCACAGAACAGGGTCACAAGACAAGAAAAGGGTTTCTTTGTACTGCTTAATGACAAGATACAGAACCTCTTTCTAATTTGAGGAGAGAATGGGGGAGAGCAGTTTCCAGAATTACTATTTGAACCTCTGTAGAGTTGCTGACTGCCCTGTAGTTACAGCTTAGAAGTTGATAAGCACCACTGGGCTCTTGCTAGTGCTGAGTTACATAAAAACATGTAGGTCTGTGTGATCTCTAATCAAGCATGAAAAGCTCAAATCCATGAACATTTTGTCTAAACCTTTTTTCGGTTTTAACTCTGTTCCTTAGATGGCATGGTATTTCTTACTACTTTAATAGTGCAGAGTCAATAGATCCTCAGGGAACTACATTTTTTATTTCTTTCAGAGAAAAATGAATATCATTAAAAATAATTATTGCCATGAAGAATCATTTTCAATGTTAAAATACTATTTAGATTTTTAAAGAGTATGCACCGTCGTAGAACAGTTCCCTCACAATAAAATTTGAAATTCTTTAGCCTGCTTTATTTAAGTTAAAGTGCAGGATCACAGTAGTCTAATCTGGCCCTAAATTCACTGAATCTTTGTCATTTTCAAATGCCCTTTTCCATTAAATAAATAGAAAGTGTTTACCACTTGTGCTTTGTTATGGCACTAATACATATGGAGTACAACAATTATCTTAAACTAATCCTCAGACTTTAATAATTTACAATCAGTTAATTGTTTACTCTGGACTGTATCACAGGATTTAATTTAACCAGTTCAGATTATTTCAGGAAAGGTGATTGCAATTATTAGTATTAGTGATTTTTCCAAAAGAATGGGAATCCTCGCTTGTTGTGCCCGCACAATCAAATTCTTAACCATTGTCCTTCCAAAATAATCTGCATCAACAATCTGCAGAACAGTTTGTTCTGTTAAAATCTAATTCTGAACTAAATTTTTTCTCAAGAAAACTTATTACTGTAGTTCTCTTTACTGCAGGTCTCATGCAAATGTGACCTCAACAGGTTGTAGCAACAGTGCTGCTTTTCATATTAAGCAATTATTTTGCTACACAGCCCTCTGCTGGAGTGTTCAGATGGCAGTTAAAGGCTATTTGCAAACAAGAATTTGAGATATAGAGAATAAACTACACCATCTTCCTTATCATTTTAGTTCTCAATATCCTCTGAATCTCTGAGACAGTCTCTTTCATTCATTCATTGCTCTAGAATCTCCAGGTAGGAGTGGAGAGAGGTAAAAGAATGGTGATGCAATTGGTCTTTGGTTGTGAATGACTCCTTGTGTAAGATTTTGCAAGACTTTGTGGCCTCTGCAATTCAGTTGTAGCTTCCCTGCTTTGGTGGAAGGCATTCCTACCGTGATGCGCATCTAGAGAGCAAACTTACCAGTCAGTTCTTTGCTTGCCTAAGCCAAAGCAGTTGATGAGACCTGCTGGAGATAAATCAGAATCGTTATCACAGTTCCCTCAACATCCGCAAGAAGAACCAACTTGCAGGTGATCTGGCATGGAAGCAAAGGTGTAAAACAGTTTCTGGAAATAATTCTAGTAGGTGGGACTGGAAATTTATAGCATTCTCTTCTCTTTGAGATATTTTTCTGGGAAAGGTAAGAAGACGGGAGTTCTTTGCTTTTACCATTTATAAGCTGGGATTTATTTTATACATGCATACGTACATACATATATACGTATTTACAGATTATGAAACAGACATTTCTATCAAGTACCTGGGAAGACAGTCCATAATTTGAGTCTCACCCACTGAGACTTATGTTTTTATGGATATGCATTAATATTACACTGTTTGTTTCTCAGGTGCCCACTTTCCTGTGGGTAATCTGTCCCCGTATGTCCATAGAAGGTCCTCTGTCTGCATCTAATCTGTTCTAAATGACTTCAGTAAACTAAAACAGAACTGATAGGACCTCAGTAAACCAGGCTAGCTGATCCCTAGGTGGGTTGTGTCTGAACTGCCCCTCTCCTGAATATGTGCAAGTAAGAAGGGCTGGTCTGTGAGTTTGTCCTTCAGTAAGGGGCAGGGATGGGGGTGGGCAATCTCCAGTGCAGGCTACTGGTCTGAGGGCTCCCTTGTCTAGCAGTGAGGCCAATTCAGTTTGCCTGTAAAAACAGGAAACACTGTACTTGCTTCACAACTTTAAAAGATTTTTTTCTTTGATCAGCAACAATAATTTTCTGCGTTTGGTAGCACCTATCTGTTCTCTTGACTGTGTCTGGTGAGAAGAATGAGCTTACCCAGATGTAAGTGCCAATGGCCCACTGCCTGTCCCGTTGTGGAGGAGAGCCTTTTCACTTTGCATCGGTTCTATTTTTCATCCTCTTAACTCAGGAGAAGAGCCTAGTGAGTAGAGACCGCCTGGCCAGGGATAGCAGAAGGCAACAGGAGCTTAGAAAGTAGTCTCCCTTGTTTGGCACGTTCAAGCAGTGAGCCAACTGTTGGTGTGTTTTTCTTTGGATGATGCAGAGTGTAGTGTGTTCTCTGAAAGTGGAGGGGAGAGAGAGAGTGGAAGGAGAGGGAACAGGCCCTCTGAGTCCCAGAGGATCATTTTTTCGTTATTGTTGTGGTCACCAGATGGTAAGGAGTCCAGGAGAGAGAGAATACTTATTCACATTAGAAATTTTGAAGGTAAGGTGGTAGGGGATACCAGCAATAATGTCCATTTGTATGAACAGAGGGAAAGGAATCTTCTGTTTTCAGAGGACAAAAAGGTGGAGGATAAGGAAACTTTATAAAGGAGGGAGAAGGGTTTGGGCAGAATGAGAGAAAGGGGAATTCAGAGTTTTAGTAGTACCCTCTCATAAGTCTTACTGTTGAAGGGGAGGTGAAGAACTTGTGGTGAATCCACAAATGTATGATATATAGTGTATATACATAGAACATACATGACATCCAACACAGTCCTTCCTTTTTTTGGAAACTGTCGGTAGAGACTATACACAAAGTTGTCATTGGACTGGGCAGATACCTTCTGGCTTGTGTGGTCCTCTTGCAGTACATGTTGGTTGTAAAGGCTCCATTATACCTGTGCATACATTGTCAGGTGTGCAGAGCATCTTGATGTTTTCCATACTTGCAATGAACCATTCTCATTGTCAAGGTCCTCAAAACACCCAAAGGCATGGCTGACCAATATCTGGCAGCAGCTGAAAATATTGGTGCACGCTCTCTAGGAGTGCAATGGTCGAAAGCGCATAAACACTGATAACAGAAGGCAAAAATTCCTGTCTGGGGTTAAGGGAGGCTGGCTTGAAGTGTGGATATTGGTATTTTCATTTACATAAGAAGATATATTGATCCTTTTTAGTCACATAAGTAGGAAGGTGCCAGAGATTTGAAACAGACTGGCAATGTGAGCATGGCTGGTGAAGACGATGTGTGTGACTGGCCTACAATGACGATGCATCACTGTATGATTATAATAATCTCAGATAGATTCAATGAAGACCGCAGGGGTAGTGTGTTCTGTTGATAGTCTTGGAGTGGCTGGATGTGGTGTTCTTATGGAACATGGCAGTGATGCCTGAGTTGTCATAAATCTTGTCAGAGATGAAGCAGATGGAAAACAGCCTTGCAGACGTCCTCAATAATGACAGCAATGAAAATTTACTAACTTGGAACTGCTAAGCCTCAGCTCTATATGTGTCTGAAAAAGCCAGTTTAGTAAAGTTGATGACCCCATTAAGATAAGGGCCCAGAAAAGTGTTTGCTGGTGCTCTAGAGCTATCACCTACTCCTGGCAAAGGGCTAGGTGAGTGGATTTTTGCAGCCTGAAATCAGCAGCGTTCTGTTGATCATCTCTTGTCTGTAGAAAGATGTGGTTTTGCACGTGAGTGCTCATGATACATGTCCAGGACCAGTTAAAGAAAGTTGGCTTTATCTTGGTAATGACGGCTTCCAATGTTTAGACTATGTTTATATTATATACTATGAAGATATAAGATGTATCTCATGATGATTCTGATTATGGCATCATGGCTCATTAAAAAAGGCTGCATGATGGGGGGGGGGTCCTGCCACAGGTGGCAGATTTACTTCATCATTTACTTAGAGCTCTAGGGAGCCTCCTGCTCTCTTTCTCTCCATCCCCCATCCTCTGGAGCTGTAGCTTGTTCCGTTGTGCTACCACAACAGGATTAGCAAGAGTGCTGAGATCCTGGGCTGCTTCTTGGTGCAGATGGTACTTATGGCATGGATGACTCCAGGGCTGTGAGTTCTTGAAGGTCAGCAGGGCAGTGAGTGCTGTGCTTGCAGGTGGGCCATGCCCTGTAAAGTGTGCTGAGGCACAGTGGAGGTTGCCTAAAGGCCTGCTGCACAGAAATAGGTAGAGCAACCTGGGGAGCAGTGTCCCCAATGGGTCAGCCTTCGAAAGAAAGCTGTGTAGACTGTAAGAGCTCTCAATATTCTGATCTTTCTTCAGACTTTGTGGGGGGGAAAAAAAGTGAGGGAAGACATTAAGAAAGCCACATTAAAAGGATGTCTTTAAACTTTTAAAATCAAAATTAAATTTATTGCATAAATCATTCATTCTCAGATTGATTTGTTACACTCTTATAGAAAACATCATGTCAACTGAAAACTGCCAACTGCAGAGACTCAGTCGTGGTCAACATGATAATGCCGTTCCTTCAATTTAGATGACAAAATGGAGGACTGGTAGTAAAATTGAAACTTAAAGGAATAAATGGTTCCTACTTGTTATTTCTTTAAAATTCATGTGCAAGCAGAGTATCTTGCAACTTTCTCTTGTCCTTGCATTCTGACCAAAAAATTAGTGAAATCTAGGTCATATATTCCTGAAAAATAGTGTTCACTTCAGGCAATGGCAAGACCTTGTTTTTACTATATCAGGGATTTAATCTCATTGTCTTTACATCCTTTAGAGCACAGTATTAGCAAGGGCCAGTCATCTGATAAAGCAGCCTATCTTATTCTTACATTTTCTGTTACTACTGATGAGATTCAGTTTGCGTACAATATAGAAAGCAGACCGCTACTGAAAAAAGAACAAAAGGCAAATCATTGTAAAATCTGAACTGCCAGAATTAGGCCGTCATGTTACAAAGTGGTAATTCTTTTTGACAGCCTCAGCTGTACCAATCATGACATTCGGCAAATTAGCCAGGCCAAGAACAAATAAAAAGAAGAAACAGGTGTGAAACCAACTTCCTGCCTCCCAGGATAAATACATTGTACACTGAAGGGCAATGCACCTGCACTATTGTTTCTAGTGAGGCGGGGGGAAGCTTTTAAGTGCAAATACACTTGAGACTCGATAAAGACGAGAGACTTCTCTATAATTTGAGTGTAAACGGGCATTTTCTTTTATGATCGTTTATAATAAGTTAACTCTTTGAGGAGGCATTTAAAACTGTAGTTTGAATAAGCGATTGCTCTGAAAGGGCAGTGAAATGCGGCTAAGCAGAAAGCCTCTTCTGGGCATGCCACAAAAATGAGGGTGACTTAGCATTTTCGTTCTGAGCATGGCCTGCTTCTCAGTGTTGTCCTCCTGGCTGGAGACATTCAGCACGACAGTCGGCTGCCAATGGGATTAGCAGAATGAACCTACTGCCATCACACTGCTGAGCCTTTGAAGGAGTCTCTTTCCCTGCCAGATGATGTATCAGGGTGCTTGACTGCCTGCATCTGTGCACAGGAACCAGACAAGATAGAGAAGATTGGGAGAAAAGGGAAAGCAATAAGGGGGCTGTAGTCTGCACATCCTACTGGGAACATCTGTTTGTTCTGTGCTTAAGTTCTGCTTCTGCCCTGGTGCTTGGGAGCACTGCTGTGGGCAGGCAAAGGAACAGGAAGGGACATGGCTGGGATTTGACTCAAAGAGCTCTAAAGGCTCCTTCACACAAGCCCAGTCACATGCGTTAGTGAGACTGGTTTCTTGCATTTCTTTTCCTTTGGCACAGATATGGTTCTTAGAGGCACATTTTTGTTAATTCATCTTTGCACACATGCAGATCCAGACCAACAGTGTGACTGGAAGGTTCTTATCCCTGATATCTCCAGTTGCTATAGGAAGGGGCAAGGACTAAGCTCAGCCTCCACTGGGGATTAGGGGCTTATTTCTCCCTCATATACATGATTTAGAATACCTCTGCATTAGGGGATATGGAGTGGATTTTGTTTGTGGGTAACATCATTTTCAACAGTTTCTGCCTGGTGTTGTTTGGTTCCTGATTCCTCATGACTTTTTGGTGAAGTTATTCTCAGAGCTGGCATGCTCTGAACAAGCCCGGCTCCTTGTGCATTCTGAACTAAGATGAGTGAAATATGAGAATGAAGTTACTTCACAGAAATGTTTCCGTTCCTGAATGTAGGGTTGCTTAGTGAGCATGTTTACACAAGGGCTCAGACGCTTTATTAATTTAAGTACACTCAGGCATATGAGTACCTCCTCCACCTTCCACTGTTGCCTGGTCATCCTTAACCATGAAGTGATCGTACTAACAAAAATCTCTGGGAAATGGGTAACTGTACACTCGATGTCACATGATGTTGCCATTAGCTGGAACAGTCTAGGGCCAGCTTATATGCAAGGTGGAGAATGTGGGCTGTTGCCACGTTAACATAAAATTATCTGTGATACAGTAGGTGACGAACTCAGTGTAGGCATTGGTAATAGTGCAACATTTTGGTTTATGTTATAAAGAATGAAGGAGAGCTACGGAATAGAGAGCTATATAGGACACTCTCATTACTGTAGCAGTTTTCTCCAGCTAACAAGCAGAGCTGAAAATGAGGAGACTAACTGTTTTACTCTAAGCATTACTCAGAAAGAGCTATACACTTGCAGTGATGATTAGTGCTTGACTGCACATGACTTTTTTATTTATTTATGATTTTATTCTATGGGAAATATGACAGAAAAGACTTATTGATGTTCTGTGAGTGAGCACAAACACTTCCATCGTTTTAACATCTGTCACTGAGCACAATTGATAATGGTGACTGCTATTATGGCATCTTCCTCCCCTTAGCACAAGGCCATCTGGGATGTGTGTTATGTAAGAGGATTAGCATTTTTGCTTTCCTCTGTTATTTAAAGTATTTCTCAGAACTAGTTTTTGAATAATAATAACAGCAACAATAATAATTGGGCTATCTTCTGTGGGGCTTTCTAAAAGGAAAAGTCTGGAATTCTAAAGCTACTGCTCTTAAGTTGAACACCTGGCTTTGCCATTTGGATTTGAATGGGATTCACTTGAAACAGTATTTTTCCAAGCTGTGGTGGATAAGACCAATGGAAGGCTGATTTCACTGGGTGAGATGAAGGACAGAGCATAAATTATCGCAAGTGGATCAGTTCCAACAAGGAAACAATTGTGATTTCCTTGCCCTCCTCTCAGAACTGATTATTCATCATATTGTTTACAGGGAAAACCTCAGCCTGAAATCCTATCTCATATAATTGTAGATAGTCATGGCTGGTAATCTTGCATGTTAAGAAATTCTGATTTCTGACCCTGGTTTTGGTTGCTTATACATTTGCAACAGTTGAATTATTTGGGCTGAAATTTCTCAAGCTGAGTGGCTCCTTAAGTTGGAGAATTTTGAAAAGTTCTAAACAAAATATGTGGCTATTTTTTAGAACTAACTTAAGGAAAATAAGTAATTTTACCATGATAAAATATAATGCTTTAGCAATGTCACTCAGAAATTTTAGTGCCATGTTAGCTGGAGCTAAGACTCAGTATTGTAAGACAGAATTAGGAAGAGAGGCCTGGTGGGGAGAGATGTGTTTTTAGACATGTGACAATTCCTGTGTTCTCAGAAGCTTTTCAAATACAGCCAAACTGTATCTTTGAAAAATGTCAGTGTGATGGAGCTCTAAAGCAGCCAGAGCTTTGAAGTGGATTGGTATTTCCTTATAGTGAACACACTAGGAGAACAAAAAGTGTTTTTTTTAATTCTGATGCTAGCCTTTATTTGAACAAACACTGTAATAATTAACTTTTTTGACTGGAGAAACTCAGAGCAGATGGAATAAAAGTAAGAAGAGTGGTATACAAATCCCACACTGCCTATAGTGTTTTTGCAATCTTGCTCTTCTAGCTTCTTTTAGTGATTTTCTTGGTTGCAACAAATTCTACATAGTTCCCTCTGGGTCTTCCTTGAAAAATCTCTTTTTGTCTGACACCTCTGTGGCCTGGCCATGTGTCCACTGCTTATTCTTCCCAGCTGTCACCCACTCCTTGTTTGCTGCATTGCTGGACCTGCTCCACGATGCATTTGAGAAAAGAAGGATGCTCATGTATCGTCTGAAGAGGAGCAATATCTTCCACCCCTTTATAGAGGGTTCCACCTGAATCAGAGCACACGAATTAAATCAAGGTAGACAGTCACAACCTTTTAAAAGAACAGAGCATACAATACACAGAAAACTGCAAACAACCACATAAAATAGACACTAGCTGTCACAGTAAGTTCATCCACTCCCGCTGGAGGAATTGTAGTCCACAGCTCAAGACTCTAAGGACTCCAAAGGCATTGTGTGCTCTAGTCTCTCACACATCCTGACAAAACCATGCATGTAAAACCTTCACAGCAGAGCTTAGTGAATACTCAATAAAGCGTACAAGACTTCTTTTGTAAAGGTTGCTGTCCTGCTGGCATGGGAGCAGTCTGGTGGGGGAAAAAAAAGAAGTAGTCATAGACTATGGACTGGGTGCTAAAGCTAGAATTGAAAGAAGAAGAACGGTTGAGGGAAGACTGGTAACTGGGGCCCGGGAGCTTAGCAGGGAAGGGCCCAGCATTAGAATAATAGTGCTAGAACTTGGGCAGGGAAACTAGAAAAGGAAGCAAAGAATGACTGGAGCAGGAGACTGTGACTGAAGTTGGCTTGGACTGGAGGCTAGTGCTGGAACAAGCAGCTCGGGCAGGGAAATAGAGGACTGTGAGAAGTGGCAGGCAGCTCGGTGTGTGTCAGCAGTTACTCCCGTCACAATCTGCAGTGAAGCCAGGGAGTCTTGAGCCCCACCATTTCTCTGCTGCAAGCAATTTTTACGAAACCTCTGACAGATTTGCCGCTACTAATGGTTAGTACATCAGACTGACTCCTACTGGGTCGGACCATCTAACCCAATATCCTGTCTCTTACAGCAGCCTGGAGTAAAAGCCTAGGGAAGAGTATAGAAACAGATCAACAAAGTGTAAGTCAATGCATTCCCAGTTACCACGGTTTTTCAAGTAAAAGAGTTCTCTGCAGTAGATATAAAGTTTTCAAGTAGCTGCTGACTCATAGAAATGTCAAAATAATGTCACATGATGGCTTTGCTTTCTTTTTTCTTAAGAGCTAACTTCTTAAAAGAATATTAGGAAACCACACATAAAAACAGATGTTCCAATGTTGTGCTATGAAGCACTGACAAAAGGCATTCTTAACTTGCCTCTTCTACCTAAGTTTGCCTCTGATCCCTAGCTGCATGGTTACACATTTGTTTTCCACAATGCCTTACACTCCTTTAGTGCTGAAAGTGGGTTTGACATACAGATACATAGAGATGAATCAATGCAATGAACGGTCCTGCTGTCTGCCTCATTCATGGCCAAAGTTAGAAGCTGGGAATATAGAAAGATGGTTGTGGTGTGAATTAGCAGAATTTTTCCTGAGTAATAGGACTCTGCCACTTCCCCAAAAAATAGCAATGCTACAGAAGTCATTTAAAAGTAGCTTTTTAAGGGTGGCCACTGTAGATTAGATTAATCTCACCTTAATCTCACCTAATTTTAGAGACCTAAACATTTAGACATCTAAATCAAAGTTAGTCATTACTGGTGCCTGTTTTAATGAAGGAAGAGAAACAAACACTTTCTATGGACCTCTGTCTTTAACCTGCCTTAGGATGAGATTAATTTGGAGGTGCTTATTTCTCTCTATTGATTGTAACAGGGGCCCGGGACTCAGAGCAGTTGGGTGCTACCTCACTCACCTTGCATTATTCCCTGTTTGAGACTATGAGGCAAATGTATTTATGTACAAAAGTATTGGATTGTCACAGCTTCTTCACTCAAAAAGGATGTACAAAATGATTGAAGCTGCAAAATATGGATAAAACGTGGATCAGATAGCCTTACACTGAATGATTCCTGTCCATCCTGTTTGCAGAGTAGTTAAGCTTGCAACTGTAATTCTCTTTTATTTATGACTGGAGATTTGGCTGTATAGTACAGACACCTGCACACACACACATACACAAATCTGCATAAAATAAGTATAAAACTATCTAGACAAAATTGTTCATACTTTTTTTTTTTATCTTTCCAGTGTTGCAAAAATAATCTACTAGCAAAATGTCTACATTTTGGGTATATGTCTGAGGTGAATCACTGTCTATGATGTAGAGTTAGTTATATAGATGTCTCTCTTTTCTGACATGGCCATTATCTCATGTGGAGACCCAAGATACCACAATGACCCAGGTTCACTCCCTAAGTCATGGTCATTAAGTGTGCTGAACATTAGGATACTCTCTCTCTTTTAGGAGGTGTAATATTTTGACAAAATGAAAAATGGAAAGCAAATTGGAAACAAGGTAGAAAGACTAACAAAGTAAATCAAGTGATTACAGCACCCAGAATACATAAGGTGTAGGTTGAAATTTCTGCTTTGAATCTGGTAGAGAAAGCTGAATCAGGAACTGGTGAGCGCAGTTTTGCTGAGTACAAATTCCTGGCTGCTCTCATTCTGCCTTTATTCAAATAAAGATGAAACCTGAATCTCAGTTTTCTTCACATACAGCTTGGAAACAATTATTAAAAAAAAAATACAGTAACAAATTTTTGATTGCCAGATAGACTAGGAAGTAGTTGTTCATGAAGTAAAGTTTCTGGTCATTGCCGTGCACAAATACGATATGTTTTAAGAAAAAAATATCCCAGTTAAACTTCTTGTCAAATTTTGTCCTAACTTCATGTCAGCTAGACAGTTTTTCTTTCACCCATTAAGTATCTAACATCCTTGATCATGTCTGCACTGTAGTTATATTTTACCAGTACAACAATCAACATTTTTAACAGAATTTATAGCAGTGTCTCACTGAATAGAACATAATAGAAAAAAAAAAGAGAGAGAAAATGATTTTACTAGCTCAGCAGATAGCAAAGGTATGCTATCCTCACTGCATTATTTAGGGAGATATGCAGTTTAGTAAAGCCTTCCTCTTTCCTCTTCATTTGCTTGGAACCAGGTCACAATTCCCATTGGGCTTCAGATTTCAATACTGTGCACTGCATGATTTTTCTGCACAGTGTGTTTTCAATATGAAACGGAGTACATTTTTGCTCCTTGAAACTTCCCAGTTCTGTCATTGTGCTGGTGGAGTCATTTTGCATTGTGTTCCTGGTTGAATGAGTAAGAACTACCTTATTCCTAACTGAGAACTGGATTGCAAGGAAGCTAATCCTTTTTTGCGTGTTCCCGTTTTCTCATTTGGAGGTAGTGAGTATTGTTAAGAATCTTGGCAGCACTCTCTGCCCTGACTTTTCATGGAAATCCATGTGCCAGATATAGTCAGAGAGTGTTTTTTCCAGCTGTGCACTTTTTCCTGATGTACTGGTATGCTGTTAGAACAATGTGGTGGTAATGTGGGGTAGTGAAGTTTGGTCATTATAACTCCAGAAGCCCATGATAGCATTTTGCAGTATGGCTTTGAAAGAAGCTTTTATTGCCCCACCCCATACTTAACTGGCCTCCTTTCATTATAATCCACACCACAAAGAGTAAGCTCAGCAAAAGATATGAGGGAGGTTTAACAAGAGGGTTCTTTGAGAATATATTCCAGCCTATAAATATGTGAAACCTTAGGCTTCTTGCTGTGAGTGTGCTGCAGAACTGGAGCCCAACTGCTTGTGCTGAGGTCTGGATGTAAATGCTAATATTTTTCTTAACATTTTGCAAGAGACCATTGTCCAAGTGTGTTGTCCAAATAAGCCACAGGAGATATTAGTGTGCAATCTGGTGAATTTTAGCATATAGCTAGCATGCTAATATTGTATTTTAACATGCACACTCATATGCTTTTGGAAACTAAGCTTTCTTTTATGTGGGGGGAAGGAGTGAGAGAAGAATCTATTATTATTGGTAAAAGATTTCTTTTAAAAGAAAGATATCCTTGGAAATATAGCCAGATGTAAAACAATGACTGAGGCTGAAAATTTGTCACTGATTTTTTTCCCTAAAGATCACACATAGGTTATTTACTGTCCCCTCTACAGCTGGTCAGGGTTGTGATTTTCAGCCTGAGAAAACCATTACAGTGGGATTTGCTTTTTTGTAAGACCTAAAAATATCTAGTTCTCAGCTAAAATCTAAGTGATGTGTTTGTGTGAGAAGAGGGAAGCATAGGAGCTAAACGAATGATAAAAAAGCTTTTCTCTTTTTGTGAGTTTGTAAATACATCAAAATACCTGTAAAAACTTGAGCTAAATAATGGTCAGGAAGAAAAAGATCATCCTATGAATGCAAGAAACTATTCCCTTCCCTGATGTCTCTTTGTTTTTCTTATTTTACTAATATGAAATGTTTTCCTTTTACTCTGAAATCCTTCTTTTGCCCCTGTTTTTGACATGTAACCCTTAATGCTGAGGACTGTCTTTACCAAAGCAGTGTCTTTACCATAAAAAGATGACGTGACACCTGGCTATCAGACAAGCAATGAAATTGCTTCAAACATAAATCTAAAATTGAACTGGCAGAATACACAGACCTTGTAGTAGCTAGATGCCCATTTGTACTGTAAAATGACAGTGAACTTGTTACTTTCTTTTAGTGTTATAAAGCTCCATTTTGTATCACGTAGTTTGGTACTCTGCATAAAACAGGCTGTAAAATGTCACCTATCCCTCTACAAAACCAAATGATTAAAACATGACTTCTAGAAAGTGATCTAGTCTTGATTTCAAGATAGTGACATATGTTTGATCCATCAGTTGGTTGTCTATTCCCATGGTTAATCATTCTCCCGCTAAAGATTTGTACCTGATTTTGAACTGGAAATTCTCTGATGTGAATTTCCAGCTATTGGTTCTTGTTATGCCTTTGCTCTCTAGATCAAAAAACACTGGAATTTCAATTTTAATGGATATCTGAAATTTAAGGAATACTGAATGTTAAACGGTATCAGGAACTTCATGAAGCCAGCAATGTACTCCTACATAACATTCAGGTCACCTCTCATTCCTTCTTCTGAGAAATGAAAGAGATTAAGCTCTTGAATGAATTCTCTTAGACTTCAAAGGGTAGTGGTCGTTCTTATCTAAAACCTCCTAATGTTTTCCTATGGTCCTATAGAAAATATAAACCCCAGAAGTTATTGCAGTAGTGGTTCATCAATATTGTTTTCTAATATAAATAAATCCCTGACTTTACCCCAACATCACTTTCATACAGCCAAAGATTTCATTGGCTCTTTTTATTATCTTCTTGATTCCAAATGTACTTAATATGTGCTTTTTATTTTTAATCAAAAAGTTAAATCAGAAATCCCAAACATATTAGGGAACTGTACTGCATTATTGTCTCTTTTAGCCAAACAGTAATCTCACTCAAATAATGCAATCCCATTTGTTCTTATTGATTTTTTTCCATAGAAATATGTTGACGTAAACCCACAACAATTACAAACCTGTGAATTAATTCCCTTGCAATTTTATCCACATATGTGTTCATTATTTAGCCCGCTTTAAGGCCAGCTAACTTATACTTATCCTGGTCATTTCATTTGCCCTTTTAAATACTGCCCCAATCTTGTCACTTGTAAATTCTCTGCTATTCAAAAATGAACAACACGGCCAGAAGTTGTTTTCCCCACTCTTTCAGGACTCTTGAATGCAGGATTAAATATAGGTCCGCCAATTCAAAATTGTTACAACCTGGTAGATACTGTTTAATGTTCTTAACGATTAAAAATGGAATAGGAAGTATTTCTTCATTCGCATGTTGTATGAGTACATCCAATTTCTCTCTAAACAGATACCAAAATTGTTAATTGAACTTCTGCCATTTCTGCCTTTCTAACAGCTAAATGAAGAGTTTCTAAACAGCTATAAAACCAAGTGTCAGGGACAAGATAGCAGGTGCTTAAAGACAAGTGGACAGAGGCAGAGCACAAGGAAACTGTATTAGGTCATCGGGGAGATGGTGATCTCAGCACACCAGCTGCTCAACCAGCATCTGTCTCTGGTAGGCATCACGGAAAAGGAGAATTTTAAGATAGATTTGAAGGACAATAAGTAATCGAGTAAGTTTACCTCTCTAACTAAGCTTTTGCTGTCTCATATGTTGGGGCAGATGGCACCTACCTAAAGCATATTCGAGAAAGTTATCAGATAAATAGAAGTTGAGACAGGGAGAGGGCAGATCCAGTTCTTGTCACCTCGTCACCAAGTTGTGGGTAGCATAATTCTTGTTGAACTACTTAGCAACATGCTAGCTGACAAAGTTTTGGGGCTTTTTTGAAGTAAGTTTAAACCTCCTCCTCTTGTACAATTAGCATTTTCAAGTGGAGCTGAGTTAGTTGAAGCAGATGGTTTATCTTTTTTGGTGGTGCTTCTAGTTGGACAAATGAGACTTATATCATTTCTACATCTTCCTCTCTCTTGCAGTGCTTACAAAGTCATTCCACATTTTACGCACCGTGTTTTGACTTATTTAATGCAGACGTACTTTCCCTGCAGTAAACATGATTACCCAAATACTTTAACTAGAGAGCTTCTGCTTTCCTCTCTGGTATAATTAGTCACACTGCACTCACACTGCATTTAAAGGCGGGGGGGGGGGGGGGGGAAGGGGGAACCCACACATGAAGCATCTTGCAAATGTGCCTATAATCCCATACAGCTGCTTTCTTCACTTTATTCTTTTTGACTGCTTATAGAACAAAATTGCTGCAGCTGGGCAGCAAACTGAGCAAAGTTGCAAAGACACCTCTCCTTTCTTTTCTTTGTGGAATCCACCCATTCAGGTGTCGAGGGATAGCTCTTGATTAGCAATAGCTTAACATGGGGCTAAGTTTTCTTGGATTCTAGCATTGAATAACTTGGCAGGATTTCTATTAGGTTTGAATTTCAAAGCCAAAAGAGTGATCTGAGATTGCATACTGGCAGTTCCACAGTGGTAATTTCCATGTTAAAAGAATACTTATCACCAGCACCACAGCGAAAGAGGCAGCTTTACACAGAAAAGGCCTCTTGTGAAATTAATTTGGTGTTTATTTTATTAAGGAGATGTTTCCAAATGCTTTTTTTTCTTATAAAGAAAAGTGTTCCTAATTTTGAAGATTTTTTAAGGCAAAGATTTGGTCGTTTAAAAAATGTTCACAAAAATTCTACTGAAAGGGTTTTTCATTTGTGCGGCCAGCATCCTTTTTTTCCTGTTTGCTAGAAAAGGAGCAGGACACTGAAAAGGAAATGATCTATGTAGATTCAGTAAGATACTGGCTTGATCAGTTTGGATGCTTTAAGTTGAGTAGAGGGTTTCCTTGAAAGAATATTGAAGCCATTTTTAAGTTTAAAAAAATAGCCTATTTGACAATATAACTTACAGATAAGGAAGGAAGGGTGTGTATGTTAGGAAAAGCCAAAGTACATAAAACATTTTTAAAAAATAATTACCATGAGCCATATGATTTCCTGATTAAAGCACTGGCATAACAAATAGGATGCCTTGTGATTCACTTGACCAAATGCCAGCAATAAAATGTAGACATCACTCTGAACTAGTAGTTGCCTAGACTCTTTACAGCCAATAGAAGGGAATAGGAATTTCCAGGACTTGTTCATCTAATCTAAAAGTAGGTCTCTAATATAGGTCAGCTAAACAATATCCTAGGCTGTGCTTATTTCTGTCTATTGACTATAAAGAAACTTTGAGCAACTTGCTCAGATGTAGTCCTCTAAAGTAAATCGAGATTAATCCTGCCCTTTGGTCTTTATCTTGCTCTTCCACTAACTTGCTCTCTTGCCTTGAATAAATCAGTCCCACTCAATGTCTTGTCTGTTTGGACAGTGACCTCCTCTGACACAAGGCAATCTCATGCTATGTGCTGGTCTGATACTCTTTTCCATACAATAAATAAAAGGGTTTAGAATTCTTTAAAGAATTAACATACCATAAAGAAACAAGAAGCAACAAAAATAAATATTTTCACTCACAGACTTAGGAGTAGAACCTCTTCTTAGGAGTAGAATAAATGTTTCATGGAGAGCTCTCGGTCTCTTACTATCAGTGAGGGAAAAGGGGTGAAAGACCAGCATCCTAACAGAAAATGGCCTCTAAGCAATATTTATTCTATCAAAAATAAAGCACAAGACCTGGCTTATGCAAGGCCTTCTTGGAGCTCTGACAGAATTCATCCACCTCTGCCTGCATCTGCGCATGCATACATTACTTCTGGTAGCAGTTAAAACAGACCACCTTTCAAAATAATAGAGGTTACTATAAAGTATACATTAAAGTCTTTTGACCTCAGGATTTATTAATATTGATCTGTTAATACAATAAAGTAATAAGCTTGACAAAAATATGCATGGAGCTGAATAGCCCCTGTATTGTTGCAGGAGGTCTTCTCATGCCCTGAGAAAGGACAGCATGAAGCGGCAACAGCAGAAATGAAAGTGGAGAACGAAGAAAGCAATAGGGTTGGGATCACCAGTTCGAGAAGGCGACACAGCATTGAGAAATGGGATCTGAAACAGAATCAGTGACTGAATACTGGGCATTACTGAAGAAGAGTACCTACACACATGATAGGTAAAGAAAGAAATACCAGGTGAATAAACATCAGGGAAGTAATGGGTAGAGCTCCTACAGCTTTAGAGTTTCTGACTGAAGACAGAGATTGCAATGTTTCTGAACTATCATCTTGACATTTGAACAAAGGATATTTTTCATATATCCTTTATTTTTAGAAGACAGTGCAGCTACAAGAAATGCATAGCTATGCTACCCATAAACATTTTTGTATTATACAATATTCGAAAAGATAATTGGTAATACATTTAAAAGATAAAACCTTGATTCATTTAAAAGAATGTCATCCAGAAGATGGCAAATGATTATTTTATTAGTACAATTTTGTTGGTAGAGTTTTATTCATATAATTATTATTTTCACTCCTTCCTTGCCCCATTCTCACAATCTTTCTCTGCTTGTCTATTTTTGCATTTTTCTTTTTGTTTGGAAAAGGCTATCAGTTCATCCTCTGCAATACCTTCAAAGCAGAACATAAATCCAGCAAGCATTAGGACTGAACTTTCAACTCAACCCTGTAAAAGTAGATTTAGAATTAAGCAAAGTTAGTTTGTCTATTGCTGAATGTAAACAAGTTGAATAACTTCATTATTTTCAAGCTTTGCCCCTACAGTAGAATAATTCACACTGCTTCAGGGAAATGACACCTGCTAATTAACCACAAGCAGACAAAGCACTTTATAACAGCCATAATCAGTCATTTTCTCCTTCAGTTAAAAAAAAAAATTAAAAAAAGAAGAAAAGATCAAAACTTTTCTGTCAAGATGTTTTCATGAATCATCCTCTTGAGAAGACTTTATTGCTTGAAGTAGATTCAAACTATAATAAGTCACACATCTGTTCAGAATAGGGATTAAATAAAGGTAAATATATACCCCATTGCGCTTTATACAAGTGCATGTTTGGTACAGTGAAGTGACTTAGCTCTGATGAAATGTAGATGTCTAAAGTGGTCAGTACTAATAGACAATATGTATTTCTTGGATGTGATTCATCTTACCCCTAAAGGAAGTTTCCTAATAAGTCAGATGCACTGTAACTTCTCTTTCTTTCCATTGATTAACCTTGCTTTTGGTGTACACATCAGCACCGTAGATGTCTCAAGTTAAGTGGTATGAATCACAGCCCAGCAGTTCTTTCCCCAAATAATTTAAATTCAACATGTGCAAGAGAAATAAAGCAGGGGAAGATGAAGTATTTCGCTATTTTACAGTGAGAGGATGGAGCACAAAAGTAAATTTATTGCCTAAAAGTTTCAGTGAAAGTCTGGGACAAAATTAGAAGTTAATCCCAAACTCTTACAGTCATGGTTTAGGCATCTAGTTATGTTTTTTTTTCTATGCTTTCACATTTGGAGGACTTGCAGGATTGCTGAACTGAGTAAGAGTTTCTGTAAATCCTAATTTCTCAATTGATTTGCGGTAGTTTGCAAGGTACTTTACGTGCCCTATTGTGCTACTGCATTAACCAAGACTGTGCTGATGCTCTACAGAATTGAGTGAAAAAGTTAAACCAGATCAAAAATGTTTGCTGCAAACAGCAAAGCCTTCTAGCTCTTTTCTCATTTGCGGAAAACTTAAGATGGATTGGAAGCAGCTTCTTCCTGGGACATACTAGAAGGAAAATCTAAGTGCTAAAAGTGGACTAGATTGAAGAAAATGGTTTCACAGTAATTAGTAGCTAGCAAGCTGAATGTAGAGACACAAAAAACAGATAATACAGTCTTGGATCTTCAGTAGTGAAGAGAGAAAAATGGGCCCTGGAGCAAAGTGCTGAATCACAGGGAAAGGAGTTATGGAAATTAACTTAAGAAACTGAGATTGTGAAAGGTATTGAGAAAAAGGGACTCTGAGGACAAAGAAAAAGTCACAGCCTATCCAGACATATGCCAAGAGAAGTAAGCCTATCTGATATCTCCATTACATGAGTGAGAATCAGGTGTAGACACCATTGTAAGGAGATGGTGAAAAGGCTGCACATTGAGTCACGTGACTCCAAGCATGTTGGACAGCCCTATTGCTGTCCTACCTTTAGATCTCAGCTGGTCGTCTCTGGACACGTACTGATCCTCATCACCAACTTTCCAGATTTTTGCATGCCTTTTAACAATCTTTGATCAAAATTAGAGAAACCTTTTTTTAAAGAATTGTAATTTTCACAACCACTGCTTCAGCTTTCAGTAGCTGCTAGAAGGTTTAATATGATGTGTCTGCTTGAGATATCACGAGACTAGAAGTTTTCACTAATCATTAAGGAAGAAGCTGACGGAAAATCCCATTATGCAGGTCATCTAAAGGATTCTTGTTGCCTTTGCTTTGAGAAATTTGAATATCTCCATTGCTTGCAGGAAGGCTCTGATATTTGGTATGTCATATCTCTTCAGGTAAGAGAAATGTCTTTTCTTTATCAGGTAAAAATTCCACATACATTGGCTGAGCTATGTAGTGTTAAGGAGTGCCATATCCTTAGCTTTTACAGTAGTATGTTGCTGATTGCCACAGTCTTGGAATATTCCAGAGAATCTCATGCAAAACATTGCCAAAAAGCAGCAGAACTGAAGCCAACAGCACTGTTCTGGGAACACTGAAGAAGGATGGCTGTCATATGTGGTAGAGAGTGACCCAGACTTTCTTTGCCACATCCTTTCCCTGCTACCAGCTAGATGTGGACAGTCCAATAGCTTGAGCATCTGCAGTCTGCTGCAGTATTGGAAGATTACGGTTCCCTTGTATATAATAGTGTTGGATTCTACACTTTTCTAGCAAAATGTACACAAAAGTTTTCCTAAAAGGGCATTGTTTAGGTTGCAAACTCAAAGGTTTGTATATTAGAGGATTTCCATGCAACCTTAATTTGGCCTCATCTGTATATGTCTTGACAGTCCCTCTGAAAATCTGACCTTGCCCAGCATTCTGGAGGGACATCAGAGACAGAATTAGGCATGGAAGCCCCTATATCTGGAATTTCCTAAAATTTACTTGACTTTACAACCAAAGCAGTTTTTTTCTGTTTGTTTTACTGTTGCCATTTGTATACATATCTGTGTGCACATATAAATTTATAGTAGTGAAAGAAAGGAAGATGTGTTCTCCATTCAGTGTGAAGAGGAGTCCTGGTCGGCTTGCTTCTCTGTAATAATTCTTGAAAAAGACAGATAAGACAAAAAGGCTAAAGATGGTGTGAACTGTATGGTACACCTATAATTGCAGTGCTTAAGGGTTCTTAACCACAGTGCACAAAAATAAAGGGACACTATTGCAACACAAGCACTCTCGGATACATGCTGTAAGTCTGTTCACTTTTTTGTTACACCACAGCTTCCCACCAGCTGGCCTGGCCAGTAAGTCTGTTCTGACTTCTCAGAAAAATCTACTCTTTAGCCATTCCAGCTGGGAACAAGCAAGGTTGTATGTTGCTATGGTAGCAGTTAGACTGAGAAGGGAATAAGTAGAAAAGGTGGCAAAGGTAGCCAAAAATAACAAGTTGTCAAGAAGTGGAATTCTGTTTATCTGCAATTAGGTGTATAGGGTTAAGCCCCCATTCAATATGTAGGAGCCCTGCTTATGAAGGAGTTTTAAACCCAAATGTCAGTATGGGATTTGAGGTAAAGGGTTTCTAACCTATGGGATCATCTGCAGGAGTTTGATGTGATCTCATTTGTCCAGTCTACAGAGGATCCTCCTGTTTCAGTACACATATCCATTCTCTGCTACCCATGCGTTATTCAGCACTGTATAATGCCAGCTATGATTCCTGTGTTCCTGCTTCAGCAATGTAAGCTCAGAGGATTCCTACAGAATAGATATCCTTGAGTAATGAGTGAGTGTTACTAGGTAACCACAGCTCAGAAGTTCAGTAATTTTCCTTTGAGCTCCCTGAAAGTCCTTTATGAAAGAGGTTGTTCTTGGTCCACTTTGGTGCAAAGGAAAGAGTCAAGTCATTGTTGGCAAAATCCCAGTGGGAGACAAATTATTCATAGTTTCCATTTTTAATTTTGCACTCTCCTGGTGTATGTATTTATACACAAAGGTCCTGGAGTACTATCCATTTGGTGAGATGGTGAGATACAGCTTCCTTTTCAAGAGAAGAATCAAACCCCAAATTCTCCAGACTCACAGATCTGTATCACTAATTGCAGCCAAACAAACTATGCAACTCAAAACCTACCAAACACTTGCATGAGGTGGGGGTGGGGGGTGGGGGGAATCATTGAGAGCTGTAAAAAGCCCGAAGAATTGAAGAAAATACTTGTGACAGCTGTTCAGAACATAGCCAATATGGGAACCAATGTGCGGCTGGTAGGCTAGATTCAATCAGGAAGTACAATTAATTATCTATATGAATTGTTCTAACCACTCATTTCCTCTTGCTTTCTTTTCTGAGAGCTCTGCAGCATTTCCTTCACAATACTATGAGATATAAACTGGCCATATATGATGGATAACTGCAGAAGTCAAGGGACGGCAATGGGCTTGTGTGTCACATCACATCACTTGTGTCTTTTCGTATAATCAGACATGAGCTTATCACAGGTCACCTTTGTTTTGGTCATGTTATGAGAGAAGGGTTTGATGCATGTGGTCCTTGAGTATTTCCACATGAGGCTGTATGTCCAACAGAGCTTAAAATGCTGGGTACTGTTGCTCCAAACAGCCAGGTGGCTGAGCGGTGGTTGCAACTTGTATGATTTGGGGCTTAATAAATGAGATGGCATTTGAAATCTGTCATTGCTAATTTCAAAAAATGTGCTTGTCTTGATGGCACTTCCTCCCACACTTGCCTTACTTTGTCCATCTATTTTGTTTTAATCTTGCTTTTTTACCCTCAAGAAACTTTGTTATCCTCCTCAGCCTGCCATCTTTACTTAATGATGAAAGAAAATCAGTTTTTTTAGCTCCCAGGAAGCTATGAAAATTGTAATCCAGGTTTTGCTGCACTAATGAAATAACAAAACATAATATAGAATGGTATCTGAAAACTCACTTGCCTGAATAGCCCATTTATGTCAACTGAATTACTCGAGTAATTAAAAGAATAAAAATAAAAGCAATATTTTTTTCCAGAAAGAATGTGGTAATTTGGCTTTTAGACCTCTTCTGTGTTCATCAGACCAGACAATCAGCACTGATTTTCTTTGGTTGCTGTGAAACTCGCTGACTTTGTCATTTAAACTGCCATAATACTCACAGCGTCCACAGCAGGGAACACTGTTTGTTGCTTGCTTTGGGGATGGTGGGATCCCTCCCCACCAGAGCCTTATAATCTTTTTTCCCTACTGGCCGGTTCACATGCTGGCATTAAGATCAGGCCACACCAGAACAAGAGGTATATCCTGTCTGTCTGCTGAGATCCCACCAGCTAAGCAGCATCAGAGCTGCTGCGGGCCACAGACTCTGATCAAGTAACCTAAATTCTCTTATGGTATTACTTTAGATAATAATTGCACATAAATTATTCATCCATACAGCAGACTAATCAGATGCCCGCTCTGTCCCCTCTGCCCTGGCTGCTGTGAGGAGAGCACATGCATTAGAGGGGAGCCACAAAGCTCACGAATAGTTGCCGACGAGAACGTCAAGGTGTGCTTCTGCCCTGCCATATAGACACAATGGAGATGTTGGGCATGTAAGGTTGTCGGTTAAGTCTCGGCAAGTCATACAAGGGCCTTTTTAAAATCAGAAAGAGTTTACTGGAAGTGGAACTAAGTAAGTACCTCAAGTGCAAGTCAAAACAAGCTGAGACTATTAATTTAGGATGAAATCACTTTCCATTGACTATAAATTTCCATTGACTGCACAGAATCTGATGATGACTAGCCATGAGCCAAATAACCCTTGGTCATTGAGATTAAGTGGAGTGAACACTGCCTACTATCTTACTGTACTACTAGCTATCTTACTGTAGAATATTATCAAATATTTATACAATATAAGACTGTTAATTTATAACCTCATAAGCTTTAATAGATGTGTGATTGCCCCACATAAGACCCACATAAGGCCTGTTGAAATGTCGTACCTTCTCATATTGTAATTTTTTTAAAGGATCAGTAATTAATTTACAATTTATAGAATCAAATGATGAGTGAATACCTTATATATTGATTCAGATAATATTTGACAAAGACAGATTCAATTTTATGAGCACAGAATGTAATCCCAAAACTGGAATCTTTTAGGATTTTGCAATTTAAGTTTCCAGCATAGCTGACAGAGAAATCTGCAAGTAGCATATGTTTTGTAGTTTTGACTTGGTTTAAGCTAAATATATTTTAGAAACAAATAGGTTAGAGCATTACAATTTATTATTTATTATTGAAATAGTACAATATTGGAGGACCTAGAAGTCAATATAAACCTTGGAAATATCTTACACTGTTGGCTTCACTATAATGAAAATAAAAGTAAAACCAGGATTTCTTTCTGTGAAACAATAAAACATAGTGGATTAACAAATATCACTTAGCTTTTACCTGCTCTGCGACCTCAGCATCTCAAAAGCCACCATTAGCCAACAGTTAACAATTTAACAGCATAACAGCAAGCATTGTCCAAACCATTAAAACAATACAAGGGAGGCAAGAAAGAGACAAAATTCAGCAGTCACTGTCAACCCTCTTATAGAGATAAAACTGCAGGAAAGAAGCAGTGCTCTAAAAATATGCATGGTTGATTTGTAAGAACTTTTTTTGGTTGGGCTTACAGTTTTTTCAAGGTAAGTAATTTTTTTTTTTTTTAGGTATTTCTAGGGTTCTCTGCTCTGTAGCTAAAGCATTAGCAGACTGACAACGATCGGCTAAGTGGATTTAAAACACTGTTGTTTAAACATCCCCTGCTTCTGTACATATTGCTCATTCTGCATGCTGGAAATGTAATACAATTCTCCTTTTCTTGAAAAGTGTGGTCTTAGCATAAACTAGATGCCTGCTTTTCTGATTTGGAACATCTATACTCTCACTTTATGAACAGTCATGAGTGAAAAGACTGAAGATTATTACTGGCATGCTCTTAGTCATACTGCTATTTTAATATCTACACATTGCACTTGCACGGATTCTCATAGGAGAATGAATTATCTCCAGACAAAAAAAAGTTAAAAAAAGCAAAAAAAAGCAAAAAAAAAAAAAAAGCACAGTAGATTTTTCCTAGTCTTCTAGCTCAAACTTTATACAAAATCTTACTGAAAAAATGTATTTTTGGCTACTAATGGTTTTTTATAGCCATTAAAATAAATGTGTCTAATGAATTTAAAAAGGTTACATGGAAATTCATTTATCTGGATTTACTGTGTTTAGATACTAGGAAAGATCAAGGAATTCATATTGGTTACTTATAATGAGGTAATCAAGCTTTAATGAAAATCAACAGTTATTAGATAATCAGTTCTGCCTGGTGACTATTTGTCTGTTATTACAGGACAAGAATAATTAAAGGGCACTTAAGGTATGGAAAAAATGGCAGTCAGAAATTGGTGTGCCTATAGAAGTCTCCAAACGACAGACATTTAATAGTCCTTTATATGTTACTATAGCAACACACTGATATCAAACTCGTATCCCCACACTATAGTAAAACATGGGGCACGGGGCTCTTCAGAAAGTGCAATCTCCTTTAAGCAGATCTATAAGCATTGCAGATGAACAGAACTCTAAACATTCCTCCATGAATATTCATGAAGTAAGTTGTTTTTTGTTGCCTGCCTAGTCAGCAGTCACAAAACACATGGTGTGTGTTGGCAGCATCTTGCCTAGGTAGAGGGCTATGGACTGAGGCAATGGCAGGAACCAGGACCTGTGAGGCTGACTGACATTTCCATCTGTAGCGAAGGCTGGTAATTAACAGGAAGGAGTGTGCCTGCAGCATTGCACCATCTGCTAGGGAAACGGCTCAATAAGAAAGGAGCTGGATATCATCTCAGTGGTGGCTCGATCTGGTTCCGACATGAGGCTGGGCATCTGTTAGCTGAGGAGATAGGCTATTAGGAAATTCGACTGGGAATGAACAACATGGAAAGAGCACTCTGACCTAGCCCATAAAAGCATCTCTTCAGAAATGGTGTCTTTTTATCTTACTTACACAAGTCTTCTGAAAATGGTTTGCTGAGGGACCATTATGGATCTGTTTGAAGTAACACAATGGTTTCAAAAATGCTGCCTAATTCCAACATGAAATTCTTGAAATCAGGATACAGCTGTCATCTTTTGACAATAGAGCTAATTTCAGAGTGAGGATATGAGGTTAAATTCCTTCTTCTGTTGTTTGTTTTTTGGGGGCAGGAAAGAAAATTAACTTTTAACTATTGTATAGTTTAACTCTCAGAAATCTGAGAGTTTCATAGTAAATCTGAGATACTCTAAAAGAAAACACACAGGGATGAAAACATGTAGAATCTTGCCATTTAAAAAATGCAGGCATGCGCAGTGCATGACAGTTATAAAGGGCAAATATATGTTCTGTGCGTGTATGTATATGTGTAAGAAGTCACAGTAAAGTCTCATGCTACACTTCCTTTTTCTGGTGAAGGAATGTAAGTAGCTCGTGGTTTGCAGAAAGAGGTTTTCAGGGAAGAGTTTTGTACTTCAGGGTGTTGTGATGTTAGTGTTTGTGCTAGGAGATCAATGTGTATACCCAGTTATGTAATTTAAAGTATGCAGGACGTAAATGGTATTATCAACATATTTTAAAATATAATAAATTATAGTGTCTGTGGAAATGACAGACTGACATTCCTGAGGCTTCTGCTGATGTACAGATTAAGCAAGATTTGGATGAGGACCAGTCTTTAAATCCTTTTCATCTTTGGCCCATAACACTGAGCGCGAGTCTGTCCATGCTGTAACTGCAGCAACATGTTCCGTGGTTATTATCATTAGTTAGATCACATCCATGCTGCCTATGGAGCCTAAGCAAGCTCGGGCTGCATTTGTACACCTATTAAGTGCTCAGACACCTATTAGTTGCTATAGCTTAGCAGGCTGAACAGTGACAACTGTCTGTGTATGTTTTTCGTCTATGGCAAATGTGACATGATGTGATTTGGTATGACTTGTGCTGACGGCAGGATAAACAACTGTCAGTCGCACGGCGGTTGCACAGTCCGAGATTGTGCATGGGTTTTGCAGCTGGGTTTCTGTATGCCTGGACTGAGCCCGCCTGATTGCATGTCCAAGTCGTAAGGCTGGTTTTAGCCCCTTAATGTGAGTTTTTGGGCTTTGTCTATAGTAAATGAACAGAGATAGCACTTCCAGTTGACAACTCAGGTCTGACTGGTGGTGGCTACATGTTGAGCTTATGCCTGACACCTAACTTTTAAATCCCCATCCTAATGGTCATTCCCTTCCCAAATTGTTGACAGGCTATAGAAGTGGAGAGACACAAAAAAAACTGCTGGGAAACTGAGCTCACATCAAGAACCCAGGCAAATATATTGAATATCCATGAGAGAGCAGCAACTTCTTATCACTACATGAATGAAATTGATGGGAGCTTTGAGCATGGAAAAGAAAGATGGTATATCCCAGGGGGAAAAACAAAAAAAGTGTCATGATCATTGTATAGAAGTAACTCTAGCAAACAAGAATAAAGTTTTATCTGTGTACACTGAATACTTTGGGGGTTGTTTCTGTTTTTCTCCCTATTAATTATTAATTATTAATATTAAACTATTCTCTTTTCAAAATAATTTTGTATTGTTTTCTGAAAACATTGAAGAACATTTGGCTTTTCGCCATAATAATACGAACCGACTTGTCCCCCCCTCCTCAAGGTTATGCAGCTATATTTGTGTTTCACCTCCATCCCTTTCAAGGGGAAACAAACGCTGTAGGGTCTACTCTCCTAGGAATACAGAAGCCAGTTATGTGTAATGTAATTTTAACATAAAAACATTAGTATCACATATACCTTTGTCAAAGTGTGCAGTGTGAAAGGCTGGAAGGCCACAGTCTAAGTAGTGAGAGTGGTCAGGAGACAGAGGCTTTCTGCTACTATTTCTGTAAATATCTTTTGCAGGGAGCCACTCAAACTACAGTGATCATGAGTTACTCTCAGAGAGCTTGCTACTCAAAAACTACAGGCAACGATGTTCTTGTGGTAAAAATCAACAGGCAACTGGAAAAGCTATTTTTGTGAATTCAGGGGCTAATCAAACAGAAATCACCATTGTCTGTCCTCAGCAATTGAAGGCTGACAATTGAAGGTTGATCTACAGCCAGTAAAATGGTCAAACCTTTTTTTTGGGGGGGGGTTTCTCAAATATCTATTTTCTTGACAGCAGGTTCCTCACTATTCAATCAAGAGCAATATATCTTCAGTCAACAATTTTCCCTTTTTTTCTTTTCTTTGTGTGTGTGTGTATGTGTATAACACTGTTCTTAAAGCTCTTTGCAGCTGGTTGTCATCTGAATCACTGCCAATAGCCTCAGAGAGCACTACCCCTTCCTGAACACATCATTTGGCTCCCTGAGATTATTTACTAGTGAGAACTCTACATGCAGAAAGTCAGTCAGATATGATTCTCAGAGGAAAGACCTGGATGTGGTTGTGGCATTTTGGGAAACGAGCTAGGAGAGAAGACAGAAATACTATTGGCAACTGGAAGTATGTGTCCTGCTGTTGTACGAAGCCACGTGCCAGGGTAGGGCAGCCCAAGAAAGCTTAGAGGAAAAGGAATTTCTGATGAGCAGAAATTTCCCTAAGACAACGGATAGTTTAACTAAAACACAGCATTGCCTTTTGGGTAGAAGATTTTCTTGGAGATTGGGTGTTGAGAGAATGGTAGTAGTGGAAAGGAAATGATGCAATTCCTTGTGAAATCCATCAAAGGGTTAATTGATTTCAGTGGGCTTTCTCCTAGGCCTGAAATATTTACCTCCCAGAGAAAGTGATTTTAAATATATAGCTGTAATTATTTAGTTTGATATTATTTGAGAGTAAGTGGATTTAGTTCCAGAAGATTTTAGCAATACAGTAAGTAAGAATTCATTTAGGTATCATTGGTAAGAGGCTGAGACTCAGCACTGAGTTATTAAGCCCACACACGCACTCGCACATGCACAGTCCCAGCATCCAGTTCTCATCTGCAAACACAGTGTCTTGTTCTACTCAGTGACACGAATCCAAAATTTCTGGTCCTCACATCACCTCACAGCCTTCAGTGCTAAACTTCAAAGCATATCCTCTGGGAAAGATTAAGGGATAACTTTGCAAGTCCAGGATGACAATTTGCACTTGCCTGAACTGCAATAGGAATCAGAACAGACAGTTGTGGACTGAGTTGACACAAATGAGGAAAAATAAATATTATTCATAATTTGAATTGCATTTGCATCTGCAGTCTTTTCAAACACATCCAAGGATGCTGAGTTGACAAAGAAGATACTACAATTCAGAGCAAAGGAAATTTTTTGCTGCCTTATTACCTACATGAGACTAAATATAGGACTGGGTCTGTTATTAGCTGACTCATAAAAGATAATAACTCCAGCTACATTGCCTGAAAGGGTTAAACAGTTCTGCCTACCCAGCATCAGAGCCCTGTGTTTACAAACATCTATAGAAAAAGATGGGTCTAACCCAAAGAAATGGGTGGGAGGAAACTGGCCAGCATAGATTTGAATCCAATACTAAGATTCCCAGCAAAATGCCTTAGGTATGATTTCTACAAGGTTTGAATTTCGCAGACAATAGGATGGGCATATGTTCAAGATCTGGGGCTTTTACTCAGATCAGTTAAACACTTGAAAGTCCAAATTCTTCTTAGATTAATCAAACCTTCTGAACTCCCCTTCAAAAAGCCCCCGTGCAGTTTGGCAGTGTGCGAGTGCGGGGCTGTGCCGGGGAGGGGAGCAGTGGGGGACGGAGGAGGAGGGAGCGCGGCAGAGTGGCAGGATGCTGCAAGTCTGTGATGCATTGGCAGAGCTGCATGGGGGGAGTTTGCACAGCACCTGCCCGCACGATAGCTGGCTCTAGCCAGTGTCATTAGCCACTCATTTTCATAAGCATTAAAGTCAGCCATAAAATCATAAATAAAATAAAAAAAAAGGAAGCAACCACAATATAATAAAACAGCAAGGGGAAAAAGATGATATTATGCAAAACTTTAAAATACTTTATCTTCAGTGTTTAAGTCCAGCCCTTGCAGATGCAGAGAAACAGTTTATGTGCATAGAGGCATCTGACTATACAGAGAAGGTATCCATATATGCACAAAGCTTCCAGTGCTATAGAGGATGAAAAGGGGAAGAAATAAAAGCTGAAGGTTTACTCTATAGTGGGGACACAATGCTCAAAGGCCACAGGGTTTGGAACATGCTAAAGTCAGTTCGATTCTCAATATTCTTCATAATGAAGAAGAGAGGGGTTTTTTTTTGCTTGCCTCAGTCATACTACTAATTATTTAGTGGTCTTTCAAACCTTTTGTAATCTCGACTTGAGAAAGCACTGAAAGATATTAATTCTTAGCCATGTGTCTCATAAATGAAGGCCATTCTGCTATACTTAATGACAAGGCTGAGGCAGCAAGATGTCATTTGCTTTTTTCTCGGTTTTTAAATTGCTTTCTAAATGAACTACAGCTGTGAGGGCCAGGTGCTGTGATCCCTTTAGAAAGATCAGGAAATGATGAAATCCAAAATTTCAAAGTGTGATGGATGTCAGCTCCCGATTTGGTGTGTGTGTGAGGTCACCCCCATGCACCTGGTGCTATCTCCACAGCAGAATCACTTTACTGTGGAAAAAAAAAATAGATGCACATGTCGAATGTAAGTGTAACAATATGAGATGCAGTTTATAATTATCCCTTTGTTTTCTCCTCATCGAGATGGAAATGACGGATATACAGTGCGTATGCTTGTTCTAGGTGCTGCAGAGCATATTAAAGCAAGTTTTTAGCTAAAATAACAAATACGGCTAAGTAGTGAGATGAGCAGCCACCACAATGGGAATACGATGTTAGAAAAATAAGAACTCATTTCCTAACTTTACTTAATTAGAAGTCGTAG